>NC_037347.1:54968714-55593714 GCF_002263795.3 Bos taurus
GAACTTATGCATTTATAATGAAAAATTATGTGTTTAGGAAAATCATGCCATAATTATAAAAATTTAGAAATGTTTTCACAAAACTATCAAACTTTTTTTAAAAAAAGGAAAATATCACCTGACAAACAGATAACAAAGCCAAAATTGTTAATAAAGGAAATAAAAGTCAGATTGGTTATGAGGAGCTTCAGGCTGTCTGCCAATACAGAAGGGGAAACATGGAAGGCAGTTTATAAAACATGAAACACCTCCCACACAGATGTGCTTAAAGAGAATACTCTTAGGAATTACACTTGATAGAGACATTCACAACTCTTTAATATATATTTCTGTAAGATTAATTCTATAATGTTAAACTAGTTCCAAGTATATAATATACTTATTTTTTTCACAGGTTATTATTCTAATTTTGTATCTGAATCATTCAGTGTCTCTCCCAGCTATGCGATCTTAACAAAGCAAAAACTTTCCTGTCTCACATTGTGTGCATGTTCAGTTGCTAAGCCACGTCTGACTCTTTGCCACACATCGACTGTAGCCCACCAGTCTCCTCTGTTCATGTAATTTTCCAGGCAAGAATCCAGGGTTGGGTTGTCATTTCCTTCTTCAGGTGATCTTACCATCCCAGGGACAGAATCCGAGTCTCCTGCATTGGCAGGTGGACTCTACAACTAGCACCACCTGGCAAGACCTCTAGGATGATGGATAGTCAATAAGACAAAATATTTCAAAGCATAAATACTCACTAAATGTTATTTTTTTAAGGTCAGAGAGAAATTAGTCTTTATTAAATTACTTTCACTGCAGAATATCATAAAATCAGTAAAATGTGAGATGACTGATATGGAGGAGTAGATTTTTCAGTAGCAATATCTATAATGAAAAGAGAATATGTTTGTTTCTATTCAATAAAACAAAAACATAGAGACAGCTTTTATGATGTCTATAGAGAGAATGATAAAAAGGATTCAATTTAATAAAATCCAACAGCAAATGAAATAATATGTGTGAAAATTATTTGTGATCTTAAGAAAATATATTACATACCCAAGATAGAGATTTGGAGTAACATAAAGATCCTGGCTTTTCTTTCAAATAATACTTGTACAGTAACTATAAATTTTACCAAAAGTAAGTTAAGATTCTTCAGTAGACCTAATGTTTTAAAATATTCTCCATCTTGATAGCAACATAAACTTCTGACTTTCTGCTAAGTAGAGTTTAGGTAAAGTATGTAAGAATGCATTGATTTGTCATAGTAGTTAAGGGCAGAATTTACAATACGCCAGCTTTTTAAAATAAAAGTTAAGTTGCTTTTGTTTTTCTGTCCATTTCAAAACAACACAAAACAAAACACAACAGCTATTATAATCACGTAAAAATAAAACATGAATATATTTACCAATCACACTCCTACTGCTGTCACTCTGACCACATGAAATCTTCAGTCTTCAATCCAGTCACTCAGTCATGTCCAACTATGCAACACCATGAACTGCAGCACAGCAGGCCTCCCTGTCCATCACCAACTCCCAGAGTCCACCCAAACCCATGTCCATTGAGTTGGTGATGCCACGCAACCATTTCATCCTCTGTAGTCCCCTTCTCCTCCTGCCCTCAATCTTTCCCAGCATCAGGGTCTTTTCCAGTGAGTCAGCTCTTCGCATCACGTGGCCAGAGCATCGGAGTTTCAGCTTCAACATCAGTCCTACCAATGAATACCCAGGACTGATCTCCTTTATGATGGACTGGTTGGATCTCCTTGCAGTCCAAGGGACTCTCAAGAGTATTCTCCAACACCACAGTTCAAAAGCATCAATTCTTCGATACTCAGCTTTTTTTATAGTCCAACTCTCACATCCATACATGGCCACTAGAAAAATCATAGCCTTAACTAGACTGACCTTTGTTGACAGAGTAATGTCTCTGCTTTTTAATATGCTATCTAGGTTGGTCATAACTTTCCTTCCAAGGAGTAAGCGTCTTTTATTTTCATGGCTGCAGTCACCATCTGCAGTTATTTTGGAGCCCCCAAAAATAAAGTTTGACATTGTTTCCCCATCTATTTCCCATCAGGTGATGGGACTAGATGCTATGATCTTCATTTTCTGAATGTTTAGCTTTAAGCCAACTTTATCACTCTCCTCTTTTACTTTCATCAAGAGGCTTTTTAGTTCCTCTTCAATTTCTGCCATAAGGGTGGTGTCATTTGCATATCTGAGGTTATTGATATTTCTCCCGTCAATCTTGATTCCAGCTTGTGCTTCTTCCAGCCCAGTGTTTCTCATGATATACTCTGCATAGAAATTAAATAAGCAGGGTGACAATATACAGCCTTGATGTATTCCTTTTCCTATTTGGAACCAGTCTGTTGTTCCATGTCTAATTCTAACTGTTGCTTCCTGACCTGCATACAGGTTTCTCAAGAGGCAGGTCAAAATGCACACAGCATATTTTACCTCTCTGTATCTAATTATTATAACTTTAAAACTCATACCTCATGTCAGACTCACATTTATTTTCATGTAGAAAGAATAAGCCATTGCAAGTCAGATGTTACGGAAAAACCCAAACAAGCTTTTTTTTTTTTTTCAATTTTATTTTATTTTATTTTATTTTTAAACTTTACAATATTGTATTAGTTTTGCCAAATACCAAAATGAATCCGCCACAGGTATACCTGTGTTCCCCATCCTGAACCCTCCTCCCTCCTCCCTCCCCATACCCTCCCTCTGGGTCGTCCCAGTGCACCAGCCCCAAGCATCCAGTATCGTGCATTGAACCTGGACTGGCGACTCATTTCATACATGATATTATACATGTTTCAATGCCATTCTCCCAAATCTCCCCACCCTCTCCCTCTCCCATAGAGTCTATAAGACTGATCTATACTTCAATGTCTCTTTTGCTGTCTCGTACACCAGGTTATTGTTACCATCTTTCTAAATTCCATATATATGTGTTAGTATACTGTATTGGTGTTTTTCTTTCTGGCTTACTTCACTCTGTATAATAGGTTCCAGTTTCATCCATCTCATTAGAACTGATTCAAATGTATTCTTTTTTATGGCTGAGTAATACTCCATTGTGTATATGTACCACAGCTTTCTTATCCATTCACCTGCTGATGGGCATCTATGTTGCTTCCATGTCCTGGCTATTATAAACAGTGCTGCGATGAACATTGGGGTACACGTGTCTCTTTCCCTTCTGGTTTCCTCAGTGTGTATGCCCAGCAGTGGGATTGCTGGATCATAAGGCAGTGCTATTTCCAGTTTTTTAAGGAATCTCCACACTGTTCTCCATAGTGGCTGTACTAGTTTGCATTCCCACCAACAGTGTAAGAGGGTTCCCTTTTCTCCACACCCTCTCCAGCATTTATTATTTGTAGACTTTTGGATCGCAGCCATTCTGACTGGCGTGAAATGGTACCTTATAGTGGTTTTGATTTGCATTTCTCTGATAATGAGTGATGTTGAGCATCTTTTCATGTGTTTGTTAGCCATCTGTATGTCTTCTTTGGAGAAATGTCTATTTAGTTCTTTGGCCCATTTTTTGATTGGGTCAAGACCAACTGGACACTTACTTCTTATCCACTAAGAGTGAAAAGTATTAGTTGCTCAATGGCACAACTCTTTGCCATGCCATGGACTGTAGACTGCCAGGCTCATCTGTCCATGGAATTCTCCAGGCAGGAATACTGGAGTGGTAGACATTCCCTTCTTCAGGGGATCTTCCAGAGCTAAAGATCAAACTCAAGTCTCCTGTGTTGCAGGCAGATTCTTTACTATCTGAGCCACACTGTGCAAGCTTGTGTGTGAAGCTTGCACAATTTATTAAAAAGCATAAAATTTCAGAATCATAAGAGATCAAGTTAAAGATGAATGAAAGTATTGCATGAAAGAAATAATATTTTAGGTACAAACAGAGACATTTGCTGTAGTACATGTTATGTAAAAAAAATATAGTGGAGCATTTGAATACAGAAAAAATTAAGAACATAAACTTGCCAGGTTACCTTAGAAATTTATCATGGACTTGCTCAAAAAATAAATAGATCTAGAGTTCTGTCTAAATACCTCTGATAAATTGTCCTTTCAAAGCTTGACTTCAACAGCATACATCAGTTTTACTCTAGAATTTCTTTGACAATTAAATAAATCCATTGAGTTCCTAAATCCATTATTTTAAATTTAATTGAAATAAGGAAATCAGAGGAAAAAATTAACGGGGTTATCTTTGCTAAGAAATATATACATCTTAGCTACATTTTATTACTTGTTAAATATTAAATATTTAAAGGGAAAAAAAAAACATGAATGGGATCTGTATTTCCAGAGAATCTATGCATAAGAGATAGGGAAGGCAAAGGATAATGAGCTAGGAAGTTACTTATTTTACATAAATTGAGAAAAAATCAAAACAAGATAAAAATACATAATAGATTTATTATATTCACATTGACAAATGTGAAACTATTCAGTGACTCCATACGAAAAACAAAGAAAAAATATACCCTTGTCTACACCTTCATTTAAAGCCTGGCAGAAAACACAAAGAAGTTCATAGACTATAAATTGTAATGTGATATATCACTCATTTTAAAGGTCAGATATTATTATGAAAATATATAACTGGTATTCCTTATATATATGCAAACATCTTTACCATTCTATCTCATGAAGCATTGTCTTTTTTCTGAAATAATATGAGAAAACTATTTTACTTCACATGGCATTACTGTTCAATAATAAAACATTTGGTAGAAAATAACATGCAACAACATGTTTCAAAATAGTGAATATGTAGTGAAGCAGTTTGGGAGATCTTCAGTGATGCTGCATACTTGGCCTATCTTTGGTAACCTTTGTTTTCATAACATTGGGCCAATGACAGCATGTGACCAAAATTCATAGCACATATTTTCATTTTCTTGTGTTTTGGTTGTAAACTGCTTTCGCAATTAACAGCATTAACAGAGTCACTGTTCTGAAAGCTTGGAATTCAGGGACAGAGCCAGTGACTGGATGTGAATGACCTCTCTACTCAAACCCAGAGATATGACAACTCCTTTGAAGATACGTGGCATTTGAAAACTTTGATCATGAAGAACCATCAAAGCTCTATGATCTAGGAAGAGTGCATGTGGTACTAAAACACAGCCCCTTCCATATATGGCAAGTTTACTCATGCTTTGATGGAATTTCTGGCCTGAGTATATGTTACATCAGAGACATTATTTTTGTCTATAAGTTTAAATTTTGGAGGTAAAAATAGGAAGTCAAATCATTAATTAATTCATCATTCACTAGCATTTTTATAAAATCAAGCAGCTTCCTAAGCGAAGGGGATACCAAAAAAAGAATGCTATAGACCCTTTAATCTTTAATTATATTATTTGAGATTTCACTGGTTCTGAGGGAAATTAATCTCTATAGGAAGTCTTGGTTCTGTTTACACCAGTAAAGATTCTATGATGTGCTGCACAGATATGCCTTCAGAAATGCGCTCTTATTCCCCAAGCTCTTGAGGGCTTTTTCAGCAGGCAATCCTGTTTTATTTCTCCTTCTCTAACTGCATCACTCTATGTCAAGTGACTAATTAATCTACACTATGCATATTAGTCTCATGGAAGTCATCGTTCTAATTTCACAGGTGACTCATTTCTGGACCCTCGTTCCATCATAGCCTACTACTGTTGACTATTTCAGCTTCACAGTGTCTATGAGGTCAGCTGGGGATTGTCTGAACTACATGTCAGCCTAACCTTTCCCAGGGTCTTCTCCTCTTTCCTTGCTTTTCTGCCCACTAGTATTAACTCTCAGACAATTCTCTGCCCACTAATATCTATCACAGACAGCTGCTTCCCAGAGAACCCTGCTTGGGATAAACTCAATCCATCTATATGAAGCACACCTAGTCTAACACCCTTGTGTATTTTGCCCTTGCCACCTGTTTTGCTTCCTTTGATTCATTTTGGATGAAAAATAGAATAGCAATAGTCCAGGCAGCTAACACAAATGAGTGCTCTGTTCTTCCCATTTATCTCTACCCAAACTCCAAAGTTACGAAGTTATGTGCCAACATGAGAAAGAATGTAGCCCCTGAATTCCCACTGCATGGTTACAATCCTCATGGACACTGCACATGGTTTATGAGTGTATTAAATGTGGAGAGATGCGTTAAGTACCTTGGACATGGTAAGTGCCAGTTGGAGTGACGAGTTGTCCCAGTTGGCTTGTGACTTTCTCATTTGTAGCATTGGAAGCCCCATGACTAGGTTCTTTCTCAGTCACAGGTGATGGAGACAGTTGATTATCCTACTGTTGGTACACATTAGCCATGACTATTAAGTGCATAAAATCCAGGGCAGTAAATGAAAATTTTGTTGCCTGTAGCAACTTCCACTCAAGATTGTTTAAAACATATTTTAAAAGCTCATATGATGGGTCATGCAATAATAGTACTAAAAGATATGAGTCTTCTTGCAACTTTCTGTTTTCTCTTATTAATTCTTTTATAAAATTTTGTTTATTTTTGGCTGTGCTTGGTCTTCGTTGCTTTGCGTGGGCTTTCTCTAGTTGCGGTGAGCGAGGGCTACTCTTTATTGCAGTACATGGGCTTCTCACTGCGATGCCTCCTGTTGTGGAGCACGGGCTCGTGGTGTGTGGGCTTCAGTAGTTGCAGCACGTGGGCTCTAGAGCGCAGGCTCAGTAATTGTGGTTCATGAGCTTAGTTGCTCCAGAGTATGTGGGATCTTCCCAGCGCAGGGATGGAACTCATGTCTCCAGCATTGGCAAGAGGTTTCTTATCCACTGCACCACCAGGGAAGTTCTCTCCTGAGCTAAAAGAATAACTGAAAACTCTAGTTTTCAGGTCATTTAAATGTGAATGACTTGAGACAATACACCAGGTTCCCACTTCTGAGGCTCTTCTCAACTGCAGTCATCAGCCTTTTGAGCACATTTGCCATACAGCTTTCTGCCCAAGGAGGGTGTATTTCTCCTACTCAGAAAGACAATGAGGAAATGTGAACACCCTCATCCAGAGAGCAAGTCATCTGTGCATGATATTTTATATATTTACAGTATTGAATGCAAGTGAAAAGCCATTTCCCTCAGGGAAAATAAATCAGACTCTTCTTTCTAAAATTTGAGTACTTGATTTACAAAGAAATTTATTTTCTAATTACTCTTAGAAATTTTTCTCACTTTACAGATTTATGCTTTTGGCAACTTGCCACCTACATTCCTCTCCCTGCTAATTGACTTTGGTTTCTCAGCAATATTTATAACTAGGATTTCTCTCTCTCTCTCTCTTGAAATTTTAAAGTTATTCCAAAGTATTTGTGCCACTGTGTTGCATTTATTACTGTTGTTGTTGTCATAAGCTGTAACATAACATTTGTCTTTGTGGGGATAAGGTAAAATTCAGTCTAGAAGGTTGACGAAATCATCATTCATGATGAAATTTTTCAGTTTTCTAAATAATAACAAGAGATAACAAGAGGTGGATATTCCCAGGCAGACACCAAAAGTGTCATAGGCTGACTTTTCTATTTTACCAATTGTACCATCTTCTTGGGTTGGGAAGATCCCCAGGAGAAGAGAATGGTAACCCACTCCAGTATTCTTGCCTAGAGAATTCCAGGGACAGAGGAGCCTGGCAGGCTACACTCAATGGGGTCACAGAGAGTCAGACACAATTAAGGGACTAACACTTTTGGGGCCACATGAAAAAGGAGAAGAATTTAAAGGGATCTATGTATACCTATGGCTGATTCATGTTGAGATTTGACAGAAAACAACAAAAGTCTGTAAAGCAATTATCTTTCAATAAAAAATAAATTTAACAAAAAAAAGGGGGAGAAGAACTTAGATATAAGCTTAACAAAATATGAGCATGCCTTATTTGCAGAAAATTACCAAAGCCTGATAAATGAAACAAATGAACTTTCAGTAAATGGAGAAGTAATCCAAGTTCATGGAAAAGACTCAATATTTTTTAATTCATGATAAACCTCTGTCCAGCTAACAAAGATAATTATATCTGTATATTCAACATAAAAGCAATAAATTGCAGCAATCATTTTATAGGTATCAATAAACTTAAAGTCAAAGAAAGTAAAATACTCAGAACATTTTTTTATTTTATGGACGACTCACATTATCTAATTTCAAGTATTACTAGAAAATTATATTAATCTAGAATATCAGTAAAAGGGTAAACACAAAGACAAATTGAACATGATAGGGAGTATAGAATACACTGACACAAGTGTAGTAAACTGTGTTTTGAGAATCTTAATTAAAAAGCAGAGACATTACTTTGCCAACAAAGGTCCATCTAGTCAAGGCTATGTTTTTTCCAGTGGTCATGTATGGATGTGAGAGTTGGACTGTGAAGAAAACTGAGCACCGAATAATTGATGCTTTTGAACTGTGGTGTTAGAGAAGACTCTTGAGAGTCCCTTGGACTGCAAGGAGATCCAACCAGTCCATCCTAAAGGAGATTAGTCCTGGGTGTTCATTGGAGGGACTGATACTAAAGCTGAAACTCCAGTACTTTGGCCACCTCATGCGAAGAGTTGACTCACTGGAAAAGACCCTGATGCTGGGAGGGATTGGGGGCAGGAGGAGAAGGGGACAACAGAGGATGAGATGGATGGATGGCATCACCGACTGGATGCACATGAGTTTGAATAAACTCTGGGAGTTGGTGATGGACAGGGAGGCCTGGTGTGCTGCGATTCATGGGGTCGCAAAGAGTCGGGCACAACTGAGCTACTGAAATGAACTGAACTGAACTGAATGGAAATTCAGTGGGGAAAGAATAGTCTTCTTAACAAAGCTACCTGAGTGGTTAGACATAAATTTTATAAAAAGAATTTAAACACATACCTCCCGCCTTATACAAGACTAACTCAAGATGGAAAATATAAATAACTTAAAATGCAAGACTGTAAAATTTCTAGAAGAAAATGTATGGGAATATCTGTGTAATTTTGAGTTTCATGAGGAGTACACTACTAGAAGCATTCTCCATTGGGGGAAGAAAAAGATAAATTGCAATTCATTGTATATGTTAATAAAACTTTGCTCTGTGAAAGATGCTATTAAGAGAATGAAAAGGCCAGTGACAGACTGCAACTAAATATTTACAAATTATATATCTGATGAATGACCTCTATCTATAATATATAAAGATGTCTTAAAATTCAATAAGGTAAGAAAAAAATTAAAACAAATATTAAATATGCAAAAGAACTTCACAGAATCTTAAAGAAAATACACAGATGAGAAGTAAGCATAGCTCAGCTGGTAAAGAATCTGCCTGCAATGCAGGAGACCCTGGTTCAATCCCTTGGTTGGGGAGAGCCCCTGGAAAAGGAAACAGCAACCCACACCAGTATTCTTGCCTGGAGAATTACAAGGACAGAGGAGCCTGGTGAGCTGCAGTCCATGGGGTCCCAAAGAGTCAGATGAAACTGAGCAACTTTCACTTTTCACTTTCACAACATAATATATCATTAGGAATATGTATATTAAAACCAGAAATAGACACTACATACCTAACAAAATTTGTAAATACCAAACACTGATGAGAATCTGGAGCAACAACAGGTCTCAGGCACCGCTGGTTGCAAGGCACTATGGCAGTCTTTTTGCCACAGTTATGGTGGTTTCTTACAGAATCAAATGCAGAATTAGCACACAATCCAGAAGTTTCACTCTTAGGTTCAACTGTCTTTAAAATCTGTATCCACACAAAAACTGGCACACAAAGCAACTTTATGCACAATCACCAAAACCTAAAAACAACCAACATGGCCTCCAATTAGCAAACAGATAAACAAATTGTGGTACACATTTAAATGGAATACTAGTCAGCGATGAAAAAGAACAAGCTATAATTCATGTAACCATTTGGAGGAGACCTAAATGCATTTTTCTGAGTGAAAAAACACAGACCCATAAAAGCTACATACTCTATGGTTTCATTAGTGATACCGTCTAGAAAAGGCAGAACTAACTATAGGAACAGGAAAGAGACCAGTGGTCACCAGAGGTGTTTTCGATGAGCTGTATGACCAGGTGAGGCACAGGAGGTATTTTCAATTGGAGAGACTATTCAGGATAATACAGTGGTAGCAGTGTCTCTGTTGAAACTCACAGAACTTCACAACACAACAGGTGAAATTTAACCTATGAAAATTTTAAAAAGTAATAATTATTAGGAGGTTTAGGATCCAGAATGAAATCCAAACTGAAACCAAAAATATTCTACTCTATTAAAAATGTGCAACTTAAAAAAAAACTGGAAATAGAACTGCCATATGACCCAGCAATCCTACTGCTGGGCATACACACCAAGGAAACCAGAATTGAAGGAGACATGTGTACCCCAATGTTCATTGCAGCACTGTTTATAATAGCCAGGGCATGGAAGCAACCTAGATGTCCATCAGCAGATGAATAGATAAGAAAGCTGTGGTACATTTGCACAACGGAATATTACTCAGCCATTAAAAAGAATGCATTTGAATCAGTTCTAATGAGGTGGATGAAACTGGAGCCTATTATACAGAGTGAAGTAAGCCAGAAAGAAAAACACCAATACAGTATACTAACGCATATATATGGAATTTAGAAAGATGGTAATGATGACTCTATATGTGAGAGAGCAAAAGAGACACAGATGTATAGAACAGTCTTTTGGACTCTTTGGGAGAAGATGAGGGTGGGATGATTTGAGAAAATAGCATTGAAACGTGTATATTATCATATGTGAAACAGATCACCAGTCCAGGTTCGATGCATGAGACAGGGTGCTCAGGGCTGGTGCACTGGGACAACCCTGAGGGATGGGATAGGGAGGGAGGTGGGAGGAGGGATCAGGATGGGGAACACATGTACACCCATGGCTGATTCATGTCAATGTATGGCAAAAACCACTGCAATATTGTAAAGTAATTAGCCTCCAATTAAAATAAATAATTTTTTTTTAATGTGCAATGTAATCTTACTGAAAGGTGATGGGGAGGGTAGTGTTACCTAAAATAACTTTGGATAATGATCTTTTGGCTAGAAAATCTAGGCCAAAAGAAAACAGTTATATGGATATTCACTTTAGTTGGTAAAGTTATTTCTCATAGGTATGTGGGTAAAAGAAATTATGAAACTGCTGTATATGGATATTGAGATTGAACATATATGTAAATGTAGGAAAGATGGTAAGAGCCAGTTTTCTTACTGTTGGACTGTGCTGCTATGCTGTGCTCAGTTATGTCCAACTCTTTAAGACCCCATGGACTGTAGACCGCCAGGCTCTTCTGTCCATGGGATTCTCTAGGCAAGAACATTGGAGTGGGTTCCCATTTCCTCCTCCAGGGGATCTTCTTGACCCAGGTATCAAACATATCTCCTGCATCTCCTGCATCGGTGGGTAGATTCTTTATCAGTAGCACCACCTGGATTACAAATCAGTCAGTGAGGACAGACAGTATAAACCATGTGGGAATTTATTATAGCTGAAGAAATCAATATAAATTCATTCCCCCCTTAATATACATACAGATAGATAGCTTTGTTGCTGTTCAGTTGCTCAGTCATGTCTGACTCTGTGACCCCATAGACTGCAGCACGCCAGTTTCCCTGTCCTTCATCATCTGCCAGATGCTCAAACTTACGTCCACTGAGTCAGTGATGCTATCCAAACATCTAATCCATTGTTATCCCCTTCTCCTCCTGCTATCAATCTTTCCCAGTATCAGGATCTTTTCCAATGAGTTGGCTCTTCACATCAGGTGGCCAAAGTATTGGAGCTTCAGCTTCAGCATCAGTCCTTCCAATGAATATTCAGGATTGATTTGCTTTAGGATTGACTGGTTTGATCATCTTGCTGTCCAAAGGACACAGAAATAAATAAATGTGGGTGTGTGTGTATGTATGTATGTGTATATATATATATATATATATATATATATGTCAATATAAACACATATATTTCTTAACTTTGACTGCTGAGAGAGTGTAGAAATAATGACACCCCGGTAGCAATAAGCAAACTCAGCCAGGCTATTGGATTCTAACACTATTCTCCAATGAAAGAAATCAGGGATCCTTAGAAAAGTGGCTGGTTCTAGGGGATATACCAGCTGAGAATGGAGTATCTTGTAATGACAGCAAATAAGAAAGTAGTTAAAAAACAAAAGGGTGTGGATATGTCAAAGGGACACTAGAGTAGTCAACTTAAAAGAGCTTTAAATGGCTAAGAATTCTGAGCAACAGAATCATTAGCACAGTATGAAATGAAATTCATGAGTATCTACTGATATCAATAAAAGACTGAATAAATATAGAAGAGGGAAATCTGAAGAATTCCAAATTAATTGTGGAAATACTCCCTCCTCAAAGATAAAGCTTAATTCCCACCCTCTAGATTGTGGGATAAGTTTAGTGTCTTGCATCAAATAGTAGGAGATCCCGGTTCAATTTCTGGGTCGGGAAGATCTGCTGGAGAAGGGATAGGCTTCCCACTACAGTATTCTTAGGCTTTCCTTGTGGCTCAGCCGGTAAAGAGTCCACCCACAATGCAGGAGACCTGGATTTGATCCCTGGGTTGGGAAGATAACCTGGAGAAGGGAAAGGCTACCCACTCCAGTATTCTAGCCTGGAGAATTCCATGGACTGTATAGTCCACGGGATCACAAAGAGTTGGACAAGACTGAGTGACTTTTACTTTCACAAGGTAGAATATAGGAAAGGAAGAAAATAAAGTTTTCAATGGAAAAATCTAGTAGACATTAATTCAGGCAGCTGGCCAAAATTTAACATCATCACTGGTAAGTCATGTTGAGAATGTGTTGTGAAGTCACTCAGTTGTGTCTGACTCTTCGTGACTCCATGGACTGTAGCCCACCAGGCTCCTCCATCCATGGAATTTTCTAGGCAAGAGTATTGGAGTGGGTTGCCATTTCCTTCTCCAGGGTATCTTCCCAACCCAGGGATGGAACCCGGGTCTCCTGCATTGCAGGTAGACGCTTTACCATCTAAGCCACCGGGGAGAATGGCACTTAATCTCTGTGGTCTTCTTCCCAAGAACCCATAACTGCAGTCTAAGCATGAGAAAACCATCTTGGGAACTCAGGTGATATAAGAAAATCTATACCGGCACACAAAAAGAGACAACATACAGAAAACTGCAGGGAGAGAAACTGAGGATCCTAGCTGACAATTAACCTCAACCACGAGACCTCTAAGTGATGTCAAACGATTTGAGATCCCTACCTTCAAAACTTCCATCTGAGGCTATGGAAATCACAAAGTAGAGTTAAGACACCTTAACTGGCCTTTTTGATTCATATACAGAATTCATGAGTACAGTAAACATTGTACTCATTTAATGCAGTTTACACTGGGGTAATTTATTATGCAGCTATAGTACCAAAGGAAAAAAAATCAAAATTACACTGAATGAAAGAACCAAGAAACAAAGCTGTAGACATGAGCCTAGTGCCAACCCGATTACTCTATGAACAAAACTAGAGCAATGTTTGCTTGGATTGGAGGGCTTTCTAGAAAGCAGCATGAACAAACTTTCTTGGATAATGGAAATAGTCTATTTTTTTTCTTGTGGTGTTGGTTAAATGAGTATTCATCTTTCACTGTACATGTTCAAACTCTACCCTTGTTGTTCAGTCATTAAGTCGTGTCTGACTCTCTGTGACCTCATGGATTACAGCAAACCAGGCTTCCCTGTCCTTCACCATCTCCTGGAGTTTGCTCAAACTCATGTTCATTGAGTCAGTGATGCCATCCAATCATCTCATCCTCTGTTGCCCCCTTCTCTTCCTGCCCTCAATCTTTCCCATCATCAGAGTCTTTGTACCCTTAATCACAGAGATTTTTCACCTCAAATCCTTTCTGGAATGAGATTCTTTAAAATGTTGTAAAAATAAATATATGACATTTTTCTTACAAAAGTAAACTTCTCTTTGATTTCTCTGTGGCATAATAGACAATAAACTTCAATATTCTAAATATGATTTTATCTGTTGGACTGTGATTATTCACAACATGTCTGTGATTTAAAATAACACTCTTGTTATGAATGTTTGCTAGCAAATGATGCCAATGGTTTTGCCTACTATCATGCTGAGAATGTCATCCTGTTTGGAGGCAAATCGGCCTGATTCTGTATTGCATAATGTACCATGTAAAGCGTCATTTGGTGATGGCTTTTTAATGAATACTTGATCTGTTGTATTCAACATTCATTCAACAAACACTTGATTACATGTCTGCTAAATGCGGAGATTAAGATAAGTTTAGGTGAAAGAAGAGTAAGAAAGAAACATTATCTCACTAGCCTATAGTCAATAGTTAAAACTATGAGTTAGTTTTATTTTAGGCTACTGAGCATTTCCACTAGAATTTCTCACCTTTAAAGTTTCAGTGTTGACACTGAGGAAGTGTTTTTATAGTGTACTTCACTACAGTTTCTTCAAAGATAAGTCAAAGGCTATACTCCTTTGATTAAACCTCAAAGCTGGTGCTTTGAACTGAAGAGTCAGTGACTTGAAAATAAAATTATATATATATATTTTTTAATCTTATAACTTTTTTTATAAAGGCTATTTTTGAAATTTTATGTAACAATATTCCAGGGGGCAAAATAAATAAACAAATGTTATTCTTCACCCTAGTCCCAAATCAAACTATTGATGTTTGTTTCTGGTATTGCTATTCTAATTTTAAAATTCCAACCAAAATCATGACATAAAAGCAAATAAAATGAGTGGCCATAGACTAAAAGAAAGCAGAATTTTATGGAGTTATAATCAAACAGCAAAGAATCTGCCTCCAATGTGGGAGACCTGTGTTACATCCCTGGGTCGGAAAGATCCCTGGAGAAGGATAAAGCTAAACACTCCATTATTCTTGCCTGTAGAATCCCATAGACAGAGAAGCCTGGTGGGCTGCAGTCCACGGGGTCACAAAGAGTCAGACACAACTGAACGACCAGCACACAACAACAACATATTTGGTGAAAAACTTTCTGTCATATAAATCTTGATTTTCAGTCTCTAAAAAAGTCTGTCCTCATCAACATATTTTCTACCAGTTACATAAATATGTTATATCTATAATCTTAAATTTTATAAGATTAGAGGGAGAAATTAATTTTTCTATTGAATGTAATATGATGATAATGGATCAAAAATAACTGGTGAAATCTAACTGTTACTGTCAAAGAATTATCATTACCAAATACAAATAAACTAGCCACTACCTGGAATTCAATTTATTTCTGTCTTGTTGTGTAACAACAAATCTAAAATGTAGCATGACCATCATACTTGTGGTTATTTAATATAAACTGGATACTATATTTATGTATATAATATAATATATATTATATTATATATTATAATTATATTATATATTCTATATTATAATAATATAAATAATATATATTATATAATATATATATAATTGTTTAGTATCCACTTTATATTATATATACAATGTATTATATATAATATATAATAATTATAATTGTATATTATAATAATATAATACAATATATATTACATATATATTGTTATATATGTACATATATAATACATATATATTATACATATATACATATATATAATACAATATATATTATATAATATAATTGTTTAGTATCCACTTTATATATATATAAATAAAGTGGATACTAAACAATTATATATATATTATATATATATACTTTATATATAAAGTATATATATACATATACTTTATATATATATAAAAATATATATACTTTATATATATATAAAGTGTATACTATATATATATGTATACATATATACATATATATAATACATATATACATATATATACATATATACATATATATACATATATAATACAATATATATTATATATATATATACTTTATATATAAAGTATATATATATACATATACTTTATATAGATATACTTTATATATATATAAAGTGGATACTAAACAATTCTATGAACATTGTTTCCCACAGGTTAAGATTTAAATTGTGGAAAATTCTATAAGAGATGGGAATATCAGGCCACCTGACATGCCTCCTGAGAAATTTGTATGCAGGTCAAGAAGCAACAGTTAGAACAAGGCATGGAACAACAGACTGGTTCCAAATTGGGAGAGGAGTATGTCAAAGCTGTATATTGTCACCCTGCTTATCTAACTTTTACGCAGAGTACATCATGAGAAACGCTGGACTGGATGAAGCACAAGTTGGAATTGAAGCTGAAGCACATGATTGCCGGGAGAAATATCAATAACCTCAGATATGCAGGTGACACCACCCTTATGTTAGAAAGTGAAGAGGAACTAAAGAGCTTTTTGGAGAAAGTGGAAGAGGAGAGTGGAAAAGTTGGCTTAAAGCTCAACATTCAGAAAACTAATATCATTCATTTGGTCCCAACAGTTCATGGCAAATAGACGGGGAAACAATGGAAACAGTGACAGACTATTTTTGAGGGGGCTCCAAAATCACTGAAGATGGTGACTGCAGCCATGAAATTAAAAGACGCTTGTTCCTTGGAAGAAAAGCTATGGCCAACTTAGCATATTTAAAAAGCAGATATATTACTTTGCCAACAAAGGTCGGTCTAGTCAAAGCTATGGCCTTTCCAGTAGTCCGGTATGGATGTGAGAGTTGGACTACAAAGGAAGCTGAGCATCGAAGAATTGATGCTTTTGAACTGTGGTGTTGGAGAAGACTCTAGAGAGTCCTTTGGACTGCAAGGAAATCCAACCAGTCCATCCTAAAGGAAATCAGTCCTGAATATTCATTGGAAGGACTGAGGCTAAAGTTTAAACTCCAAAATTTTGGCCACCTGATGCGAAGAACTGACTCATTGGAAAAGACCCTGAAGCTGAGAAAGATTGAAGGCAGGAGGAGAAGGGGAAGACAGAGGATAAGATGGTTGGATGGCATCACCGACTCTATGGACATGAATTTGAGCAAGCTACAGGATTTGGTGATGGACAGGGAAGCCTGGTGTGCTGCAGTCCATGGGGTCACAAAGAGTCAGATAGGACTGAGCAACTAAACTGAACTGAACTGAACTGAAGATTTAAAATCTTGTGATTCAGTTATTCACTCATTCAGATACCAAAATTAATTTCAGAATTAACTTTTTTAAGATAACTCACATTTGTAGAAGAGTACCATTTTTTACTCCTCAGAAAGTTCATGAAAAGCAGAAATGGTTTGACTATTCAGCTGTGTCAAGGCTTCTCCTGGGGAAAAAAAATAAATAAATAAAGAAGGAAGTGTGAAGCACTGTAACCATGTAATAATTCTATAAACTTCATTTATGATTTCACAGGTTCACAGAATAAAAGCAAAGAGAAAAATCTTTTTCCCTCTATTTCCATTTTAATTGGGACCTTTAGAGACTCATCTTTATTTTGGAAAAAAAAAATCCAGCAAAACCGTGGAATGTGGGGATCTTGGCTGTACTTATTTTTTCTTTAATGTTATAATTCATTGCAAACTGAACTTCATCGGTTCCTCAAATGCCAGGAAAGTCATTTAACTATGTTGTACGTGAACCTGTCGACAGGTTGGAGAAAAGCAATTTTAGATGTCAGAATGAGAAAGTACTGGAGGAAGAAAAAGAAAAACAATCTTTTAAATGCAATCTCTATGTTAAGAGGCATTTTTATTTCCTGTAATGTTACCCTTTGATGTATATACAATTCCTAGAGTAGTCAATTAAAAGATTAAAAGACCCTGTGGCTACATTATGAATGATAATTATTTGAGCAATCTGCTGCTCAGGTAGATAAATGGCTGTGTCTGGAAAATAGTTTGAAAATAATGCTGCAAGGACAGAGAGAAGTCAAAATATTTTTTCTCATAGAATTCAACATTGAGATGTAATTTCTTAAGCACGTTGTCTTTCAAAGTCAGCTCTCTGAGCCACAGGTAACTAACTGAAATTTTTTCAGAGGAACTCTGCGGATAACCATGCCCACTCATTTAAATAGCACCACAGATAAGAATCCTAGTGCATAAAGCAACTGTCCTCAAGTGCAGATCATTTGCCTTTGGGAAAGCTGCAAAGAGTTTATTCCTGCTGCCACAATCAAATGCAATCTTTCCAATCTGACCCTTTTCCAATCTGATTGCATTTTCTATATTTTCCTCAGTTGACAGGCACATGGATCCAATTCACTTTGGATAACGAGATCCAATTCCACATTCAAAAGTGGGCTCTTGTTTTTGAGGTTTGCAAGCATCACTTCAGTCATAAAAACTTTTTACCAGCAACCATGAATCTCTCATCCTTGTGGCAAATCCTAGTGGTCTAGGCAGAAACACTTCATCTGGAAGTTGAGAGATACTTTCCTAAGTAAACATTAAGCCTTTTAAAATCCAAAAATTGAATAAAGAGAGGAAAGTTAATATTCTTTATCAGAGACTTATGCTAATTCAGTATGAAATGTTAAACAATAGTCCTCCTAGTAAAAACTCCAATGGCAGACATTCAAACAGTTCAATGAACAACAAATAAATTTACTATGGAATAGAATGAAGTACTTACAATAAACTTTTAATAGAAACACATGGAAATATTTTGGCTTAACATGTTAAAACGCAAAATATAATGTTCAATTCTGTTCTATTCATCTATTCAATAAATATTAATTGAAATTCATTTCATAAGGATTAAATCAGTCCTTGAAATAGACATTAAGGTAATTTTACAAATAATTCAAACTTGAAATAACTATCTCTGAAATTTTAAATTAGCTTTACATTGAGTTAAATTTATAGAAAGCATAATTATTTATTTGATTGTTATGTATGGACCTAAAATGATAATGATATTTTATGGTATGTTCATTCAAGTGATATATAACCTGATCATTGATAAAAAGTACTTACAAATGTATATCTCATAAAGTGTGATACGCTATATATACATATTTATACATGAAACATTTTCCCAATGTTACATGAAATATTTTTCAACCTTACTAGATAGGATAAGCTAGAGGCTCTTAAAATTCAGTGTTTTTTTTTTTTTTGGGTGTGTGGTGGTGGTTGTTGTTGTTAATTTGCCATCCAGTGCAAAAAAAACATGCTACACTAGGCTTCATCAAGTAAGAAAAAGGAAAAAATATCAATTATTATCAAACTTCAGTGTTTTAATGAGAATTACATAGGACATATTCTTTTAAATTAAGGTTTCAAATCTCCATTCACAGAGCATTAGGTTTAGAAAAAGCAGAGGAACCAGAGACCAAATTGCCAACATCCGCTGGATCATGGAAAAAGTAAGAGAGTTCCAGAAAAGCATCTGTTTCTGCTTTATTGACTATGCCAAAGCCTTTGACTGTGTGGATCACAATAAACTGTGGAAAATTCTGATCAGATCAGATCAGATCAGATCAGTCGCTCAGTCGTGTCCGACTCTTTGCGATCCCATGAATCGCAGCACACCAGGCCTCCCTGTCCGTCACCAACTCCCGGAGTTCACTCAGACTCACGTCCATCGAGTCAGTGATGCCATCCAGCCATCTCATCCTCTGTCGTCCCCTTCTCCTCCTGCCCCCAATCCCTCTCAGCATCAGAGTCTTTTCCAATGAGTCAGCTCTTCGCATGAGGTGGCCAAAGTACTGGAGATTCACCTTTAGCATCATTCCTTTCAAAGAAATCCCAGGGCTGATCTCCTTCAGAATGGATCACAATAAACTGTGGAAAATTTTGAAAGAGATGGGAATACCAGACCATCTGACCTGCCTCTTGAGAAATCTGTATGCAGGGCAGGAAGCAACAGTTAGTTCTGGACATGTAACAACAGACTGGTTCCAAATAGGAAAAGGAGTACGTCAATGCTGTATATTGTCACCCTGCTTATTTAACTTCTATGCAGAGTACATTATGAGAAACGCTGGGCTGGAAGAAGCACAAGCTGGAATCAAGATTGCCGGGAGAAATACCAATAACCTCAGATATGCAAATGACACCACCCTTATGGCAGAAAGTGAAGAGGAACTAAAAAGCCTCTTGATGAAAGTGAAAGTGGAGAGTGAAAAAGTTGGCTTAAAGCTCAACATTCAGAAAACAAAGATCATTGCATCTGGTCCCATCACTTCATGGGAAATAGAAGGGGAAACAGTGGAAACAGTGTCAGACTTCATTTTTTAGGGCTCCAAAATCACTGCAGATGGTGATTTCAGCCATGAAATTAAAAGACGCTTACTCCTTGGAAGGAAAGTTATGACCAACCTAGATAGCATATTCAAAAGCAGAGACATTACTTTGCCAACAAAGGTCCGTCTAGTCAAGGCTATGGTTTTTCCAGTGGTCATGTATGGATGAGAGAGTTGGACTGTAAAGAAGGCTGAGCGCCGAAGAATTGATGCTTTTGAACTGTGGTGTTGGAGAAGACTCTTGAGAGTCCCTTGGACTGCAAGGAGATCCAACCAGTCCATTCTGAAGGAGATCAGCCCTGGGATTTCTTTGGAAGGAATGATGCTAAAGCTGAAACTCCAGTACTTTGGCCACCTCGTGCAAAGAGTTGGCTCATTGGAAAAGACCCTGATGCTGGGAGGGATTGGGGGCAGGTGGAGAAGGGGATGACAGAGGATCAGATGACTGGATGGCATCACTGATTCGATGGACATGAGTCTGAGTGAACTCCGGGAGTTGGTGATGGACAGGGAGGCCTGGTGTGCTGCGATTCATGCAGTCGCAAAGAATCAGACATGACTGAGCAAACTGAACTGAACTGAACTGAATAATATCCAAACACATAGTTATTCTTTTCATGTTTTGTTAAAATGAATTATATAAAAAATTTTAAAATGTTTTAATTAGGCATTGTAGGTCAGACTTATTTGGAAGAGGACACTAATGATGTAAGTTCTAATATATAAGGAGTACATATGTTTTGTAATAATTTGTCATACAGCCAGGGCTTTCCAGGTGGAGTTAGTGGTAAAGAACCTACATGCCAATGCAGGAGACATAAGAGATGTGGATTCCATCCCTGGGTCAGGAAGATTCCCTGGAGAAGGGAATGCCAATCCACTCCAGTATTTTTGCCTGGAGAATCCCACAGACAGAGAAGCCTGGTGGGCTACAGTCCAGAGTCACAGAGTCAGACACAACGGAAGCGACTTAGCATGCACACATAATAGAGCCAGGATACTACTTCAGCAGTTCATAGATTTGAACACTTTGAAAACAGAAATAAAGAATGATACACTCTTTTATGGGGCTTTAGTTCATTTGGATATACCTGGAGAGAAATGAATCACTTTGCCAAACTGCCTCTGTTGGCAGAAGCATTTCTTTTGCTCAAGCCTCTGCCTCTCTGCAGAAATTTCTTTCACTTTGTAAAATGGTATATGGCTCCAGTCTCTAGTGACTCTCTAGATTTCTGACACATGTGGTGGCCTGAATGCATTTCTAGAGATATATTCCAAAATCACATAACTTGACCCTATATGCTTTAAAAACTACTACCATGATAAATTCCTTAGAGCCACAATTTATCTGGACAAAATAATAAATATATGACAGATAAACTCATATTCCGTGAGAATAAGAAGATAGAAAATGTTCCATAAACTAGCCCTTTCATCTTTCTGACTCTAGTTTAGAACAAATAAACACGCTTATACTTCAAGGATATGGACTTATGATGGCCACAAGTTTCCTTTCTTGAGTTTCTAGCTTCTACTAAAGATTTGAGAACTCCAAGCTAATAGATCCTGCCCACAGCTAATCTACTATATGTTAATTTCTGTTGAAGTGCACATAATATAAATTCCTTCTTTATTGAAACACAATTAAAAACAGAATATAATTTTTAAAATGCCTTAGAAGATGAAAGATCCCTGAATAATATGTTTTATTTAATCTTCTGATCTCTAACATATTAATAAAAGTATAATATCATTTATTTAGTTTTATAAATGTAATAAATACTTATCTGTTGTTGTTGTTTAGTCCCTAAGTTGTGTCATACTCTATCGTGACCCCATGGAGTATAGCATGCCAGGCCACTCTGTCTGTGGGATTTCCCAGGGAAGAATACTGGAGTGCATTGCCATTTCCTTCTCCAGGAAATCTTCCCAACCCAGAGATCCAAGTTCTGTCTCCTACTTAGCAGGTGAATTCTTTACCACTGAACCACCAGGTGAGCCACCAGGGAAGATAATACATACATATTTATCTATGTATATATTAAAACACAAATAGGTTAAATAAAAATGTAATAGTTGGGTTCCTTGGATACATTTGTTAAAAAAATCCAAATTTTGGAGGTGATTATTTCAAAAACTAAAGAGATTTAAGTGTACAAAGTCAAATGTTTTTACTAGCTTCAAGAATCTAAAACAATTTCTGCTAGGCAGAAATACTATTGCATTTTTGTACTTTATAGATATATTACCTCTGGAAGAAGTAATTTCAGAAGTGACACTGGAGTGTTATAACTCTTAAAGTTTCTTCTTGTGTTTTGTTTTAGAGAAAAGTATGTAAGAATCAGTGTATCCATCAAGTATGAATTTTGTCTTCCTATGAGTGATTCACTGTGAATAGGCATCCTTCCAGAAATATAATATTTTTCTTAAGTGCATATAGTTCCTCCCCAGGGCTTCTCAATCTTCTCAGTTTACAAAGTGTGTATGGGAGGTGTGTGTGTGTTTTCAGTCACATCTGACTCTTTGCAGCTCCATGTATTGTAGCCCCCTCAGCCTCCTCCGTCCATGGAATTTTCCAGGCAAGAGTACTAGAGCAAGTTGCCATTCCTACTCTAGGGGATCTTTCTGACCCGGGGATCGAACCCGTGTCTCTTCTCAGGTGTCACCTGAGAAGCCCTTAGAAAGTAGCACCATGAATACCATACAGCCTGAAAGTATAACTCAGTGTATATAGTAGAGAAGTTGCTGACTTGGGTTCAAATCCCATTTCTCCCACTTATGAATTCTAATCTTGAGTATATATTTGTTCTTCTCATCAGTTAACCAGACATAATTATGTTGCCCAAAATAGTTGTTAAAAGTAAATATATGTATACTGATGACTGATTCTTGTTAAAAAATTTTGTTGTTGAGAAAACAACAAAATTATGTAAAGCAATTATCCTTCAATTAAAAAATAAACAAATGTTTTAAAAAGCATTTAGGGAAAAAATTGACCCTCTGATGCTGGGGACATAAAAAAATAAATATGAAAATATGTAAAGATGCACATCAATATTTAAATGATTCCTTTGTCATTAGATATGTGTCTCTACTATCTATCTATATCTGTATCTGTGTAGAAGTTTTGAAGATAGACATTCCAAAAGTACTTTTTGATACATGTACTTACAGTATGTGAACTGAGTTCAAAGAGCTCAGTTTCTTCTCTCTGGCTCGGTCTGCTTCAGAAAAATGATTATGTATTTGCACCATGAACTGAGGGAGGGTCTAACTCTCCTGAAGAGGCAAGAGAGAGCCACACCATTTTCCCACCTGCATAGCAACAAGACCTCAGGAGAGCATGATGACCATTGCTCCATTGCCAGGACCAGGTTTGCAGGCTTCTGTAAGCAGAGGAGACTTGTGCAGGATAGAAAATCACAAGCCTTTTCTTTCCATTTTTCTTTTGGGAGACTATCCAAGTCAGAGCAGTTAAAAGAAAATATCTTCTGTTCAATATCAGCAATATGATATACACTTAAGCTAAGATCAGCTAAAAGCAAGACAGGGAAAGCACTTCATTTTTCTTCATAGCGATAATACTTTATAAATTGTTTTATGTTTCTGAACTAGGGGGAAAACAGGAATATTTTTGCCAATTTCTCTTATAGTACATAAACACAGTAGGCAGTGTCCCCCACGAGTGCTTACTTTCTTTGACATGTAGAGAGAAAACAATAATAATAGATGCTGTTGCTTTATTATTTGTAAATATATATATATATATATATATGGCAATGCCAAAGAATGCTCAAACTACCGCACAATTGCACTCATCTTACACGCTAGTAAAGTGATGCTGAGAATTCTCCAAGCCAGGCTTCAGCAATATGTGAACCGTGAACTTCCTGATGTTCAAGGTGGTTTTACAAAAGGCAGAGGAACCAGAGATCAAATTGCCAACATCTGCTGGATCATGGAAAAAGCAAGGGACTTCCAGAAAAGCATCTATTTCTGCTTTATTGACTATGCCAAAGCCTTTGACTATGTGGATCACAATAAACTGTGGAAAATTCTGAAAGAGATGTGAATACCAGACCACCTGATTTGCCTCTTAAGAAATCTGTATGCAGGTCAGGAAGCAACAGTTAGTACTGGACATGGAACAACAGACTGGTTCCAAATAGGAAAAGGAGTCTGTCAAGGCTGTATATTTTCACCCTGCTTATTTAACTTCTATGCAGAGTACATCATGAGAAACGCTGGACTGGAAGAAACACAAGCTGGAACCAAGATTGCCGGGAGAAATATCAATAACCTCAGATATGCAAATGACACCACCCTTATGGCAGAAAGTGAAGAGGAACTCAAAAGCCTCTTGAAGAAAGTGAAAGTGGAGAGTGAAAAAGTTGGCTTAAAGCTCAACATTCAGAAAACTAGGATCATGGCATCCGGTCCCATCACTTCATGGCAAATAGATGGGGAAACAGTGGAAACAGTGTCAGACTTTATTTTTCTGGGCCCCAAAATCACTACAGATGGTGACGGCAGCCATGAAATTAAAAGACACTCCTTGGAAGGAAAGTTATGACCAACCTAGACAGCATATTCAAAAGTAGAGACATTACTTTGCCAACAAAGGTTCATCTAGTCAAGGTTTGGTTTTTCCAGTGGTCATGTACGGATGTGAGAGTTGGACTGTGAAGAAGGCTGAGCACTGAAGAATTGATGCTTTTGAAATCTGGTGTTGGAGAAGACTCTTGAGAGTCCCTTGGACTGCAAGGAGATCCAACCAGTGCATTCTGAAGGAGATCAGCCCTGGGATTTCTTTGGAAGGAATGATGCTAAAGCTGAAACTCCAGTACTTTGGCCACCTCATGCGAAGGGTTGACTCATTGGAAAAGACTCTGATGCTGGGAGGGATTGGGGGCAAGAGGAGAAGGGGATGACAGAGGATGAGATGGCTGGACGGCATCACTGACTCGATGGATGTGAGTCTGAGTGAACTCCGGGAGTTGGTGATGGACAGGGAGGCCTGGCGTGCTGTGATTCATGGAGTCGCAGAGTCCGACACGACTGAGTAACTGATCTATATATATATATATATATATATATATATATATATACACACATGGCACATATACACACACATATACATAGGCATATATAGTCAAACTTATTTCAAACAGATGCACAGAATTAAGTATTTTAAAATATACATCAAGTAAAACAATTTCCATGAAGTTATATATGTCCCAGCTTTTTTAGTTCTATCAAGTAACAAATAGAATTTAAAATTACATTATTGATGTGGCTATCAAGCTGATAATTTAATTTAAATGACATCAAGCATCACTGCATATATTTTGTGTTCTATTATGGGAAACGTTAGCAATTTAAATCATTTTAAAATGAAGTATGATAGTACAGCCAATTTCTGGTAGATATAAATAATCTAATAAAAAGACAAAAATATATAAAATTCTAGAGGAGGTAAAGTGAAGTAAAATGGGCCTCAGTGTGATCAACAGAAGCCTGAATGACTTAGAAAAGCACTGTGCTGTTTTTCAGTCATTAAGTCCTTTCTGACTCTGGACCCTATAGACTGCAGCACATCAGGCTCATCTGTCCTTCACTATCTCCTGGTGTTTGCTGAAATTCATGTCCATAAGAAATAATTGCTGACAAAATTGTGTCCCCAGAGAGGTCAGCATGATAGTCATAATAGACTGTACAAGTGTAACCATATTATCACATTTCAAACCCAAACCAACTACTCAGTCTACTAGAGGAATTTTTTCAATTATAAACTCAGTATATATTTAATAGAAAATTTAATAGATAAGGAATCTTTTATAGTAATGCATTGTAACACTAAATTTTCTACAATATATTTTGATAACTTCCATTTTTTAGCAGGTTTGAACTATAATGCTAGTGTTTATATCTTAAAATCTTACAAATGGAAGCATCAGTTCAGTTCAGTTCAGTCGCTCAGTCATGTCTGACTCTTTGCGACCCCATGAATCGCAGCACGCCAGGCCTCCCTGTCCATCACCAACTCCCGGAGTTCACTCAAACTCATGTCCATCGAGTCGATGATGCCATCCAGCCATCTCATCCTCTGTCGTCCCCTTTTCCTCCTGCTCCCAATCCCTCCCAGCATCAGTCTTTTCCAATGAGTCAACTCTTCGTATGAGGTGGCCAAAGTACTAGAGTTTCAGCTTTAGCATCATTCCCTCCAAAAAATCCCAGGGCTAATCTCCTTCAGAATGGACTGGTTGGATCTCCGTGCAGTCCAAGGGACTCTCAAGAGTCTTCTCCAACACCACACCTCAAAAGCATCAATTCTTTGGTGCTCAGCCTTCTTCACAGTCCAACTCTCACATCCATACATGACCACTGGAAAAACCATAGCCTTGACTAGACGGACCTTTGTTGGCAAAGTAATGTCTCTGCTTTTGAATATGCTATCTAGGTTGATCATAACTTTCCTTCCAAGGAGTAAGTGTCTTTTAATTTCATGTCTGCCGTCACCATCTGTAGTGATTTTGGAGCCCCCAAAAAATAAAGTCTGACACTGTTTCCACTGTTTTCCCATCTATTTCCCATGAAGTGATGGGACCGGATGCCATGATCCTAGTTTTCTGAATGTTGAGCTTTAAGCCAACTTTTTCACTCTCCACTTTCACTTTCATCAAGAGGCTTTTGAGTTCCTCTTCATTTTCTGCAATAAGGGTGGTGTCATTTGCATATCTGAGGTTATTGATATTTCTCCCGGCAATCTTGGTTCCAGTGTGTTTCTTCCAGTCCAGCGTTTCTCATGATGTACTCTGCATAGAAGTTAAATAAGCAGGGTGACAATATACAGCCTTGACAGACTCCTTTTCCTATTTGGAACCAGTCTGTTGCTCCATGTTCACTTCTAACTGTTGCTTCCTGACCTGCATACAGATTTCTCAAGAGGTAGGTCAGGTGGTCTGGTATTCCCATCTCTTTCAGAACTTTCCACAGTTGATTGTGATCCACACAGTCAAAGGCTTTGGCATAGTTAATAAAGCAGAAGTAGATGTTTTTCTGGAACTCTCTTGCTTTTTCCATGATCCAGCAGATGTTGGCAATTTGATCTCTGGTTCCTCTGCCTTTTCTAAAACCAACTTGAACATCAGGAAGTTCACGGTTCACATATTGCTGAAGCCTGGCTTGGAGAATTTTGAGCATTACTTTACCAGCGTGTGAGATGAGTGCAATTGTGCGGTAGTTTGAGCATTCTTTAGCATTGTCTTTCTTTGGGATTGGAATGAAAACTGACCTTTTCCAGTCCTGAGTTTTCCACTGCTGAGTTTTCCAAATTTGCTGGCATATTGAGTGCAGCACTTTCACCACATCGTCTTTCAGGTTTTGAAAGAGCTCAACTGGAATTCCATCACTTCCACTAGCTTTGTTCATAGTGATGCTTTCTAAGGCCCACTTGACTTCACATTCCAGGATGTCTGGCTCTAGGTCAGTGATCACATCATCGTGATTCTCTGGGTCATGAAGATCTTTTTTTACAGTTCTTCTGTGTATTCTTGCCACCTCTTCTTAATATTTTCTGCTTCTGTTAGGTCCATACCATTTCTGTCCTTTATCGAGCCCATCTTTACATGAAATGTTCCCGTGGTATCTCTAATTTTCTTGAAGAGATCTCTAGTCTTTCCCATTCTGTTGTTTTCCTCTATTTCTTTGCATTGATTGCTGAAGAAGGCTTTCTTATCTCTTGCTATTCTTTGGAACTCTGCATTCAGATGCTTATATCTTTCCTTTTCTCCTTTGCTTTTTGCTTCTCTTCTTTTCACAGCTATTTGTAAGGCCTCCCCAGACAGCCATTTTGCTGTTTTCCATTTCTTTTCCATGGGGAAGGTCTTGATCCCTGTCTCCTGTACAATGTCCAGAACCTCAGTCCATAGTTCACCAGGCAGTCTATCTATCAGATCTAGGCCCTTAAATCTATTTCTCACTTCCACTGTAAAATCATAAGGGATTTGATTTAGGCCACACGTGAATGGTCTAGTGGTTTTCCCTACTTTCTTCAATTTCAGTCTGAATTTGGTAATAAGGAGTTCATGATCTGAGCCACAGTCAGCTCCTGGTCTTGTTTTTGCTGACATATAGAGCTTCTCCATCTTTGGCTGCAAAGAATATAATCAATATGATTTGGTGTTGACCATCTGGTGATGTCCATGTGTAGAGTCTTCTCTCGTGTTGTTGGAAGAGGGTATTTGCTATGACCAGTGCATTTTCTTGGCAAAACTCTATTAGTCTTTGCCCTGCTTCATTCCACATTCTAAGGCTAAATTTGCCTGTTACTCCAGGTGTTTCTTGACTCTACTTTTGCATTCCAGTCCCCTATAATGAAAAGGACATCTTTTTATGGTGTTAGTTCTAAAAGGTCTTGTAGGTCTTCATAGAACTGTTCAACTTCAGCTTTTTCAGCGTTACTGGTTGGGGAACAGACTTGGATTACTGTGATATTGAATGGTTTGCCTTGGAAACGAACAGAGATCATTCTGTCATTTTTGAGATTGTATCCAAGTACTGCATTTCAGACTCTTTTGTTGACCATGATGGCTACTCCATTTCTTCTGAGGGATTCCTGCCCGCAGTAGTAGATATAATGGTCATCTGAGTTAAATTCACCCATTCCAGTCCATTTTAGTTCACTGATTCCTAGAATGTCGACATTCACTCTTGCCATCTCTTGTTTGACCACTTCCAATTTGCCTTGATTCATGGACCTGACATTCCAGGTTCCTATGCAATATTGCTCTTTACAGCATCGGACCTTGCTTCTATCACCAGTCACATGCACAGCTGGGTATTGCTTTTGCTTTGGCTCCATCCCTTCCTTCTTTCTGGAGTTATTTCTCCACTGATCTCCAGTAGCATATTGGGCACCTACTGACCTGGGGATTTCTTCTTTCAGTGTCCTATCATTTTGCCTTTTCATACTGTTCATGGGGTTCTCAAGGCAAGAATACTGAAGTGGTTTGCCATTCCCTTTTCCAGTGGACCACATTCTGTCATATCTCTCCACCATGACCTGCCCATTTTGGGTTGCCCCACTGGCATGGTTTAGTTTCATTGCATTAGACAAGGCTGTGGTCCTAGTGTGATTAGATTGACTAGTTTTCTGTGAGTATGGTTTCAGTGTGTCTGCCCTCTGATGCCCTCTTGCAACACCTACCATCTTACTTGGGTTTCTCTTACTTGGGCGTGGGGTAGCTCTTCACAGCTGCTCCAGCAAAACGCAGCCGCTGCTCCTTACCTTGGACAAGGGGTATCTCCTCACCACTGCCCTTCCTGACCTTCAACGTGGGATAGCTCCTCTAGGCCCTCCTGTGCCCGCGCAGCCACTGCTCCTTGGATGTCGGGTTGGTCCTCCCGGCTGCCGCCTCTGGCCTCGGGCGTGGGGGCGTAGGGTAGCTCCTCCTGGCCGCCGCCCCTGACCTCCTTCCAGGGTATCTCTTCTCAGCCGCCGCCCCTGACCTCGGACGCGGGGTAGCTCCTGTAGGCCGTTCCTGCACCGTCGCAGCCTGGCACTCTCAGCTGCTGCCCCTGACCTCTGACGTGGGGTAACACTTCTTGGCCGCCGACCTTCGGGCATGGGGTCCTCCCGGCTTCTGCCCCTGACCTCGGACGTGGGGTAGCTCCTCTTGGCCGCCGCCCTTCGGGCATGGGGTCCTCCCGGCTTCTGCCCCTGATCTCGAATGTGGAGTAGCTCCTCCCAGCCACACTTATTGCGCCGGTCGCAGCCGCCGCCGCGCTTAGTGCAAAAGCATATGGAAGCATGAAAAAAGCAAAAGCAAATGGAAGCATAAAACCTATTATTTTGTACTTTGGGTAGGACAATGGATAGTTTTTAAAGTGTCATGAGGAAAGTTGACTATTGTTTTTTCAATGTGTGCTTTATAATACAAAAATCTAGGAATATGAAGAGGGAAAATGTAATTTGTATTTCATTTCTCAGTCCTCTTGCTTGAAGCAGAGATATTTGGTATTTTCTGGCTAATGAATGATGAGAGGATGTGTTGAGTAAGATGGTCAAGATCTTGACGTATTTCTGGCCCACCTTGCCTTCATTCCTTCTTTGTTTTTCCTGGAGATGTTAGGAAGCAGTTGTTGAGAGTAACTGTGTCAGGGTAATAGTAATCTTGAATCCTGGGACAGAGCTATTCACAAAAGAATCCAGACAAGGAGTATTTGCACTGGACCTTGTGTGAGTGATTTTGTAAGTATATATGCAGTGCTGTGATACCAAGATATGAGCACAGTGGGCCTACCCAGGCTAATAAGGCATTTAAAGGAGTGTGGGGAAAAAGGTGAAGCAGTGACAGATTTTATTTTCTTGGGCTCCAACATCATTGCAGATACTGACTGCAGTGATGAAATTAAAGGACACTTGCTCCTTAGAAGGAAAGCTATGACAAACCTAGACAACATATTAAAAAGCAGAGACATCACTTTGCTGACAAAGGCCCATATAGTCAAAGCTATGGTTTTTCCAGTAGCATATATAGAAGTGAGAGCTAGAACATAAAGAAAGCTGAGTGCCAAAAAATTGATGTTTTCCAAGGGTTGTGTTGGAGAAGACTCTTGAGAGTCCCTGGGACTGCAAGGAGATCAAACCTGTCAGTCCTAAAGGATTGAGAATATTCATTGGAAGGACTGATGCTGAAGCTAAAGCTCCAATACTTTGGCCACTCGATGTGAAGAGTAGAATCATTGGTAAATCCCTGATGCTGGGAAAGATTGAGGGCAGGAGAAGAAGGGGGAGACAGAGGATGAGATCGCTGGATGGCATCATCAACTCAACGGACATGAATCTGAACAAATTCTGGGGGACAGTGAAGGACAGGGAAGCCTGGTGTGCTGCAGTCAATGGAGTTGCAAAGAGACAGACATGACTGAGCGATGAAACAACAAACAGCAGTGTGGTAGCTGCCTGAGCTGTGGAATGAGGCTAGAACACAGCCAACACTCAGCTACTTTTATCATTATTAATGGAAAAAATAAATCAATTCAATTTGCACGCACAGTGCAAGAACTAGATGACAAAGAGACATTAAAAGGAAGAAGAAGAAGAAGAATAAAAGAACTCCAGAACTGAGAATGCCTTGTCTAGGAGGACAAACCAAGGAGAATTGTAAGAACAGTCCAAGAAGTGCACATGTGTTTCACATTACTAAAATGAGAAGATTGAAACCACCCAAGAGAACTTGTTGACTGGGACCTTTATGTAAACCTAAGATAATGATGATTAACAAAATTAAAAAGGAATGTTAAGTGGAGATAGCAATATAAAAGTTAAAGTCTAAGGAGAATTTTATGAAGATAAGGGACCATAGAGTCAACTTACTGTTTCCATGAATTTCCTGTCCTAAAAAAGCCCAACAGACAAGTCATGTTTTCTTTCTCATGACAGAGTTTGGAAATAGCAAATATGTCAACAGAGGTTTCTTTAATAACATGACAGAGAACAAGCCATTAAATCTATGTTTCACTGCTTACTAAGTAATGTTGATCAGCTTAAGTTTCTGTGATCATTTAATTGGGACTTGCATTACATTAATACACATTTAATGCCATCTAAAAAATACCACTATGATAGTGTATTAATTGTGTTTCTTCATCTTAAATAATTATTTTTATTTGAAGACATCTATTTTTCTCTTCTATTTTCACTTAAAATTGAGACATTAAAATATGTCTAACATTAAAGCAACTGAAAACATGTGTATTTCAGCTTTGCTAGTAAGACTACACGAACATAAAAGGACAGAGCAACAGCCTTCTAGTGACATCTGCTGAACAACCCAGTTCTTCCTTTAGCAATAAACATAAAAGGAGAAGTTATCTCTGTTTATAAGGAGAAAGAAAAATGAATTTTCCTGAGTTTCCATGCAAAATTAAGATGTGAGATTTAAAATTAGACAATTGGATATTTCTTACTTTAATATTAATATAACAGTATGATTAGTTGAACAAGAAACTTGACTGTGTTGATACACTGCAGAATATAAATCATCACCAAAGCATGCTACCATTTTTCCTTCCTCATGATCTCTTCCAGTTCTGAAGAAGTTTAATTTAAGGAAACATAGCTTTAAGAATAAAAAAAAAAAGAATTTCTTTAGGGCAGGTCCTGAAAATTAGCAATTTATATACAACAAACTCAAGAAAGATGAAGAAAAAAATGAGACAAAGCAGTCATGTTTTTGAGAGCAAGCCAGGTTAGACAACTTCTGATACCAAAAAAAAAAAAAGTAGAAGCTTAAAAAAGTTTATAAAGAAATTAAAATAAAACAAATCATTTGAAAAAATTCTAAAATAACTTAAAAAGTATTTATAAAAATATATACTAGCTAAATTATTCAGTAACTACCAGGTAAACATATGGCATGGATAACTTATTAGTAGAAATATATTGGATATTTAAACATTAACAAAATATATAGATTAATAAAACTGTTAAGTAATATTCTATTGAATAATTGTCCTAATATATATTCTTATTTAACTGACAAAGTAACCCAAAGAAGTGGATGTATTTCAGTTTAGCCGGGAAGGGAAAGGTGACATACATCTAAGTGGTCAACCTCATGACCAGGTCATGAAACTTGCACTTCAAAGATCAACTCTAGTGCCTCTTATACCACATAGCTCCCATGTAGAGGAAATACTGCACTTATTAAAGCCTGAAGACACTTATAACATTTGGCATGTGTCAAAAATAGAGCTGTTAGAAGCCATCACTTAAAATACTATGTCATGACCCTGGGGCAAACATCTACATTTTTAAACTGGACAATAAAATTGACAAGTATTTTTTTTTAATTCCTTAATATTTAATTGATTTTTTCCTTCTTTAAAACTATGTTAAGTATTTAAATCTATTTTAGAACATTCTGCTACTATGTCTTTAGTTTGGGGCATGTTTTTAAATTATGGAAGCAGTTATGTAAAGATAAAGCCAATTTCTGTTTATGATACTTTTATAGCTTTGTCAATAAAGAACAGATGGTTTAGAAAAAAAGCTTTGTATCAATAATATCACAGTCTTAGTGTTACAGAATAATTCTTTTTAATGACTTAGATGGGTGGGATGGGGGTGGGGGCCGGAGGGAGATCCAAGAGGGAGTGGACATGTATCCTTACAGTGGATTCCACTTAATTGTATAGCAGAAACTTACAGAACATTGTAAAGCAATTATATTCCAATAAAAAAGAATCCGCCCCCCCCCCAAAAAAAAAAAATCTTGTTTGAAAATAGAGAACCTTCACATACTGTTCTTAATCAATATAAAAACAGTAATGTAGATGCTTGCTGTGATGCTCAAGGCACTGCTACAGGTGCATGTGTGTTGATGCAATTCAAACATGCTTTAAAATTCCTTTAATTGTAGTATTAATTTTGAGTTTTGTCACTGTTTAGAAGATCAAATGTTCTACCATTATATGCTATACTAATTAAAATTAAGTTTGCCTTTTTTAAAATGAGTATACTAGTTTCCAAGCAAGGTTTTTGAGTCAAACCTATTTGTAAGGATTACTCTTCCTCTTGGTCTAGATTCTCTTCTCCAGTACCCTTGTATCTTTCCAGGAACAAATTTGGTGGAAAATACATGTTCCTGATGATGATGATGACAATATATGAACACTGATGACTGCTATAAGAAATCATTGCACATCCACTGTAATCAAAAAAGAAAAAAAAAAAGGCTTCTTTATATTTTTTCTGTTTCCAGTGAGCCTATAATTATTTTGAAGTAAAAAAAATAATTTTTATGTACAGGATAAAGAAGTGTGAAAGAAAGGGAAGATGACAAAACATCTTTTTTAAGTTATCAAAAAGTAAATAACATTCGCCCAAGAAAATCACTGTATATTATTTTTACCAAAATTTGTTTCTTATTATTCAACTTAGTTTAAACAATAAACAAAGTCTTGCAATTTTTCAAACACATTTAAAACTTTTAAGGTAAATAGTATGAATTATGTGGGGTATCTGATTACCTCACTTGTAAATGAAATATCTTAATCCAGTGATCCTACCTGTGTTTTTGAGAATCTTGTCTTTTTCCTTTACCCTAAGGAGACAAAAATGTTTCTCCTTAAATAATTTTAATTTGTAAAGGTGCATGAATGAGTGAGGGAAAGACTGAAAAAATGAGTAAATAGTATATGTTTATCAACACATTTTAAAATCTAGAGAAACAGATTGCTTATTATCAAAAGAAAAAAAAAAGATATAGTATTGGGATGATTCCAAAAGAGACATACGCGTGTTTTCTACATGCAATTAATGCTTCATTAAATTTACTTAGAATTCAAGCTAAGAATTTTGAAATACTCATTAATGTTATACTTTGAAAATATTATATTTTCCCTCAGAAATCACATAAAATATAGTAAATATAGGTCCACTGTATGCCTTCAGTTAGTGAAGGTATTTTGCATAATTTATTTAAAAATTATCAGAGCCCAGAAAATTCAAGTAGCTAAGACAAAATTAAGCAACTTGTTAATACAGATAAAATAATAAGTAGGCTAATACAGATAAAATAATAAGTAGCAAGCATAAAATTTCAAAATCACAAACTTACTCAAATAATGTAACTTATTTTTCTATAAGTCAACTGTGTTCATACAAGGAGAAACAATATTAGCTCTAGTCAACGCCAGGTGATCACAATATAATTGGGTTTTCCATCTCTTGGTCTATTTTTCCCCAGAGACCAGTATAAATTCCTAAAGGTGCATATAATGCCATAGAATGAGCTGGAGTCTGACGATGTGATATAACCTCTAGGGTTAAGGTGGTCATCTACCCTAAGAAGTCATGTTGTATTGAGTAGGTAGAAATAATCAGTGTTGACCTGGAACAAATAGGCTGCCAGATATTTCTCCAGGAAAGGTGGATTTATTGGGAATAAACAAAGAATAGCCATTCAAAATCCTCAATCTTGGACTTAACTATATGTTAAGTCCCCTCAGAGCAAGGGAAGGAGAACACTTTTATAGAGGCAAAAAGGAAGCTGGGAGGGCTATTGCATACAAAGATTCCTTAACTTTTCATTGGCAGAGTCCTTGTCAGGAAAAGGTGACTTTATTCTTCCTGTTCATTCAGCTCAGTTCAGTTGCTCAGTCGTGTCAACTCTTTCTGACTCCATGGACTGCAGCACTCCAGGCCTCCCCATCCTTCACCAACTCCCAGAGCTTGCTCTAACTCATGTCCATTGAATTGGTGTTGGAATCCAACCATCTTATTCTCTGTCGTCCCCTTCTCCTTCTGCCCTCAATCTTTCCTAGCATCAGGGTCTTTTCCAATGAGTCTGCCCTTCACATCAGATAGCCAAAGTATTGGAGCTTCAGCTTCATCATCAGTCCTTCCAATGAGTATTCAGGACTGATTTCCTTTAGGATGGACTGCTTTGATCGCCTTGCTGGCCAAGGGACTCTCAAGAGTCTTGTCCAACACCACAGTTCAAAAGCATCAATTCTTCGGCACTAAGCTTCCTTTATAGTCCAACTCTTACATCCATACATAACTACTAGAAAAACCATAGCCTTAACTAGATGGACATTTGTTGGCAAAGTAATGTCTCTGCTTTTTAATATGCCATCTAGTTTTGTCGTAATTTTTCTTCCAAGGAGCAAGTGTTTTTTTAATTTCATGGCTGCAGTCAGCATCTGCAGTGATTTTGGAGCCTAAAAAATAAAGTTTGTCACTGTTTCCATTGTTTTCCCATCTATTTTCCGTGAAGTGATGGGGCCAGATGCCATTATTTTAGTTTTCTGAAGGTTGAGTTTTAAGCCAACTTTTTCACTCTCCTCTTTCACTTTCATCAAGAGGCTCTTCAGTCTTCTTCGCTTTCTGCCATAGGGTGGTGTCATCTACATATCTGAGGTTATTGATATTTCTTCCAGCAATCTTGATTGCAGCTTGTGCTTCATCCAGCCCAGCATTTCACGTGATGTACTCTGCATATAAGTTAAACAAGCAGGATGACTACATACAGCCTTGACATACTCCTTTCCCAATTTTGAACCAGTATATTGTTTCACATTTGATTCTATCTGTTTCTTCTTGACCTGCATACAGATTTCCCAGGAGGCAGGTAAGATGGTCTGGTATTCCCATCTATTTAAAATTTTTCCAAAAATTTTTGTGATCCACAAGGTCAAAGGTTTTAGTGTAGCAAATAAAGCAGAAGTAGACTTTTTCTAGAATTCTCTTGCTTTTTCTATGATGCAATGGATTTGGCAATTTGACCTCTGGTTCCTCTGCCTTTTCTAAATCCAGCTTGAACATCTAGAAGTTCTTAGTTCAGGTACTGTTGAAGCCTAGCTTGGAGAATTTTGAGCATTACTTTGCTAGAGTGCGCTGTGCTATGCTTAGTTACCCAGTCATATCCGATGCTTTGTGACCCCATGGACGTTAGCCTGCCAGGCTTCTTTGTCCATGGGGATTCTCCAGGCAAGAATACTGGAGTGGGTTGCATGCCTTCCTGCAGGGGATCTCCCCAACTCAGGGATTTAACCCAGGTCTCCTGCATTACAGGAGGATTCTTTACCATCTGAGCCACCAGGGAAGCCCAAGAATACTGGAATGGGCTTATTGTTTCTCCAGTGGATCTTCCTTAGCTAGGACTCGAACCAGGGCCTCCTGCATTGCAGGCAGATTCTTTACCAGCTAATCCACCAGGGAAACCTCGTGCATGAGCTAAGCTTTATTAAAATTAAAATCCAATGATCTTATAGCTTTGTTCTCTAGAAATTGTCTCAGGGAGCAACAGGTGGCAAAACAGTTAACAATTCACAGGGATTAACAGCAAGTACTTCATAATGTCATATCACCGCAATAAGGTTGAAAACACAATAAGGTTGAATTCCTGTACCCAGAGAATTTCAGAGACCTCAGGTTCAAATGTTCACTTTCTGATCATTTGTGATTATTCAAATGTCTTACAGGTGTTCTTTAAATGGATATACATTCTGCCCTCTCGCTGTCCAATATGCATATGGTTATTTTTTTCATTACAGTACCAGTCTCTGAAATGTCATATGTGACTCTTCTCTTTGGTTCTACTCTCTAACATACTTCAAAAACACTATGACAGATTGGGTAGAATTCTCTCCACTACAATTTATGCTATTCTCTTCTTTCTCAGGACCCATCCTTTACTCTTTGAGCTTTATTGGGTGCTGTTCTTTCACACTTCTCATTGTTTACTGGACCCTCTGATATATAAGAATCTTCCACAAGTCCAGGAAAACTGGAGGAAATTTCAAATTGAGTGACACACACGAGGATCTCCCAGATTACCCACTGCTCTGGACCAAGTTTGTCTTCTTTGATTTTTCCTTTTTGGAGTTGAGACTCTTCATGTCATATATGAGACCTTTACTTGCTGGATATTAAAAACTTTGATTTCATTTGAGCAAAAATTAATTCAGATCAGGCATCAAACTGGGAGTGGTTATGAGTGTTCCGCTGTGAGAAGCTAGGGGAAAACCATGTAGAGATGGTGTGGAAGCAAAGAAAAATTATTTGATTGGCTGTAACTTAAAGCCTCCGTGGCTGTTTGTAATTAGTTCCATCTCATTTCAATGACCTTCTTATTTAATTAGGTTAACATGGCTATAATAACTAAATTCTGGTGGCAAAAATAGCCCTGTCAAACTCATAATTGTCCCACACCAGAAAAGAATAAGTTACTTGAATAAGTTACTTGCACACACACAGATTAATAAGTTTATTTGGCTTTCAACTAATCCTTTAACTATAGCATCAGATGTGGCTAAAGAGAAAAACCTAAACTGAATGACCCGAAACAACATCTGCAGTCTCTTCTCTGGAACTTCTATGTCTTATCATCCAGGTGAAGTGACCAAAATGCTAGGATATGGGGTCAGGTGGACATGAGAACAGGAGTCCCTGTTATTTAGTGAAATCATGGTAAGCTTTTTTTCTATCTTAATGACAAATGGTTAGGTGGTTTTCACACACACACACACACACAAAAATAGAACCAACTTACATTCCATAATATACACATAGTTTTAGTAGCATGTTTCATATCAGTTAAATCAAAATTTCATACTCCTCTAAGAAGCTCTGAGGGTAGACATGAGCACAGTTTTCTTTCCTTGGATTTATGGTTGTTTAGTTTCTCACTAAAAGACATTTTCCTGCTTGTCAATAACAAGTCTTCTGTAGACATTTGATAAATATCCATTGCTTGATTAAGTTACAGTAAGCAAGCATCTTTCATTTAGCATAGTATTTCTTAAAAATGTCAAGGCATTGTTCTTCGATTTTCAGATTTAAGTAACACTGAACATTTGTTTGAGATGATAAGCCACTCAGAAGATGGTAATGATGATCCTGTATGCAAGGCAGCAAAAGAGACACAAATGTAAAGAACAGACTTATGGATTCTGTGGGAGAAGGCGAGGGTGGGATGATTTGAAAGAATAGCATTGGAAAATGTATATTACCATATGTAAAACTGATGACCAGTGCAAGTTTGATGCATGAAGTAGGGCACTCAAAGCCAGTGCTCTGGGACAACCCAGAGGGATGGGATGGGGTGGAAAGGGAGGTGGGAAGGGGGTTCAGGATGGGAGGACACATGCAAACGTGGCTGATTCATGCCGATGTATGGCAAAATCCACCACAATATTGTAATTATCCTCCAATTAAAATAGATTAATTAATTTAAAAAATAAAACAAAATTAAAAAAAAAAGATTTTGTATTTTACAGAATGGAAATGTGAACTTCGGGTTACCAAAAAGTGGCAGAAGGTAGAAACAATCCGGGCTCTAGGATCTCAAATCCTGCCTTTCTAGCCCTTAAACATCTCCAGTGAGAAGAAGAGATATTTTCTCATGGGCTGAAGCCAGCGGGGAGCAGGTTTTCCTTAGGCAGCCCAGGGTCACCGTGGGTCCTGGTTCTCACAGGCTGAATTCAGATGAGGCCCTTGGTCTGTGTTCAGCTTTGTTTCTAAGCACAGAATGATTTCATGCACTTATCCTTTCTTTTCTGTCTGTCTGGTTTCCATGGAAATGCAGGCCTTTTGGAAACAGCAAAGCCTTGCACCACAAGCACAGACACCGTGTGTTATTTTGGGAATCAGAGGCGAAGTTAACACAACCCAACATGTAGGTGTGAACCGGTCCTGGCTGGGGCAGGCAGGGGTGCAGAGGGAAGGTGTGATATCCCATTGTCTTATTAGAGAAAGAATGCACATTCACAGCGGTTACAGTTTATCTGTTCTATAAGAAATATAAGATTTGTCTTGGTAAACATTAATCTAGACAGAGAAGAAAAGTATAAGATTGGGCAAAAATTCAGATTTTTCTTGCTTTACTAAAAGTTTATTTAATATGTGCTTAGGAATTATAGAGAAATACCTTTTACTGAAGTCAGGGTTTAAGTTAAATTATTACAAACTTTAAATCAGTTTCTCTACCAGAATATATAATTTCATTAAGAACATTCCTTAATTGGGTTAAAATCTATTTCTCTTCCCACACACACTGCCTTTCAAAATAAAATGAAATTTGAAAACTAGGGAAGAAACTTTTATTAAAGAAAAGAGATACTTGAAAATAATCTGATTGTGTTATATAACAAGGAAATCATTTTGCATTTCTGTGAATTACAGGCTGATTCTTACAACTTATTTTAATGCCTATTTCTTAGTTTTCATTCTTGATACATTACAGTTCTATATTGCAACTAATTTTATTCCTATAACTAATAGGATTTCTTAAACCTCACAAAACTGTGGGTTTTTAAGAGATGCTTGGGTATAATCATATAATGTTATATTAATCACAAAACTATTTGCTGATTACACAGTTAAATCAGTCCCTTCTTTGTGTAAGCAAAAATTTTAAAGGTTTCTCTTCTTTCAATTTATTTACCATTTAATTTATTTAATAAATCATAGACACAATAAATAATAAATAACATATAAATTGCTGCAGGAGTAAAAAAAATAAAAAATCTGACTCTATTGGGGAAAAACATTACTCTACAGAAGCCTTGCCTTATAGAGCTTATGCCCATGAAGGAGAATACAGAAGAAAAAGATTTGGAAAAGAAAAAACATAACTAGGCCTCAAAATTATTTTTACACAAATCACTTGAAAAAATGTTGTTTGTATCTCCAGAGAAAGAGAAGGCCAATATTGCAAATTAAATGAGAAATAAAATAGCTTAGGCCCCAGGAGAGAAGAAAAAAGAAAATGTTTATTATGAATTAGAGGTAAAAGTTTGGTTTAACCATAATGACAAAATGAGGAAGTAAAATTGTGACAAGGAACTAATTTTAATATTGTAGTTTTTAATGAGGTAGTAAAAGGAATATATAGCTGGAAGACAAATGGAAAACCACTATCAGAATCATACACAGTGAGTTTGACCAAGTTGAAAACTACAATAAACATCCTTTGCCCCCAGTTTTATTGAGATATAATTGACATATAACATTGTATAAGTTACAGTAAACTTCTTAGTGAAATATATAAATAGACAATAATAAATTTTAACTAAGAATAGTTTTCTGAGATCAATATTAAATACTTTTGTCTTTAATTAAAAAAAATAAAAAGGAATGTGCTTTTGAATCCAAACATCAGTCAAAGGTGCGCTAGTTTCTTTAAATTACAAAGCTTCATTTCAAATATCTAGAAATAGAAGCAAATTCCATTGTCTAGAAATCAGAGTTTTCCATCACTAAACAGGGCTCTTGCAATTCAATATTATAGATGGACAGGGAGGCCTGGTGTGCTGCGGTTCATGGGGTCGCAAAGAGTTGGACACGACTGAGCAACTGAACTGAACTGAACTGAAGCATGGCTCTTGCAATTCAATATTATAGAGGTCATTTGGGATTCAGAATGAGTAGCACTTTACAAGTGCTTTTGGTGACTCAAATTTCATCTCAATAAATCCGTATAGAAATGTAGATACATACAAAATATACAACCCAAATTGTAAGTGATTTTTATGACTTGATGTCATTGTTTTTAAGTCCTCTGGTCAGATTTAACCATATATAACTAAGAGGAAAGTGTTCCATTTAATAAGCATCACTGTATGCAGAGCTACTTTTGTAAACTCTTACCTATCCCCATGTTTACCTTGTGCAAAATGTTTTTACTTCCATTTTTGATGTTGTCTAGTCACTCAGTCATATCTGACTCTTTGTGACCCCATGGACTGTAGTCCACCAAGCTCCGTTGTCCATGAGACTTCCCAGGCAAGAATACTGGATTGGCTTGACACTTCTTTCTCCAGGGGATCTTCCCAACCCAGGGATCAAACCAATTATCTCCTGCATTGCAGGCAGATTTTTTGCCACTGAGCCACCTCAGCACTCCCTTTAGGTCTTCCTATGTGAAGAAAGCTGAGTGCTGAAGAATTGATGCTTTTGAACTGTGGTGTTGGAGAAGACTCTTGAGAGTCCCTTGGACTGCAAGGAGATCCAACCAGTCCATTCTAAAGGAAATCAGCCTTGGGTGTTCTTTGGAAGGAATGATGCTAAAGCTGAAACTCCAGTACTTTGGCCACCTCATGCAAAGAGTTGACTCATTGGAAAAGACTGATGCTGGGAGGGATTGTGGGCAGGAGGAAAAGAGGACAACAGACGATGAGATGGCTGGATGGCATCATTGACTCGATGGACGTGAGTTTGAGTGAACTCCGGGAGTTGGTGATGGACAGGGAGGCCTGGCATGCTGCAATTCATGGGGTCACAAAGAGTCGGACATGACTGAGCGACTGAACTGAACTGAACTGAACTGATACTTCACTGTTCACAATTTGTCTTGCCCGTGCATGTACCTAGATGAGAACAGACAACTAATAGAGAAAGAAATGAGGCTTTAAGAAATCAGGAATCATTTCTTTAGATGTTAAATCCTTCTGATTGCTATCATCATCTAGCTTAAATTGTTTCAGTGTTTCCTACTGAATCGAGAAAATTTTTGACAATGTCTTGCCGCAAATGACATACTCGTGAGTCCTTCATTCACCTTATCTAACAGGATACAAATTGCTTTTGGTAAATCTTGTACTTAGCCAACTGATGTTAGTTTCTAGTGATCATTTCTTCTCTTTGTAAGTAGTCCAATACTTCAAAATAATTTTATTGCTATTCTTCTTGGAAATTTTGTCTGAGAATGGCATAGTCATTTTTGTGCTTGCAAACATCTTGTTCAGTCTCGTTAAATCAAATATTACTGATATCAGCTTAGTGATCATAGCACTGGACTTTTGTAAAGGGTGCTGTACTATGTCTGGAAACTAAATATAATTATATCAATCAGCTGACTACCTAATAAACAACAATATCCTGGTATTAGGCCAGGAAATGCATTACAGCCTGTTTCATGAATTTTTAAAAAGGCCTGGCTTGTGTACAGCTGAAGATTTAGAGAGACACTAATATCTTGATATTGTCAAGAAGATAAGCCAAGGACACATTACACACTGTATACTTATATAAATGAGATGCCAGCGTGTCTCAGTACTTGAGATCTCCAACCATTACTTAAGAACTTTTTTTGTACATTAACTTTTAAAATTGTTTTAAAAGGTGGAGTAGTGAGGATGTCTAGGGCAACGAAACTACTCTGTATAATACCATAATGGTGGATACACGTCATTATACATTTGTCCAAACCTAGACCCAGCAGCAGCAGCAGCAGCAGCAGCAGCAGCATAGAATATACAGTGGCAAGAGTGCCAGAACAAACATTGATGTAAACCATGTTCTCTGGGTGCCTGTGATTAGTTCATACAGATTCCTCAATTGTAACAAATGTACCACACCTGGGGAGGAGGGGGTTGATAATGGGGGAGGTTATGCATGTGTAGGGGCAGGGGATACATGGGAAATCTCTGTGTCTTTCTCTCAGTTTGCTGTGAACCAAAAACTACTGTAAAAAAATTAAGTTTAATTTTTAAAATTCACTTTATATTATTTATGAAATGCACATCTTTCTTCTGACAGAAGTGTGATCCTGGGAGCAGGCACCAAGTTGTATTCAGTTCTTTGTCTAAACTTATCATGTCTGCAAGGGCATTGTTTATATAAAGGTATCAGTATTTGCTGTTTAAATGATAACTTCTCTCCAGCCAATTTTGTGACTTGAAGTCTAATTATTGTATATTAAACTTGTAGTCAAAACACTGTCATGCTTGATTAGGTTGTCCATACACAGGATATTTTATTAATCAGATTGATTCTTTATTCTCCAACTGCTGTATTGGGAATCCTCTTTAAACGAATCAGTAATGATTATGATCATTTACTCATTTAAAAGCAGCTCAGAGTTAGGCAGTTCAAGAAAGATAGGTGAAACATTGTATTCATAAGAGACTCTGGAACTTTTCTCTCACAATCAGTGTTTGACTTCTTTCATCCACGATTACCTCATGTTTCAAGATGACTGCTGAAGTTCCTGCCATCAAGTTCATCTTTCATGTCAAGAAATAAATTTCAAAAGCTTCCTCCAAAAAAAGAGTATTACCAGAAGCCTCACGTAATTCATCTTGTCCAGTATTTAGGGACATGGCCACACTGAGCTTGCCAGGAAGATGAGAAGTATCTTTTATTCAGAATGGCAACGTGACTCCCCAGATCAGTGGAAAGGTGAGAGTTCACGTCGCATTACTATAGTAGTCTATGCTTCACCATCCTCAAACGCGTCTGGGAATCTCTCAGATGCGTATCTAACCTGCTTTCACAAACCAGTCCCTAAACATCCATGACACACACCTCTCCTGTTCTGGATCCCTCCCTGTTGAAGCCTGACATCCTTGATACCCTTCACTGGCATCCTCATGCCATTAGCTGTGCCATCAGAATGTGAACCTCAAGGTCATACCCAAGGGGCATTCTATCCACCTTTTACTGAAAGCATCTCATTCTCACAGCTCCACAACAGATCTTGTTCCTCAGCTGTTTGGGCCTTGGTAGTCTCTGCCTTAATGCCATACAGCTGTTGGTGATCTAGACACAAAGCCAAGCCTTCTAGGCTCAAAGACTCAGAAATTCCTCAAGAAATTCTCTGACCATGACAGCTTCTCCTAAAAGTCTTCCCTGGCACTCAAGAAACGGGATGGCACATTGAAGTGAGGCCCAGCTCCACTCTTGCCCTCAGACCCCCTTTGACCAAATTAGAGCACATCTCAAGCCTGTCAAGTCAGAGAGGCAGAAATGGGTCTGACTTCTCTTGGGTTCTGGTATGATATGCCACTGGTCACACTTCCTGGAGAATAAGTAATTCCTTCCACACTGAATTTGCTTTTTAAACAAAAGCTCTCTTAAAATTCATAAAAAAACAAACATTTAAGTAGATTTATTCCACTATCTATTAAAAGCTCCAATATCAAATATGAGGAAAAATGTCATACACTTAGACTAAATTTTAAAGAAAGCTACTATAAACAGAGTAAATAAAATATCTTCATAAAACAGACCATTAGGGAAACATAAAAATAAATGTGAGAAACTATGTTCCTTTTTATATGTCTTGAATTTTCTAATGATCAAATGTCACCTCATAAGGCATTTCTTAGTCATATTAATGGGTCATGAATCCATGTTAGTGTGGATAAAACAAACTGTTGATTCATTATTTCAGAGAAACCCACCAAGTGGCTTGGTTTTTCAGAGCCAAATTTTCAACACTAACTCATGCCAGCAAAAGAACTGTGAAAAGGAATAGAGTTAGCAAGATAAATACATCAGAAAAGGATAACGTTTACACTTAAGGAGAGGCACTCTGGAGCCAGAGTGGGCATGTGTGCTAAGTCACTTCAGTCATATCTGACTCTATGCGACACTATGGATCTTACTCTTCCAGGCTTCTCTTTACATGGGATTCTCCAGGCAAGAATACTGGAGTGGATTGTCATGCCCTCCTCCAGGGGATCTTCCCAACCCAGAGATCGAACCGGCGTCTCTTAAGTCCCCTGCATTGGGAGGCAGGTTCTTTACCACTAAAACCACCAGGGAAGGTGGAAACAGACTTCCTAAGTTCAAACACTCATGGGCTCTGTGATTCTGGAAGAAGTAATGAATCTCTCTGTGCCTTATTTCTCAATATGGGAAATAGAAATAAGAACATAGCCTAACCTCTGAATTAATATATGTGAATATCTCAAAGCATCACCTGGTGAATATGAGCATTAGCTATCATTATAATTAATTTTAAAAAAGATTTCAGAACACAATAAAAATATTATGAATTGACACTTGTAAGGAGAACAGCTGAGGTAACCTTTTTGCTTGCATAAAGTGTATCAAATATATCTTAATTAGAATCCTGCTTCCCCCAAATGACAAGATGTTAGTGGGCATTGTGTGACTATAATCACTTAGGATATACACTGTGTTTGAAAAATAAATATTATTGGGTTTAGATGCACCTTTGACTAAGCTAAAAGCAGAAATCTCTTTAAATATTTTGGATAATGTGATAAAACTCTCTCACTTTCCCCACTGTTTCCTCTTAGAAGAGCCAGGAGACCATGAAGGCTGAAATGAAGTTGAAGCTGAACCTCCTACAAAACGCCCTTCATTGTAGGGAGAAAATGGGAAGCCCTGACCAATGAATAAACCAGAATGTGAGTGAACAGCAGCTGGATAGAAAGTATGTCATGGTTGACCAGGATCCAAAGCTGGTTGGACAAAATCTTATGTGGGAACAGTGTCAGACATTTTGGGAGAGTCAACTTTGCTCAAAGTTCCCATTCACCCATTCCTATGTCAGAATGGAGTGTGAAAATGTTTTATGTACACTGACAATGGGCTGTGTACAATATCTTGCTTTTACTAAAAAGGAAAAATGAAAAAGGCATAACTAAGGAGACAGTAACAAGATCTGCCACTGCCAGGGATTAGGGTGAAGGGAGGGATGGATAGGAGAACACAAAGGGTTTGGGGAGAAGGAAGTGGCAAAAGGAAGTGGCAACCCACTTCAGTTTTCTTGCCTGGAGAATTCCACAGCCAGAGAAACCTGGAGGGCTACATTTCATGGGGTTGCAAAGAGCTGGACATGACTGAGTGACTAGCACTCTCAGAGGGTTTTGAGGGAAGTGAAAATACTGCATGTGGTAATATAATGACAGATACATGTCGTTACAGGTTTGCCTAAACCCATAGAAGTAATTTCACCAAGAGTGAACGCAGTGTAAATTACGGACTTGGCGTGGTGGTGATGTGTCAGTGTAGAGTCATCCGTTATAACGAAAGCACCATCCCAGAAGTGGGTGTTGGTAACGGCGGAGGCTGTGCATGTGAGGCGGGGAAGGGGTCCATGGGAACTCTGTATGTTCCTCTCATTTTTTTCTGTGAACCTAAAACTACTATTAAAAAAATAATAATAAAGCCTTTAAAAGTGAGAGAAGTTTGAAAGTGAAAGTGAAGTTGCTCTGTCCTGTGCAATTCTTTGTGACCCTGTGGACTGTAGCCCACCAGGATCCTCTGTTCTTGGGATTCTCCAGGCAAGAGTAATGGAGTGGGTTGCCATTTCCTTCTCCAGGGGATCTTCCCAACCCAGGGATCAAACCCAGGTCTCCTGCACTGCAGGCAGAGGCTCTACCCTCTGAGCCACCAGGGAAGCCCAAGAGAAGTTTAACCAGTATTAAAAACATGGCATAATCTAAGAAAAAATAGAACTAAACTCTTTTCTAACTATAGGCTCTAACAGCTCACTTCAGTTCAGTTCAGTTGCTCAGTCGGGTCCGACTCTTTGAGACCCCATGAATCGCAGCACGCCAGGCCTCCCTGTCCACTCCCGGAGTTCACTCAGACTCACGTCCATTGAGTCGGTGATGCCATCCAGCCATCTTATCCTCTGTCATTCCCTTCTCCTCCTGCCCCCAATCCCTCCCAGCATCAGAGTCTTTTCAAATGAGTCAACTCTTCGCATGAGGTGGCCAAAGTACTGGAGTTTCAGCTTTAGCATCATTTCTTCCAGAGAAATCCCAGGGCTGATCTCCTTCAGAATGGACTGGTTGGATCTCCTTGCAGTCCAAGGGACTCTCAAGAGTCTTCTCCAATACCACAGTTCAAAAGCATCAATTCTTTGGTGCTCAGCCTTCTTCACAGTCCAACTCTCACATCCATACGTGACCACAGGAAAAACCATACCATTGACTAGATGGACCTTTGTTGGCAAAGTAATGTCTCTGCTTTTGAATATGCTATCTAGGTTGGTCATAACTTTCCTTCCAAAGAGTAAGCGTCTTTTAATTTCATGGCTGCAGTCACCATCTGCAGTGATTTTGGAGCCCCAAAAAATAAAGTCTGACACTGTTTCCACTGTTTGCCCAACTATTTCCCATGAAGTGATGGGACCAGATGCCATGATCTTCGTTTTCTGAATGTTGAGCTTTAAGCCAACTTTTTCACTCTCCACTTTCACTTTCATCAAGAGGCTCTTTAGTTCCTCTTCACTTTCTGCCATAAGGGTGGTGTCATCTGCATATCTGACGTTATTGGTATTTCTCCCAGCAATCTTGATTCCAACTTGTGTTTCCTCCAGTCCAGAGTTTCTCATGATGTACTCTGCATAGAAGTTAAATAAGCAGGGTGACAATATACAGCCTTGACGTACTCCTTTTCCTATTTGGAACCAGTCTGTTGTTCCATGTCCAGTTATAACTTTTGCTTTCTGACCTGCATACAGATTGCTCAAGAGGCAGGTCAGATGGTCTGGTATTCCCATCTCTTTCAGAATTTCCCACAGTTTATTGTGATCCACACAGTCAAAGGCTTTGGCATAGTCAATAAAGCAGAAATAGATGTTTTTCTGGAACTCTCTTGCTTTTTCCATGATCCAGTGGATGTTGGGACCACAGCCTTGTCTAACTCAATGAAACTAAGCCATGCCCTTGGGGAAACCCAAGACGGCGGGTCATGGTGGAGAGATCTGACAGAATGTGGTCCACTGGAGAAGGGAATGGCAAACCACTTCAGTATTCTTGTCTTGAGAACCCCATGAGCAGTATGAAAAGGCAAAATGATAGGATACTGAAAGAGGAACTCCCCAGGTCAGTAGGGGCCCAATATCCTACTGGAGATCAGTGGAGAAATAACTTCAGAAAGAAGGAAGGGATAGAGCCAAAGCAAAAACAGTACCCACCTGTGGATGTGACTGGTGATAGAAGCAAGGTCCGATGCTGTAAAGAGCAATATTGCATAGGAACCTGGAATGTCAGGTCCATGAATCAAGGCAAATTGGAAGTGGTCAAACAAGAGATGGCAAGAGTGAATGTCGACATTCTAGGAATCAGCGAACTAAAATGGACTGGAATGGGTGAATTTAACTCAGATGACCATTATATCTACTACTGCGGGCAGGAATCCCTCAGAAGAAATGGAGTAGCCATCATGGTCAACAAAAGAGTCCGAAATGCAGTACTTGGATACAGTCTCAAAAATGACAGAATGATCTCTGTTCATTTCCAAGGCAAACCATTCAATATCACAGTAATCCAAGTCTATGCCCCAATCAATAACACTGAAGAAGCTGAAGTTGAACGGTTCTATGAAGACCTACAAGACCTTTTAGAACTAACACCATAAAAAGATGTCCTTTTCATTATAGGGGACTGGAATGCAAAAGTAGGAAGTCAAGAAACACCTGGAGTAACAGGCAAATTTGGCCTTAGAATGTGGAATGAAGCAGGGCAAAGACTAATAGAGTTTTGCCAAGAAAACGGACTAATCATAGCAAACACCCTCTGCCAACAACACAAGAGAAGACTCTACACATGGACATCACCAGATGGTCAACACTGAAATCAGATTGATTGTATTCTTTGCAGCCAAAGATGGAGAAGCTCTATACAGTCAACAAAAACAAGACCAGGAGCTGACTGTGGCTCAAATCATTAACTCCTTATTACCAAATTCAGACTTAAATTGAAGAAAGTAGGGAAAACCACTAGACTATTCAGGTATGACCTAAATCAAATCCCTTATGATTTTACAGTGGAAGTGAGAAATAGATTTAAGGGCCTAGATCTGATAGATAGACTGCCTGGTGAACTATGGAATGAGGTTCATGACATTGTACAGGAGACAGGGATTAAGACCATCCCCATGGAAAAGAAATGCAAAAAAGCAAAATGGCTGTCTGGGGAGGCCTTACAAATAGCTGTGAAAAGAAGAGAAGCGAAAAGCAAAGGAGAAAAGGAAAGATATAAGCATCTGAATGCAGAGTTCCAAAGAATAGCAAGGAGAGATAAGAAAGCCTTCCTCAGTGATCAATGCAAAGAAGTAGAGGAAAACAACAGAATGGGAAAGACTAGAGATCTCTTCAAGAAAACTGGAGATACCAAGGGAACATTTCATGCAAAGATGGACTCGATAAAGGACAGAAATGGTATGGACCTAACAGAAGCAGAAAATATTAAGAAGAGGTGGCAAGAATACACAGAAGAACTGTACAAAAAAAGATGTTCATGTCCCAGATAGGCTCTATAGACAATTATAAAATTTAACCAAATAGTTGAATTATTCTGTAGTTTAGAGCATGTAATAATGTCAAATTACCACATAGCTTTAGCTCTATGTATAATTTATCTTTTCCTATGTTCAATTTAAAGTGTAAAATAGTTTTTTAATGGTATGATTTTATTTACTTCTTTGTTTTTTAATATAAATTTATTTATTTTAATTGGAGGTTAATTACTTTACAATATTGTATTGGTTTTGCCATACGTCAACATGAATCTGCCACAGGTATACACGTGTTCCCCATCCTGAACCCCCCTCCCACTTCCCTCCCCGTACCAAATTCTTAAAATAAATAATGCTTTTATACAAGAACAAAATAGGATATACATCATGAAATATATTTGTGTGAACAAAATATTTAAAAGTGTTTTATTTTCTGTTGTTGTTGTTCAGTTGCTAAGCTGTGTCTGACTCTTTGCGACCCCCATGGACTATAGTCCTCCAGGCTCCTCTGTCCATGGGATTTCCTAGGCAAGAATACCGGAGTGAGTTGCCATTTCTTTCTCCAGGGGATCTTCCCAACCATGGGATCGGACCTATGTCTCCTGCATTGCAGGCAGATTCTTTACCATTGAGTCACCTGGGAATATAAATTTATGGAAGAAAGTAAAGAAATGATCAGGCAAATTTTCAGAAAAAAATTTAGAGCCTAAAATTTTAGGCTTCCTAAAATGTTAAGACGCTATAAAGAACTAATATAGCTTCTTCTCTGAGAGATAGTTAAGAGGGTCATCCTTTTGAGAGTCAGTATCTTCCATGATGTTGGAAATTATACTATGCAATGCTTTGGGGGTCATTCTATTACACTTGCCTGGAATGTATTTTTAAGATTGACTAAGTGGCCACAAGATGGCAGCATGACATAAAAGACAATGCAAATGACAAAAATTACTTCTCATTATAAATATGGCTAAACTGTGTGTAGGCTGCAGTCCATGGGGTCACTAGGAGTCAGACATGATTGAGCAACTTCACTTTCACTTTTCACTTTCATGCATTGGAGAAGGAAATGGCAACCCACTCCAATGTTCTTGCCTGGAGAATCCCAGGGATGGGGGAGCCTGGTGGGCTGCCGTCTCTGGGGTTGCACAGAGTCGGACACGACTGAAGCGACTTAGCAGTAGCAGCAGCAAACTGTGTGTGACTTAATTTCATCAGATCAAAAAAAAAAAGAAAGAAAAAAAAAACTTCTCTAGTAAACACTTGATAGGAATGGAACAGTAAGACACAGGCCATTGCACATTACACATTTTGAAGCAAAAGTAGCATTCTATTTGACCATAATTTCAGGAATGTACTGTCGCCTCAGTCATGTCCAACTCTTTGCAACCCTATGGACTGTAGCCTGCCAGGCTCCTATGTCTATGGGATTGTCTAAGCAAGAATACCAGAAGGGATTACCATACCCTTTACCAGGGGATCTTCTGGACACAGGGATTGAACCCACCTCTCTTATGTCTCCTGAAGTGGCAGATGGTTCTTTACCACTAGTAGCACCTGGGAAGATCAGTTTCAGAAACACAGGCCCCCAAAAGGAAATTTTGCAAAGAAGCCTAAAGAGTTTCCCTTCCTTAAATAAATGAGAAGTGTCAAACTGAAATCAAATTAGATGGGCTACACTTACTGAAATACAGCATTCATATACACCCACACATGCAAACATAATATAGAGGGAACTATAAATAAAGTCTAAAAATTCTGCATTGCCATATTTGTTGAAGCATTCAGCCACTTTGAAATTTAAATGTGGATTTATTTGAATCAATTTTTAAAATTACATAACAAAGTTCTCAAATAACGTGTTCTTGAGTTCTGAATATTTTTGTGAATAAACAATATGTTGCAATAACACTTTTTAAATTCCAAATTTTAGAAAAAAATAATCTTCAGTATAATGATACTCCAATATACTTTATCTATGAAACTGGGAACTGTTTAGTGTGTAAGGAAATAATTGAACACAGTAGATGTCACTGATTCACATTTGTTTAATTGAGGGTGAATTTGTGTTTGCTTCTTCCTGTTTATATTTCAGCAGTGTACAATCCAAACATCAGTCCACTTGAGCATTATAGAGTTCATCCATCCTGATATTCTTTGATTTCAGTCCTTGATATGTGAAGGAGATTATATGTAATCTGAAACCTCAAAAGAATACTGAGTGCTAGCCAGGTGAGGTGGGGAGGGATAGGTAGAGAGGAAGAGGAGAAAGAAGAAAGGGAGAAAATCCTATGGATATTCTACAAACAGGAAACAGCAGGTCCACGGGTGCAGGAGAGGGAGTTTGTAGTGTGTGGGCACTAGTTCCCACAGCGCTGAAGCAGAGACGCAGGCTAGGAGTTAGAGGAATGAGCTAGAACAGCAGCATCAGGAAAGGTCTTGAAAACCACACAGAAAAGTACTTGTTTTCTCCTGAGGATATTGGCCGTGAGATAAATGTGTTTTGTATTTCATAATCATATAGCAAAGCTGACTGAATGAAAGAGTTGATAAAAGACCTGAACAGAAGTAAGAGTGACCTCCTTTTCTAGCAGTCAATATGATGAGAACCCGCTGCCAGCCAAGAATTTAATCTAGGCAGGATGGACATATGTTTATATATATATATATATATATATCTTTCATTTTACGTTGTTTAGATTTTTTTAAAAAAGGAGATAAGATGATATATGTGTGACGTTTATGCTTTTCCTGCAATTCAGCATCTTAGATAAACTCACCCTCTAATTGCTTTTGGACATTGGGGAAAACTCAGATGCTGGTAACACAAGGAAAAGAAAGTGACCTTTGCAACATGCTGATAAAGAGGAAATGAAACTTTCTGGCAACATCTCAAGGCTGTATTGCTAATTCTAGGGCTTGTTACCATGTGAAGTTACTCCTCTTAGAGACGACTAGGAAGAGGAGGTGGAGGACAACGTTTGATTAAGTCCGAGTCTTTGCCCTTGACATTTGTAACTTTCATGTTCATGAATGAAGCTTGACAAATTTACCAAATTTTAAACCTCAAAGAGATTTGTCCAAAAACTAAAATTCCTCTTTACTTCAAACAGCCCTTTTCTGGGAAGAGCCACATAAAATGCTTCCCTGAGAGGGGCAGAAGTGAAAGAGATAGAAGAGAAAGTGAAAGAGATGCTTGGAAACCCGTGTCTAAACTGTTCTGTGCTGTGACGGCAAAGGCTCCATGTTGACAGCCAAAGTTTATCTGTAGTTCACATGGACTTTGAGGAAATGTGTTTTTTAAAATCATTTATTTATGTTGTTATGATAGAGTGTGCTGTGCCTGCAATTTGTTGTTGTGGAGATGTAACCGACGCCATGAACAGATGCTCATGGGGTCAGGAGCTGGGACCGTGTAGACTATAGAAATGATGCGCAGGCAGGACGAAGTCCACCATGGAGGAAGAATGACAAGAAATAAAGTGTTAAAGATGGTTCAGCGGGTAAAGAATCCACCTGCAATGCAGGAGACACGGAAGACATGGGATTGATCCCTGAGTCAGGAAGATCCCCTGGAGGAGGAAATGGCAACCCACTCCAGTATTCTTCCCTGGGAAATCCCATGGTCAGAGGAGCCTGGCGGGCTACAGTTGAAAGGGTCACAAAGAGTTGGACATGACCAGACTAAGCATGCCTGCACGAGCATGGACACAGTGGTAAAGATGTGACTTGAACTAGACCATTGATTTACTCCACTAGGTGGTATTTAACTCTGAGCCAGACAAACTTTTACAGATTTTCCTTTCAATTGAAAGGAAAATGTTATAAAGTAACAGAAGAGTATCTGTCATAATCATGTGGTGTCTTTTAGTTCCTAAGATACTGGGGGAGTTTCTTTTGATTTTTTATTAATTTTTTTTGTGTCAAAGCATAATAGTCCAGCTCTCTAAGGTTAGACAACGTTCCCACCTGCTGGGAGAGAGGGAATATCTGCCCTGAAGCTTGGCTGTCAAAAATTTTGCAAAGTGGCAGATCCTGAGGTAGGATATAAAACCTGGAAGGGAGGCCTAGGATGGGAGTGCCCTGAGCTGAGATTGGGATGGAGGCAGGAAAGATCACAGTGTTTTCTCTGTATGTCTTTCCTTCTTGAATCTGGATTGTTCTGAACAACTCTAGGGATGTGTAATGCCAGCCAGGGTCGTCTGTCACAGACTGTAACCTTCTAAGTGGGCAAGGAGACAGCTAAGGGACAATATCTGAGGACTCTGCAGAAATGAAGTGTCCAGAGTGGGTCCTAATCCAATTTGATTAGTGTCCTTTCAAGAAGAGGAAGAGATATCAGGAAAGTACATGTGCAGAGAAAGGTCATGTGCAGACACAGTGACAGGTGACCATCTAAAGGCAAAGAGATTGTGGCTTCAGGAGAAACCAACATGCTGACGCTTTGATCTTGGCCTTCTAGCCTCTGGAACTATAAGAAAATAAAATTCTGCTGTTTAAGCCCCCTGTCTGTGATATTTTGTTATGGCAGTCCTAGCAAAATAATATAAATCCCTAAGTTGACAGCAATGTCAGAAATATATATGTTTTGTATTGTTGTCAACTATATTAACAAAAAAAGAGGTTCTCATTATTCATTTTCCCAATTCTTTACTTGCATCATTCTCCATGAATTAAAATTGTACATCGTTGAATATAGGCTTCCCTGGTAGCTCAGCTGGTAACGAATTCGCCTGCAGTACAGAAGACCCTGATTCGATTCCTCGATAGGGAAGATCCCCTGGAGGAGGGCATAGCAACCCACTCCAGTATTCTTGCCTGGAGAATCCCCATGGACAGAGGAGCCTGGCTGCTACAATCCATGGGGTCGCAAAGAGTCAGACAGGACTGAGCGACTAAGCACAGCACAGCACATGGTCGGATATAGTTGTAATACAGGCACCTGAACACCAGGGGGCAAACATGTTCTGAATTTCAATTCCTAACTTGTAAAGGATCGACAGTGTTCTAAACCCAAAAGACCATAATGTGCTTACGTCTGTAAGTTCTACCAAACAAAGCATAGGCAGACGCTTAGGTTGCTGGGACAAAATTGGACATGTCATTCAAGAATGAGACTCTCCCTCAAATAAATCTCAGTTTCTTTGGTGTCAGATATAATAGAATCCTTGGTCTCTGTTCTCTCAAGGATCCGCTTCCTCTATGTGATTTAAGTAAGCTCTTATAATGATTCTGCAGGCATAACACCATCTAGTGCTCTTCAGTCCTGGTATTTTAACAGAAGCCATTGAAAAACATTAAAGTGTGTTTATATAAATTGAAATATAAAGTTCATCATAATCGTTAACATAATAGTTAATATTCCAAGGGTATTCTTTGGTAGTAGTAGTTGGAAATGACAGCAGAATGCCAAAAAATTTATCTGACACACATTTCGTAACATTAAAAAACCCTAATGTTAATATTCATGGAGTGGCAATGATAAAGGATATATATTGATTTTACTTTCTACCTTTTCTTCTTTAACAAAATGAAATGCATTGACAGCTTCAAAATCAGCACTGTTCATGAATCAAGTTTTCAACTGAAATTATTTCTTTATAAAGCTCATCTGTTGCCACATTGCAAGTTATTTGCATGATTTTCCAAGGCAAAAATTCTCAGAGTTTTATACCAATGTGCATAGCTATTCTAAATAGGCATCATCTGTGTTTTCAACTGTTTGAATGTGTGCATGTATGTGTCCATGTACATGCATTAAGCTTAGGAGTGTTGATATAGTAGGTGGGCAGTAAAGTGTTTCAGGAAATATAGCAGAGAAGAAAACTAGACAATATACTTCACACTGGTCCTACGAGCCTTCATTGACAATGAAATACAGTGCTTATTAAAACTCAGGACAGGAGCCCAGAAAGCCCAGCTATAGTTAGAAATTTTATTTCATTGCTTATTTACCTTAAACACTAAAGACAATCTCCTTAGAACCAGGTATTCCTGCTGGGATTTACTATAGTGACCTATGGAAAAAGGGATGTAGAAATTTAAGATAGCCCTGCTTATGAGACGGGGCAGGACTGGAACTCTATTTATCAAGACAGAAGATCAGCTTTATTTATTTAAGGAGAAATGACTGGACACTGAAGGGGGTCTGGGGACAGCCTTTCTGACCCTGAATAGAAAGTCCAAGTCCAGGAGACACCTGGATGTCAAGAGACACAGAGTTCTTTACACCTAGGAATACAGATAACTCACTGATGCCAGGAACATTGGAAGCTGCAACACCAAATGCTGGGAGCTGACTTTGGTGGAATGTCATTCTCTGATTGATTGTTTCTTTCTATACTTTAGATATTGTTGTTGTTGAGTCGCTAAGTCAGGTCCAACTCTGTGCGACCCTACAGACCACAGCATGCCAGCCCTCCCTGTCCTTCACTATCTCCTGGAGTTTGCTCAAATTTATGTCCATTGAGTCAATGATGCCATCTCATCTTCTGTCGCTGCCTTCTCCTGCCCTTAATCTTTCCCAGCACCAGGTTCTTTTCCAGTGAATCATCTCTTTGCATCATGTGGCCAATGTACTGGAGCTTCAACTTCAGCATTAGTCCTTCCAACAAATATTCAAGGTTGAATTCATATGAACAGTGGCTAATATGTATGATGCTTCAGAAGAACTCAATGTAATTAAGTCTCAGGTGTACAGGATTCCCTCCGTTTTAGTGGAACTGTGTTAAACCAAGAGTTTTGCGTGAATCTTGCTATCCAAGATTCTTCATAGCTATTTCTTTCCATTTTAGTGACTTTACAGTCTAACAAAACTTTACAAAGTTTCACATGTGTCTACATATCAGGAAAAAAATGGAAATGGAAATTGTAACCACCAGTTACAATATTTACTTGATGCCTAGAAAGGATGGAGGAGCATTTCCTTGGTTCAAAAGATTTGGCTAATACTTCCCCCCTCAAATTTCTGGGAAATTTCTGGAATTTTAAAATTTCTCAAATTTCTCTCCCTCTTCTTTGTCTGCTGGGTCACTTGGTAATTTAGTGGGACTTTTTGAGTGGGTTATTTTTGTTTTATCATGGGAGTTACCATACCGAAGGGGGAAATTATGGATAAATTGCAAGTTAACTATTTAAAAGAAAATATCTCAGATATACATCTCTTCTGATGCCTGCAGTTCTAACTCTACTGCCAAAAGAATACAGTTCTCAACAAGAAAGGCTACTGGAAAAGAGAATGAAAAACTATCTTTAGCATCCAGAATTATCCAATACTGAAATGTGTTACTGCATAATGGAATTGACATTATAAAACTAAATAAGAAGCTACTATGATTTTCACAAAGCTCTGAGAATTTCTAGGCCTTATCAAATTAAGGTCTTATCATAACATTACAAGGTAGATATTATCATCCCTATTTTATAAATAAAGTGGAAAAGTTAAATATATTCAAGGTCATAGGGATTATATAGTTGCAGAGATAGGTTTCAGTAAACCCAAGTTCCTTCTCTGGTTAAACCAAGTGTCTTTTCAAGGCCATGTACAATGTTTGCCAACCAAATACTGCATTTTGTCCCACAGATTACTGTATCTACTTCCTGTTTCAAATAGTATCTGAATATCCATGACTACAAATGTATTTTACCAAAACTGTAGATGATATTTTGTATTTATATGGGGATGTGCTTTACTGAAAGCAACAGCTCTAAAACACAATCTCTTTTTGAAAATGCAAGTGGGAAAAGGATTAAAATTTTTAAGTTAGCTGACAGCAATCATATTAAACATAAGTTCAAATACTTCAGTTATGAAAATTTTAATTATTCTACAGTGCTTCAGAAAGAGGCCAGGAAATTAAAACAGCTTTACAATTTAATAATAAAGCTATAAAATAATACTCACAAACTATTTTACTTCCAATAATAGAATTACCACTTTATTCCAAGGATAATACCACTTGTGATTATCAAATAAATATTTTTCAGTGACCATACCATTTGATCAAGATGATTACTCAAATAATCCCTAATTTCACTCCATGTCTTTTTTGTGTTTTGCATGAAAAAAATGCAGCAAAGCTTCAAATCTTTCCAAGGTAGTGGAGATCAATATTAATTCAGTATAATGATAAAATGCTTTATTTTCGTTCTTACTTCACTATATTCAATAATGTAACAGCTAGAAATGAATGTCCGCTATAAATATAAAACGGTATATGCTCCTACCTCAAACTGTCATGCCTTTATTGCTGTTGTTGTTGTTATTTACTTGCTAAGTTGTGTCTGACTCTTTTGCAACCCCATGGGCTATAGTCTGCCAGGCTCCTCTGTCCATGGGATTCTCCAGGTAAGAATACTGGAGTGGGTTGCCATTGCCTTCTCCAGGGGATCTTACTGACCCAGGGTAGAACCCTCATCTCCTGCATCTTCTGCATTGGCAGGCGGATTCTTTACCACTGAGCCACTCTGGAAGCCAAGTCATATGTTTATAGCAAGATGTAAAAATAAAGATCTAATCCAAATGCTCAACCTATAAAACATCATGAAATCACAGAAAATAAGACTGAGTATAAATGAAAAGTTTCTGTAAAACATACTTAATCTCTGAAATTTCCTTTGACTTACTCCAATAGGCCCCTTTTAGGAAATCTCAACATTACAGCATTAAGTTGCATTTGTTTTTGTTATATCAGAGTTCTAAAGGTATGGCAAAAAGAAAAAATCTGCTATAACCATTCAAAGCAGAAATGAGTAACATTCAAAAATACACATGTTAGTGACAATGATAAACATTTTAATGGGGAAAATATAACCTTTTTTTAAGGAAATTTCCACTCTAAAGTGTAAATCCCCCTTTTATGAGCCTTTAAGTACTTTAAACCATTAAGAAGCTTCCCCATTTATATTTTAATAAAACAATATTCAGTTCAGTTTAGTTCAGTCGCTCAGTTGTGTCTGACTCTCTGTGATCCCATGAATCGCAGCATGCCAGGCCTTCCTGTCCATCACCAGCTCCTGGAGTTTACCCAAACTCATGTCCATCGAGTCGGTGATGCCATCTAGCCATCTCTTCCTCTGTCGACCCCTTCTCCTCCTGCCACCAATCCCTCCCAGCATCAGGGTCTTTTCCAGTGAGTCAACTCTTTGCATGAGGTGGCCAAAGTACTGGAGTTTCAGCTTTAGCATCAGTCCTTCCAAAGTATACCCAGGACTGATCTCCTTCAGAATGGACTAGTTGGATCTCCTTGCAGTCCAAGGGACTCTCAAGAGTCTTCTCCAACATCACAATTCAAAAGCATCAATTCTTCAGTGCTCAGCTTTCTTCACAGTCCAACTTTCACATCCATACATGACCACAGGAAAAACCATAGCCTTGACTAGACGGACCTTAGTTGGCAAAGTAATGTCTCTGCTTTTGAACGTGCTGTCTGGGTTGGTCATAACTTTCCTTCCAATTAGTTTACCTTAATTTGGGTCAACTTTCTATCCAATGTGTCATCACTTTCAAGAAGGAATATATTGCAGTAACTCCTGGCTATAGAGCAGTAATTTCAAATCTTCAGCAAATGAAAAACAGAAAGAAAAAAAAATTGGTGTCTTTGAATGTCACAATTAAAGTTTCATCTGAGGTCAAAAGAGCTTCCATTCCTTCAATACGAGTAATAGAAAGTATTTTATGAGTTAGGAAATACAATTCCCCCCAAAAAAACAACCAACCTGATCAGATTAAGCCTGGGTACAGAGGAGCCTGATGAGCTACAGTCCATGGATTCTCAAAGAGTTGGAGATGACTGAAGTGACTTGTCACACACGCATAGCCAGGAACACATAAGCAGACATGAGAACTTTCATCTGGTGCTTAAGATACTGACTTTTTTTTTCTTTTTAATTTATTTTTTATTGAAGGATAATTGCTTTACAGAATTTTTTGTTTTCTGTCAAACTTCAACATGAATCGGCCAGAGGTATACATATATTCCCTCACTTCTGAGCCTCCCTCCCATCTTCCACTCCTCTATATTGATATAGAGCCCCTGTTTGAGTTTTCTGAGCCATACAGAGAATTCCCGTTGGCTAAATATTTTACATATGGTAATGTAAGTTTCTATGTTACTCTTTCCATACATCTCACCCTCTCCTCCCCTCTCCCCATGTCCATAAGTCTGTTCTCTTTGTTTCTCCATTGTGGCCCTGTGAATAAAATTCTTCAGTACCATTTTTCTAGATTCTGTATATATCTGTTAGGATACAATAATTATCTTTCTTTTTCTGACTCAATTCCCTCTTTATAATAGGTTCTAGGTTCATCCAACTCATCAGAACTGATTCAAATGTGTTGCTTTTATGGCTGAATACTATTCCATTGCATATATGTAGCACAACTTCTTTATCCATTTATCTGTTGATGGATATCTAGGTTGCTTCCATGTTCTAGCATTATAAATAGTGCTGAAATGAACAATGGGATACATGTGTCTTTTTCAATTACGGTTTCCTCAAGGCATATGCAAAGGAGTGGGATTGCTCAGTCATCATTTCAGATCAGTCTCTTATTCGTGCCTGACATTTTGCACTCCTATGGACTGCAGCATGCCAGGTCTCCCTGTCCACCACTAATGCCCAGAGCTTTCTTAAACTCATGTCTATCAAGTTGATGATGCCATCCAATCATCTCATCCTCTGTCATCCCCTTCTCCTCCAGCCTTCAATCTTGCCCAGCATCAGGATCTTTTCAAATGAGTCACTTCTTTGCATCAGGTGGCCAAAACATTGGATTTTCAGCTTCAACATCAGTCTTCCAAAGAAATTCGAGACTGATTTCCTTTAGGATGGGCTGGTTGGACTTCCTTGTAACCCTAAGGACTCTCAAGAGTCTTATCCAATACCACAGTTCAAAACCATCACATTTTTGGTACTGAGCATTCTTTATAGTCCAGTTCTCACATCTATACATGACTACTGGAAAAACCATAGCTTTGACTAGATGGACCTTTGTTGGTAATGCAATGTCTCTGCTTTTGAATATACTGTCTAGTTTGGTCAAAGCTTTACTTCCAAAGAGCATGTGTCTTAATTTCATGGATGCAGTTACCATCTGCAGTGATCCTGGAACCCCCAAAAATAAAGTCTGTCACTATTTCTATTGTTTCCCCATCTATTTGCCATGAAGAGATGGGACTGGAGCCATGACCTTAGTTTTCTGAATGTTGAGTTTTAAGTCAACTTTTTCCACTCTTCTTTCCCTTTCATCAAGAGGCTCTTTAGCTCTTCTTCACTTTCTTCTATAAGAGTGGTTGCATCTGCATATCTGAGGTTATTGATATTTCTCCCGGAAATCTTAATTCCAGCTTGTGCTTCATCCAGCCTGGCATTTCTCATGATGAACTCTTCATACAAGTTAAATAAGCACAGTGACAGTACACAGCCTTCACACACTCCTTTCCCTATTTGGAACCAGTCTGTTGTTCCATGTCCAGATCTAACTGTTATTTCTTGACCTGCATACAGATTTCCCAGGAGGTAGGTCAGCTAGCCTGGTATTCCCATCTCTTTAAGAATTTTCCACAGTTTGTTGTGATCCACACAGTCAAAGGCTTTGGTATAGTCAATAAAGCAGAAGTAGATGTTTTTCTCGAACTCTCTCCCTTTTTCGATGATCCAATGGATGTAGGCAATTTTGTTTCTGGTTCCTCTGCCTTTTCTAATTCTAGCTTGAACATCTAGAAGTTCACGGTTCATTTACTGTTGAAGCCTGGATTGGAGAATTTTGAGCATACTCTGCTAGTGTGTGGAATGAGTGCAATTGTGCAATAGTTTGAACATTCTTTGGCATTGCCTTTCTTTGGAATTGGAATGACAACTGACTTTTCCAGTCCTGTGGCCATTACTGAGTTTTCCAAATTTGCTAGCATATTGAGTGCAGTACTTTCACAGCATCATCTTTTAGGATTTGAAATAACTCAACTGGAATTCCATCACCTCCACTAGCTTTGTTCATAGTGATACTTCCTAAGGCCCACTTGACTTTGCATTCCAGGATGTCTGGTTCTAGGTGAGTGATCATTCCATTGTCGTTATCTGGGTCATGAAGTTCCTTTTTGTATAGTTCTTCTGTGTATTCTTGCCACCTCTTCTTAATATCTTCTGCTTCTGTTAAGTCCATACAATTTCTGCCCTTTACTGAGCCAGTCTTTGGATGAAATATTCCCTTGGTATCTCTAATTTTCTTGAAGACATCTCTAGTCTTTCCCATTATATTGTTTTCCTCAATTTCTTTGCGCTGACCAATGAGGAAGGCTTTCTTATCTCAGCTTGCTATTCTTTGGAACTCTGCCTTCAAATGGGTATATCTTTCCTTTTTTTCCTTTGCATTTCACTTTTTTTCATAGCTATTTGTAAGGCCTCCTCAGACAACCAGTTTGCCTTTTTGCATTTCTTTTCTTGGGGATGGTCTTGATCACTTCCTCCTGTACAATGTCATGAATCTCGGTCCATAGATCTTCAAGCACTCTGTCCATCAGATCTAATCCTTTGAATCTATTTGTCACTTCCACTGTATAATCATAATATATTTGGTTTAGGTCATACTTGAAAGATCTAGTGGTTTTCCCTACTTTCTTCAATTTAAGTCTGAATTTTGCAATAAGGAGTTCATGACCTGAGCCACAGTCAGCTCCTGGTCTTGTTTTTGCTGACTGTATAGAGCTTCTCCATCTTTGGCTGCAAAGAATATAATCAATCTGATTTTGTTATTGACCATCTGGTGATGTCCATGTGTAGAGTCTTCTCTTGTGTTGTTTGAAGAGGGTGTTTGCTATGACCAGTGTGATCTCTTGGCAAAACTCTGTTAGCCTTTGATCTGCTTCGTTTTGTACCCCAAGGTCAAATTTGCCTATTACTCCAGGTGTTTCTTGACTTCCTACTTTTGCATTCCAGTCCCCTATAATGAATTTTACATCTTTTTCTGGGTGTTAGTTCTAGAAGGACTTGTAGGTCTTCATAGAACCATTCAACTTCAGCTTCTTCAGCATTAGTGGTTGGGGCATAGGCTTGGATTACTGTGATATTGAATGGTTTGCCTTGAAAATGAACAGAGATCATTCTGTACTTTCTGAGGTTGCATCCAAGTACTGCATTTCAGATTCTTTTTTGACTATGAGGGCTACTCCATTTCTTCTAAGGGATTCTTGCCCATAGTAGTAGATATAATGATTTTATTCCTAGTTTTTTAAGAAATCTCAATACTGTTTTCCATAGTGGCTGTATCAATTTACATTCCCACCAACAGTGCAAGAGCATTCCCTTTTCTCCACATCCTCTCCAGCATTTATTGGTTGTAGACTTTTTGATCATGGCCATTCTGACTGGTTTGAGGTGATATCTCACTGTAGGTTTGATTTGCATTTCTCTAAAAATGAGCAATGGTGAGCATCATTTCATGTGTTTTTTAGCAATCTGTATGTCTTCTTTAGAGAAATGTCTGTTTAGGTCTTTTTCTCACTTTTTGATTGTGTTGTTTGTTTTTCTGGAATTGAGTTGTATGAGCTGCTTGTATATTTTGGAAACTAGTCCTTTGTCAGTTGTTTCATTTGCTTTTATTTTCTCCCATTCTGAGGGTTGTTTTTTCACCTTGCTTATAGTTTCCTTTGCTGTTCAAAAGCTATTAAGTTTAATCAGGTCCCACTTGTTTACACTTGTTTTAATTTCCATTACTCTAGGAGGCGGGTCATAGAGGATCTTGCTTTGATTTATGTCATTGAGTGTTCTGCCTATGTTTTCCTCTAAGAGTTTTATAATTGCTGGTCTTACATTTAAGTCTTTAATCCATTTTGACTTTATTTTATGTATGGTGTTAGGAAGTGTTTAGATTTCATTCTTTTACATGTAGCTGTCCAGTTTTCCCAGACCATTTATTGAAGAGGCTGTCTTTGCCTCATTGTATATTCTTGCCTCCTTTGTCAATAATAAGTTACCCATAGGTACATGGGTTTATTTCTGGGCTTTTGACCTTGTTATATTGGTCTATATTTCTGTTTATGTGCCAGTACCATACTGTTTTGATGACTGTAGCTTTGTAGTATAATCTGAAGTCAGGAAGGTTGACTCATTCAGCTCCATTCTTCTTTCTCAAGACTGCATTGGCTATTCAGGGTCTTTTGTGTTTCCATATGAATTGTGAAAATTTTTGTTCTAGTTCTGTGAAAAATTCCATTGGTAATTTGATAGGAACCACATTGAATCTGTAGATTGAATTCTGTAGTATAGTCATTTTCACAATATTGATTTTTCCTACCCAGGAACATGGAATATCTCTCCATTTGTTCAGTTGTCTTTGATTTCTTTCATCAGTGTTTTATTACTTTCTGTGTACAGGTCTTTTGTCTCCTTAGGTAAGCTTATTTCTGATATTTAATTATTTTTGTTGCAATGGTGAATGGGATTGATTCCTTAAATTCTCTTTCTGATTTTTCATTGTTAGTATATATAAATGCAAGTGATTTCTGTGTATTGATTTTGTATCCTGAAACTTTGCTAAATTCACTGACTAGCTTTAGTAATTTTCTGATAGTATATTAAGGGTTTTGTATGTACAGTATAATGTCATCTGCAAACTGTGAGAGCTTTACATCTTTTTTTTTCCAATCTGGATTTTTTTATTTCTTTTTCTTCTCTCATTACTGTAGCTAGGACTTCCAGAACTATGTTGAATAATAGTGGTGAAAGTGAATACCCTTGTCTTTTTTCTGATCTTAGGGGGAAGGCTTTCAGTTTCTCACCACTGAGAATAGTGTTTGCTGTAGGCCTAGCATATATGGCCTTTACTATGTTGAGGTAGGTTCCTTATATGCCCATTTTTTGAAGAATTTTAATCATAAATGGATGCTGAATTTTGTCAAAGGCTTTTTCTGCATCTATTGAGATTATCATATGGTTTTTATCTTTTAATTTGTTAATATGCTGTGTTACATTGATTGATTTGTGTGTATAGAAGAATCCTTGCCTTCCTGGAAGAAATCCAACTTAATCATGGTGTATGAGTTTTTTGATATGTTGCTGAATTCTGTATGCTAAAATTTCATTAAGGATTTTTGCATGTGTGTTCATCAGTGATATTGGCCTGTAGTTTTCTCTTTTTGTGTTGTCTTTGTCTGGTTTTGGTATCAGGGTGATGACAGGTGACTCAGAATAAGTCTGGAAGTGTTCCTTCTTTCTGCAATTTTTTGAAAGTGTTTTAGAGGGATAGGCACTAGCTCTTCTCTAAATGTTTGACAGAATTCTGTGAGGCCATCTGGTCCTGGGCTTTTGTTTTTGAGGAGATTTTTTTTAATCACAGCTTCAATTTCAGTGCTTGTAATTGGGTTGTTCATAGTTTATATTTCTTCCTGGTTCAGTCTTGGAAGATTGAGCTTTTCTAAGAATCTGTCCATTTCTTCCAGGTGATCCATTTTATTGCCATATATTTGTTCATAATAGTCTCTTATAATCCTTTGTATTTATGCATTGTCTGCTGTAACCTCTCCTTTTTCATTTCTAATTTCATTGATTTGATTCTACTCTCTTTTTTTTCTTGATTTTTTCTTGATAACTCTGGCCAAAGGTTTGTCAATTTTGTTTATCTTCTCAAAGCACCAGTTTTTAGTTTTACTAACCTTTACTACTGTTTCTTTCATTTCTTTTTCATTTATCTCTGCTTGGGTCTTTATTATTTCTTTCCTTCTAATTTTGTATTTTTTTTTTGTTCTTCTTTTTCCAGTTGTTTTAGGTGTAAAGTTAGGTTGTCTATTTGATGTTTTTCTTGTTTCTTTAGGTAGGATTGTATTGCTATAAACTTCCCTCTTAGAACTGCTTTTGCTGCATCCCATAGGTTTTGAGTTATCTTGTTTTCATTGTAATTTGTTTCTAGAAATATTTTGATTTCCATTTTGATTTCTTCTATAACCTGTTGGCTATTTAGAAATGTGTTGTTTAATGTCCATGTGTTTGAGTTTCTTAGAGTTTTTTTCTTTTTTCTTGTAATTGATATCTAGTATCATAGTGTTGTGGTCAAAGAAGATGCTTGATATGATTTCAATTTTCTTAAATTTACTGAGATTTGATATATGACCCAAGATGTGGTCTACCCTGAAGAATGTTCCATGTGCACTTGAGAAAAAGGTGGATTCTTTTGCATTTGGATGGAATGTTCTGAAGATATCAAAGAGATCCATCTCATGTAATGTATCATTTAAGACTTGTGTTTCCTTATTAATTTTCTGTTTTAATGATCTATCCATTGGTGTTCAGTTCAGTTCAGTTGCTCAGTCGTGTCCGACTCTTTGTGACCCCATGAACTGCAGCACGTCAGGCCTCCCTGTCCATCACCAACTCCCTGAGTTTACTCAAACTCATGTCCATCGAGTCGGTGATGCCATCCATCCATCTCATCCTCTGTTGTTCCCTTCTCCTCCTGCCCCCAATCCCTCCCAGCATCAGGGTCTTCTCCAATGAGTCAACTCTTCGCATGAGGTGGCCAAAATACTGGCATTTCAGCTTTAGCATCAGTTCCTCCTATGAACACCCAGGACTGATCTCCTTCAGAATGGACTGGTTGGATCTCCTTGCAGTCCAAGGGACTCTCAAGAGTCTTCTCCAATACCACAGTTCAAAAGCATCAATTCTTCAGTGCTCAGCCTTCTTCACAGTCTGACTCAGTGTTAAAGTCTCCCACTGTTATTGTGTTACTTGTCAATTTCTTTTCTTATGTCTGTTAGTGTTTGTCTTATGTATTGAGGTGCTCCTATGTTTTTCCTGTGGTCATGTATGGATGTGAGAGTTGGACTGTGAAGAAGGCTGAGCACCAAAGAATTGATGCTTTTGAACTCTGGTGTTGGAGAAGACTCTTGGGAGTCCCTTGGACTGCAAGGAGATCCAACCAGTCCATTCTGAAGGTGATCAGCCCTGGGATTTCTTTGGAAAGAATGATGCTAAAGCTGAAACTCCAGTACTTTGGCCACCTCATGTGAAGAGTTGACTCATTGGAAAAGACTCTGATGCTGGGAGGGATTTGGGGCAGGAGGAGAAGGGAACAACAGAGGATGAGATGGATGGCTGGCATCACTGACTCGATGGACATGAGTCTGGGTGAACTCCGGGAGTTGGTGATGGACAGGGAGGCCTGGCGTGCTGCGATTCATGGGGTTGCAAAGAGTCGGACATGACTGAGCGACTGAACTGAACTGAACTGTGTTCGGTGCATAGATATTTACAATTGTTATGTCTTCCTCTTGGATTGATCCCTTGATCATTATGTAGTGGAATATGACCACCTGAAGTCAGTTGTCACTAACTGAAGGTGGGCACCTTCACATGACACCACGAATAACATTCCTAAAGCCAATCCATGCCCTAGAGCATTTGTTAAGGACTGAATAGTTGTCTTTCCCCCAGGTTCATGTGATGAAATCCTAAACCACCCCCCCACACACACCTCCCCCAGTGTGATGGTGTCAGGGGATGGAGCCTTAAATGAGTTCATTTCAGTTGCTGAGTCATGTCCTACTCTTTGCAACCCCATGAATCACAGCACGCCAGCCCTCCCTGTCCATCACCAAATCCCAGAGTTCACTCAGACTCACATCCATCGAGTCAGTGATGCCAGCCATCCATCACATCCTCTGTTGTCCCCTTCTCCTCCTGCCCCCAATCCCTCCCAGCATCAGAGTCTTTTCCAATGACTCAACTCTTCGCATTAGGTGGCCAAAGTATTAGAGTTTCAGCGTTAGCATCATTCCTTCCAAAGAAATCCCAGGGCTGATCTCCTTTAGAATGGACTGGTTGGATCTCCTTGCAGTCCGAAGGGTCTCTCGAGAGTTTTTTCCAACACCACAGTTCAAAAGCATCAATTCTTCAGTGCTCAGCTTTCTTCACAGTCCAACTTGGTGTTAAAATCTCCTACTGTTAATGTGTTACTTGTCAATTTCTCCTCGTATGTCTGTTAGTGTTTGTCTTATGTATTGAGGTGCTCCTATGTTGGGTGCATAGATATTCACAATTGTTATGTCTTCCTCTTGGATTGATCCCTTGATCATTATGCAGTGTCCTTCCTTATCTCTTGTTATCTTCTTTATTTTAAGGTCTATTTTGTCTGATATGAGGATTGATCCTCCAGCTTTTTTTTTTTTTTGCTTCTCATTTGCATGGAATATATTTTTCAATGCTCTCACTTTCAGTCTATATGTGTTTTTAGGTCTGACGTGGGTTTCTTGTAGACAGAATATGTATGGATCTTGTTTGTGTATCCATTCACCCAGTCTATTTTTGGTTGGAGAATTTAATCCTTTTATATTTAAAGTAATTATTGATATATATGTTCCTATTGCCATTTTCTTAATTGTCAGGGGTTGACTTTTTGATCTGTTTCCTTCTCTTGTATTTCTTGGCTATAAAAGTCCCTTTAACATTTGTTGTAAAGCTGGTTTGGTGGTACTGAATTTTCTTAACTTTTGCTTTTCTTAAAAGCTTTTTATTTCTCCACCAATTTTGAATGAGATCCTTGCCAGGTACAGTAATCTTGGTTTTTATTTTTCCCTTTCAGTATACTGATTTTGAGGTGCATATTCAAAAGGACACAGAGATTTTTATAAGAAAATCTAGAGTCAAAGTAAAAAATCCACATTGAAATTTGTAAATAGGTGCTTAGATGTAAGCATTTTTGAAACTAACTTACAAAGACGATAAAGGCCAGAGTTTCCCTTCATAGAGGTAGTGTCAGCTTCTTTGCCAGTCACACTGATAGTCTTCACAGGATCTTGCTGAGAGATAGAGGGGTCATTTAAGGATTGAATGCCATCCATGTAAGTAACATCAAGTGATGGTGGCTTTCTTACAAGTTGAATGTGGGATATGTGAAATGGGGGCTTCAGAACAATATGCCTGCAAATTTATCACCACCTGGAGCTGCCTAAAATGGAGCTTGAAACTCTTAATTCTATCACGCCCTTCCCTTCTGCTGGGGATACAGACGTGCATGCAGTGATGTTAATACCAGTGTGTCTATCAAGACGGAGGTTAGAATGATGGAATAAAAGTAAGGTATGGAAAGTATGGATCAGGTATAGTTTATATTCTTCAGATAACTATCTTAATTAAGAAAAAAAATCTATGAAATGACTGCCTAATTTCTGGTTATTAGACTACACAAGAAAATTACTTTTAATGAATGAAATCTGTATATCAACTCTAGTACTAAAGATTCTGATTCATTTAGTCTTGGGTGGAAACTAGGATTCAATATGCAAATTATTTCACCAAGTGTATTTAATGTGCTTCCAGAAAGAAGAATTGCTGTTCAAACCTTTCAATAAACTCTGGAAACTGTGATATGACTATAATTTGCAGGGTAAATCTACAAGGTTTTGTTTCATCTTCCTGATTATTGGAATAAATGTTCCTGCTTTTAGATCAACTATATATCAATCTGGCTTGCCCCAAATGTGTAGAAACTGTATCAACAGTGAGGAAGGAATGATTAGGAGTGTAACTAATAACAGACTGGGAGTTGGCAGCTCATTGGCTCATTTATCTTTCTGAGGAATGTTGTAGTGATGGAGGCTTTACTTCCATTAAACAGACACAGTTGTGTTTACTTCAGAGTTAAGAGTCTTTTGGAGGGAGTAAACAGACTTTTACTTGGAAGGTTAAAACTTTTTGCCAAAATTGAAATTCCACTGAAGAGGTAGTTATGAAGTAACCTGGCCAGAGAATTCAGGAAAATTGCAAAGTTTGGGGGGAAAATGTCAAAATGTCAGCAATTATTATCCTTTGATATGGTAAGAGAATGTACTGACCACCAGAAAGACGCGGCTATGATATTAAGGGTTCAGTGACCAAAAATCCCTCTCAGCAGTGCCTGTGTTGTTTTGGTGATTTTGGAAATTATAGGATATTTTGTGCCCTAACAGTATTTGAGCTAAGAATATATTGTACCTTGCTTAGGAATAAGTAGTATTTTTCATTCTCTAAGAATTCATTATAGTCATTTTATTTGCAATGTTTCAAAACACCTAAAGAGACAGAGGAAAGGAATAGCACTGGAAATGCAGAATTTCAAAGAAGTCATCCTTGATGAGAAGGTAGCATTAAACAGTAGATGTAATGTGTGACATTTTTAAAAACAACTCTTTTTCACCATTGATAGAGGGGAACTCCCAGGCTCACTGAATAGAATTTGAATTTAACATCAGAGTGCTATTTTCACTAACAGCAATATAGATCTAATCAACTTGAATCAGAAATAAAACTTTGTGTGTGGGGGTTCATTGTGTTTATTACATGTCTTGCAAATAATTTCTGCATATTTTTATTTGAAGTTATTTTTATTTCCAAAGGGCACAGAAGGGTGAGAATAATTGCTCTAATTATTGAAAAACTCTTGAAATCACAGCTTTGCTCCAATAAACTTCAACTTTGCTTATAGTATTTTTTGCTACATACAAATATCTAGGTGTTAAAATCACCAAATTCTGTTTGTGTGTTGTTTGTAGACTTAAGATTCTGCCAAAAATGTTTTCCAGACACCTTGTTTTCCATTTTTTTATTCTGTATGAATATCTTTATGAATTCATTTTAATATTTATATTGTATTAAGAAACAGATAGAAATTTAACCTATGTTTCATTGATAAGACATCACAATATTACTAAATCTCTTTTGTTGATTTCTTCCTAGCTTCGAAATGACCACTATGCTGTGTGTCTATTATTTTTTAGTGGCAAAGAAGTTTAACAACAAAAATCTCTCACTTAATATTTTCTGCTACTAATCTAACATTTTACTACTAATCTTTCTCAGTATTGTATGATTATTTAATATTTAATATCGGCAAATAGACTTTAAAGTCACATGGAAGATAAAGATTAATTGAGGAGAATTAATAACATAATCATTAATTTCCTTATCTTCAAACAAGTTATTTCCTATTTATTTCATTAACTATTCAAATCTATTTTAGGTTTCATATAGCTTTAACCCATGCCCTGTTAGACATATTTTCGTTTATATATTTCTATCCATATTACCTGGTGCCTCAGAAGATAAAGAACCAGCCTGCAATGCAAGAGACCAGGGTTCGATCCCTGGGTCAGAAAGATCTCTTGGAGAAGGGAACAGCAACCCACTCAGTATTCTTGCTTGGAAAATTCCACGGAGAGAGGAGCCTGGTGGGCTATTGTCCATAGGGTCGCAAAGGGTTGGGCAGGACTGAGTGACTGAAGACACACGCATCCATATTATGCATAAAAATACTGATTCCATTTGTTTTTAGCTTGGTATTTTTAGAAATAGTAAAACTGATATTTATTTTTATCTGCATCCACTTGTTTTGCTGGATTTTCTTACTGATTCTAATGTTATCTTCTTGTTTCTGTACTCTCCCACTGTTTTTTTTTTTCTTTTTGAGCTTTCAGGTGTAAAGTAAAATCAGATGCAATCAAGGAACTTGATTTCTTTTCATTATAATATTTATTATATTCTGATTTTTCTACAGTCCTTTTGCATCCACTTCTACTTCCAGTAATAGTAATGCTAGTGAGCATTGTTTTCTTGATCCTTATTTTATATGTGAATGCATGTATGTATATGTATGTGTCTGTGTGTATGTGTGTGTGTGTGAGAGAGAGAGAGAGTGAGAGAGAGAGAAACTGTACCAAAAGTAAGAGGAAACTACTATTGTGGAATATTATCAATTGCATTTTCTTTTTCCCTTCTCTTTTCTTTTATTTTTGAATGCAATAAACACTTTTTGAGGAAGCAGATCCTCTTTTGTGCCATTATGTATCTTCCATTAGTTAAAAGATTCTGAAAGCTAAGAATGATAATCTAATTTTCCATAATAGAGAACAGAGCTTTGAGCAAAATAGACACTCATCATTTGGGAGTATAACTCAAGCCCCTTTGTATCACAAGTAGAAAATAATTCTTTGTTGGCAGCCATGAACAGGCAGCTTTTGCAAAAATGTAGATCCTGTTAGAAGAGAATAACAGATTCCAGAGGCTTATGGGAGCTGCAAGCATCACACGCAACTCAGAAAAAAAAATCGTTATAATACAAGCATGACCCTAAACTTCAGTTCTGAAATTAGAAAAATATGTTTTCCGTATTCTCTTCAAACATTTCACATTGCCACAAGCTATCAGGAATCATTCCACACCATTTAGACACCCACCATGCTATTAGAAAGTTTCGAACAGGCTACTAGAATATGCTTTGTTAGGTTACATCTATGTGATAATTGCGGTCAAAAAGAGTATAATTATATGAACTGAAGAGTTCCCCAGGTGGCACAGTGGTAACGAATCTGCCTGCCAGTGCAGGAGATACAGGAGGCGAGGGTTCTATTCCTGGGTCAGGAAGATCCCCTAGAGGAGGATATGGGAACACACTACAGTATTCTTGCCTAGAGAATCCCATGGACAGAGGAGCCTGGCGGGCTAACGGTCCATGCGTTTGCAAAGAGTCAAGTAGGACTGAGCATGCACACCCGTATGAAAGTGAACCCATAGTTGGAATAATGCTGGACATTTATAACAGCAACAGAGTCACCATTAGAGAGAATATTCTTTGCTTATCTTGACAATAACAGTCATAAATGCCACACCAGAACATTAATTCAGAGTACCCCTGTGAGCTTTCACAAGAACTCAGGTGTTCTTTCAAACTTTCTATAAGCTATTAACCACACAACCTTAATGGGAAGCTTTCCAAATCCATCACAGCTCTAGCCAATAGTAACAACACCCCACCTACCTTGTTATGGGGCTGCCAGTGTAATATAAGAATTCCAGAACATGAAGAAAGTTGCTCGGGGCATATAAATTGCCGCCTGCAAAAATAACTGAAAATACATTCCCTTTGGCTGAGTTTTTACTTTCTGTTCGATTAACTCTTACCGAAACACTCTTTCTAGAGGCAAAATAAATGAGGGTGAGAATGTGAAGGCACAACACAGAGATACAAGAAAAAAAGTTCTTAGCATGACTTTGAAATTCAAGTATGCCAACTCAATGGACATGAGTTTGAGCAAAGTCCAGGAGCTAGTGAAGGACAAGCAAGTCTGGCGTGCTGCAGTCCATGGGGGTCACAAAGAGTGGGACACTATTTAGTGAATAAACAACAACAAGTACTTTGTTTTAACTCAAGTGCATTGCCATGAAAGCACTGAGCCTGGCAGGATTCAGAACCTTTATTTTTTATTTTTATTTTATATTGGAGCATAGTTAATTAACAAAGTTGTGTTAGTTTCAGGAGGACAACAAAGTGATTCATTTATCCATATACATGTATCTGCTGCTGCTGCTAAGTCATTTCTGTCATGTCTGGCTCTTTGTGACTCCATGGCCTGTAGCCCACCAGGATCCTCTGTCCATGGGGTTTTTCCAGGCAAGGATACTGGAGTAAGTTGCTCTTTCCTACTCCAGGGGATCTTCCCGATCCAGGGATTGAACCTGCATCTCTTACGTCTCCTGCATTGGCAGGTGGGCTCTTCACCACTCGTGCCACCTGGGAAGCCCCATTCATGTATCTATTCTTTTATAAATTCTTTTCTCACTTAGGTTATTACAGAATATTGATCAGTGTTCTCTGTGTTGTACAGTAGGTCCTTATTGGTTATCTGTTTTAAATACAGTAGTGCGTACATGTCAGAACCCTTATTTGTAGTCTCCTTTCAAGACCCAGATAGAGACCAGCAGTGTATGCTATGATACCACCATGAGCTTTTTGTGAGCTTCTAAAGGTACTTTTTTTTTTTCACTAAACTTGACCCCATCTACTGTCTCCTGCTCCCACTTACAGTCATGCTGCCTCTGCTGTCCGCTGCTGTTGAGTGACTCTAAATATAACAAATGCAATGAAGGAGAGGCTGACTTGGGGGTACACATAGTTTGGGTTTACTGGGGAGTATTTGTATAGTTCACATCACTCTGAGCAGATTTATTGCTTGGCTCCAGTGTGTAAGGGCTGCCATGGACATGTCTGCACTCCCTGGGCCAACTCACTGTGTGTAGGGGCATGCAAATGCTGGCCCTGAGGATGTTCTGGCAGGTGAGATGTACCCACAACTCCTGGCACCAGGTGTGTGAGGGCAGTGAGGGAGCGACAAGACTTGCAACACATGGAGCCAGAGGCAGCCTGCAGAAAATTCTCCCTGTCATCAGCTTTGGAAAAATATAATGGTGGATTCATTTCTCATTAAAAAAAACTTTTCAAAATGGAAGTTAGCTTGTCTTAGAAATATATTTTAAAACAAGGTGCATAAAAGAATGTGCTAGACATGTTTGAAAAAGTCTTTTTTGATGAGAATATTGCACAAGAGAATTAATTGGAATTCCTGTACAGAATTGCATACACTGCCACCCACATCAAAACAGCTCACATGTAAGAAAATCCTAATAGCTGTTCTCTGAAATTGTCAACTCTAAAATTATACAAGACGTTTCTAACTAAAAGGTGTGAAAGTGAAAGAAAACTTCCTAAATTAGCAATAATAAAAATTAAATTATTATCATGTATGATAATTATCATATGAAAGGTAGTAAAAGAGTATTGAGCCAAAGAATTAGGAGGAAAAAAAAACATAGAGGAGTCCTAAAATACTGAAATATTTTAATTAAAATACTGACTAATAATATTTTCATTAATAGAAATACTGAAATAATTTTCTAGATTTAGTGATGTTTTTGTCTGTCAGTTTTTGACAGATTATGATTCTTATTTCTTTTCTCATTGTAAATAAGTGTCCTCATTTTTAATCTAACTTTATGGCTGTGATTTTTCCTTGAGGAAAACATGTAATGCCATATAAGCTTCAGGCTTCCACACTTCCTAAATCTGTCCTCATTGGATTAGAAGTAGCATTGTTATTATTATTTCATAATCCAAAAATCCACTTCTGATAAAGAAAACTGTAAGTTTAGAGTGCTACATTTCAAAACCATTTTAAACCTGAAAAATAAGTGACTTTTATGAGGAACTTAAAAATTTCAAATTAAAGTTCCCTGTTAAATAATTCATTTCTCCATTTCTGGAATGATTTTATTTAGACGGTTCAACAAGTGCCAGTCAAGATAAAAGGGAAAGTTAGCAATAATTCTAATAAAATGTTATCAGAAATGTATTATTTGAGGCTACAATTTGTACACAATAATGTGACTATTATTTTCAGTTATTTAAGAGTCCAGTTTTGAGGCCAGAGTCTTTGAATATGAGTTGAGTGAGAAATAATCATCTTTAGGGTGATCTTCCCAGGTCCCAGTATTTCACATCTTCAGTTACATACAGATAAATGGAAAGAGCTTGTCAGAAAGCAGAAGTGAGTGAGCTAAGACCCAGTGAAAAGTAGGTACTCTGTTGTCTCAAGCTCCCTGTATTCAGGAAGAGAGTGCCAGGTACGTACATGCAAGGCGGGACTCTTCCAGGGCGAAATGTACTGGGAAAATCTCCCCAGATTGAGCTTCTCAAATGGGAAGACAGATGAGTCTGGAGTCCAAGGATATAGAAGGAAGAGACTAAGAACCTCTAAGATCCTTGTACCTGCCAGACAATAAACTGGATAGGGAGTGACAGAGGAATTATCTTTGGTTAGGACAACCCAGAATTTTGGCAAGTTGAGATAGTGGCAACTTTCCTGCTTTAGTGCATAATTAATGTAGTCAGACCCTCCCACGAGAAAAGAAGATCCTCTAATGTGTATAACCCCAAGAAATTTGGTAAACTGAAGCGGATATATTTCTGAAGCTGGCCTGGATTGAAGTGCATATAATCTACCATAGTCAGACACCCCATCCAGATGCAAGCAGTATGCCCACCCCATTCAGTTTGTTCCTGTTTTGGCAAAGAAGCTGCAGTGCTTAGCTACTCCGTCCTGTCTGACTCTTTGCGATCCCATGGACCGTAGCCTGCCAAGCCCCTCAGTCCATGGACTTTTCCAGGCAAGAATACTGGAGTGGGTGCCCATTACCTACTCCAGGTAATCTTCCTGACCCAGGGGTCAAAACTGCGTCTCCTGCATTGGCAGGAGGATTCTTTACCACTGCACCGCCTGGGAAGCCCCAGGATATTCCTACCATACACAAAATCCATGCTATAAGTAGTGTGTGAATAACAAATTTTTTGCCTAGTACCATATGAAATTGCTCCCATTCATTTTATTTTTGACCTACAAAAATGGGAAGACCCAGAAAAACAGCATATAATATGACTTGACTCCAAAAAAAGCTACAATGTTTGCTTAAAGATGGTAAGTTAAACATATTCAGCACAACTTCTTCATTCCTAGAAAATATGTGCCAACAATAGTAAATTTTTTTTTGATCCCTTCTCTATAACCATGTTCATGGAAAGCCCAACAAACAAACGAGAAGTAAAATTTGGCCTGTGAGAGAGAACACAGAAAAGAAAAATTGACAGCTGAGTACAGTCACTAAGAGTGAGCACAGCAACAAAGGTACCAATCTGTAGAGGAGATGGACGCAGAAACACGAAAGAATTCCCAAGGGACAGGCAACAATGTGATTGATGGCTTCTGCCCTCAGTCAAGTGAAGATTCAAATGCTCCGCTCACATCAGGAGCAAAAGGAAAAGAAACGCATGTCAGAAAAACAGAATATTATCCCTGTTGTGTGGTAAACCACAGAAACAAGAGCATTCACACACAGAAAAATAGCTCCTGAGGTATGTCATTCTTGGGATGCTCTCAGACCAACACACCTCAGGTGAGAATGCTAAAAATAACAGTGGCTCCCAAGCATTGCCACAGACCATACACAAGAGACAGAGACAACGTCACTACAAATATAAGAGCATAGTCAAGAATCATCAGATATTTAGACAAAGCCAAAACTGGTAAATAAGGTAAAGAAGTCCAACAAGCAGGAGAACCTATATCTCAAAAAAAAAAAAAAAAAAAAAGAATCAACAAAATGGGGCACCAATTTAAGAATAACTAATATATTCAGAAAGATGATTGAGGATGTCACATTCAAGAGACAAGATAAAGTTGCCAACTAAAAATGTCATAGGTATTAAATGTCAATAGTTGTACACACACATGCTTTGCTGATACTTTTTAAAGCTTAACTGATGGTCTGGATAAGTGGATAAGATAAAAATAGTTATCAGTTGGAAGATCAAGCTGAGTCATTTTTCTAGAACACATTTCAAAAACGATAAGAGAAGGAAAGACAAAAAGGAAGATTAAGAATCAAATAAGCTTTCCCGGTAGCTCAGACGGTAAAGGGTCTGCCTACAATGCGGGAGACCTGGGTTCGATCCCTGCGGGGGAAAGATCCCCTGGAGAAGCAAATGGCAACTCACTCCATTATTCTTGCCTGGAAAATCCCATGGACGAAGGAGCCAGGTAGGCTACAGTCCATGGGGTCGCAAAGAGTCGGACACGACTAAGCGACTTCTTGGTTACTGAAAGCATGCTCAGAAGTCCTAGCATTTGCCCAATTACAGAATTAGATAACAGAGATGGAGAGATGTGGGCATTTTTAAAAAAATCATCAGCAAGAATTCTAAGCAGCTATTACTTGAGTATTTAGGTCAGAAGGATCCACAGAAGGTCAATAAAGATGTAAAGATAAAAACAATCAGAACTTTGACAAATACCAGATCCTCAAGGATAAAGGATAAAGGAGGGGAAAATGTCTAGGAGCTTCCAAAGAGGAAAAAAGTATTAAAGCTCTCCAGAGTAAAACAAGAACCAGATTGTCATCAGACTTATCAGCAACATTGTACAGAAGACGAAAGCATAATAACATGATAAAAACAAAACTTGAGAATAAGCAGATTTTTAAAAATCATACCCAAAATTCTATACCCAGACAATTTTTGTCAAATCAAGTCTGGAAAGCAAAAAAAAAAAAAAATCATGAAACCATAAAAATCATAGACCTGGCTTCCCTGGTGGCTTAGATGGTAAAGAATCTGCCTGCAATGCAGGAGATGCCGAATCAGTCCCTGGGTCTGGAAGATCCCCTGGAGAAGGGAACGGCTACCCACTTTTATATCCTTTCCTGGAGAATCCCATGGATAGAAGAGCCTGGCGGGCTACAGTCCATGCAGTCACAAAGAGTCGGACAGGACTGAACCACTAAGCACAGTATAGCACATATGTCTAAAACATAACCTTAAACAAGGAATGTCAGAAACTAATCAAACTAGAAATAGAAGCTGATGAATTAGTAATCATTGTGAATGTCTTTAAATATAGCTCTTAGAGAAGAAAAAGCAAATACAAAATTATAGTGAATGTAATTTTTTCATTTTTCATGCGTGTGTGCTCAGTTATGTCCAACTCATTGTGACCCCTTGGACTGCAGCCCACCAACTCTTCTGTCCATGGAATTTTCCAGGCAAGAGTACCAGAATGGATTACCATTTCCTCCTCCAGGAGGACTTCCTGACCCAGGGATCAAACCCATGTCCCTAGCATCTTCTCATTGGCAAGCAGATTCCTTATCACTGAATCTCCTGGGAAGCCTAAACACATTTAGAAGCATTATATATGTATTAACAAATACAAAGGAAATACTCACAGGAGTGCCCATGCAATTGGTAAAAAAGAAAATCTTATTATATCCCTCAAAATAATACATTTAAGCCATGTTTACTAACCATAATACCATAAATTTAGAAATCAAAGCAGAAGTTATAAAAATAATAACAAAAAGTAGAATACTTGGAAATTTCAAAAACATACTCCTAAAGTATGTCTGATATAAAGATTAGCTTTAAATGGAAATATTAAACTATCCAGAACAGAACAGTATGAAAACACTGTATCACAAACTGAGGATTACAAAAAAAAAGATTTGTAGGAATATTTATCATTTTAATTTGTGAAAGGATTTTGATCCAAAATGGAACCTGAAGATATGAAATGGAGAATCTCATGTACACATTCTTAGAAGAACAGAATTTAAGAAATGTGAGATAGTTTTCCAGTAAAAACCTGAACTGCAGTAGATAGACTGATCTCCTGACCAAGAAATATCCCAAGAACTCCTCCCCATCCTCAGCCAAGGATGTTATGGCTTAGATTCTGTCAAGACTTCCACTTCCTGTCTGAGTCCTCAAGTCCAGCCCATCTCCAAAGCTCAACCGACTTGACTTGCCTCTTGCTGGCTATCCTGTGCATTTTCCAAATTTCAAGTCTTCTTCTGTTCCCAAATAAACTCAGTTTCTGGTCATTTGAGTTTGCCTTGATTTACTCTTTAAGTTAGGTTGACAAATTTTAGAGGATACGAAGAAGAGAAGAAGAAAGGTAGTGATACATCGCACAAGCAACCAAGAAGTAAAATTTATTAAGGAGTTTGGAAACAAAAGCAATTCAACCAGCAAAATGAAAAGTTGGTTCCAATAAGCTGATATCTTAGACTGACCTTTGAAAACAATAAAGAAAAATATTAATAAAAAGAAATTAAGAAGTAACATTTTGAATGAGAAATAAAATATAATTATACATGTAAATACTCCAGTATTCTTGCCTAGAGAATCCTGTGGACAGAGAAGCCTGGTGGGCTGCTGTCCATAGGGCTGCACAGAATCGGACATGACTGAAGTGACTTAGCATGCATGCATGCGTTGGAGAAGGAAATGGCAACCCACTCCAGTACTCTTGTCTGGAGAATCCCAGGGACAGAGGAGCCTGGTGGGCTGCCATCTATGGGGTCACACAGAGTCAGACATGACTGAAGCGACTTAGCAGCAGCAGCATACATACAAATATTTAAAATAAAAATAAAACCAAATATTGCAATATAAAAATTTAGGTGAAATGTTTAAAAACATGTACTCCTCTAAATATGAAATAAACACACATACACACATGCAAACCTTGATATATAAATATTAAGATAGCTACCCTTAAAAAAACAGCTTACAGTACTTCCAAGTTTTATTTTGAAATAATTTAGATTTACAGAAAAATTATAAAATAGTACAGTAAATTTCCATATTTACTTTCACTCAGCTTCTGCTAATACGAGTATCCTGCATGACCTAATAATATTATACTAAGTTATCAATATGGATATAATATAATAAACTGAAGTCTTATTTGTATTTCACAGTATTTCCATTTTTTTTTTTCTGTTCCAGGATCATACATTGCATTTAGTTGTATCTCTGCTCAGGCTCCTTCAGTTTATGAAAGTCCGCTGTCTCTTCTTTTTCATGACCTTGAAACTCTTGAAAAGTTCTAGTACGGTACTTTGGTAGATGCGTGATGCCTGTTGCTCAGTGGTGGCCGACTCTTTGCTACCCATGGGACTGTAGCCCACCAAATGCCCCTGTCCATGGGATTTTCCAGGCAAGAACGCTGGAGTGTGTTGCCCCCCACTGGAGTGTGATCCCCCTCCAGGGGATCTTTCCCACCCAGGGATGGAACCTGAATCTCCAGCACTGGCAGGCAGATTTGGTACCACTGTGCCACATGGTAATGCCCTGAAATTTCGGTTGGTCTTTTATTCTCAAGTTTAGACTATGATTATGCATTTGGGGCAAGAATACCACAGAAATGATTCCTCCATCTGAGTACAACACTCCAGGAGTTGGTGGTGTTGATATTGATGGTGTGACCATGATCACTTAGTTAATGTGGGGTCTGCTGGGTTTCTCCCCTGGTGGTTACTGTTTCTCCTTTTGTAATTAATCAGTAACTTGACTTTTTCGCCATCTTACTTATTGGTTTTAATTAGCATCCATTTGTAGATCTTGACTACTATAATTCTATGTTATGTTATTGGTGATTTTGTTTTCATTTGCTTTATTTTTTTCCACATTTCTTAGCTAAAGTTATTACATGAGGGAGAAATATCCTTTCTCCCTCATTTAATTATTTAAACTAAACATTTACTTTCATTAATATGAACTTATAAATGCTTACTTTACTCTGTGGATTTTATCCTATATTATTTTATTTTGTAGCTTATGTCATTCCAGCTTTGGTTATTATAAGCTTTTATAGGTTGGCTCCTGTGCCCTTTCCATGTTTCCCCATCTTCTTTAATTTTTTAAAAATTACTTTATGGGTGATAATTGACAAATATAATTGTATATTTTAAAGTATATAACATAATGATTTGATGTACATACATAGTGTGGGATGATTATGAAGGTCAAGGTAATTATCAAATCCATCACTTCACATAGTTAATATTTTATTATTTTGAGTATTCTTGATTTTCCAGCACTACATTTTTTTCCAGGTTCATCCTATATTTACTCTGCACCAGGCCTGGAATCAAGGAATCAACCATTTCTTGAAGCAGTCCTGGCTTCTGTAACTAGACAGTAATACTTGGCTCCAGGTATGCTCATTGCAGCTAGATGTCACTGAATCTAGACTTCAGCACAAACAGCAAGTACACGTAAGTATCTATACCAACCGGTGCACATGCAGACATTATCTATTTATCTCTCTATCTAACCATTCATCTATATCAACCTATCTATCTATCATTGATCCATCTCTGTATTAGTCTACAATTCTTAACATAGGCTTTTAATGATACCTCTATTCCATTCCTTCAAAGAACTAATTCTAGCCTTCCTTCTTCCTAATCTGTCCTATCTAACAGTAAGAAACCTGGTTCTCATTAAATAGATTATATTTATGTACTTGTTTGATCCTAGTATGTGCAAAATATATTTTTTGAAATCCTATACCCATACTCCTGGAAAAAAAAATGAATTTACTAACTCAAATATACATTTTACATACAGTACTTTTTATTTTTTCCAGTCTTTTATAATCTCATCAAAATTCTAGTTTCCAAAGTTACTTAGGTTACTTATCTTCTTCTCCACCTTCAGTATGCTTTTTAAAATATGTCATCTATTCACTTTGCATTCTTACCATATTATGGTTGATTTTTTTAGAACTTATGTGTAGTAAAATTCACTCTTTGTGGATTTCAGTTACTTTTGACATATATAGAATCTTACTCAACATATTTGTACCACAGAAAAATTCCACCACCCCAAGTATTACCTTCTGCCACTCATATTTAGCCAAGCCCTCCCTCCACCCTTGGCAAGCACTGATCTTTTTGCAGTTCTCATAGACTTGCCTTTTAAAAAAGATTATATAAATGGAATTGAACAGTATATAGCTCTTGAGTCTGCTTTTTTCACACAGCAAAATAAATTTAGATTAATTATTTGATGAATTAATAATTCATTCCTTTTCATGCCTGAGTAATATTTCATTGTATGGATATATTAAATTTATTTATATACAGCATGAAAACCATTGGATTGTATTCAGGTTTCCTGAATTATGAATAATACTGTTATAAACATCTATATCTGGTGGCTCAGATGGTAAGATGAAAATGAAACCTAGTGAAAGTGAGTCTCTCAATCATGTCTGACTCCTTGTAACCACATGGACTCTACAGTCCATGGAATTCTCCAGGCCAGAATACTGGAGTAGGTAGCCTTTCCCTTTTCCAGGGGATCTTCTCAACCCAGAGATAAAACCCAGGTCTCCCACTTTGCAGGTGGATTCTTTACCACCTGAGCCACAAGGGAAGCCCCAGATGGTAAGGTATCTGCCTGCTTTGCAGAAGCCCTCAGATTCGATCCCTGGGTGGGGAAGATCCCATGGAGAAGGAAATGACAACCCCCTCCAGTATTACTGCCTGGAGAATTCCATGGACAGAGGAGCCTGACAAGCTAGAGTCTATGGGGTCTTAAAGAATAGTACATGACTGAGCGACGAACACTCATTCAAACATGTACACGTAGTTTTTGAGGAAACTTCAGCTTTCATTTCTCTTGGGAAAATGTCATTAATTGGAATTGCTAGGTCATATGAAAATGTATGTTTAACTATGTGATAAATTACCATACAATTTTCCACAAAATGGAAAAATTGCATTCACAGGATTAGTGTATTAGCAGGAGTATAGGTGGCCCATGCCCTCACCATCATTTTGTTATTTCCAGCATTTCTTTAAATTAAACATTCTACTATGTGTGTATTGGAATATCACTGTGGTTTTCACTTGCATCTACTCAATGACTAATTTTTATGAGCATCTTCCATATGGTTTTTGCCATCACTAAGCCCTCTTTGATGTTAGATAGTTTATTTACTCTTTTTGTTTCCATTGTTTGTTCTCTTATTGTTGAATTTTGCTGTTCTTTATTCTGAATACAAGTACTTTGTGATAAAGGTGATCTGAAAACCTCAATGTTTTACTTTTCTATTTTTAGCAGTGTCTTTCATATAGCAAAGACATATATGTTTGTGTGTATATATATTTTTACAATAAAGGCTACACACACACACACACACACACACACATATATATATATATATATATATATATATATATATATATATAAAAGTTCACAAGATCTAGACTACCTGGTCTAAATTTCTTGTTACTAAACTTCATGAATAAAGACCCAGAAAAAAAATAATCATCTTTGTTATTTCTGAATTAGTGGAAAGGAGTTGTTTTTTGTTTTTTTTTTTTAAAGAGAGCTATTAGACTGGAAATCCACAAACTGCAAGGATGTAATTAATGCTTATACAGCCATAAATATTATGTATATGATGAGCTGACTTACAAACAGAGGAAGTAACATTTTGTTAATATAGTAAATATGTTGATCTCTTCATAGGAAAAATTGATGTAAGTTAAAAGATACATGACCTCATGGGCAACTGTTTTAACATGGACAAGAACTAAATAACACCTGAACTAATTTAGATACATCCCTACTTCTACAAATGACATGATGGGTCTCTGCCATCCCATAGTATCTAGTTGCACTGCCACAGAGAGAAAGCTCAGCTCTGCATCCAAAATTTAATAGCAGTGGGCCTTCCAGTGATTTTCAGAGAACTTGAAGGATGTCTCAGTACTGTGAATACAAATCAAAATAACCTACATTTTGGAAATTTTTAAACACAGCATCTGGGTATTTGAAAATGCATTTTTCTAAAAAATCCAGTAGATGGCACAAATACTCCTATTTTTCAGGTGTTGACTATCATTAGTAATCATGAGAAGGATGGCACAGCTCTTGAGACAGAAGGAGGAGGTGGGGAAATGTTCTCAGATCCTGAGGAAAAGATGGTCTTGATTTGGAAAAAGGCCTTAGCTTTTGTGAAAAGAAATGATTGTCCTAATCTATGTGTAATTGGTGACTTTAGAGATTTTATAGGAATGGAATTAAGAGTTACTGGTGTTGCTCTAGCACATACCTTAAAATTAGCTATTTTAAAATGCACGCATTTAAAAAATAGAATTACGAATGTAATATAGTCCCATGAAATTTATGGAAATTAATTGCTGAAGAGTTGCCAGTAACCATTGATTGAGGATAGACTCCCTGTTTAATCCAAGGAGATTGTCCAGATTCATGGCAGTTTCTTACATAAGAAACTATAAACCAGATCACATCGTTTTAGCTGTCCTCATCTACTAATGTTTTCCTTAGTCATGTAGCTTCAGTCACTGTGCATCATTTAAATATTCTTTAATATTCCTCTAATTCTGGCTCTTTCTCATATTATGTGGTCTGTCTACCCCAAGAAATGTTTCTACTCAATATATAATGGAATAATGGCCCCCATGAGCAGCACTGCTCTCCATGTGCTCATAAAAATGTACAAACACGCATTCACACATGAGTGCATCACTCTGTCTCAGGTACAGTGTTTCAGACCACAGAGTTCTGGGCAAGAGTTAGAAGGCTGTTTCTTCTGCTGGATAGCCAAAACTTGAAAGACTCTTCTCAGATTGATTCAGGGCTGAATGACGGCATCAGATGACTGGTGTTTTCTCTCCATCCACTGCTCCGTCCAGCGTGTAAACAACCCCTCTAGTGGTCACAGGTGAATGGAGCTTCTCCAGACGTATGGAAAGAACATATTTTTTTTCTTTCAAAAACCTTTTTTATTGTTTCTTCAGTCGTGGCCTCATACCTCAGTCAAGTGTCTGAACATACGCCCACACGTTTCATTTTCCAGTAATGAAGATTTTCTGAAAAAGCCCTCAGGAAATTCGTGTCTCCTTCTCTAAAGCTAAGTGTGGTGTGTCAGAATGCCTAAATTGTCAGGTTTTGCTTAAACTAAGGTGTATCCCCTGGTGTCGGGTTGGGCTCCTGTGGCGTGATCTCTTAGCAGGGCATGGAAGAAGAGAAGCCAGGTGGCCAGTTGGCATCCACAGATAGCAATTTCTTTTATATTCAGGCCTGCAGTCACAAAGTGCCACATTAATGAGTCCTCCTCTGCCCACCCATAAGTATCCCCTTCCCAGTTCCATCACTCATCCTTATGTTCTCGCCCTTCATCCTGACTTAAGAACATATTTTCTTTTGAAATCTATTTTTTCTCTATCTTTACTATAGTATGTACTATAGCTCAGGCGCTCAGTCATGCACCAGACTCCTCTGTCCATGGGATTCTCCAGGCAAGAATACTGGAGTGGGTTGCCATCCCTTTCTCCAGGGGATCTGCCCAACCCAGGGATCAAACCCACATCTCTTGCATATTCTGCATTGGCAGGTAGGTTCTTTGCTATGAGCACCACCCAGGAAGCCTATCCTCACCCTTCCCCCACTATAAAATTAGCCCCTTTAAAGCAGAAATGCTGTTCTGTCTGTTCATCACCATTCCTCTGATTTCTGGAACACTTTCTCATGTACTGTAGATTAAATTATTTGAGAAATAATGGATGGATGCAAATATTAATAGGAACCTCTTGATCTTTACTGACTCCATTTTTAACAGTATAGAGGAAGTTAATTAGGAAGTATCTTTTTCTCTTGGGACATGATTCTGGCATGAGATGAAAATAATTATGGAATTAAATAAGCACCAGAGAACATCAGAACTGGAAGGAGGAGCTGAGAGATGGCAGTTGGATATAGAATTAATATCCATCAGGAGGACAGAGTTGGCTGAACCACAGCTCATTAAACAGGATGATTGGACACTTAACTATGGAAGAAGTACACTTGGAAATGATGGGGATTTGAATTTTAGTAGAAAAAGCACTTTTCTGTGTAGTTTCTTCTGACTTTGTTACTTAGTATCTATGTTATGTAGGGAAAATTACAGATTTCCTGAAAACCTTAGTAGCATCATGTCTAAACTATGATTGCAGGATCTGCAGGATCTATTGGAAAGCACCCAAGAGTTGAGGTCAAAGATCTGGGTTGGAATATGAAAGCTTTTTTTCCTTCTTTAACCACACGTACGTTTCTTGACTTCTCTGAATCTTGGCTTCTTTAAGAGGTAAGTAGATGTTTGGAATATCACATAATTCAATTGGCTCTGTTCCAGCCAAATGTAAAACCTTTGCCTCTTGTGGATTAAATTTTCTCAAATCTTAAATTTGGCAACTAAATTCATTAAACACATGCATAGACATCAGCAGTGTGCCAAAGGGTAGATAAAAAAAAAAACAAAAACCTGCAATTTCTCTAGCCCATGGCTTTCTCATTCCAGTCTGGCTGCTAAGATGGTCAGGAGTCCATTTATTAGTGAGGGAAAATCATAAATATTTGTAGAATTAATGAAATGGAAATTGGTGAATAAACCTAGAAAATATGGCTATTTAAATTTAATTCAAGTCTAGTTCTGTACAAAAATTTCAATAATGAACTAAAGTGGAATTTTCAGATCTTGTCTGGTCATCTTTGATCAATGTTTGAGGTTGGACTGTGTTCTAGAAGCTTACTTTTGACCAACGCCATTTTTCTTACACATATAGGCAAAAGCAGTGATTGCACAAATGATGAAGTTAGTCAAGTGAAAGACTAGTGAAAACAATTTTTTAAGTAGTCTGTTGTCTGTTTGCTGAAAAGTGTAACTAAGTGTTTTTCGTCAGACTCATCATAACCTGAATAAGAAAATTAAAATGTTTTATCGGTTTAGTGATAGTGATGTTAGTAAAGCAATGGACACAAGGTACAGAGATGACAGAAAAGTATTTAAAATGTTTTTTCATTATACCCTGGTTAAGGTTAAGAAACATGAGCTATTTTTAAAGAAAATTAGGTAGATTGATGACTGATAGTTTAATGTTTTCCTGTTTAATCAATGAAAAGATTAAAGTAACTTGGTCTCATCAAAGGCTTTGTGTCAAATGAGAGCTTTGACCTTTGTTTCATTAATGTTTTCATAAAAGACTTTAAAAAAAAATATTTCTCATATTGAGTTATGGTAGAATCATTTTTAGGCGTAAGAATAAGATTGAACAAAACTTCAGGATCTAAAGAAATGGAATAAATGGAATAAATTCAATGACCAAAGGTAAAATTCAAGCAATGTTCTTGACTCTAAAGTAAATTGCTTACATGTAAGAACACAGGTGGTGGGAGGTGGCCTATTAGCAGCACATAATGAACTAGCTTCTGCACTTCCTGTTTGATTCCCCTCCAAGTCCCGAGGTGGCTAGAAAGGAAAAAAAAGTCATTCTCTACCTATTAAGAATAAAATCTAGGAGGTAATGGTTGAGTGTTCAGGTCAAGGAAAGCATGCATGAATGTTTTTTAAAGTAACAAAGATGAACTAGATCATTTGACAGCCAGGTTATTTTGTGGGACACGGTATTTCTTCCAGAGGTGTTTGCAGTTATACTTCCAAAGATGCCCTCACAAATATGTGTTTCATCCTACTGCCTCTTCTTAGGATGGGACACAGTCCCTCCTCCATCAAAGTGTAAGATCTATGTTGCTTCCTGATGAAACAAGGTCGATCTTTGTAAGTGCCTTGTTTGATAGTGTGGGGTGAAAGGCTTTATGACTTCAGAGACTAGGTCATAAAGAACAATGTCTATGTCCCTGTCTCTTTCTGTCTCTCTGTCTGTTGTTGTTCAGCCACTAAGTCATGTTCAACTCTTTGTGGCCCCATGGGCTGAGGCACACCAGGCTTCCCTGTCCTTCTCTATCTCCTGGAGTTTTCTCAAACTCAAGTCCATTGAGTCGATGATGCCATCCAACTATCTCATACTCTGTTGGCCCTTCTCTACCTGCCCTCAATTTTTCCCAGCATCAGGATCTTTTCCAATGAGTTGGCTCTTTGCATTAGGGGGCCAAATGGAGCTTGAGCATCAGTCCTTCCAATGAATATTCAGGGTTGATTTCCTTTAGAATTGATGGATTTGAACTCCTGACTGTCCAAGGGACTCTCAAGAGTCTTCTTCTACACTGCAATTCAGTCCAGGTTCGATGCACGATACTGGATGCTTGGAGCTAGTGCACTGGGACGACCCAGAGGGATGGTATGGGGAGGGAGGAGGGAGGAGGGTTCAGGATGGGGAACACATGTATACCTGTGGTGGATTCATTTTGATATTTGGCAAAACTAATACAATTATGTAAAGTTTAAAAATTAAATAAAATTAAAAAAAAAAAAGTAATTCAGCTCTCTTCTTGACGGAGAGCCCAAATATGAAGACACAGCAAGAAGACCACAGTCTGCAAGCCAGAAAGAGAGCCCTTACAGAGAACCGTATAGTTTGGCACCTGGATCTTGGAATTCCCAGCCTTCAGAACAATGATAACTAAATGTGTACTGTTTAAGTTACCTAGGTTATGACATTTTTTATAGCAGCCTAAGCAGATTGAAGTTATTTGAAGCTCTATCACATGTGAAATATCCTAATTTAATTGTTATAACAAGGCTATCACATAAATGATATTACAATCTTTTCACATAGAAAGAAAGTAAAATTCACAAAGATTAATCCATTGACTGTGTAGCTTCCAAATGGTATAGATAAAATGTAAATCTAGGTCAAAACCCCAAAACCATTTTTTTCCCCTAAATGAGGTACCTCTAGACACTTGGAAACACTTCTTTAGGATATACATGTGTGGCTTTCCTCTGCTGGTTCACAGCAGAAAGCTGCAAGAGCCCATTACTTCCACCCTAAGAACTGAAACAATCCAGAGAAGTGACAAATCATAGTTTTTTAAACTTAACAGAGATCAGAGAACACAAAGAAATTGAAATGAAGCAAACTCCAGAAAAGAAGGAGGCACTTACCACCTCTGCTTTCATCCCAGGCAGGATTGCAGAAAAAGGAGGACTCTTTCTTGGACAGAGACCAGATAAAACTAGATAAGTTTCTACAGAACAATGAGTGGCTACTGTGCCAGGTCAGAATCCCAAGGGAGCAAGCTACAAAGGGAGAGTATACACCCACCAACTCTTCCCCATGGGTTTTCCCTTTGGTCTGGAGGGAAGGAACTCAAGCTTGGACCTGGGAAAAATGGCTGAGATAGAGTTACCTTGAGTAGGGCAGGAGGAGGCCATATGTATGGCCACCACTTCCAGAAAATGTGGGGGGAAGCAGAGTACAAAGTAAAAAGAAAGCAAAGGAAAGATGGCAGCTTCCAGAATAAGCCAGGGAGGAAACAAGGGGGCAAGGAATAAAAAAATAAATTAAAAAAAAAAAAAAGGAAAGAAAGACAAGTCCCATGAGAGAGGAATCATAATGTAGAGGAGATTAATCAATAGAATAAAAAACATTCAAAGAGTTTATGAAGAAGTGTTCATGTAGGTAAAGGGGAAATTTGCAGATTATACGAACTGAGAGTAGATTTATACACTTTACATGAGATGTGACTGCAGGAAGGAAGTATATTAACTGAATACATCTTGACTGGTTACTGTATTATCTTGGTTGCAAGATAATAGACCACTCCCATAGTACTATAACATGAACTTGCCAAAGTAACTCACCTTCTCTACCTTGGGGTTTTCATCTGTAAAATAGAAGCAATGCAATAGTCTGTCCTATGGGGTTATTGTGACATTAATGATTCAGTTCACAGGAAACTCTTAGAACAGTGCCTAGGACACAGTGAACTAGGCATTTACTGAGATTGGTAGAGGGAAGACATCAAGGTACTTACATTGCCTCACCTATAAAACTCTTTCTACAACCATCCAGGCATTGTTCTTCACATACACTATCCTCTCTCTGACCACAAGGCTTTCATATATGACTGGGGAGGTGCTAAGCTCCAGATAGTCTTTCTAACCCTACTCTTTTCTGGCTAGTAGGGCCAGTTTCATGAGTCACACAGGACCACATAATTGGTTTCATGCTCTGCTGTTGCTTTCTTGAAATCCACAATGATTTGTGAATAAGGGGGATCCACAATTTTCATTTTAACCTGGGTCTCACAAATTATATAGTTGCTCTGTTGGCTAGCTGCATCATAAGTCTCAGCTTAGAAGTCACACCTCATAGGTAGACTTTTGTTGTTGTTGCTGCTGTTCAGCCACCCAGGTGTGTCTGACTCTTCGCCACTCCATGAACTGCAGAACACCAGGCCTCCCTGTCCCTCACCATCTCCTGGAGTTTGCCTAAATTCATGCCCATTGCATTCTGGAACCTGATAAATTGCCACCACTCTATCTCCTACTGAAAACTGAAAGTGTTAGTCCCTCAGTCATGTCTGACTCTTTGCAACCCCATGGACTGTAAGCCTCCAAGTCCCTCTGTCCTTGGAATTCTCCAGGCAAGAGTACTGGAGTGAGTTGCTATTCCCTTCTCCAGGAGATCTTCCCCACCCAAGGAGAGAACCCAGGATTCCTGAATTACAGGCAGATCCTTTACCTTCTGAGACATTTTAGTACTTTTTATTTCTCCCATTATATAATTATGAAATTCTAAACTGCTTATCTCTGTGAGATATTGAAAGCTGTAGAAAGTCTGGAGCATTGTCAGGCTTGCTCAGCATTTTGTTTGCTCCAGCATTTTCCACAGGCCATGGCATATATATTCAATAGCTATGTGCTGAGTGAATGAATAACATGTTTGCCATGAATAGGGAAACATCTGAAAACCACTGCCCCCTGACCCTATACTACATGAATATCATACAAATTTCCCTGGAAGGCCAAATCCATGACAGATAGTAAAAGGGAAGATAAGGGATACAATGCCCACTGAGAAACAATGAATTTCTCCCAAACTTAATTCAGAGACTTGCAGCAAGTTGCCAACTGTAAAAGGAAAGAGTAGTTATTTGGACATTTAATTCAAAAGTTGTGATATTTACTGAATGAGGCTAAAAGTCCTACCAGGTAGGTATGAATTTCTAGTAATTACTGACACTCCTCAAAAATGAACAGAGATGAATGGAGAGAAAGGCAATGACTGTAAGCAGGTCCACCAAGAATACTCCTCCCAAGAGTGTTCAAAAAGATCTGCTGAGCAGGTACAGGCCCACAAACTTTCTCTTTGGTGGTTTAGGAGGACGTGTATAGTTATTGCAGTTTTTCTCTAGGTTGAAAAATAGACTGTGAGCAATTTCTGTTCAAAAGATTATTTTTGTTATTTGTCATTGTGTTGTAGCCAGGAAGTTAGAGCCACTCTAAGATGAGGAGATTTTATGATCACTCCTTTAGAGTCTGTGAATTATAAAATAGAATGTTTATAGAGCATTTTGATAAAGTAACTCATAAAGCATTATTTAATAGTTAAATAATGAGCCCTGAGTCAACATCACACCTGGGCTCTCATCCAGTTTCTGCTAACTCTCTAGGTTACACTTGGCAATTCATCTAACCTTCCTACTCTTCAGTTTCTCCAAACTGAGAAAGCTTGGATGATTTCTAGGTTCCCTTTCAGCTCTACAATTTCTAGGGGATTGGAGTTGGAGAAGAACTCCTTTGGAGGTTTAGGTAGTCACAGTTAGCTTAAAGAGAGATGTTGTTTATGAGGAAGAGACAGAAAAGAAATAAAGTCCAAAGAACAGAATCTGCACATCTTGGAAACCATACAAATTGCACAACGTTCTTTTCTCAAGATAGGAGGTTTGTGTAGAGGTACAGTTCTTAGTAAACACAAGGAAGGTCTAGAGAGAAAAGCATAATTGGACGAGCATAGTCTAGTAAAAAAAAAAAAAATCTCCACTCCACAAAACAATCTAAAAATCCCAAACAGCAGGAGGAAGCAAAGGTGGCTCTCAGATGAGGGTGGGAGTGCGTGGCATGAATGTGGACCAACAGGAAAGTTTACAAGGAGAAGGAGACAGCTCTGACCAACAGGAAATGTTACAAGGAGAAGGAAACAGCTCTGACTTCTCTGTGTATCTCAAGGTTTGAGTAGTAACGGTGCTTTCAGAAATAAATAGGTATTTCTTTCAAAAGGCTTCTTTGAATGTTTTGTCATATTCTTAGCAATTCTTTTGCCCAGAAAACACCTTCAATATTTTTTTGTAAAGCTGCCATTTGGAAAATGTGCCTAGAGAGAGTAATTCCATCTTTTTTTTTTACCATCTCCCTGCCCCTGTGCTTTTGAGAGGAGGGTTTAACACCATCTGAGGAGCATGGTGAGAAGATTAAGGTGGTTTGACATGAATGATGGGGAGGTTTTCTGCAGCACATGCACAAGACATCATGAGGATTTAGATTTGACTCAGGAAGAGAGAAATTAATAGATATGTTTGATTCCCCTCATTGAGTTGGGGTGAAGGAAGAGGGATATTACTTATTTTTCAAAGTTATTATTCTTATAAAGCAGAAGACTAGATATATAGATAGAGTTTCCTTTTTTTCTGGAAAGGATTAAAGGGAACATGTGGCTAATGGTTTGTAGGCTTCAGGGAACAGGGTTTTATATTCCAGACTTGATATGTAACATCAGAGAGAGAATCTTTTGGGAAAGTGAGGAGAGCTTCCCATAAAGACTGGTATAGAACTGTTTAAAAGATTTGTTGGTCTGATCAAAAGGGTTTACATCCCAGACTTGGAGGCTAAACAGAAATGCATGGTTAGAACTGGAAAATCAGGATACTCTGTGAAATAGTAGCTCCCAGGCCTTCTGAAGACCAAGATCATATCTAGCCCAGAGCCCCTTCTACTCATTTTTATTGGCTACAGCAAGTCACAGCCTGGTTCAGACTCAATTACCATTTGTAGGCTGGAAATGTAACATTTATGGAAAAGTTGATATTGTATTAAAAGTCATTCTGATAGTAAGTTCTGTAGCACAAATCTACTGATTCCGTATCTCATTTCACCCCAGCATGCTGCCTTTGTTAAGTTCACCAAAGCACTCAGTAAGAAATTCTATGATATTATTGGAAATAAAATGAAAATGCAAGTGGGACAATTACACAATTACACATGAGCAATTTATGGGTGTTACAACTCACAGATTTAAAAGCGAATTTCAGTCTTGTTTTATTCAAATCTTTTATCAGTGGCTTTAGCGTTTTATTAGTTATGTTAAATCAGTAGACATCTCAGCAATATGAAGCTAAATTCTCAAATGTATTTTATATTCCAGTACATAAGCCATCTTTGAAATTGTTAGCTATACTTTTGGAAAAAGAGCTAAAATAGAGGATTTAAATCAAACAGTAACACGATTCATCCAGTTTTAATATATTTTCTGTGATTATAAAAAAGATGATTGAATACACTACAGTTCTTCATTTCTTTATTTCTTTTTTTAGATTTATTTACTTTAATTGGAGGCTAATTACTTTATTTCTATATAATTTCTCTCCTTTCCATTTCTGTAAGTCTGACTGGGAACATAATCATAATGCTTATATAATTCATAATTACTCATTCAAGGGATTTTTTTCAGGTATAATTGAGGAGATTTCCCTCCCAAAGTTGATATTTTTCCAAATATATCGTGTAATTGTTGAGTTGTTGAGAAACAGATATGGTGACCTCAGATTCACTGCCTTCGGTTTCTAACAGCAAGTTTTATTTTCTCATGATTAAGCTTTATCAAGTAGGTAAGTCTTACATGTAGAATGCACCAATATGGTGTTTTTCTCTCCTTTCAGATAGGCGATGGAATAAAGACTAGTAGAAAAATAGGAGGGCATAGTTAGAGGAGCACAGCCAGCATGACAGAAGACAGTAGCAGGTGATAGAAAGCAGCCAGGTGGCATTGCAGGGCCAACTACATTCAGTTTGCAACCAAACAGAACGCTATGGGGTCTTCCCAGGACAGGGCCCTTATGTCCTCTCCTTCCTCTTATTTGCAGAAAAAGTATAGCTTCTGAGGCCTCCCCTGAGTTCCAAGGAATACACTTAATCAGAGAAGTGAGAAAATACACACACAAAGGAAACAGTCAAACAAGACAAAATAATAATCAGGACAATTAGTTCTCCCTCAAAAACTGTAGATAATATTATGAGCCCACAAGCAAGTACAACCCAGACAGGTTGGAATCAGGAAGTTGATGATGCTGACTCCTGATTACCTCACTACCAACCAATCAGAAGAAAGCATGCAAGCTGTACAAATCCTCTTGACTCACACAAACCTTTCCCTGAAATCCATCAGACAGCTCAGGTCTTTTGAGCAATAACCACCTATACTCCTTGTTCAGCACCTGCAATAAAAGTTGCGCTTTTCTTCACCACAACCTGGTGTGAGAAGGTTGACTTTACTGCATATTGGTGAGGGGACCCAAATTTAGTTAGGTTAACAAGTTGGGCACAGATGCTGGAATGGGCTGAAGAGGAAGAATCCTTTCCTTGATGGAGAACCAGCATCAAGGACTCTCCAGATGGGGAGTGAGCAGGACATAGAGAGTTAAAATGTTGTCCGTGTGACATCTGCTCTAAGTCAGGTCCATATCCCAACACAGGCAGCAAGAGGTCCCCAAGGAAAAAGTAGATAATCCATCTCAAATTCTCCAGACACTGAAAATCTGTCTGGGAAAGCCTAAGATGCTTGGAAGACATTATGTAAGCACTTTCAATGTGAATCATGAGTCACTTTTACACTAGAGAATTTTTATATAGATCTTTGGTTATTGATTTTGTCATCCTCTTAGTTCTCCTTTTCTGGGATTAATTTTGAACAAAGTATTGCAGATTCTGGATGCATCCTCTAGCCTCTCTCCCTCTCCCTTGCCCTCTCACTCTCCATTCTTTCTTATGTTTTCTTTTTGAATTCACTTGTTTTCACTATTTTTCAAATCAATTTCTAGGCAAATTGCTCTATCTTCAGGATGATTAATCTTTCTACCATATCTATTCTGGTACTCATCACTTCAGTTTAGTCATTTAATTCAGTTTATTTTTATTGTTAGTATATGAAACATCCTTGATTTCTACAATCATTATTTTTAGCAAAGTTTCTCAATTTAGAACTCTGATATTAACTAGTTTTCTAGCATAAGGAACAGATTTTTAGAGGTGTTTTTTTCCTATTTCTTGAATAGCTCTTTATATACTTCTACATATTATTACTTATTCTTCTTAAGTAGTCTTTGATTTTTGGTGATCTATTAATATCTGTAAGTGGGTTTATATGTGTGCTAAGCTGCTTCAGTTGCATCTGACTCTTTGTGATGATACAGACTGTAGCCCACCAGGCTCCTCCATCCATGGGATTCACCAGGCAAGAATACTGGAGTGGGTTGACATGATCTCTTCCAGAGGATCTTCCCAACCCAGGGATCAAACCTGTATCTCGTGTGGCTCCTGCATTGGCAGGCGAGTTCTTTGGCACTTTCACTAGAGCCACTTGGGAAGATGCATGTCTAAACTAGTATTGGCAAGTGGGATAGTTTTCCTCAAATGATAGAATGCTCAGTGTTAGCTGGTGATCCAGCCAGCTGGTGGTTTCAGAGCCTGGAGGTTGTAAGCAGCCCAGCCTGTGAAGCTGGACAGGTTCTCCCTCAGAGTTGGCAGGGATTTGACACTCATTGAGGAAATGCTCCTTGTTTATTGTGGAAATAAATTACCTGGTGCCTTCTTCTATTTCAATCTGGCCTCAATTTCTAATGTTGTAAGTAGCAGGTGACCTGCATCTATTACAAACCTGTTTATGGCTTTACTTAGGACAGATACTGAGTTTGACTGGCTTCTTGAGACTGGACTCGGGAATAGGCATTCTGAAATCTTGTGCCATAATCTTTCTCCCGGGCCCACGTTATACTCTATCTTAGGTCATGCTGTATTTGATTTAAGGGCTTTTCTAAATATATACACATATTTCATATTTATCAGCAGCTGAATTCTTTTTTTATATCATTTGGATTTCTCCCTATTTCACATCCACTAATGGTACCCATAGAAGTTTCCTAGTAGTTGTACATTATCTCTTACTCTTCCATTTTAATTAGATTTTGGTGGTGAAGGAAGATCTACCCCTTAGCTTTTCTGAATCTGAACCCAACGTCTACTACAAAATTTACACTCAAATGCCTCTACTTCAATGGGAAATCAATCCAAGTAATAACAATGGGGAAACAAGCAAATCTATTGATGAATATGAGAATTATGATAGAATCATGCTCTTGGTTTTTGACCAGAGAGTTGGCCTATATGTTGAATGGAAAATGAAATTAGCCTATACCACTGCAGCCCAATACAAGGGCCTTAACGGAAGTAAACGTCATCATCATAATAATATTGCATCACAACATCCCCTATCATGCCAGAAGGTCATATGATGAGCCCTTTCCACTTTTCCACATGTAAATCAAATTACATGAGATTCAAAAAATTATTTTACAGTTAATTGTGGATTATAGAATTTAGAAATAGAGTGATGAATTAATGTCTTTTATCTTTTAAAACTAAATTATTTATCAGATTATTTCCTTATGAACCATGGTAACTCAATGCTACCCTTTAAATCCCCTCTCATTTTCTATGCTGGAATTGTGAATAATTGTATTCAATTATTTTCCATTTTCTACCAAAATGCTATTGTTTTATTTCAGAAAGTTGATATAAACTGGATATACAATTTTACCTTATTTTTGGTAAAATTCAAATGTCTTTTATCACTCAGTCTTTGAGCTTTGTTTTTGAATGTTCCTGCTAGCTATTTTCACTTCACACACCAGTTTATTTTAACTGGAATTCTCAGAGTGGATACAATTCTGAAGGTAATACCCATAACTCTCCCTATTTTAACTCAGTATTTTAATTCTTCGTTTTCCAACATACTGAGAACTATGGTATTGTTTTCAATTTATAATCTCATCTACGTTTTTGTTGGTATTTGATATCTGTGATGCCGCTATTTTATTTTCTCCACAGCCGCTTTCTTAAGTGAAAGAAAGGAACATCCAGAGAAGCACAATAGTATTAGCCAGGCCAAAAGATGCCATTCTAAAGCCCAGGCTTATCACCCTTGAAACACTTACAACTCTGCACACTGAGCCACTTTTCTCAGGTTATAACTTTTTGGTGACCTTAATAATAATAATAATAATAAAAAGCCTTTATACTTTTATTACCCATTCACTAAGGAGTTTCAAATGTAAACCATCTTTTCTTCGCTGGCTCACAATCGACAGTGTGGTATTCCATAAAGCTTTCTGCTCTCAGACTCTGCACTCGTGATCATTATCTTTGCCAACAATTTCATTTTCTGCATTTTCCCTCGTGTAATGTCCTAGCAATTGTGTGTGGTTGGTTTGCTCTATCCAAATGGCTTTCAAGCAGAACACATGCTTCAAATTCACTTAAGCACTTGGACCACATGGGAATTATCTATTACTTAGGGTACTCTCACAGACCACATTTCTATTAGTGTGATAACCATGTCCTTCCTAATCCAAGGGAAAAAATAATGTAAGGTCACTATGTGTGTGAGTTCAAAGCAAATAGCATTTGAAGTCTGCAAATGCATTGATGTATCCTGAACATTTAAATCTTTCAGTTCCTGCCAATGTAGTCAGAGCTGTAAAATTTAATTAAGGTCTAACTTAGGCATATTTATTTCACTTGGATCTTCATGTATCTCTTCCATTTCCCTTTCTCATTTTACTTATTTATTTACTTTTAGCCAACACAAAGGATATGTATATTTTGGTGAGATTTTTTTTTAAAGTATCATCTAATTGCTATAATGTCCAAAATTACAGACGTCAAGCTATCAGGCAGGGAAGCTATTCCATATGTAAAAATTGCCCTAAAATTGACATGAAATATTCATGTTTTATTACTCCTGAGCCAAGGAATGAAAAAAATAGGATGATGAAGACATGCTAAAATAAGCTTGCATTTCCATTTAAAACGTTTTTTTGTTGTTGTTGCTGTTGAACAAATCTGTGGAGGAAAGGCAGAGGTAAAAGATTTAAAGAAACATCCATTGATCAGTGATCAGCTTCAGTATAAAAGTAACGTTTTCATTCTCACAACAAGAATTAAGTATTATGTACGTATACTATCCAGATTTAGCTTCCAATTACATTTCTGTTTCTCTAATCTGGTGGCTCAGATGGTAAAGAATCTGCCTGAAATACAGGGGACCCAGTTTCTATCCCTGTGTTGGGAGGATCCCATGGAGAAGAGACAGGCAACACACTCCAGAATTCTTGCCTGGAAAATTCCATGGACAGAGGAGCCTGGTGGGCTACATTCCATGTAAAGAGTTGTACATGACTGAGTGACCAACGTTTTCACTTTCACCTCCTCTCTCTCTCTCCCCCTCTCTCTTTTTCTCCGTCTTCACTTACCTTCTCCAGCATTCTATTTGAGTTCTTATGTTGCATAATTCTATTTTATCTTTTATTTAAGCAGTAAAATATAATTTTTTTATGATCATTGTCTTTTATACATGGATATAGACTAGTTTACCCTACTAGTCTATATAGATATTAGCTTATTTTCTCTTTTATATGGCTGGATATTTACCTCTAGAGAAGAGATTTCTGGTTGTGTCTGAGTTTCTTTCCCTCATTTTCCACAATAAAAAATGTAGTTGCAAAGCTCCTTCCTGATTCCTGTGATGTAAATATGGATGTAACTGTGTAAATGAATACAACCTCTGAGAGATGGCAGAGTGACATTTTGGACAGAACTAAACCCTGGCAAATTTGCAAGGCAGAGTACTAACATCAGGACTCAATTTCCCAGCTCAGAATTTAAAAAAATAATTTTTTTAAAGAAACCTCTGCATATCAAGTCACAAAGTATTCATCACCAGTTCAGTTGCTCAGTTGTGTCCAACTCTTTGCAACGCCATGGACTGCAGCACACCAGGCCTCCCTGCCCATCACCAACTCCCAGAGTTTATTATTCAAACTCAAGTCCATTGAGTCAGTGATGCCATCCAATTATCTCATTCTCTGTCATCCCCTTCTCCTCCTGCCTTCAACCTTTCCCAGCATCAGGGTCTTCTCCAATGAGTCACTTCTTCGCATCAGGTTGCCAAAGTATTGGACTTTCAGCTTTAACATCAGTTCTTCCAATGAATATTACAGGCTTATTTCCTTTAGGATAGACTGGTTGAATCTCCTTGCAGTCCAAGGGACTCTCAAGAGTTTTCTCCAACACCACAGTTCAAAAGCATCAATTCTTCAGTGCTCAGCTTTCTTTATAGTCCAACTCTCACATCCATGACTATTGGAAAAACCATAGCTTTGACTAGACAGACCTTTGTTGGTAAAGTAATGTCTCTGCTTTTTAATATGCTGTCTAAGTCGGTCATAACTTTTGTTCCAAGGAGCAAGCATATTTTAATTTCATGGATGCAATCACCATCTGCAGTGATTCTGGAGCCCATAAAAATAAAGTAAGCCACTGTTTCCCCATCTATTTGCCATGAAGTGATGGGACCGGATGCCAAGATCTTAGTTTTCTGAATGCTGAGCTTTAAGCCAGCTTTTTCACTCTCCTCTTTCACTTTCATCAAGAGGCTTTTTAGTTCCTCTTCACTTTCTGCCATAAGGGTGATGTCATCTGCATATCTGAGGTTATTGATATTTCTCCCAGAAATCTTGAATCCAGCTTGTGTTTATCCAGTCCAGCATTTCTCATGATGTACTCTGCATAAAAGTTAGATAAGCAGGGTGACAATATACAGCCTTGATGAACTCCTTTGCCAATTTGGAACTAGTCTGTTGTTCCATATCCAATTCTAACTGTTGTTTCTTGACCTGAATACAGATTTCTCAGCAGGCAGATAAGGTCGTCTGCTATTCCCAACTCTTTAAGAATTTTCCACAGTTTGTTGTGATCCACTACTTCAAAGGCTTTGGCATAGTCAATAAAGCAGAAGTAGCTGTTTTTCTGGAACTCTCTTGCTTTTTTGATGATCCAACAGATGTTGGCAATTTTATCTCTGGTTTCTCTGCCTTTTCTAAATACAGCTTGAACATACAGAAGTTCCTAGTTCACGTATTGCTGAAGCCTGGCTTGGAGAATTTTGAGCATTATTTTGCTAGCATGTGGGATGAAGCCAATTGTGCAGTAGTTTGAGCATTCTTTAGCATTGCCTTTCTTTGGGATTGGAATGAAAACTGACCTTTTCCAGTCCTGTGGCCACTGCTGAGTTTTTCAAATTTGCTGGCATATTGAGTGCAGCACTTTCATAGCATCATCTTTTAGGATTTGAAATAGATCAACTGGAATTCCATCACCTCCACTAGCTTTGTTTGTGATGCTTCCTAAGGCCCACTTGACTTCACATTCCAGTATGTGTTTAGGTGAGTGATCACACTATCGTGATCATCTGGATCATGAAGATCTGTTTTGTATATTTCTTTTGCATATTATTGCCACGTCTTCTTAATATCTTCTGCTTCTGTTAGGTCCATACCTTTTCTGTCCTTTATTGAGTCCATCTTCGCATGAAAATTTCCCATGGTATCTCTAATTTTCTTGAAAAGATCTCTAGTCTTTCCCATTCTATTGTTTTCCTCTATTTCTTTGCATTGATCACTGAGGAAGGCTTTCTTATCTCTCGTTGCTTTTCTTTGGAACTCTGCATTCAAATGGCTATATCTTTCCTTTTCTTCTTTGCCTTTCGCTTCTCTTCTTTTCACGGCTATTTGTAAGGCCTCCTCAGACAACCATTTTGCCTTTTTGCATTTCTTTTTCTTGGGGATGGTCTTGGTCACTGCCTCCTGTACAATGTCTCAAACAGCTGTCCATAGGTCTTCAGTCACTCTAGCAGATCTAATCCCTTGAATTTATTTGTCACAAATTATTAACTCAATGTAAAGTTTGTGATGATTTAGAGAGTTGTCTAGCTTCTTCTCTTGCTCTCATTTCTACAGGCAGCTCTGGGATTTAATGCTGTCACTAATTCACACATGAAAGAAATGACTCACTTTTACTTTCTGATGGTCCAGGACATGTGTCTTCTACTGCCACTTATGGGAAGTGCTCACATCATCTGTTTCTTACATCTTTTACTCACCTTTCTCTCTGACTAGAAAGAACACATCTTTCTATGTAAGGACTCAGGCCTTTCACAGAGAATTTTCACTCTGAGAAGGAGCAAAGAAAATTAAACAGCAGCCTGAGATGATGTAAAGTAGGTTTTTTTCATGGGGCTTTTTAGGACTTCGGTTTGATCAGGTTCAAGTACATACTTACTCTACATTTGAAACAATCATCTTTTTAAACATTCAAGGTATATGGCTTTACCTAGCTAAATTACCAGACTAATGCAGAAAATTATACACAGAAAGCTCCACTTTCTGTGCTTCCTAGATGGCTCAGTGAGTAGAAGAATCTACCTGCCATTGCAGGAGATGCAGGAAATGCGAGTTCAACCCTTGGGTCAGGAAGATCCCTGGAGAAGAAAATGTCAACCCATTCCAGAATTCTTACTTGGAAAATCCCATGGACAGAGGAACCTGGCAGGCTACAGTCCCTGGGGTCACAAAGAGTTGGACATGACTGAGCAGAAGGACAGAGAAAGATTTTCCTCTGTACATCTCTTTCCCTGTCCCCTACCTCCAGATGTGAATCCTGCAAGAGTGTGCATTCTTTTTGCTGCAGAAATGCATGACCAGCAGAAAAGAGGTCCATAAGATTAAAAGGGACTTCCCTGGTGCTCAGATGGCAAAGAACCCACCTTCAACACTTAAGACCAGGATTCCATCTGGAAGTGCGGACAACACCTTGGAGAAGGGGATGGTTACCCACTCCAGTATTCTTGCCTGGAGAATTCCATGGACAGAGGAACCTGCTGAGCTGCAGTCCATGGGGTCGCAAAGAGTCGGACACAACCGAGCCACTTTCACTTCACTTCAAGGTAAAAAGACTAGAGAGAAAAGAAAGGACCTGGTGAAAGAGGCTGTATCTATATTACAGTAAAGTGTTGACAGGGTAGATGGAAAAGAAAAAGAGAGAACCTACTTGAGCTGAGAATGGAGAAGGAGTTTTTAGAGAGCTGAAAAATTAGAGACTTCTGAGCATTGCAAGTGATAATGTTTGAGAGAAAAGGAAAAGTATGAGAAGAGTTGCTGGGATGGTTATTCATTTATCTTTTAAAGTTATTCTGAACAATAAAAGGTAAAGATAAATTTTTTTTGGAGTGATTTCAATGGACGTGAAAACAAGGACTGGGAATTATGTGTCTGGCACTCATATGAACTGCCTGAGGACTTCCATATGAGATTTGAATATAAAGGTACAACACTCAGCTGTGTTTGCTCAGATCAAGGCCACCTTGAAGTTCAAAATATACCTAGATTCCCATCACTTGTTACCACCTCTTCTAGTTCTCATTCCTCCCTTATCCATACTTCACAGCCTGTCTCCTAGAATATTGTTATGGGTCGATAACTGGTCTCTGCTCCACATTGCTTCTGCCTTTGCTCCTAAGTGTATCCTCTCCCAAACTGGTAATCCTTTTAAAGTATATCTGCAAAACCATGGTATCAATTTGCACAAAACTTCCCATCTGACAAAGAACAGAATCCAAAATCCTTATAAGGACCTATGAGATCCAGAGGGATTTGCACACTGACATCTAGGGCTTTTTCCTACATCCAACTCTCACTCACTCCTCTTTATGCATACTGGATATTTTTATGTTTTATTGCTCTTCAAGAATGCACTAGCCTTAGGGAATTTTGGCTTACTAGTTCCTCTGTTTGAAAATTTCACTCATTGTGCATCCAGGGAGCCATGAATCTCATTCTCTCACTGTTTTCAAGTCTCTGTTTAAATGAAAAACTATCACAGAAATCTGTTCTACCTCCCTATTTAAAATACTGAGCTTTCTTTCTCCCTGTGCTATTAATTCTGCATACTCAATTTTATTTATTTTTCATCATAACACTTATCATTTTCTTGCATATAATACAATTGCTTGTTTATTTTCTTGTTTTTTATCTCTCACAATTACAATGTAAGCTTTATGAGTTTTGCTCTCTGCTAAATCTCCTGTGCACCACCCAACCCCCACCAAAATGCTTGGCAAGTAATAAATATTTATTGAAAGAATGAATGAAGACTCAATGTTATGTGGCAACCTGGGTGGGAGGGAGTTTATGAGAGAACGGATACATGTATCTGTGTAGTTGAATCCCTTTTCTGTCCACTTGAAACTATCACAACATTGCTAATTGGCTATACTCCAATATAAAATAAAAAGTTGGTTTCTTTTTTTTAAAGAGTGAATGAATAAATGCCACATACTGAGAAGAGTAGTAAGTAATGAGGGAGTGGTGCAATTTGAGCCACAGGAATGTTAAGAGAATATTACAAAGTCTATGAATGAATTCTGGGCTTCCCATATAGTGTTAGTGGTAAGGAACCTGCCTGCCAATTCAGGAGACATTAGAGATATGGGTTCAATCCTTGGGTTGGGAAGATCCTCTGGAGGAGGGAATGGCACTATTCCCCAGAATTCCTTCCTAGAGAATCCCATGGAGAGAGGAGCCTGGTGGGCCACCATAGGGTCCATAGGGTTTCACAGTATTGGACATGACTGAAGTGACTTAGCACAGCATGAATGAATTCTGGGAATGTGGTGGCAACAGCAACATAGTTTCTGATACCCCTAATCCTCCAATAAAAATAGGTATAACAAATATAATGTCAATATTAAACGCTCAAAGATGGTGGCTACAACTTTGTAGAGCATATGGGTAGGTAGGAGCAAAGCAAGGAAGGTAAAGATCCATGGGCTGTGTGTCTACATGTACTAGGAAGCAGGGAAATGCATAGAAGTAACTGATGGACAGGGAAGTGAAGCCCTATTCTAGTGACCACATAGACATCTCTGAGAACAGCAACCAAAAATAAGAGGGGTTTCAAGGAGAATCCAGTTGGTAAACAAAATGCAAGGGAGTCTTAGTCAATTCTGAAAGCAGTCTGAGCTCCAATCATTTTAGAAACTAGTAATCTTTCTTCCAGAATAAAGTCTAATTGAAAGGGGAAAAATGATATATAAACTATCTAAAACAAAGAGAACAGAAGATACAGATAAAAGTGAGGGAAGAAGCAGATAAGGAAGATCTCAGAAAGTAATAATTACTCTTTTTTTTCCCCTTTTTTGATCCTTCAGTGAAAACAATACTAGAGAGTTCTAGAACTTCCTTGGGTTTTCCTGTGGCTCAGATGGTAAAGAATCTGCCTGCAATGAGGGAGGGTTTGATCCCTGGGTCAGGAAGATCCCCTTTAGAGGGAATGGCTTACCCATTCCAGTATTCTTGCCTGCAGAATCCCATGGACAGAGGAGCCTGGCAGGCTACAGTCCATGGGATCGTAAAGTCAGACATGACTGAACGACTGAACTGAACTGACTGAAAGCAAATGCAGGAAGGAAAAAAAAAGTTTGTTTTTTTTTTATTAAAAATTAAACTTCTTTAACATTAAAAATTCTGCTGTGCAAAAGACACTGTTAAAAGAATGAAAATACAACCCACAGACTCAGAGAAAAATTTGCAAAGCACATATTTGTTAAAGGACTGGTATCCAAGTAAACAAAGAACTCTTAAAAAGTTAACAAGAAAACAACCCATTTCAGAAATGGACAAAAATTCTAAACACATACTTTTTTCTAAAAAGATGCACTGATGGAAAATCATTATATTAAAGTATGTTCAATGTTATATATCATTAAAATAACAATGAGATGCCATTACCTATTGATTAGCATGGCTAAAATCCAAAACACTAGCAACACCAAATGCTGACAAGGATGTGGAGAAATAGAACCTCTGGTTCATCGGTGGTGGGAATGCAAAATGACACAGCCACTTTGGAAGATAGTTTGGTGCTTTCTAACAAAACAAAACATATTCAAATTATGTTATCTAGTAATCTCACTGAAATTGAAAATTGAAAAGTTGAAAGCTTATGTCCATGTGAACACCTGCACATGGATGTTTACAGTAGCTTTACTCATAACTGCCAAAAATCTGGAAGCAGCCAAGATGTCTTTGGATAAATGAATTGATAAACGGTGGTACATCCAGACAATGGAATATTATTCAGTGTTAAAAAGATGTATGAGTTATCAAGCTATGAATAGACCGAGGGGAATCTTAAAGGCAAATTACTAAGTGAAAGAAACCATTCCGAAACAGCTACATACAGACAAAATTATGGAGACAGTAAAAACATCACTGGTAGGGGAGAAGGGAGGATTAAACAGAAATAACAAAAGAGAGTTTTTAGGGCAGCAAAACCATTCTCTGAACAGTGGATACCTGCTATACATTTGTCGATACCCAGAGAGTGTACAGTTCAAAACATGAAGCCTCATGTAAGTTATTGACATTTAATGTAACAATAATCTATCAATATTTACTTACCAATTATAATAAATGGCATACCCAAATGCAAGATGTTAATAATAATGAGGAACAGGAGAAGGGTCAGAATAAGTGGAGATATGGAAATGGTTCTTTCAATTTCCCTATAAGCCTAAAACTGCTAAAAAAAAAAATCTATTAATTGAAAAGCATAAATACAAAAATTACCCACTTTCCAAATACAAAAATTGATGATATCTGATATCATCAATCAGATATCCAAGCAATAATGCCAAGAAGTTCAGACTGGCATCAGGTTCTAAATGAAAGTGAAAGTCACTCAGTCGTGTCCGACCCTTTGCTACCCTGGAGTTCTCTAGGCCAGAATACTAGAGTGGGAAGCCATTCCCTTCTCCAGGGGATCTTCCCAACTCAGGGCTTAAACCCAGGTCTCCCATATTGCAGGCAGAGTCTTTATCATCTGAGACACCTGGGAAGCCCAATGTAAAGAGGGCCACAGAAGCCACAGATGATGAGGAAGAGACGTATCTCTCTATTCCAGAAAGCAACGTATTGACACATTTAAGTTGACATAGGAAAGAAAGTGTGACTAAAGGATTCTGTGTCTAGTTAAACTTATCTTTAGTTATGAAGGCTGCAAAAACAAACAAACATTTATAAGTGGAAGAACTCAGAGAATCCAGTTCCCAGGAGCTCCCCTAATGAATTTAAGTTCCAAATGGCCAAAGTGATTGAAGTGATATCAATTATTTCTCAGGCAGTGATGTGTTGATGTGAGTACAGATGGTGGGATCTGTCCATCCTGGAACAGAAGGGTATTTCATCACCATAATTGTTCAAAATTGCCAGTTCATGGTGTTAATTAAAATCAGACCGATTATAATCAGTTTCATTAGTGTTCACACTCTCTGTGTTCTCTCATCGCCTTCTTACCTATACCCGGGGCTCACCACTACCACCAGCCAAACGGATACGCCAAATAAATCACTAAATTACATGGAAAACCATAGAGTGTAAAGGAATCAGAGAGAAATATAAAATAAACTTGCGATTCTGGGCATGAAATTCTCCTTGCTTTATGGGTTGCTCCGCCAAATAAAGTCTCCTGTTTTGAAATGTTCATGGGAAATTCTTTTAAAATGAAGGCAAAAGACACTCTGTGTCCCGAAGCCCTTACCTTCAGGACCGATTACTTTTAATTTGAGTGAAGCCTGCAAAACTACGGGAACTTCTAACAAATTTGACCACTTCTAATGGGAAAATGTAAGCTCTTTTTTCAAAATACAAAGAACAAGAGACTGAATTGGAAAAGCAGATAGTTGAGAGTGGCGGGGCTGGCGGGGGGAGATAGGACTATTTCTTATGTTTAAATTTCAAGAAATGTTTTTGTATCTTCTACAGAACACTCCCACAGTGAAGTAAATATGATTTCATGCTTCATTCTCTTCCCAGCTCTGTTTCCTCACTGTGCTGTCCTTAGTCATGTCTGAATCTTTGCGACCCCATGGTCTGTAGCTGGCCAGGCTCCTCTGTCCATGGGATTCTCCAGGCAAGAATATTGATGTGGGTTGCCATGCCCTCCTCCAGGGGATCTTTCCAACTTTGGGATTGAACTGGGGTCTCCTGCATTGCAGGCGGATTCTTTACCAGCTGAGCTACCATTTCTCCACTACCCAGGAGTAAAACAACAAACAGATACAACATTGTAGATACTACAGAACAAGACCTCAGGTGACTCCTATGTTTTTCTCAGCTCCATGACTAATTGTCTCTATACCCTTGGGCAAGTAAGTACCACCATGAAGTTCAACTTTATCTTTTGTAACATGAGTACTATTTGGAGTAGATGACTTCTAGTGGTTCTTTGGGAGCTAAGCAGATGAAGGAATGTGTAACAAAGATTAGGTAAATTAGTAAAATGTGCTAGTGGCTCAGATGGTAAAGAATCTTCCCTCAATGCAGGAGATTCAGGTCTGATCCTTGGGTCAGGAAGATCCCCTGGAGAAGCAAATGGCAACCTACTCCAGTATTCTTGCCTGGAGAATTCCATGGACAGAAAACCCTGATGAGTCCCAGTTCATGGGGTACAAAGAGTTGGACAAAACTGAGAGACTAACACACACACACACACACACACACACACACACACATGCTCACACACATATAGCGGGGGAAAAAATTCTGTGCAGTTATTATGCAGTAAGTTATGACATTTACCTGTAAAATGCTATACATTGATGTAATTAAATTATGCATATCTATATTTTAAATGTCTGAATTACATTGGAGAATATCCTGAAGTTGGAGCTACAAAGTTTTGAAGTACACAGAATCTCAATCTTGAGGGTCTGTTGCTGCTACTCTTGCCTGTACTCTTGAGGGTCTAATTAGATAAATAAATGCCTTCAGTATGGCATGATTTCACTTAGTTAAAAAATTCTAATTACCTTCCTGCCTTATCCTTCCTCTCCTGTCCCAAAGCTAGAAAATCATTTTCCCCTCAAAGCAAAGCTGGTTTCTTAGGGAATTGATGTCTTTTGAGGATCAAGGTCTCACCTACCCTAATTAGTTCAAAGTTCCCCCTCAGGCTTCACTATATATAAACAGAAATTTTATTCTTATTCTGATAAACTTGAATTGACCATGCCAAACTTTTAAGCTCCGTTTTGTCTGATTTTTCTCTGCATATCAGAAAAAAAAAATCCTGAGCCAAGTGGACATTTAATCGTTTCTTATGAATACAAATGGTAACTTACAAATAGCAACTCATAAATAGAAAGCACAACTACCTCAAAGTTTTGCCTTGAAGAAAACAGAGAACCTGGTGGACCAGGAATTTAAGGGAGGTGAGCAGGGAAATAAAGGTTCAGGGTTACTCATTTATCTTGGTTGTCAACCTGTGAGTCTTGCTGCATATCCATTATTGCAAATGAAGAGGTTGATGTGTGCAGTGAGGAGGTGGTGAGATAAATCTTCCCCCGTGGCCGAGAGGTAAAGAATCCACCTGCAATGCTGGAGAAACAGGTTTGATCCCTGGATGGGGAAGATTCTTTGGAGAAACAAATAATATATCCACTTTTCTTGCCTGGGAAATCATATGGGTAGAGGAGTCTGGCAGGCTACAGTTCATGGCATCGCAAAGACTCAGACACGACTGAGTGACTGAAAAATGACAAAAAGAAAAAGTACTATTGTTAAAGAGTCTCAACAAGCCAAGGCTTACTAGGGACTACCTAGTAAGTAAGTTCTTTTAGTAAGTTAAGGTTTTTTTTGGCAGAACTACAGTTAACAAAAAATTTGACTCCAGTTCCAGTAGCTGAGTGTAAGTTATATTTAATAGACTGGCAAATGGGGTCCATGTTAATCACCATGGAAACAAGAAGAATCCAATCACCAGGCAACATTTCTGACCCAGTAATGCTATATCTTTCAAATCCCATGAACAAAAACAAATTTAAGTTTGAAATATGCCTTCAATGGGATACATGTTTTCAGAGGGGATATGTGAATATGCAAATAAGGAAAGAAGAAAAAGTTTAAAGTTATTAAAAAAAATTTAAAGTATTTTTGTGCAGATGTTTTTAAATATCTTCAAGTTATGCTGATTTTGTTTATGGCAATTAGAATTTATATTAGCCATAAATTATTCCCACATAGGGGCTTTGAAGCAGGGACTCTCAAATACATTTCTCTTAACTAGCTTGCTTTATGATGTGATGCCTATAGGCTTCCTTCCTCATTATGTCTCCCCACAGTCCCCAACTTCAAATATTTCTGAGACAGAAAACAGTATTTCCAAAAAAAAAAATTGGATTCAGTAGGCTTTCTAGAATATCAAACACAAATGGGTGTATACGAATGCTCCCTGGTGGTCTAGTGGTTAGGATTTAGTACACTATAAAATGCATATTTGTGAGCCCCTGCTTAAAGCCCGTATGTATATACACTGGGGATTTTAAAAACAAAAGGAAAAAGCTCCCATGACTTTACAGTAACACTCTATAGTCAAGCCTTAAATATGCCTAAAAAAATAGTGCAATACAAGAAGACAAAGTTCAGTCCTTGTGGTTGAGGTAGAAAGACTCTGGACTTTAGATTTAATACTTAACTCAGTTCTGTAAATTGCTGGGATTTTATTGCTACTTAATTCAATTATTGGAAACTTTTTCCAAAAAACATAAGATGAGAAGATAAAGGTGAAAAAGTCAATAAAAATACAGTGAGGATTTCCAAGTGTTTTTGAGATTAAAATCATTCTTCTATATCCTCAAGGGATTCATTCCAGGATGTCCCTGTGGATTTCAAAACCCATAAATACTCTAATCTGCAAAGGTTCTATGAATGATTATTAGACTCTCAGTTGGTTGAAACAGTGGATGCAGAACCCATGGATCTGTAGTGCCTAAAACTATTTAAACTTTATTGTATTTTATTTTGTAGGAGAACAATGTAAATAAATTCACATGTTGAAACAAATATTTAAAGATATCCGAATATGCACATAAAATGTTCAAAGTCAACATTTCTCCCTCATGTTTGTGGAAAATTATGAAAAAAAATGTGCAAATTTAAATGTTGGCAAGACTATGCATATAAGTTAAATAAGCAGGGTGACAATATACAGCTTTGACCTACTCCTTTTCCTATTTGGAACCAGTCTGTTGTTCCATGGCCAGTTCTAACTGTTGCTTCCTGACCTGCATACAGGTTTCTCAAGAGGCAGGTCAGGTGGTCTGGTATTCCCATCTCTTTCAGAATTTTCCACAGTTGATTGTGATCCACACAGTCAAAGGCTTTGGCCTAGTCAATAAAGCAGAAATAGATGTTTTTCTGGAACTCTCTTGCTTTTTCGATGACTCAGCAGATGTTGGCAATTTGATCTCTGGCTCCTCTGCCTTTTCTAAAACCAGCTTGAACATCTGGAAGTTCACGGTTCGGCTATTGCTGAAGCCTGGCTTGGAGAATTTTGAGCATTACTTTACTAGCGTGTGAGATGACTGCAATAGTGTGGTAGTTTGAGCATTCTTTGGCATTGGAATGGAAACTGACCTTTTCCAGTCCTGTGGCCACTGCTGAGTTTTCCAAATTTGCTGGCATATTGAGTGCAGCACTTTCACAGCATCATCTTTCAGGATTTGGAATAGCTCAACTGGAATTCCATCACCTCCACTAGCTTTATTCATAGTGATGCTTCTTAAGGCCCACTTGACTTCACATTCCAGGACGTCTGGCTCTAGGTGAGTGATCACAACATCGTGATTATCTGGGTTGTAAAGACCTTTTTTGTACAGTTCGGTGTATTCTTGCCACCTCTTCTTAATATCTTCTGCTTCTGTTAGGTCCATACAATCTCTGTCCTTTATCGAGCCCATCTTTGCATGAAATGTTCCCTTGGTATCTCTAATTTTCTTGAAGAGATCTCTAGTCTTTCCCATTCTGTCGTTTTCCTCTATTTTTTGCATTGATCTCTGAGGAAGGCTTTCTTATCTCTCCTTGCTATTCTTTGGAACTCTGCATTCAGATGCATATATCTTTCCTTTTCTCCTTTGCTTTTCACTTCTCTTCTTTTCCCAGCTATTTGTAAGGCCTCCCCAGACAGCCATTTTGCTTTATTGATTTCTTTTCCATGGGGATAATCTTGATCCCTGTCTCCTGTACAATGTCACGAACCTCTGTCCCTGCTTATTTAACTTCTATGCAGAATACATCATGAGAAGCACTGGGTTGGAAGAAGCGCAAGCTGGAATCAAGATTGCCAGGAGAATCATCAGTAACCTCAGATATGAAGATAACATCACCCTTATGGCAGAAAGTGAAGAGGAATTAAAAAGCCTCTTGATGAAAGTGAAAGAGGAGAGTGAAAAAGTTGGCTTAAAGCTCAACATTCAGAAAACGAAGATCATGGCATCTGGTCCTATCACTTCATGGGAAATAGATGGGGAAACAGTGGAAACAGTGTCAGACTTTATTTTTCTGGGCTCCAAAATCACTGCAGATGGTGACTGCAGCCATGAAATTAAAAGACGCTTACTCCTTGGAAGGAAAGTTATGACCAACCTAGATAGCATATTCAAAAGCAGAGACATTACTTTGCCAACAAAGTAGTCAAGTCAAAGTCTAGTCAAGGCTATGGTTTTTCCAGTAGTCATGTATGGATGTGAGAGTTGGACTGTGAAGAAAGCTGAGCGCCAAAGAATTGATGCTTTTGAACTGTGGTGTTGGAGAAGACTCTTGAGAGTCCCTTGGACTGCAAGGAGATCCAACCAGTGCATTCTGAAGGAGATCAGTCCTGGAATTTCTTTGGAAGGAATGATGCTAAAGCTGAAACTCCAGTACTTTGGCCACCTCACGCCAAGAGTTGATTCATTGGAAAAGACTCTGATGCTGGGAAGGATTAGGGGCAGGAGGAAAAGGAAATGACAGAGGATGAGATGGCTGGATGGCATCACTGACTCAATGGACGTGAGTCTCAGTGAACTCCGGGAGTTGGTGGTGGACAGGGAGGCCTGGTATGCTGCAGTTTATGGGGTCACAAGGAGTCCAAAACGACTGAGCAACTGAACTGAAAACTATGCATCCATGTATGCTAAGTCGCTTCACTCGTGTCCGATTCTTTGCCACCCCATGGACTGTGTATCCTCCCAGGCTCCTCTGTCCATGGGATTTTTCATGCAAGAATACTGGAGTGGGTGGCCATTTCCTTCTCCAGGGGATCTTCACAACCCAGGGATGGAACCTACGTCTCTTATGTCTCCTGCATTGACAAGTGGGTCCTTTACCACTAGCCCCATCTGAGAAAGACTATAGATAGTTTCCAAATTAATTGCAGGACTACAAAAGCCTTAAGTCTATATAGAAGACAGAGTTGTAAGTGGAGATGAAACCCAGTTTATTCAATAATGAATATTAAAATGAGTTGATAAATGCCTATATATGATATTTTACAAAAAAGGGAAATAGAAGAGTATAAGTAATGGATAAAGAACTACCTAGAAGATAAATGTTGCCATGTAGAAAAGGACACTTGAAATTACATTTTTTCATGAAATTTAAGCAATCAATTCTAAAAAGTCAAAACACAAAGTGGAAACGCAAGGATTCAAGGACTTGTTGAAAGACGGAAGAAGTAGTTAAATTTGAGATGGGAGAATTAAGAAAGAAGTATGAGAAAAAGTAAAATTTGTTTCAAAGAACTAAAATTTAAGCAACCATGGATAAAAAGGCATTAAGGAATTACAATGAAGGACATAGAAGCTAGAAACAAGAAAAGCAAATAAAATGTGTTGGAAATACTTTTTTTTTTAATTTTGAGAAGAAATTAAAAGTATAAAACACAAAATTGATTCAATATTTGTATAACTGGAATCCCTGACATTAAACTGTTATAATAAAATATGTATTTATAATTTAGAAACATTTTCTAAAATAAAAAATGCCTTGAAAGTCCACAAAAGTGCATCCAGCATGTAAACAAAAAAAGAAAGAAAGAAAAAATTGACCTTCAGTGTGAAAACTAAGATACATATTATTTAAATTACTAAGCTTAAAAATTAAAGAATTCTATGGGCAACTAGCAAGAATATTGACACATTTAAAGAGGGAAAAATCAGGTTCTGATAAGTTGACAATGATGTGAAAATTTAAGATCTTTTTTTAAAAAATCAAGTGTGAGCCAAGGACAAGCTTAATAGACCTCGAAAACAAATGTGATAGTTGAATAGTTTTGAACATGCAAGCTTTTGGGGCAGGGGGAAGCTACTAAATAAGAGCCTTAGCCAGTCCAAACATTTTGGTAAAACTATAAGAAAATTTAGTGCCAATAAAACTACATTATGGAAAATGTTAAAGGAAGTGTCTTGTGCAAAAGAAAAATAACACCAGATGGAGTCCTGGAAAAAAAATGCTCCAAAAAAGCAATTTTGTGGGGAAGGATAAAGAAGATTATTTTTAATTTAAAAAATCTTAAGACTCAAATGGCAGTTTAAAGCAAAATAATAACAATGTACTATTTATGTTCAATGTGTAGAACTAAAAGTAGAGCAAAAATATAAGATACAAATTATACAAAGATGGGAGGGGGGTAAATAGATATTCAAAGTTGTATGGTACTTGCATTATATGTGAACAGCTATGTTATTATTTGAAGGTAGATTATAATATGATGAAATTATTAACCCAAGAGCAACCACAAAGATTTTTTAAAAAGAGGGATTTTAATAGGTAATATTGGCAATAAAAGACTATTAAGATACATGCAATTATAAATCTAAAGAAAACAAGGAAAGAATAATGGAAAATCAAGCAGGGGAAAAAGCAACCAAATAGCATATAAAAATCTAACCATGTGATACTAATATTAAGTATAAATGGAATAAACTCTCCAGCTAGAAGACAGATGTTTTCAAACAGGATTAAAAAACAAAATCCAACTACTTGCTGTCGTAAGTAATTCCATTTTAATTAAAGGCCAGGATAGGTTAAAAGTAAACAGAAAAATGATGTGACAGTTAAAGTTAATCATAATAAATCTGGATAACTATATCAATATCAGAAAAAATAATAGACTAAAATATTATTAAAAGTATGGAGTGGAATTTCATAATAATATGGGATTAATTCTTAATCAAAGGATATAAGAATCAAAAATATTTATTTATAAACTTAATAACAGAGTTTCAAAGTACATAAAGTAGAAAAATGATACTTTTGAAAACACAACAAACAAAAGCTTGAATTTTCAGTGGCGATTTCAACATTTCTCAATAGTTGGCAGAATATATAGACAATAAGCATATATAAGAGTTAGCATCATCAATGAACTTGTGTTAATATATATATGGAACATTCATCAACTGCAGAATACATATTTTTAAGTGAACATAGTGTGTGGGCCTAGATAGATAACAACCAGCATCATAAAATAAGGATCAATTAAAGTTTAATATTGCACAGAACATGTTCTCTGATTTTAATGAAATAAAACTAACTAAATTAAAATATTTGGAAAATCAACAAGTATTCAGATATTAAATAACACTTCTATGTCATTGTGCTGTGTACACCTTAATCTTATTCAGTGGCTTATGTGAATTATACTACAATAAAAATACTTTTAAATAAATTAGAGAGAAGAAGAAACAGCATAGGAATTTTTAAAATATTCTGAACAAAATAAAAATTAAAATGCAACTTATTGAAAGTTATGGATTGCAATATTTTGCAACAAATTTAAGTTTATATTAGAAGAAAGCTATAAATCAATCATCTAAGTTACCATCCTAAGAAATTAGAAATAGAAGACCAAATTATATGCAATATAATTAGATGGGAGGAAAAAATAAATAAAAACAAGATTAAAGTCAATAAAAGATAATAGAATAGATAAATTAATGAAACCAAAAGCTGTCTCCTTGAAATGAACAAGGATTTTTATTGAAGTCAATTGACTTCAATAAAAATCTACCCAACAGTCAAGATAAAAAGAAATACACAACTGAAATGAGGGAGGAGCATGGTAATGGACACTAAATGTATTTGTTGGTGAAAAAAATTAACCAATAGTTAATCTAAGAAAGAAAAGGAAAGTTTTAATTGAGTCAATCTGAGGATTATAACCTGGGAGACAGTCTTTCATTAAGCTCTAAGGATTGTTCCAAATAGCTAAGGGTGGACACCAGTATTTATGTTATTTTGCCAAGGGATACATGAAATCAAGCATACATCTTGGTAGATTACTGCTGTTCATAGGAAATAAATATCTTAGTGCTTTTCCAAGTATGGGAAGATTTAAGAAACTGGGTTCACAACATGTTCTACTGAAAATACCCATCTGAGAGCTAGTTCTGCCAGTTTTCCTAGAGTACAAGGTGTATTGTAGGTCAGCAACTACAATAGCTAACTACTTGATTCTTATAAATTGGATGGTGGGCAAGCTTTTATTTTATAATCCCTTCCATTTTGGTCTCAATTTTAACCAAGGTTTGGGAAATACTTTGTGACCAATTTATCCTGGGCACTAGGAATGTTCATTACTAGGTTGGTGAGGATTTTGTTGATACACCACACCATATGCAATTAGTGAATTACACCCTTTGAACAGTAGCCAAAGGCTTTCCTGGTAGCTCAGCTGGTAAAGAATTTGCCTGCAATGTGGCAGACCTGGGTTTGATCCCTGGGTTGGGAAGGTCCCCTGGGGAAGAGAAAGGTGACTCACTCCAGTTTTCTGGCATAGGGAATTCCATAGGCTGTATAGTCCATGGGGTTGCAAAAAGTCAAATGTGACTGAGTGACTTTCACTTTCACTAACAGTAGCCAAAAACCTCTGGACTGCCTATCTTATTGTCTATTATGGCTCCCTCTTGATCCTTCCTCTCATATCTTGAGTTACACTGTTCCAATCATTTCATCTTATAAAACTACATATTTGGCCCATCGTTTCAAGTCAGTTCAGTTCAATTGTGTCCAGCTATTTTTGACCCCATGGATTGCAGCATGCCAGGCTTCCCTGTCCATCATCAACTTCTGGAGCTTGCTCAAACTCATGTCCATCAAGTTGTTGATGCCATCCAACCATCTAATCCTCTGTCATCCCCTTCTCCTGCCTTCAATCTTTCCCAGCATCAGGGTCTTTTTCAGTGAGTCAGTTCTTCACATCAGGTGGTCAAAGTATTGGAGTTTCAGCTTCATCATCAGTCCTCCCAATGAATATTCAGGACTGATTTCCTTTAGGATAGACTGGTTTGTTCTCCTTGCAGTCCAGGGGACTCTCAAGAGTCTTCTCCAACACCACAGTTCAAAAGCATCAATTCTTTGGTGCTCAGCTTTCTTTATAGTCCAATTCTCATATCCATACATGACTACTGGAAAAAACCATAGCTTTGACTAGATGTACATATATTGAAAAAGTAATGTCTTTGCTTTTTAATATGCTGTCTAAGCTGGTCATAGCTTTTCTTCCAATGAGCAAACTTCTTTTGATTTCATGTTTTAAGTCAGCATTTGCAGTGATTTTTGAGCCCTAAAAAGTAAAGTCTGTCACTGTTTCCATTGTTTTCCCATCTATTTGCCATGAAGTGATGGGACCGGATGCCATGATCCTAGTTTTCTGAATGTTGAATTTTAAGCCAAAATTTTCACTCTCCTCTTTCACTTTCATCAAGAGGCTCTTTAGTTCTTCTTCACTTTCTGTCATAAGGGTGCTGTCATCTGTGTATCTGAGGTTATTGACATTTCTCTTGGCAATCTTGATTCCAGCTTGTGCTTCATCCAGTCTGGCATTTCACATGATGTACTCTGCATACAAGTTAAATAAGCAAGATGACAATATACAGCTTTGACATACTGTCTTCCCAATTTGGATACAGTCTTTTATTCCATGTATAGTTCTAACTGTTGTTTCTTGACCTGCATGTATACTTCTCAGGAGGCAGGTGGTCTGGTATTCCCATCTCTAGAAGAATTTTCCACAGTTAGTTGTGGTCTACACAGTCAAAGGTTCTGGTATAGTCAATAAAGCAGAAGAAGATGTTTTTCTGGAACGTTCTTGCTCTTTCTCTGATTCAACAGATGTTGGCAATTTGATCTCTGGTTCCTCTACCTTTTCTAAAACCAGTTTGAACATCTGAAAGTTTATTGTTCACCTGTTGAAGCCTGGCTTGGAGAATTTTGAGCATTACTTTGCTCAAGTAGTTTGTGAGATGAGTGCAATTGTGTGGTAGTCTGAACATTCTTTAGCATTGCCTTTTTTGGTATTGGAATGAAAACTGACCTTTTCCAGTCCTGTGGCCACTGCTGAGTTTTGCAAATTTGCTGGCATATTGAATGCAGCACTTTCACAGCATCATCTTTCAGGATTTGAAATAGCTCAACTGGAATTCCATAACCTCCACGAGTTTTGTTCATAGTGAGGCTTCCTAAGGCCCACTTGAATTCACATTCCAGGAAGTCTGGTTCTAGGTGAGTGATCACACCATCGTGGTTATCTGAGTCATGAAGATTTTTTGTGTAGTTCTTCTATGTATTCTTGCCACCTCTTCCTAATAGCTTCTGCTTCTGTTAGATCCATACCATTTCTGTCCTTTATTGTGCCCATCTTTGCATGAAATATTCCCTTGGTATCTCTAATTTTCTTGAAGAGATCTCAAGCCTTTCCCGTTTTATTGTTTTCCTGTATTTCTTTGCATTGATCAAGTCACCTAATCATCATTATTTTTATTGGAGGCTTGGTCACACATTTGATAATGTAAGAAATAATAATCTTGTAAACATAGGCAGAATACAAGTAGTATGTGCTTAGTCACTCAGTCATGTCTGACTCTTTACGACTACATGGACTGTAGCCCACCAGGCTCCTCTGTCCATGAAACTTTTCAGGGAAGAAAGTGGAGTGGTTGCCATTTTCTTCTCCAGAGAAACATCCTGACCCAGGGATTGAACTCACGTCTCCTGTGTCTCCTGCATTGCAGGCAGATTCTTTACCTGCTGAGCCATCAGGAAAGCCCACACAGCTAAGTACTTAAATGCTTCCATTAGGTGCAGCCAGTCTAGTATTTCCCTACATCATTTTACTCAGTCTGTCCTGCACAACTACTATCTTTAAGGGAAATGATATATTGACATTTTACATAAAGTTCATCAGAGATGTATGCATGTACAAGGTGAACGGTGGGTGGGTCATGGTGACCTCTTACAGATTGAGAAAGAAACATTATCTTTTAAGGAGTTACATGGCTATTTCCAGAAAGGGAAAAAAAAATGATTGTTATGATTGAACAGGTCTTTCTGACATCGCGGTGGGTGGGGGGAGCTGGTTAATGCTTAATGCAGATATACAGTGTACATTAGAGGGGATAGATGAAGCTCAAATGGGCAGAGAAAAGTGTTGCTTTTTTTTATCTTGCCTCACAGTATGAATTTAATTTCATCAGATTATAATGATCTACTATAACAACTTTATGTCAATAAATTAAATGCACGTGTCCATTGCTGCTCAGTTTGTAAGAGGGAAAGGTGTAAAACAACATTAGATGTTCCATTTCATAGCTCATGCTCTTAATCTTTATACTAATTGCTGCTAAATTCATTGCTTTCTTTTAATTGTTTTTGGTAAGCTTTGTAATTTACAGAATTACCAATATGTTAGGAAACTTAGATACTGCCTTTTCCAACTCTTTATTTTATTTATATATAAACACAACTTTAATTGTTTGAATTATCTTTAAATAATAAAGTTATTAGGAAATCATACAAATATCATAGCATTTTATCATCGTTCCAGTTTAGATCTTTCTGCCAAAATGAAAAAGATATTGTTAAAAAAAATGCAACTGAGTACATTTAAAAAATCTAATTGATTTTATTGTATTGGTGTTTTTCTTTCTGGCTTCACTTTGAATAATAGGCTCCAGTTTCATCCATCTCATTAGAACTGATTCAAACGTATTCTTTTTAATGGCTGAGTAATACTCCATTGTGTATATGTACCACAGCTTTCTTATCCATTCATCTGCTGATGGACATCTAGGTTGCTTACACATCCTAGCTATTATAAACAGTGTTGCGATGTACATTGGGGTACACGTGTCTCTTTCAATTCTGGTCTCCTCGGTGTATATGCCCAGCAGTGGGATTGCTGGGTCGTATGGCAGTTCTATTTCCAATACCGTATACTAACACATATACATGGAATTTAGAAAGATGGTAACGACAACCCTGTATGTGAGACAGCAAAAGAGACACAGATGTATAGAACAGTCTTTTGGACTCTGTGGGAGAGGTGGGGGGATGATTTGGAAGAATGGTATTAAAACATGTATAATATCATATGAGAAATGAATCGCCAGTTCAGGTTCAATGCAGGATACAGGAAGCTTGGGGCTGGTGCACTGGGATGACCCAGAGGGATGGTATGGGGAGGGAGGTGAGAGGGGGGTTCAGGATGGGGAACACGTGTACACCCGTGGCAGATGCATGCTGATGTATGGCAAAACCAATACAATATTGTAAAGTAAAAAAATATTTAAAAAATCAATAAATAAAAATAAGATGCACTTTAAAAAAAATCTAATTGATTTTATTGAATGATTCATGAATTGGACAGTTTTCCATGTAGCAAGCAGAGGGGGAATCCAAAGGGCTACAGAAAAGGAAAGGCATTTATAGGCAGGACAAAGAAGAAAAAGCAAAATAGGTTATTTCAAGTTTAGATAACCTATTTGTGGGGAATGGAAGGGATCTGTTTGGCAGATAATCTCATCTTTGGGAGGTGAAAAAGGTCCATATGACAGATTGCTTTATTAGTACTGACCAGAAAATTCCAGACTGACAGATTAAGTCTACATTTCTGGGAAAGATTTAAGTTTTAATTAGGTTAAGTATCAAGCCCTTCCTTTTGACAACATAAAGTCAGCGGGATATACAGAGAAGCAAAGAGAACTTCCCAAGTGACTCAATGGTAAAGAATTTGCCTATCAGTGCATGATATATAGGTTCAGTCCCTAATCTGGGAAGATCCCCCGGAGAAGGAAATGGCAACCCACTCCAGCATTCTTGCCTGGGAAATACCGTGGGCAGAAGAGACGGGTGGGCTGTAGTCCAGGGGGGTCCAAAGAGCTGGACATATCATAGCAATTGAACAACATGAGAGCAGAAGGTGCAGAATATATTTGTCTTGTACTAGAAATAAGCAGTTTATCTGAGCAGTGTATCATTAATGTTTAACTTGTCAATTAGAAGAAGACACTGAAGATTACTGACTCATTGGAAAAGAGTGAAGGCAGGAGAAGAAGGGGACGAAAGAGGATGAGATGGTTGGATGACATCACCAACTCAATGGAAATGAGTTTTAGTAAGCTCCAGGAGTTGGTGATGGACAGGGAAGCCTGGCGTGCTGCAGTCCATGGAGTTGCAAACAGTCGGACACTGAGTGACTGAACTGTACTGAACTGAATATAACTGGAGCTGAATCCTGCCTCCATACCAGGACCCCAAATTAAATCTCAGAGACAGTTTTGGGTGAATTAGAAAAGAATCACTTTATTGTTCTGCCAGGCGAAAGGGGCTAATGCCCTCAAGACTGAATCTTAACCTGGAGTGGGTAGTGAGAACTTTTATAGTAATGGTTCAAAGAGGAAGTGATTGGATTGTGGACACTCTTCTGACTTGGTGTTCGTGAGGTAAATGGGAGTTATCTTCTGGTTGCAAGCATCTGAGTCTACAAACTTGTGGGCAGAATAACTTATTAACCATTAACTTCTCTCACCTGGAGGTGGTTTCAGTATCTACAGCACAGCTCAAAGATATTGTTGAGTGTATCCTAATGGGGAACCAGGATCTTGCCCCATGGCTCCACTATTGTTTCTCTTGACTGTTCCTCTCTTGTTTCTACATTCTTACCCTTCTCTAGTTAGCAAATGTTTGAACTTGCTCCTTGGAATCCAGGGAAGGTCCTGGAGGCTGAATGAAATCTATTTCCTATATAAAAGAAATAGAGGACAGAGGTAAACTTTTGTGGCCAGCAGCCTCACAGGGTCCTGCGCCATATCATAATTAGGCATCCCAAGTACAAAATGTAGTTTGTCTTCCCAACCCAGGAAAGGAACTGGGGTCTCCTGCATTGTAGGTGGATTCTTTACCAACTGAGCTATGAGGGAACCCCCTTGGCAGCATAGAGCGTGGTATAAATGGAGAGGTATTTTGAGGTCAAATGTAGAGAACCTTTACCATTATATCAGTAAAGTTTCTCCTCAGACTAAGCTTTCCAAGGCTTTTGTATTGGATGTCTATGTCTGTGATAAGAAAAAAAAAAAAAATATATATATATATATATATATAGTTATATACATTTGAGAAATGTTTGGCAAAATCTTTCTTTTTTCTACTGCAAGACTTCTCAGAGATTTTAATATGACTTGTGACTATCTCAGAATAATCAGAACAGGAGCAGAAAACAGATGTATTATACAATAATTCCCAAATTGATTTGACCATAGAACTCATTTATTTTTTCTATTTTTTTTTTTATTTTTGAGATGTCTCATTAGCATTTTGGAAAAATAAATAAAAGCAAATAGGGAGATGCTAATGAAGAAAATGATAAGATATTCCAGGAACATGAGCACATAAATGATATGACAATGTAAAAAAGCATTCAAAATAACAATGTGTAAAATACTTTACAAAGGAAAGATTGATTCAAAATGATGACTGATGTCTACATTAATTGTCAAGTTGAGAGGGAAGACCTTAAAAGCCGTTACCATGGTTGATACAAACAGAAGATGACAGATATGTGTGAAAACTTTTGTTTGGAACATTGTAGGGATATCAATGTTTTGTCATAATTTGTTACTGTTTATATTGTCCATATTAAACCTTGAAAATTTGAAACATTTATCCATTAATAAATCTAAAATATCTATCTGTAAAAAAATTCCATTAGGAACTTAAATAATAAATTAAATGTTGATAACTAAATTTTGAAAGGAGCATGTCAAGGCTGTATATCATTGCCCTGCTTATTTAACTTATATGCAGAGTACATCATGCAAAATGCCAGACTGACTGAAGCACAAACTGGAATCAAGATTGCCAGGAGAAATATCAACAACCTCAGATATGCAGAGGATACCAATCCTAATGGCAGAAAGCGAAGAGGAACTAAGGGGCCTGTTGATGAGGGTGAAAGAGGAAAATGAAAAAGCTGGCTTAAAACTCAACATTAAAAAAACCAAGATCATGGCATCCAGTCCCATCACTTCATGGAAAATCAGTTCAGTTCAGTTCAGCTCAGTCTCTCAGTCGTGTCCAACTCTTTGCAACCCCATGAATCGCAGCACGCCAGGCCTCCCTGTCCATCATCATCTCCCGGAGTTCACTCAAACTCACGTCCATGGAGTCTGTGATGCCATCCAGCCATCTCATCCTCTGTCATCCCCTTTTCTTTCTGCCCCCAATCCCTCCCAGCATCAGAGTCTTTTCCAGTGAGTCAACTCTTCGCATGAGGTAGCCAAAGTACTGGAGTTTCAGCTTTAGTATCAGTCCCTCCAATGAACACCTAGGGTTGATCTCCTTCAGAATGGACTGGTTGGATCTCGTTGCAGTTCAAGGGACTCTCAAGAGTCTTCTCCAACACCACAGTTCAAAAGCATCAATTCTTTGGTGCTCAGCCTTCTTCATAGTCCAACTCTCACCTCCATATATGACCACTGGAAAAACCATAGCCTTGACTAGATGGACATTTGTTGGCAAAGTAATGTCTCTGCTTTTCAATATGTTATCTAGGTTGGTAATAACTTTTCTTCCAAGGAGTAAGCATCTTTTAATTTCATGCCTGCAGTCACCATCTGCAGTGATTTTGGAGCCCAAAAAAATAAAGTCTGACACTGTTTCCACTGTTTCCCCATCTATTTCCCATGAAGTGATGGGACCAGATGCCATGATCTTTGTTTTCTGAATGTTGAGCTTTAGGCCAACTTTTTCACTCTCCTCTTTCACTGTCATCAAGAGGCTTTTTAGTTCCTCTTCACTTTCTGATGGGAGGAAAAGCAGATTTCGTGACAAATTTTATTTTCTTGGCCTCCAAAATCACTGCATATGGTGACTGCAGACATGAAATTAAAAGTTGCTTGCTCTTTGGAAGATAAGCTATGACAAACATGGACAGTGTATTAAAAATCAGAAACATCACTTTGCTGGAAAAGGTCCATATAGTCAAAGTGATGGTTTTTCCAGTAGTCACATATGGATGTGCAAGTTGGACCATAAAGAAGGCTGAGTGCCAAAGAATTAATGTTCTCCAATTGTGCTGGAGAAGACTCTTGAGAGTCCCTTGGACAGCAAGGAGATCAAACCAGGCAATCCTAAAGGAAATGATATGTGTGTTATGTGTTAGTTGCTCAGTCATGTCTGACTCTTGGCAACCCCATGGCCTGTAGCCTGTCAGGCTCTTCTGTCCATGGAATTTTCCAGGCAGAAATATTGGAATGGATTGCCATTTCCTTCTCTAGAGGATCTTTCCAACCCAAGACGCGAAACCTGGGTCTCCAGCATTAGGATCAGATTCTCTCCTGTATGAGCCACCAAGAAAGCCCTGAATATTCACTGGAAGGACATGCTGAAGCTGAAGCTGGAATACTTTGGCCACCTGATGTGAAAACCAAGTCATTGGAAAAAACCTTGATGCTGAGAAAGACTGAAGGCAGGAGGAGAAGGGGGGGCGAATGAGGATGAGATAGTTGATGCATGAGATGGATGAGATGGCATGACTAAATTGGTGAACTTGAGTTTAAGCAAACTCCAGGAAACAGTGAAGGATAGCCTGGCGTGGAGCAGTGCATGAGGTGGCACAGTCAGACACGACTTAGCGACTGAACGATACTGGTAATGGAGCTCAAGTATTAATGCTACATATAAGCATGCATTATGCATGTGTGCATTTTGTGCACATATATCTAAATTTAAAAAAGTGAACAACCCAATAGAGAAATTAAAAATGACTTTGAATAGGCAATTTAGATAAAAAGAAATACAAATCATAACATACGTATAAAAACGTTTGACCTCACTAATACTGAGATTAATAACAGTAATGCAAAGGGAAAAGAACATAAGGTATTATTTTTGCTTTTTATTCTTAAAACTTAAAATGTCTGAAATAATCCAATGTTGGTGAAGTAAAGGTAAACCAGAGAAATTCCGCTGTGGAAAGGAATCTAAAATAGTACTTTTTAGAGACCAATTTAAAATCCAGCATTTATCAACATCTTCTAGCAGGCATTTGATAAGATATGTGGTAACCTGTTAAAATGAACACTTTTTTGAGAGTGCAGTTTGTAACAGGCAATAAGGAGGAAGACATTTTTTTGTCTTATACCCTTCATATTTTACATTGAAAATACAATACTATAATGACTGTTAACAGGAAGCTTGGGGCTGGTGCACTGGGATGACCCAGAGGGATGGTATGAGGAGGGAGGTGGGAGAGGGGATTAGGATTGGAAACACGTGTACACCCATGGCAGATTCATGTTGATGTATGGCAAAACCAATACAATATAGTAAAGTAGTTAGCCTCTAATTAAAATAAATAAATTTAATTCAAAAAATTGATTTATATTATAAGAAAAATATATATTTGGTTATCCAGATGACCAAAATATATTTTTCATATATTCTTTTTATCCACAGTTCTTGGTTCATAGTTCCTCAAATCCTTGGAATTACCTAAATGTTGAGAATAAAAAATGTCTTGTATTTTAATGAGGTGACTTTCAAAAAGCACCGAAGAATGAGGTTAGTTACCAAAGGATCCAACCTGTGATTCAAGGATTGGAGCTTTCAGTCTCACCCTCTGACCTCCTGGGATGAGAGAAAAGCTAAAAACTAAGTTCTATCACTAATGGCTGCTGATTTAATTAATCAGACCTGACTGTAGCCATGAAATTAAGACATGCACTCCTTGGATGGAAAGCTATGACCAACCTAGACAGCATATTAAAAAGCAAAGACATCGCTTCACTGACAAAGGTCTGTATAGTCAAAGCTATGGTTTTTTCAGCAGTCATGTACAGATGTGAGAGTTGGACCATAAGGAAGGCCGAGGGCCAAAGAATTGATGCCTTCAAATTGTGGTGCTGGAGAAGACTTTCGTGAGTCCCTTGGACAATGAGGAGATCAAACCAGTCAATCTTAAAGGAAATCAATCCTGAATATTCATTGGAAGGACTGATGTTGAAGCTGAAGCTCAAGCTCCAATAATTTGGCTGCCTGACACAAGTACACAACTCACTGGAAAAGATCCAGATGCTGGGAAAGATGGAAGGCTAGAAAAGAAGGGGTCAAAAGAGGATGAAATAGTTGGATGGCATCCCTGACTCAATGGACATGAGTTTGAGCAACCTCCAGGAGACAGTGAAGGACAGAGAGGCCTGGTGTGTTGCAGTTGACGGGGTTGCAAGGAGTCAGACATGACTTAGCAACTGAACAACAACAAATCTTAAAAGGACAGTGTTCAGAAAGCTTCCAGGTTGGTGAACACATGAAGATGTGGGGAGAATGGGTCCTGGAGAGGATAGGGCAGCCTTGAGCACCTTCCCACCAACCTTGCCTTATTCATCTCTTCATCTGGCTATTCCTAAGTTACATTTTTGTTAAGATAAACCAGTGACCTAGTCAGTATAAAATGCCTCAGAGTACTGTGAGCCTCTCTAGCAAATTAAAGAAACCCAAGAAGGGGTGAAATCTGTGACCTAACAACCTTTATTTTGACAACATCTGAAATCCAAGGAGAGCATTTTAGGAACCCCCAAAGTGTAGCCAGTTAGTCAGAAATAGAGGTGACAACCCAAAATTGTGATTGATGTCTGAGTGGGGGAAGGAGGTAATCTTGTAGGACTGAACCCTAAACCTGTGGAATCTGGTGCTATATCTGCGTAGATAGTGTCAGAATTGAGATGGATTGTAGGATTCCCAGTCGATGTGTGAATTCTTGGAGGTATGAACAAATACCCTACACACACTTTGAAACTGGGTCTAGGAACTCCATTAATGACTGAAAATAAAGGTAAATGCACAAGAGACTGAATATCATTTGAAAATTATAATGAGAGCAGTCTTTTAAGATAAAAAAATTTATTTTTAAATTTTAATAATCAAATAGTGAAATTTCTTAGAGTAGAATGTAGTTATCCATAAGAACAGAAAATTACCATTTTAAACCATTTCCAGAACTATAATGCTCATTACTAGACATGTAGAATCATAATAAAATAATACAGCCAAATATGCATTACACTATATTGAAGCAATCATACATTTTGCAATCTTTAATTCTCACAACAGTGAGTAAAAAGCTTTTACTTACAACCTTTTAAACCAAAATCAAAATATTATTATCAAAGTTTCCTAATAAGCTATTGCAATTGAAATTTTGAAAACAATATGTAAATTGTGGCCCATTATTTGCCAGCGGAGTCAGTGGGTAACCTTTCTACGTGACTTTGTCCTTGGTGGTTTCTCTATCTGAAATGTTTGTAATTTGCCTGACTTGACTCATATCTCTACTCAGATGTTAGCATATTAGAGGTGTCAACCCAATCTCCTCTTTAAAACAATAACACCAATTTTTATGTTATTACTTACATTCCATATTTTGCCTACATTTGCCTCTTATCCTTATCAAGACCTAGAGAATATACCTATTTTTAGGGTCTGTCTTCCCTGCTGGGCTTCCCTGGTAGCTCAGCTGGTAAAGAATCTGCCTGCAATACAGGAGATCCCAGTTCAATTCCTGGTCAGGAAGATCCCTTGGAGAAAAGATAGGCTACCTATTCCAGTATTCATGAGCTTCCCTGATGGCTCAGATGTAAAAAAAATCCACCTGCAATGTGGGAGACCTGTGTTCAATCCCTGGGTGGAGAAGATCTTCTTGAGGAGGACATGGCAACCCACTCCAGTATTCTTGCCTGGGGAATCCCCATGGACAGAGGAGCCTGGCAGGCTATAGTCCATGGGGTTGCAAAGAGTTGGACACGACTGAGTGACTAAGCAAAGCACAGCATATCTTCCCTGTTAGATTGTAAACCCTTTGATCTTAGGGGATATATATATATATATATATATATATATATATATATATATATATCTTTATTTACTGAAACATAGCAAGCATTCAATGACTATTTGTTGAGTAAATGAATCAGTTAAATTCAGTTGCTCAGTCGTATCTGACTCTTTGTGACCCCATGGACTGCAGCACAGCAGGCTTCCCTGTCCATCATCAATTCCTAGAGCTTGCTCAAACTCAGATCCATCAAGTTGATGATGACCTCCTCCAACCATGTCATCCTCTGTCATCCCCTTCTCCTCCTGCCATCAATCTTTCCCAGCATCAGGGTCTTTTCTAATGAATTGATTCTTCACATCAGGTGGCCAAAGTTTTGGAGCATGAATGAATGAATGAGGAATAAATAGCTCTGAGCCTGTTTTCTCATTTATAAAATCAGGATACTAATAATGGCTCCCTGTGTTTTTGAAGGTGTTTTTGAAGGTTTAAATGTGATTAAAAGTTTAGCACAGTTTCTAGCACATAGTCATCACTAGATATGTAATTGAATTTTTTATTTCTTGTTTTAGTTTTCTACAATTTCAGTGATTTTCCTTTTTAAATAATCTAATTTGTGAAAATGGTCTTAATTCTTCCTTAAGACTGCTCTCCTCTCCCTTTCTTTCTAAATATTTATGTCATTTGCATTTATATAGTTTTCAAATTTTCAATTGCAATAGCTTCTTATTAGGAAATATTGATAATAATATTTTTATTTTAGTTTAAAAGGCTGAAAGAGAAAGCTCTTAACTCACTGTTGTCATGAAAATTAAAGGTTGCAGTGACTGGAGAATACATACTGTGTATATGAACAATATGCACATTTTCTTTGATAGAATCATTTTCTATCAAATGATAGAAAAAATATTCCAAAGTGCATAAAGCAATGGATTCACTTATTCCAAAGCAGAAAGAGAAGTAGGCTTTACAAAATTTAGGGTTTGGCAAAGGTTGTTATATCTGATTTTGATACAGTATTGGCTATCCTTCAGTGTTCCTGGATTAAACAAAAACAAATAATTAGTCTGTTTTCTAAGAACTGCCACTCAAACAATCAAAATACAAATGTTGTTGCATCCAAGCAACTGGGAATTGTCCCAGGGCAGCTGCATACTTCTACCCTTGTAATTCACTTCAGTAAAAATCAGATAGTACAAACTTAAGACATATAATCTCATACCTAGAGGATATTTGATTTTCATCATTCTTAGTAAAGAAAAACAACAACAACAAAAAACCCTGAGAATTAGGCCACCCTAGAGATGCTTTATAACCTCAGACTGACCTTGACTTTGGAAACTAGTTCTTTTCGTCCCAATATCCTCATTTATGAAATGTCAGCCAGTTAGCTAATTATCATTTCTTATACAGATTATTTTTTAAAACAGTATTATGTACAATTTTTAAAAATTGTTATTGGAGTATAGGTACTTTACAATGTTGTGTTAATTCCTTGTTGTCCTGTTGTTTAGTTGCTAAGTTGTGTCCGACTCTTTTGCGACCCCATGGATTGTAGCCTGCCAGGCTCCCCTCTCCATGGGATTTCTCAGGTAAGTAATACTGGGGCAGGTTACCATTTCCTTCTGCAGGGGATCTTCCTGACCCAGGGATGGAACCTGCATCTCATCTCCCCTGCCTTTTACATTGGCAGGCAGATTCTTTACCACTGAACCACCTGGGAAGCCCTATGTTTTCTATAGTCATATGTATGACTTCCTTCTCTGAATTTCAGACTTTCTAGCGTCTTCATCCTTCATATATACATATGACTATGCTGCTGCTACTGCTAAGTCGCTTCAGTCGTGTCCGACTCTGTGCGACCCCATAGACGGCAGCCCACCAGGCTCCTCAGTCCATGGGATTCTTCAGGCAAGAACACTGGAGTGGGTTGCCATTTCCTCCTCCAATGTATGAAAGTAAAAAGTCAAAGTGAAGTCGCTCAGTCGTGTCCAACTCTTAGCGACCCTACGGACTGCAGCCTACCAGGCTCCTGCGTCCATGGGATTTTCCAGGCAAGAGTACTGGAGTGGGGTGCCATTGCCTTCTCCAACATATGACTATAAGAAACTATATATACTGGATGTCTCTGTGTGTATATGTATAAAGAATACATTTTTTAAGATACGAAGCCATGTCTGGCACATGATAAGTTCTCAATAAATAGCTGATGAGTGAAAGAAAATGATACAGAGTTGCCAGATAAAATATGGGATAGCTAGTCAAATTTGAATGCCAGGTAAACAACAAATCATTTTTTAGTATAAGCATGTCTCCAGTATTGTGTGGGACATGCTTACATTAAAACACTAGCTGTTGTTTATCTGAAATCCATACCTAAAGGGACCTCTTGTATTTTTATGCAAATCTGTGTATAATAGGTGCTGCTTACAAAACCTGAGATGAGAAGTCATTGGAATCAAATAAAGTGAATCTAGGTGGATACTGAGCAACCTGACTCTCGCGAGAGAAGGAGCAGGAAAGAGCGAGAGAGCAGGACATGTGGTCCGGACTGAGGGGAGCGGACCACTTGGGAGCTGCCAGAGGGCTACGTTGGAAGGCGCCAAGGAAGGCAGGCGTGCAGGTTTTAATATGGAAAGGAAACTTTTAATTCAAGTTTCCTCTTGAGCTGAACAGTTCTGGACACCTTTGGCAGGAGCCAACAAAGGTCCGTCTGGTCAAGGCTATGGTTTTTCCAGTGGTCATGTATGGATGTGAAAGTTGGACTGTGAAGAAAGCTGAGCACAAAGAACTGATGCTTTTGAAGTGATGTTGGAGAAGACTCTTGAGAGTTCCTTGGACTACAAGGAGATCCAAGCAGTCCATTCTAAAGATCAGACCTGGGTGATCTTTGGAAGGACTTATGCTAAAGCTGAAACTCCAGTACTTTGGCCACCTCATGCCAAGAGTTGACTCATTGGAAAAGACTCTGATGCTGGGAGGGATTGGGGGCAGGAGGAGAAGGGGACGACAGAGGATGAGATGGCTGGATGGCATCACCGACTCATGGACATGAGTTTGGGTGAACTCCGGGAGTTGGTGATAGACAGGGAGGCCCGGCCTGCTGTGATTCATGGGGTTGCAAAGAGTCGGACACGACTGAGCGACTGAACTGAACTGAACTGCACACTGGACTCCTCCACTAACGGAGTCCTTGCACTTCCAGCCACAGTACTACGCCCGGAAGAAACCAAGTAAGTTAAACCAAAACAAACCCAAACCTTTTTGGTGTGGTGTAAAAACCGTAAAATTGTGCTTGTATGTGTGTGCGTGTGTAGCATTCTTGTTGGAGAGAAGAGGCAGACTTCTTTAAGGAACTAGTTTGCTAACTGCTGATTCAGGAAAAAAGAGTTGAAACCAGGGGTCAAGATGGAGCACACAGCCCTTACATTTGGTGCAAGAGGTTTTTGTGGTTCTCTAGACTAGAAAGCACTCGACCTTGGCCAACCAAGAAGCAAAGTCAAGGGTGAGTAAAGTGGAAGGTGCGGTAGCCCAGGCAGCCCCCAGGAGGAGAGGGTAATGGGGCCCTGCAAGTGCCTGCAGCTGCATCAAAGTATCAATTAAAACACTTTAGAAACAGTGAGAGACATTATTTTTGGGGACTCCAAAATCACTGCAGATGGTGAGCGCAGCCATGAAATTAAAAGATGCTTGCTCCTTGGAAGAAATGTTATAACCAATCTAGACAGCATATTAAAAAGAAGAGATATTACTTTGGCAACAAAGGTCCGTCTAGTCAAAGCTATGGTTTTTCCAGTAGTCATGTATGGATGTGAGAGTTGGACTATAAAGAAAGCTGAGCACCAAAGAATGGATGCTTTTGAACTGTGGTGTTGGAGAAGACTCTTGAGAGTCCTTTGGACTGCAAGGAAAACAAACCAGTCCATCCTAAAGGAAATCAGTCCTGAATATTCATTGCAAGGACTGATGCTGAAGCTGAAACTCCAATACTTTGGCTACTTGATGCAAAGAACTAACTCATTGGAAAAGACCCTGATGCTGGGAAAGATTGAGGTCAGGAGGAGAAGGGGACAATAGAGGATGAGATGGTTGGATGGCATCACGGACTCAACGGACATGAGTTTGAGTAAACTCCCGGAGTTGGTGATGGACAGGGAGGTCTGGCGGGCTGCAGTCCATGGGGTCACAAAGAGTCGGACAGGACTGAGCAACTGAACTGAACTGATCTGAATTGAACAAGCCTAGGGTGTTTTTCCTGCTAATCCTCATTGGGAATGAATAGGGAGCTGTTAAATTGATAGTGAAGTCTTATTTTAAAACAGCAGTGAGTTACTTTATCACGAATTGCTGTCCTTTTTCTCTCAGCTGTCCTATTCAAAGTCAAAGCCCACCTTCTGGGTTAATTTATACTGTATAGCAAAGTGAATGAGTTATATGTATACAGTTGTAATTGTTTAGTCCCTGAATCATGTCCAACTCTTTGTGAGGTATGGACTGTAACTGGCCAGGTTCCTCTGTCCATGGGATTTCTCAGCCAAGAACATTGGAGTAGGTTGCCATTTCCTTCTCCAAGGTATCTTTCTCAGCCAGGGATTGAACTTGCATCTCTTGCATTGGTAGGGGCATTCTTTACTACTTGGCCACTAGGGAAGCCATATGTATACACATATCCCCTTCTTTTTGGATTTGCTTCCCATTAGGTCCCCACAGAGCATTGAGGAGAGATATTTGTGCTGGAGGATAGGTTCTCATTAGCTATCTATTGCAAGAATACTGGAGTGGGTTGCCATGCTCCTCTCCAGGGGATTTTCCAAGCCAGGGATCAAACTCTCCCACATTGCAGGCAGATTCTGTATAGTCTGAGCCACCAGGGAAGCCCTTATATAGTATCAGTAGTGTATATATGTTAATCCCAATCTCCCAATCATCCCATCCTTCCTCTTCCTCCTTGGAATCCTTACGTTTGTTTTCAACAGCTCTATCTCTATTTCTGCTTTGTAAATAAGATTTGTCTCTTATTCTTATTTCTTATTACCATTATTTCTCAGATTCCACATATATGTATTAATATGTAATTTTTTTTTCTACTTCTGACTTCAGTATGTATCACAGTCTCTAGGTCCATCCATATCTCTCCAAATAAACCAATTTTTTTCCTTTTTATTGGTGAGTAATTTTCTATTGTATATATGTATCTCATCTTCTTTGCCCATACCTCTGTTGATGGATATTTAGCTAGTATAAACAGTGCTACAGTGAACACTGGGGTACATGTGTCTTTTTGAATTTTTAATTTTCTGGGTACATGGCCAGTAGGGAAATTGCTGAGTCACATGGTAAAGAATCTGCCTACCAAGGCAAAAGAAGCAAGAGATGCAGGTTCGATCCCTGGGTGGAGCAGATCCCTTGGAGTAGGAAATGGCACTCCAGTATTCCTGCCTGGAGAATCCCATAAGAACTGGAGCCTGGCGGGCTACAGTCCATGGGGTCTCAAAGAGTTGGACACCACTGAGTAACTAACACTGTAACTTTCATTCTGTTCTCCATAGCGGCTGTATCAATTTACATTCCCACCAACAGTGCAGCAGGGTTCCCTTTATTTCACACCCTTTCCAGGATTTATTGTTTGTAGATTTTGTGATGACGGTCATTCTGACCATGGGATGAGATGACTCATTTGAGTCTTATATAGATTCTTGATACATTCATTTCCAGCTTGCCATTTGTGGCTTCATGAGTAGAATACTCAGTTTTATAAAACAGCAGCAAACCCTCACTAAAACTTTGGGGATCTCCTTGAGTGATTGATTAAGGTACGTGGACAGGAAAATAATATTTTATAAAAGCAGTTTTATTATGGAGAAGACAATGGCATTTCACTCCAGTACTCTTGCCTGGAAAATCCGATGGACGGAGGAGCCTGGTAGGCTGCAGTCCATGGGGTCGCTAAGAGTCAGACATGACTGAGTGACTTCACTTTCACTTTTCACTTTCCTGCATTGGAGAAGGAAATGGCAACCCACTCCAGTGTTCTTGCCTGGAGAATCCCAGGGACAGGGGAGCCTGGTGGGGTGCCGTCTATGGGGTCACACAGAGTCGGACACGACTGAAGAGACTTAGCAGCAGCAGCAGTTTTATTATTATTGAAAATTTCAAGAGAAATACACTATATTTCTCCTCTAAGGAATACTTAAAGTGTATTACATCTTTAATATTTTCACATTAGTTTATATCCTATTAGTCAGAATTATTGTTTCCTGTTAATTCCTATAGTATTTAAATGCATACATAAGTCATATGGAACATTAGGGACACTGTTTATTTTGTCTGTTTATTCCTGAATATATCCTTTGGCCAAAAAGTTTGTTTGGGTTTTCCCATAACATCTTATGGGAATATTATATCATAAACCTTTGTTTATATGCAGGTTTTATGGTAATGTGAAATACACATTCAAAAATTGAAAAGAGCTTCAGGTGAAGCTAATACTGACAATTTTTATAAATCTTATCACAGTCTTAAAGATAATAAAATCTCTTAAAGCTTGGAATTAAGTGTCATTTTCAAACAATTTCTTATGAACCTGACAAGAAACACTTGCCTCAACGTATTAATTGCTCTATTAACTCTAAAATTTAATGGCAAAATCAGCATAGAAAATATTATGAGTGAAATTCCTCCACTTGCAACATTTGCAGAGTAGCTTTTAGCGAAGAGATTTTGGCACACAGAGCGTGTTTTTCTCATTTATCATGAGGAGAAATAAATGTCAGTAAACTTTGGCTCAAAAGGAAGGACTAAAGCCTACTAGCCAATAGGCTTTTGAGAAATGCTATAGATCTCATGGGCGAATTCGAATAAAATTTTGAAGCAAAAAATGAAGTTTTTTCCTTCAAAAAATTGCAGTTTAGAGGAGAAAGGGATTTTTCACATTGAGTAAGCAAATGAACTGAGATGCACATGGATGAGCTCTCTCTGATGAGTTCCAAACTCAGAAAGGCACAGAGTCCCCTCAAATGATTCTGTTGGGTGGGGAATGAGGAAAGGGTTGTAATCCTAGGTCCCAGATAATTTCCACTATCTGTTCCATTTCCTGAGAGACAAGCTCTTTGCTGCTGTAGCAAAGAACGTGGATAGGTTTCTTCTGATTACCTTGAACGTTTTAGCATTTCAGGAGATTCTTACAGATTTATTAGAAACTGATATTTTGCCATGAGCATTTAGTTTCTCTTCACATCTTACAAATAACTCTGATTTTCTGTTTCACTACAGGCTTCCCTGGTAGCTCAGCTGGTAAAGAATCTGCCTGCAATGCAGGAGACCTGGGTTCAATCACTGGGTTGGGAAGATCCCCTGGAGAAGGTAATGGCTACCCACTCCAGTATTCTAGCCTGGAATTCCATGGACTCTATAGTCCATGGGGTCACGAAGAGTCAGACAGGACTGAGCGACTTTCACTTTTCTTTCTCTTAAACTAAAAAGGATTATCCTTTTTTTTTTTTTTTTTTTTTCCATATCTTGGTTCTGACTCTACATACATGAGAAGAGAAAGTAATCTGAGGAAAAATAGTTGCTCTTCTCTGCCAGTAGAGTTCCATGGTTGTGAACAGCCTCAAGCCCCATCTCTGGCCTTATTCCTATGTTCTCAAGTGCTGGTTGTCTCCACAGAGTCCATTTTCCATGATATGCTGAAGTCAGTCAATTACACTTTTTCCCTTGCCAGAAGTCACAAATGAGTATCATGTAATACTAGAACGCCCCATTTTCATTGCTTTGCTTGTCTTGTATTTCTTCTTACTTCCTACAATCACCAAACACTCAGCTTTCTATCATTTATCTATTTTTTTTTCTTGTTGCTTTACATTAATGTGATGTTTGCATCTGGTGTTGTATTTTCTGAGTATGTCATGGGATATTGAGGGTAAGGATTAATCATTACCATATAGCAACTATCATAACAGAAAGGCTTTGAGTCTGCATCTGTTTTTTTTTTTTTTAATTCAATTACTTATATGATTGGAAGTAGTATCTTCCAAAATGTAAAACTTCCTAAAAGCCGTAATCAAATCTTTCCAAAACCTTAATGCACACAGGCAAGATCCTCAAATTTAAATATTCTAACAGATGTACTTATTTTCACATAATATAATGCACTTCACAATTTTATTTTTTAAGTCTTAGATTATTTTTCCAGCTGAGTGAGCACATGATCAACATGCTCAAGAGATGGTTTAAAGGGATCATTTTCAAATCCAATCCATTTTCTCTCTAATAATATTCATGAGCTTACTGTACTTAGTGTCTGACTCTTTGCAAACCCATTGTACTATAACCTGCAAGGCTCCTCTGTCTATGGGATTTCCTAGGCAAGAATATTGGAGTGGGTTGAAATTTCCTTCTCCAGAGGATCTTCCCAACCCAAGGATGGAAACTTTTTCTCCTGTATCTCATGCATTGCAAGCAGATTCTTTAACTGCTGAGCCACTGAGGAAGCCCAATAATATTCATTTCCCTTTGGAAAAAACTCTTTCTTCTTACATTTAGAAACTCACCTATTTTGTATAGTCTCAGAGGCTTCCAGTTTCTTTTTGGGTACTTAAAAATACATTTTATTTTAATTTGTATTTTTCTAGTAATGAGTGGTGTTGAGCATCTTTTCATGTGTTTAACATATTCTGGAAATTAATTCTGTTGTGAGTTGTTTCATTTGCAATTATTTTCTCCCATTCTGAAAATGAGGTAAGAGATGGCAGGGAGGCTTATGTAAATAGATGGCTGATTCACACATTGATGTATGGTTGAAACCAACACAATATTTTAAAGCAATTTTCCTCTAATTAAAAATATATAAAGTTTTAAAAAATACAAAAAAAGATACAGAATGTTATAAAATAAAAATCTATTTTAATTAATTTTTGTGGATAAACTCTCTTAATCAGAGGCACCTTAATAAGATGGAGTTTGCTGAACATGTGTATTTGGAAAGAAAATAAAGAAGTTATTCTCTAATGAAATCATATAAGATTTTGGTTTTTTTGCATTGTCATTAACAAAGCATAATACTATTGTGCTCTTGTTTATTCAGTCATAATAGCCTATATCCATGGCCACAGTGATTTGATCCAAATGGTTATATCATAGACCCATCTAGTCAAAGCTCTGGTTTTTCCAGTAGTCATGTATGGATATGAGAATTGGACTATAAAGAAAACTGAGTGCCTAAGTGCCAAACTGATGCTTTTGAACTGTGGTGTCAGAGAAGATTCTTGAGAGTCCCTTGGACTGCAAGGAGATCAAGCCAGTCAATCCTAAAGGAAATCAATCCTGAATATTCATTGGAAGGACTGATGCTGAAGCTGCAACTCCAATACTTTCGTCACCTGATGCAAAGAAGTGACTCCCTAGAAAAGACCCTGATGCTGGGAAAGTGTGAAGGCAGGAGGAAAAGGGGACGACAGAGGGTGAGATGGTTGGATGGCCTCACTGACTCAATGGACATGAGTTTGAGCAAGCTCCGGGGGTTGGTGATGGACAGGGAAGCCTGGAGTGCTGCAGTCCATGGGGTCACAAAGAGTTGGACACAACTAAGCAACTGAACTGAGCTGAACTGAAACCAAGGATATCAAGAGCCTTCTTTTCTGAGCATTATTTCAACCTGCATTAGAAAAGGTATTGTTACTTTTTTTTTTCCTGATGAAAAAATAACAAAAAAACTTCCAAGCATGTGATTCTGGGTTTACAAATAGCTATAAATTCTGTCTTGGAAACTGATACCACAAGGAGAGGAAGAGGGTAGTCTTTTGAGTTGAATTCTTGGACATCCCAGCCCTTTGCAATTGCTTGAGAGGTGAAGATGCATTTTATGATCAAGAAAATTTGAATCGGTTTTTTGTCTTTTTTAACTCAATGCTGAACATTGTGGATGTTATCATTTGTTTGGCTTTTCTCTTATCTTTTAAATATTGTTGAATTTGTTTTAACAATTGAACTGCTTGCAGATTAGCTTGATCTTTTCTAAGGTCTTTTTTGTTGTTGTTCAGGTTGATGCTGCTGTTTTGAGGGCTTCAAGTCCCCTAGGACTCTTAACCCTGCCACTGAAGCATAACTCTTCTGGTGGTGCCTTTCATGAGCACACCGTGTGTTTCTGAGGTCTGTATCTCTGTCTACTCAGAATTGAAACATATCCAACAGTTTGGGAGTCCTGGGAATTGTTTAGGTTGCAGTTCCTTGGGAATAATTCTTTGCTTACCCACCCTTATAAACGTCTATGCTTGCTTCAACGGATGTACAGGTAATTTGACACAACTTGATCCGTTTTGTTTTTCTGTTTGCTTTTTTTACTACCTCAGTTTGACATTCTTCTGTGAGCTGTGTAGGGTTTCCTCCTTTACACATACCTGGCAGCATGTCACAAATTTTCTCTTTTGGTTTTTTTTGGGGCACATTTTTCCTAGGACTTAACTGTTTTCTTTTTTGGGTCATGCTCTTGGTTTAAGAACTCTTTCTTAGCCCTAGATATCTTGAAGATAGGGTCCTTTTTTCATCTAAAATTTGTTAAGTTTTATGTTTTACATTTTACTGTGTGATCCATTTCAAGTCTAGTTTTGTATAATGTGTAAGACTTAGGTCAAGATTTTTTTTCCCACCTATGAATGTCTGATTTGTTGAAAAGAGTATCTTTCCTCTATTTAATTGGTTCTGCCTTTGTGAAAAATAGACTTCGGAGGCTAAAATGTTTTCTACAAACAAGAGATGAGAGGGGGGAGCGGTCTATCTTTGGATGGCCCCATAGGATTCTGCTTACAGCTTCTTTAAGATGTTATTAATGAAAGAAAAAAGAAATCCCAGGAAACTCTCCATCAGGTCATTCCTCAACCCCAAGGTTCTTACCAGTTTGCTTTTCTTTGACCAGAGTTTCAGCCTTCTTGTTTGTTATTTATTTAATGTCTAGAGGTTTTGCTTACACTTGGGGGAATAGGGAAAAGTATATCTACATGGTTGCCTCATAAACAGAAGCCTTTAGCTCTTGTTCTGCCACCGTGGGGTAGAATCACATACATTTACAGAGTAGAACTGAAACCGAGTCCCCCTAAAATAGAATTCCCTTACTGAGTCATATTATTCTCATTATTTAAAACTTTATTGTCTCTCTTGTCCCCTCTGATTTCAGCTCTGTGCTGAGTACTAATTAAGCAAAGTCAGATGATTGCTGTTGTTGATAACACCTGCTATGTACTGTAATTGCTCTTATCAACATCATTATTAACATACAAACTTGAGTTGTTCCTCCAGGATAAGATGAGCTAACAGAATCATGGACCACCTGACCAGAAAACTGTAAACCAGAAGCATCATGACTCCCAAAAATACAATTAAGACATGTCATAGAAATGTCACAAGGTGATGATAAACCCTAGCTTCTTGGTTCTTCCCCTTTAAGACACCTCTAACTCAAAGATCAAGTTTCAGCGGAAATGAAAGTTGTTTCCCAGTCCTTTGCTGGATGTCATGCAATGAATTCTTACTTTGCTGCAAACTCCCACTGTCAGAGTTTGGCTTTATGTGCTATAGGCACATAAACCCTTTACTCAGTTATAGAACTGCCTAACAATTTTTACCTTGTGTGTGTGTGTCCAACTATGTGTTTCAGAATGAGTATTTTGCAAATAACAATTTCTGTCACGTTACTGAAAACATCACAACCAATTTTCAGATAAATTTGCGTTTGTACAATTCATGACATAAGTCACTGTTTCATCCCAAACCTATTACCATTGGCTAGCAAAATACCTGGTTAGCACTAGACATTTAGTAAATATTTCTTGAATAATTAGTGAAACAATAAGTGCTTGCAAAACAATAGTGACATCTAGCCACACTCCTTTCTTCTAAAATCAATTATTCAAGGAATTCCCAGAGGGTCCAGTGATTAGGACTCAACACTTTCACTTTTGGGACCTGAGTTTGATCCTTAATGAGGGAACTAGGATCCCACCTAGTCACGTGGGCTGGCCAAAAAAGCCTCAGTTATTCATTGTGTTATATAGGTGATTGTTTGCTTTCTTTTTTTTTTTTTTCCTTCATCTTTCCAGATCATCTGGCATTCAGATAATTTAAGGTTAATAGTTAAAATTAAGTAAACTTCTAACAGATATTTAGCATACATTCTATAGCTTGAACTACTGTGTCATCATCTTGGAAGTGCTGATGCTGGTTCATCTTAATACTTGTTTTTATCTGTACCTGTCTACCCAGTCTCCACATAAATGGTTAATTAGGTCAGTCTCAGAGCTTCACTCTTCTGCTTTAAAAGCTTTGTTTTACAAGCTACCTCCATAATGGCAGCCAAGTTCACTCTCTGGTCTTTAAGGGTCTCTAAATTCTTGCCTCCATGTACTTTGATGATTTCTCTTATGCTATCTCTCATATAAGCTAATGGTAAGTAAATTTTTTCCCCAAATTATACATTAATTTCAAACCCCTGGTCTCAACAGCTTCTGAAAAAAAAAAAAAATATATATATATATATAGTCCCAATTTCTCTTTCTGTCAGGATAATCAGGAGATCTTATCACTTGGATTTTTAATAAATTGGCCATCTCCTTCCTCAATTTACTCCCCAGAAGCTTAAGCATTTCCTGGGGAGCTGTTTCACAAATACTTTGAGACAGTTATCTAAGTTTCTTCTGCTCGAACCCACTTGCTTTGCCAACATATCCTCATCCATGGTGCTGCTGCTGTTCCCAAGACCCCCATTTGCCTAAACATAGCTTTTCTCAGCTTCCGACTTCCACGGTCGCCTCTTGCCCCACTAAGGTATATGATATCAGTGAAGAAAGATGGTTCTTTTGCAAGTCATCCATCCTCTTAAAATGACCACAACGCAACTGAAACCAAGTAGTACTTCTAACTATATTCCACTAAAATATCATGGATTGAGGGTGAAGTATACATCACAAAAGGATGGTTCTATGCTTCTCCGGGAAACCCTGGTCTAAGGTTTCTGTAAGGTTTATCTTGTTTTTGACTGCAGGTTCATCTCCGTGAACACTTTTCTCATCTTTATACTTCAGCTTAAGTCTAATATAACTCTTCTTGGACTCTGAGAGAGGGAAATTTAAAAGGGAGAGGACTTTAACAATAAAAAAGAAGTAAGTTTTTTAAAAGTATTTGTAAATATAGCTCTATGTTTTAGGCTTAATTCCAAGATTAAGATGTGTGAAGTTAGTGATTTCAGAGGAACTTATTCCAAATGCCATTCAGCCTGATATTGAAAGAAACAGGCAAGAAAAGAGAGAGGAGCTGTAGAATTTTTAGTTTTTTAGTTTGTTTTGTGGCTTAAAAAAATTCTGAAAACCAAGATTTAAGTGAGTGCACAGCTGGAGAGCAGAGAGTCTGGCAAAGACTAAAATGGCAGTCACCCAACCCAGCTGTCTCATTACAATAAATCCTCAACAAGGCCTCCTGCATGGGGCAAAAAACATATGAAAGTGAAACAAATAATTACTTGAAGTGAGTGAGTTTGAATAGCTCTGTCATGATTTAAGATCCAAGTAAGTGTCTGGGAGTTGTTTAAATAGGACACAGAAGGAGACCTTAAGCAAAAGCATGCAGTCAGTCAGTTAATGGTGTTTGCAGATTCTGTGTTCACGGTGGACCGTGTTGCTGCTCTCCGTCCATCACGTATCCTCTGACACAGTTATGTCCAACACAAGTAATCTAAGAGTCTGTGACTTTTACATCACATTCCCTTTTCTCCTAGTTAAAAAAGACAGTGTGGTGTGGGGGAGTAAGGGACACTAGAAGAGATAAGGGAGAGGAGTAATAGATAATGGTGATTAAAAAAAAAAAATCTGTCTCTAAGTAAACTACCTAAAATACTCTATATGCATTGGTACATCTTCTAAACTACCGGTTTCCCTTTCCTCCTTAGTCATGGGTTATGTTTGCAGAGTTGGTGTCTGCTCTTAATCACTGGTCTGGATTTCTGGGAGAAACAGCAGAGTTGGAGTCAGAGACTATGGTTGAAACCTGATGTTGTGTTTAACAGTGCTCAATAACATAGACTTTCCTTAACTTATTCAATTTTAGTTTTTTATCTGCCAAAATTGAATTTTAAATGAAATGAAATTGGATATACATGAAACTGTTGATATGTTGAAGGATAATGATTCAATTATTCCTTTGGGCCATCTCCCAGTACGTTAGTCTCAAGTCAAAATATCAGCCTTTCTTTCAAAACTTTATAGATTAGCATTTAAAATTTTTTTTTTCTAAAAAAATATGCATTCCATCTGGTATAGACTTGTCAAATAAGGTAGTTCCTTCTACATTGAAGATATAGTAAGCTACATAATTATGCCTGTTATAGTTTTTACTGCAATTTTTTTCACCTCACTTTGAAATGCAGTTAAGTCTCTTTCAGATCAAAAAAAGAAATATCACAAATTTTGGCATTGTAACAAATTGATAAGTTTTATATCATTTACTAGCTATAACTTTTATTTTGAGATCAATATATTTACTTCTCACATTTTCAAATGGCCTTTATGGCTTTGGTTGGGTTTTAGGCCATATAACTCATTTAAAAATTAGGTTCTGAATCCATGCTTCACACACATTTGAACTTATACAGAAAGTTGCTATAAACCAATTCATTATAACTGATTTTAGAGGCAAGGAACTCTTCCCATTCTCTTTTATCTATTCCTGTAATTCAAAAAATTAATGACTGAAGTTGAAAATTAAGTTCACCTGCAATATAATGTAGGTTTTGATCACCGTTAAGTTTTAAAATTATTTTAAAATAAATAAATAAATAAATAATAAAATTATTTTTACACTTTTAGTCTAGACTAAAATGTTAGACTTATGATTTGGCCTTGCAGACTCTAGAGCTTTTTCTTGTCACTAGTGTTCCTGAAATTTAATGTGGAGTTGTGAATGTGAGGTCAAAAGCACTAAAATGGCTAAATGAGAGCATAAATATAACTAGAAAATGTGCAACTGAGCACACACACATAGATCCATAATCTTTTTCTCAGTCAGCTTTATCAAAATAAAAATTTTATCTCTATTTGTCTCTGCTGCTTCATTTTTCAAAACCCCACAGTAGAGCAAGAATCATCTGGTTTTTAATATTAAAAAAACAGTAATAGTATATAGAGAGGAAATACTTTTAAAAAGTATTGACTTATTTGCCAAAAATATTATCTTACTCAGGAAATTTCTGTCTTGCCCAGCTTGCCTTTTGATTGTTTAGAAATCAGTGTAAAACATATGAGATAAATACATCGGTACAGATTTTTGTTAAGAATTATAAAACATATAAAATCTCACCATTTTTCCAGGAAATTATTAATTCTAGCTACAATATATTAAGTTGGTGCAAAACTAATTGCAGTTTTTGCATTGCTGAAATTTGCCATTTGATATTGGAAAATTTTCTTAAATAAATGTGATTATGTTGTATACCATTTTAATACTCATTTCTTGCTTTATTTATTTATTTATTTGTTAATGACTTATTACTTGCTGCCTTTTTTTTAGACTAGGGAAATAATGTTAGATGAAAAGCAAAATCCAGTGATTTTCTTATTTGATTTCAAAATGGGTTGTTAAGCAGTGGAGATAACTCACAACATTAACAATGCATTTGGCCCAGGAGCTGCTAATGAATGTACAGTGAAGTGGTGGTTCAAGAAGTTTTGCAAAGGAGACAAGAGCCTTGAAGATGAGGCATGCAGTGGCCAGCCATCAGAAGTTGACAACTGATTAAGAGCAATCAAAGCTTATTCTCTTAAAACTACATGAAAAGTTGTTGAAGAACTCCACATTGACCATTCTATGGTCATTCAATTTGAAGCAAATTAGAAAGGTGAAAAAGCTCAATAAGTGGGTGCTTCATGAGCTAACTGAAAAAAAAAAAAGTGTTGTTTTGAAGGTCTTGCTTATACTATGCAACAACAACAATTTCTTAATCAGATTGTGACATGTGACAAAAAGTAATGGGCTTCCCTGGTGGCTCAGAGGGTAAAACATCTGCCTGCAATGCGGGAGACCTGGGTTCGATCCCTGGGTTGGGAAGATCCCCTGGAGAAGGAAAAGGCAACCCACTCCAGTACTCTTGCCAGGAAAATCCCATGGACAGAGAAGCCTGGTAGGCTACAGTCCATAGAGTCACAAGAGTCGGACACAACTGAGCGACTTTTCACTTTTCACTTTCATACAGTTGGCGATGACCAGCCAGTGGTTGGTCCAAAAAGAAGCTCCAAAGCATTTCCCAAAGCCAAACTTGTACCAAAAAAAAACCGCCGTGGTCACTGTTTGGTGGTGTGCTGCTGGTCTGATCCAATACAGCTTTCTGAATCCTGGCGAAACCATTACATCTGACAAGTATTTTCATCAAGTTAATGAGATGTATTGAAAACTGCAATACCACAGCCAACATTTGTCAATAGAAAAGCCCAATTCTTCTCCACTACAGTGCCAGACTGCATGTCACACTACCAGCATTTCAAAAGTTGAACAGATTGGGCCATGAAGTTTTGCATCACCAACAATATTCACCTGACCTCTTGCCAAACTACCACTTCTTCAAGCATCTGGACAACTTTTTTCAGGAAAAATGCTTCCATGAGCAGCAGGAGACAGAAAATGGTTTCCAAGAGTTTGTCGAATCCTGAAGCAAGGATTTTTACGATACAGGAATAAACAAACATTTCTTGCTGGCAAAAATGTGTTGGTTGTATTAGCACCTATTTTGATTAATAAAGATGTGTTTGGAAGCCTAATTATGATTTAAAATTCACAGTTAGAAATGACAATTACATTTGCACCAACCTAATAGTCCTGGCTGTGGGTATATACCCATTTTTTAAAATTTTATTTTATTTTAAACTTTACAATATTGTATTGGTTTTGCCAAATATCGAAATGAATCCGCCACAGGTATACCCATTTTTTATGTGAATTGCTTGGTTAGAGTTTTATAGAGACAATACATTTTACTCCCTTTCCTGATGTTCAAAATCTTTGCGAAAAACAGGTTCTAATGGAGATCAGAATACCAGGTCTAATAACTGTACATGAATCAGAGAATGTTGCTTTACTTCTGTAAAGAAATGAGTTCATTAATCCTTTACCTCTGGGCCACATGAAATTGTAGGCCATTGAATGCAGAGAAATAAAAGAAAAAAATTCCTCTGGAATTTCCACTGATTCTGAAATGGGAGACTCTGTGGAGAATAAGCTCGGGTATTTCTTCCATATTAGATGAAACCATTGATCAGATAAGACAGTTTTCTTCATTCCATGGTGAAGAAAGTGAAAGGGGAGTGATGAGAAGCCAGTGGTGTTTTTGTAATAAACGTCCTTTATGTTTCCAGGAGCCTAGGGGAATGGAAGTTATCCACACAGCTTGTAAATAATTTCCTATTTTGTTCTTGATGCCAGTGCTTTGGTACTGCTACTCAGTCACTTGGCCTAATCCTGAATTCTTGGTCAGAACTTGGCTTTTTTTTTTTTTTTTTCCAATCATCTAATACATCCATATAATCACCTAACTTACAGAGTCCAACTCTCCCTGTGATGACTTTGATCACACTAGTCTATTTTGATTTTGTTTATTTCTTGACTATATAGATCCATAGAGTCTTCCTTTCACATTGGTTATGGTTCCTAAAGGTGGCCTTTAAGCCTCTTGACTTTGAGCTTGATTTTATAGATTTCATTTAAGTATTTTTCCTCAACCGCTTCTTGAATTTTGTTCAGCCTCTCTGTATCCCAAGCCCCAGCATGATATGTAGTGTGCATTTTCTAACTCTGTATTTTGCCCAAGTCCTTATTCTGCTTTTCTCAGAATATTCTATCTCTTTATCCTACCTTTTCAGATTTTGCTATTTCTTTACATCCCAGAACAGAAGGTATCAAGGTATAAAAGCTGGATATAGACTTGGAAATATTAAGATCTAAATTTGTTTGCTACCTCCACAGACTTCAAAGATTTGTGATTTTAAACAAGTCTCATAGCTTCAGTTCAGTTCAGTCGCTCTGCTACTGCTACTGCTGCTAAGTCGCTTCAGTTGTGTCCGACTCTGTGCAACCCCATAGACGGAAGCCCACCAGGCTCCCCCGTCCCTGGGGCTCTCCAGGCAAGAACACTGGAGTGGGTTGCCATTTCCTTCTCCAATGCATGAAAGTGAAAAGTGAAAGTGAAGTCACTCAGTCCTGTCCGACTCTTAACGACCCCATGGACTACAGCCTACCAGGCTCCTCCATCCATGGGATTTTCCAGGCAAGAGTACTGGAGTGGGGTGCCATTGCCTTCTCCGGTCGCTCAGTTCAGTTCAATTCAGTTCAGTTGCTCAGTCGTATCCGACTCTTTGTGACCCCATGAATCACAGCACGCCAGGCTTCCCCGTCCATCACCAACTCCAGAATTTGCTCAAACTCACGTCCACTGAGTCGATGATGCCATTCAACCATTTCATCCTCTGTCACCCCCTTCTCCTCCTGCCTTCAATCTTTCCCAGCATCAGGGTCTTTTCCAATGAGTCAGCTCTCCATATTAGGTGGGCAAAGTATTGGAGTTTCAGCTTCAACATCAGTCCTTCCAATGAACACTCAGGACTGATCTCCTTTAGGATGGATTGGTTGGATCTTCTTGCAGTCCTAGGGACTCTCAAGAGTCTTCTCCAACACCACAGTTCAAAAGCATCAATACTTCGGCACTCAGCTTTCTTTATAGTCCAACTCTCACATCCATACATGAATACTGGAAAAACCGTAGCCTTGAATAGACAGAACTTTGTTAGCAAAGTAATGTCTCTGCTTTTTAATATGCTGTCTAGGCTGGTCATAACTTTTCTTCCAAGGAATAAGCGTCTTTTTATTTCATGGCTGCAATCACCATCTGCAGTGATTTTGGAGGCCAAAAAAATAAAGTCTCTTACTGTTTCCACTTTTTCCCCATCTATTTCCCATGAAGTGATGGGACCAGATGTCATGATCTTAGTTTTCTGAATCTTGAGTTTTAAGCCAACTTTTTCACTCTCCTCTTTCACTTTCATTAAGAGGCTCTTTAGTTCTTCACTTTCTGCCATTTGGCTGGTGTCATCTGCATATCTGAGGTTACTGATATTTTCCCCAGCAATCTTGATTCCAGCCTGTGCTTCATCCAGCCCAGCGTTTCTCATGAGGTACTCTGCATATAAGTTAAATAAGCACAGTGACAATATACAGCCTTGACGTACTCCTTTTCCTATTTGGAACCAGTCTGTTGTTCCATGTCCAGTTCTAACTGTTGCTTCCTGATCTGCATACAGATTTTCTCAAGAGGCAGGTCAGGTAGTCTGATACTCCCATCTCTTTCAGAATTTTCCGCAGTTTATTGTGATCCACACAGTCAAAGGCTTTGGCATAGTCGATAAAGCAGAAATAGATGTTTTTCTGGAACTCTCTTACTTTTTCAGTGATCCAGCAAATGTTAGCAATTTCATCTCTGGTTCCTCTGCCTTTTCTAAAACCAGCTTGAACATTTGGAAGTTCATGTTTCAAGGATTGTTGAAGCCTGGCTTGGAGAATCTTGAGCATTACTTTGCTAGCATGTGCTGCTGCTGCTGCTAAGTCACTTCAGTCGTGTCTGACTCTGTGCAACCCCGTAGATGGCAGGCCCCCAGACTCCCCCGTCTCTGGGATTCTCCAGGCAAGAACACTGGAGTCGGTTGCCATTTTCTTCTCCAACGCATGAAAGTGAAAAGTGAAAGTGAAGTCGCTCAGTTGTGTCTGACCCTCAGCGACCCCATGGACTGAAGCCTTCCAGGCTCCTCTGTCCATGGGATTTTCCAGGCAAGAGTACTGGAGTGGGGTGCCATTGCCTTCTCCAGCTAGCGTGTGAGATGAGTGCACTTGTGCGGAACTTTGAGCTTTCTTTGACATTGCCTTTCTTAGGGATTGGAATGAAAATTGACATTTTCCAGTCCTGTGGCCACTGCTGGGTTTTCCCAATTTGCTGGCATATTGAGTACAGCACTTTCACAGTATATTTCACATAGCTTAAACTTCAGTAACTTTATCTAAAGAAAATTCTCACCAAAAAAGTCACAATTATTAACTATTAAATAAATTAGTATGAAAATTTCTTAACAAATTGCAGGTAAAAAGTGACTTGAATGTCCTTAGACATGTTAGAGATTTATATTTTCCCATTAATTTGTTTTTCAGATTTCTTTCTCTTCCATAAAAATAGACTTAGAAAGCCCAGTTGTTATGACTTAATAGTATATTTTACCTATGCTATTTCACTTTTGACCTATACCATTTCATTTATTCATTTAATTAACTACTCATTGGCTTAGTTATTTCTCATAGTACTTAACATTTTATACCTTCATATCTTATTTTCATACATTCTCATTTCCTCCATCATCTTGTATAAAATCTTTATAACTAATTAGTTGATGATTGGGCATTTTATGGGCTTCCCCCGTGGCTCAGAGAGTAAAGAATCTGCCTGCAATGCAGGAGACCCAAGTTCAGTCTTTGGATTGAGAAGATCCCCTGGAGAAGGGAATGGAAATCTAAGCATTTTATGTTCATAAATGTGTTAAGCTCAGTGGATTTCACTGCATAGAAATTAATTTATGTTATTAAGTAAATATATGATGTTTACCAATAAATAAAGATGTGGGAAAGTGAATGAATTAAAGTATTTTGCCAAATTTTTAGGATAATGTAGTCAAACTACTTTTTTTTATTTACTTATTGGCACTAACAGTAAAACATAGAGATAGTGGAAAATGTGATTACATAGTTTTCTCTATCTTTTGAGTAGAGATTGTGTTTCATACATGTATGAAAATGATTATTAGGTGAGTTTAAGCAATTTAAAAATCAGAACTGTTCATGTAATCCCTAAATAATCTGAAAATAATATCAGAAGATTCCTAAGAAGTTCAGGAGTAGGATATACACTAATCTTCTCACAAGTATGATTTCAAATCATACAAATCGTGTTGAAACATTTGAATCGATTAATCTATTTTGTATAAGTTATAAGATTTGTATAAGTTATAAGATTATAAGTTATTTGTATAAGTTATAAATTATAAGATTATATAAGTAAATGTGGGATTTACAGGTTTTTTTTTAAATGTCATTTCCTCACAAGGCTTAAAATAAAAAAAAGTTAGTATAAAATGGACAACTAATACTTTAATTTTTCTCTTTGTTTCATATCAACACAGGGTCATAAATGAACCACCATGGCACTTGACTATTTTGATGAATGACCACTTGATCATTTTGAAAGTTAATTTGGGAATTTTTATCTATCATAAAAGTAAAAACTATATAATGAGGAATGAGCAATTTGCATAATGGTGATGATTACTAACATCCATTGAGTCTATGATTCAGACCCTCTTTTGAGGATGTCTTAGACCTTGACTCAATCTTCACCATCCCTTGGTCTTTCTGTTCTCACTGACAGATTAACAACAACAATAAGAAAAAAAAAGTAGGATCACCTACCATGCCCTTGGGATTAAAAAAAAAAATAGCAGATATGGTTCCTGGATTTAATCACTCACAGTATAATCAAAGAAAAAAATAAATAAACTTATGATTCTGACTCAGAAGAATAAATATAATGATTCAGAATTAGTCAAGATATTCTTTCAGCAGAGAAGACCAGACAAAAGGTTTTTCCTGAACTTTCTGCTGAAGAGGCTCAAACCCAACGTGTTGGAAACCTGGAAGTTGTTTTGCCACTGCTCTGAGTTCTGGTCGTACTATATCACTCACACAATCTGTCCACTTGGTTTTCTACAACACTTACATCCATTTTGGATTTTATTGCTGAGCTATTTTCTTTCTTCATATACATGAAAAAAAAATTTTTTTCTCTGCTTCCATGTAATCAGCAGTGACAAGAAGTTTTAATCACTTGAAGTCAGGACTTAGGAAATTTGCTCTGACTATAAATCAAAATGGATTAGTCGGGTATTAGTCTTCAAAGAATTTCATGAAAAATTCCAATTAAATTGGAGTTTAGATCCCTGCCTCCAGAAAGCCAAAGACTATAACATTTTTTCATTGGCACATCTTAGATCTTCTCTTTAGCCTTTCCCCTGTGAGAGGGAGAGGTGAGCATAAAGGCAATAGTTTTGTCCGCCCCTGAAACACAAGTGAGCCTGGAGGTTCAGATGACTTCAGTTGCCCTTATATGATCTCCCAATTTTTTGTCAAAAGACGTAGACAATAGTAGGCTAAAATTTCAAGTTGACAGACGAGCAATTAAACATTAACATTTAAAAAAAAAATGTTATGTATTTGGCTGCTCCAGGTCTTAGTTGTGGCACGCCACAGGATCTTCAATCTTCATTAGTCCCTGCAGGATCTTTTAGTCAAGGCACGTGGGATCTAGGGATCAACCACGGATTGAAACCGGGCCCCCCTGCATTGGGAGTGCTGAGTCTTAGCCACTGGACTGCAGGGAACTCCCAAGTGTTAACCTTTTTAAATGGCCTAAATAAAATGCTTTTACACCTCTGACTCATTTATTTTCACATGGTTTCCTCTAGCCTTTATCAACTTAGTAAGGATTGAGTAACTGTGAACTTCAAGTCCACAAGCAACGGCAAACTGCTTCAAAACCAGCTGAAGCTGGTACTATGATGACTATCTTTCTCTTCTGTCTTCACCCTAGGCAAGAGGCTTTTGCCAGTTTGAGGAAAAAAATTAAATAGCTATGACTTTCAAAATTAATAGCTACCTAATGCCTTTAGTTTCCCAAATTATGTCAAATACTTTAAAAACAATTTTCATTTTATTAAAAATTTTTTTTGTGTTTATAAGTGTTTTCCCTAAAGAGATTCCTGATGATTATAAAGATTTCTGGACATACATGTAGTTTTAATGAAAGCATTCCAAGATTTCTCCTAAATTACTACTATTTTTGATCTCTAAGTGAGGTTAGAATTTGATATATATAGTTCAACTCAAGCTTTAAAGGGATTTATTTATTTTTTACTGTAACATGCAGAAAAGCAAAAACTACTGGGAAAATGAACTCACACATAAATTAGTTGAGTAGATAAATTTAAAACTCTTCACCCACAATGTACAGTAAAATAAATACAAAGGATTTTTTTTTTCACTTTTGTGGGCAAAAGCAATAAATATGTTAAAAAATATTCTCCTGTAGTTAATAAATAATACTTTCATGTGTTGTTCAGTTGCTTAATCGTGCCTGAGACTTTGTGACCCCATGGACTACCTCATGCTGGGCTTCCCTGTCCTCCACTATCTCCCCGAGTTTGCTCACACGTTTATGTCCATTGTGTCATTGATGCCATCCAACCATCTCATCCTCTGTCACCTCCTTCTCCTCCTGCTCTCAATCTTTCCCAGCATCAGGGTCTTTTCCAATGTTTTAAGCTAATTAGGGGAAAAAAGAATGAAATTAAGCAGTCCATTACTAGAAATATCCATGGAAAATATATTTGATTTTGAATGATCCTAAGTGTTGTGACTATATAAACCTAAATGTGCTTTTTCGTGTATAAGTAAAATTGCAGTCCCTAGCTATTATTTTATTATACTTTTCTATGTGTTTTGAGCTCTCAATATCTATTTTCAGCCTATCTTCTGTAGCTGGTTTTAATTTTTTTGCCTAGACTCCCTTCCTTTTATTGAGTAGCCTGCTCTTTCACTTTTAGGGAGCTATTTCTTCTGCATATATTACTTATGATCTTGAAAACAGCTGTTATCTTCATGCACAACTCTGATCTCTCTGGAAAGAATGAATCATCTAAGTATAAGCATGCAAACCAAATGAACCTCTCAACATCCTTGGAATTTTTCACATAAAGAAAACTGCATATTTTCCTAAAGGCAAAGTTGGAAACTGGCAAACCCCAAATTTCTGACAACTATTGCTCTGGCACTTTGAAGAAAGTAGGTTTGACATTGTCATGGTCTGTATACAAAGTTCCCTTCATAATGAGGAACTTGATCTTAAACCCTCCTGAGAAAGTTATCCTGAAGTATAAATATATTGCATACATTGTGAAGGTGTGTTTCATCATGTCAAATGAGCCCTATAAAACAGTGTTTAAAGATATGACCCATCAATTTGATGTTCCCTTTCCTCTAGACCTGCTCTAGAGGAAAAAGCTGATTTGATTTGTGATTTGTGAGACTTTATGAGAGCTGATTAAATCCAAGAATCATATCTTTTTTTTTTTTGACAGGTCAACAGTTTTTTTATTCATCCTCTTCTTCCTCCTCCTCTTCAGTGATCCCTTTGGCCAGTCATGGATTCTTAGAGCTTTTCCAAGTCCTCTGGCCAATATTTCCTCAGGGAAATGAATGGCGGAAGATGCTGTTCAAAGCTGTATTTCTGCATCTTGTCCTTGAAGTTAGATAAACCATTTTTCTACCTATTCTAATATTTCCATGGAACTAATCAATTTGCATGTCAAATAGCATCTTTCCGTTGCAGAGAATAAGACTGATATCAAAGAGAGGCCAAGATGAGAGATAGAGTTCTGACCAAGTTCACACCACTCTTTAAAGTGTCTAAATATTTTTCCCCCATCTTTTCTACATTTGAGTGTACTTTCCACACTTCCCTTTCAGTGTGAAACAGTAGTATCTTCCCAGCTAACTTTTCTGTTTTTTTTGCTGAGATTGAGTTGTTTATCATTAAAAATCAAGAGGCCTGATGGATAGAGAAACTGTCAATAGTACTGGTATGTTACAGGTGATAAAATGGGGATATGAAAGTAGGCACTGAGGTATCTGACATTTAGGATTGGTGAAAGCTCTTTGGACCATGCAAAAGCAATGCAATCAAACTATAATATGCTGGTCCTTGAAACCCCAGACATGTATTCACACATGCACAAAAAGCCATTTAGGTGGCTTCTCAAAAATATGTCAGCTATGTATTGGTTACTTCTTAATTAAAACGCTGCTGAAGTAAAATGTACTTGAGCCCAAGCCTGTCTGTCTGAAGAGAAATCATGGACAGCTATTCAACCTAATGAAACCCATAATCAGCTAAGAGATTACTTAGAAAAAGATACATACGTGTGTCTTCAGTATTTTAACACATTTTGGAGCAGATCAGTTGATAAGATTTCTGCATCACTTTTTTTTACATCTACCAAATCCACTATATATCATTTAATATGTCTAGTTTCTTTAAAGTGGAATATAGATTGAAATGTGCTATTAATCTGGGTTCAGATGGCTTTTAGATATTTATCCTTTTTGTTTCAATATTTTAGTTAATTTATATACACATAATTAAATGATTTTTTATGTGTGTGACTAGTTTTATCGATTTTTCCCAAGCATTTAATTTAGTTTTCACAGAAATAGCAAGCTTCATTCCTCTTTACACTCATATATCTAATTTGGTATACATATAGAAACTAATTATTTACAGAAGCAAATGACCTGACAAAAATAGGCTGAGGAAGCAAATGCAACAGGCTTTTAATTGCATACTTCAATGGATGGGAGCAGAGGAGCTCCATCATTCTGGAATGTGGCTCCTTGGGAGAACTCTGCAAGGTGGGGGAAGAGGTCATAAAGGTTTACCCAGAAAATAGAGTGAGGGATGTATTCTTTTGGTAAGGTTGCAATAACAAAGTACAACAAATGGAGTGGCTTAAACTGCAGAGGTTTATTATCTCACAGCTCTCGAGGCTAAAAGTCTTAAAGTGTCCGTTCCTTCTGAGTATCTGTCCCATGCCTTTCCCCTAGCAGAGGGTAATGCTGTGTCATCATTTCAGCTCTATCACATGACTTCAGTAAGAGAGGCTCTGTCTGCCTGTGGCTGGTGATAGGACTCTGAGCCTGATCAAAGCAGAGCGAGTGATCACTGGTAAGCATGTTGATAACTGTAAAAGTAAATTGCACAATCGGAGGTGAGACATTTGGGGATCAGAAGGAAAAAGAAAATTAGTGTGTACTACTTAAACATATGATATAAACTGGATCCTCCTGTCTTGTAAGACAGACTGCCTGAGCAGGAGGTGGGTGTAGTGCCCAAGTCAAACCTACTACATAGAACACCCACCTTGCACCCACAGGAGGACCCAAGGCAAAAGATGCAGCAGAGCCAACCAGAGACCATCTTGGGGAAGTGTTTTGTTGTTGTCAATGGTTTGTTCTTTGTAAATTTTATTTTATTACTAGAGACAATGAAAATGTTATATTTTAATAATCTCCATGCTAAAAGATACTACTAGTCATGTATAACACCATCCCGAAAGTCTGAGAGAATGAGCCAGACATACAAGACAGAGAGAGGAATCTCTGCTTCCAGTTCTAGATTATTTTCAGAATCGATCCCAAAGCATAACTGTTGAATTATTCCTTCACAACATTGTGCGTGGTCCAGGAAGCCTCACAATACATTTCCCTTTTTGTTTTCTCTGGTTCAGAAGTTTTTTCTTTTTGCCCAAAAGTATTGCAACAGAGGATGAGATGGTTAGATAGCATCCCTGACTCAATGGACATGAATTTGAGCAAACTCTGGGAGATAGTGGAGGACAGAGGAGCCTGGCTGTCTATAGTCATGAAGTCACAGAGTTGGATACAATTTAGCAACTGAACAACAACAAACATCAAAACATCAAACAACAACATCAAAAATCTTGATGTTTATATACTTTTAAGGCAGTGGAATTTGCACTGTATTTCAGTGTATTTCAAATGATATTATATAGCATTATATATAAAGTTATAGATTTTGTAAAGTATCTTTATATTGTATACTTAAAATGTTCCTTTTCAGTATATATTTATGTTTATTAGAAAAGTAATGCAGCATATTTTAGCAAATCTAAACAATATATAGCATAGTATATCTTTATGTTTCACTCCTTATCCAATTCAGCGGATAGTAAAGCTTTTAGAATGAAATATAGTTCCAGGCATTTTTTGTGCTAATTGGCACGTGATTATTTCTAAACTTTCTCTATCTTTCTTAACTTTCTCTCTCTCTCTTGCTTCCTCTCTCTCTCACACACACACACATACACACAAACAACACAAAAATAAAAATTTTAATCCCTTGCAAAGGATCATATTCTGCGTATTGTTCTACACCTGGATTTTATAAATTAACGCTATTTTTTAAAATTAAAGTGAAAGTGTGGAGGCTTGTTTTACTTTAGCTAGTTACTACATTTTGTGCAAATACTCAAACCTATCAACTGTGTTTATTTGTGCATAGTTGTGATGTTTCCAGGTTTGATTTGGTTTGGTTTTTGCTGTTACAAACTTTAGTGGAAACACTACACATAGGTCTTCCTTAATGCTAGCACTAGCACAGGAGAAATTTACAGAAATAAAATTATTAGTCAAATGTGTAAGCATTTATAAGTTCAAACTGCCATTTGAAAAGTCAAATCAATTTACATTCCCATCAAAAGTATATACTATTCCATTACTCTTGTGAACCTCGTGTGGTATTACATATTTTCCTTTAAAATCTAAAAGACAAAACTGTTATCTAATTAATGTTTCAATATATATTTCCTGATCTCGAATGAGACTTGAATAATGTTGCATTTGTATTAACTGCTTTTTTCATTTGTTTCTGCAGATTATCAGTTAAAGTGTGGCCCATTTTCTATTCAGGTCTTAGAGACCGTAAATACAGTTAACTCTTTAAGAAGTTTGTGAAGAAGAGAGAAATTCAAAAAGTAGTAAATAGCATGTGTGATTGAAAATATTTACTCATTTGGTCGGCCATATTCTTGTTTATAGTGGACATATTTGAAGATATCCAAAGACCAAGGAATACAGATATAGTATAGATATAGTATAGACTGTAACTACAGAGGAGTTAGAAATAAAAATTGGTAGTATAAGTTTCTTTCAAAAAAGAGAAAAAGAGATTCAAGTGTGAATTGAGGTTATTCTTTCTTAATCTTCTATTTCCAAAATAAAACTTCAAATGAACTATCCAGAATTTTTGTCCAGAATGTCAGTTTCTTTGAAATATAATATATGTCCTCTATATTTTAACCACTTAATATAAAATATAATAAACCCTCCCCCTGGAGGAAGAAATGGAAATCCACTCCAGTATTCTGGAAGATTGCCTGGAAGATTCCATAGCGACTGAGTGTACATGCTCGTTCTAAGTCTTCACATTACAAAGACTGATTAAGAATTACTATCATTTGAAGGTGTCTCCGTTTACCAATTTTTCTTGTATTTTATGTTCTCCATCTTTGCCTTTAATTTTGTGGTTAAAGCATATCTTTAGTTAGATTTTCAGAAAAGTTAATACTTAGACAATGTACTTTCTGAGGGCCTGTGTCTCTCAATATATTTTTATTTTGAAATCACAGTTGAATTATATTACCCTGAATATATAAATTTAGATTTTAAAAAGTTAAAAAAATTGCCATCTTTATCCATTATTTTGCCACAGAGCTAAAAAAGTATGAACAAAATCTTGGTCTACATTTTCTTCTTTTGCACATGAGGAAGGAAACTGAGGTTCAAAGTGCTTAAATTAATTATACAAGGTAAAATAAATAGTAACTGGAAGGTTGACACTGGGACTCATATGTTCTGTATTCTTGTGTTAGTTTCCTGGGTCTTTCATAACAAACTGCTACACTCTGGGTGGCTAAAACAACAGAGATTTATTTTCTCACAATTGTGAATGCTAGAAGTCCTAGATCAGGGTGTTGCCAGGGTTTCTTTCTTTTTTTTTTTTTTTTTTAATTTTATTTTATTTTTAAACTTTACATAATTGTATTAGTTTTGCCAAATATCAAAATGAATCCGCCACAGGTATACATGTGTTCCCCATCCTGAACCCTCCTCCCTCCTCCCTCCCCATACCATCCCTCTGGGTCGTCCCAGTGCACCAGCCCCAAGCATCCAGTATCGTGCATCGAACCTGGACTGGCAACTTGTTTCTTACATGATATTTTACATGTTTCAATGCCATTCTCCCAAATCTTCCCACCCTCTCCCTCTCCCACAGAGTCCATAAGACTGTTCTATACATCAGTGTCTCTTTTGCTGTCTTGTACACCGGGTTATTGTTACCATCTTTCTAAATTCCATATATATGCGTTAGTATACTGTACTTATGTTTTTCCTTCTGGCTTACTTCACTCTGTATAATAGGCTTCAGTTTCATCCACCTCATTAGAACTGATTCAAATGTATTCTTTTTAATGGCTGAGTAATACTCCATTGTGTATATGTACCACAGCTTGCTTATCCATTCATCTGCTGATGGACATCTAGGTTGCTTCCATGTCCTGGCTATTATAAACAGTGCTGCGATGAACATTGGGGTACACGTGTCTCTTTCCCTTCTGGTTTCCTCAGTGTGTATGCCCAGCAGTGGGATTGCTGGATCATAAGGCAGTTCTATTTCCAGTTTTTTAAGGAATCTCCACACTGTTCTCCATAGTGGCTGTACTAGTTTGCATTCCCACCAACAGTGTAAGAGGGTTCCCTTTTCTCCACACCCTCTCCAACATTTATTATTTGTAGACTTTTGGATCGCAGCCATTCTGACTGGTGTGAAATGGTACCTCATAGTGGTTTTGATTTGCATTTCTCTGATAATGAGTGATGTTGAGCATCTTTTCATGTGTTTGTTAGCCATCTGTATGTCTTCTTTGGAGAAATGTCTATTTAGTTCTTTGGCCCATTTTTTGATTGGGTCGTTTATTTTTCTGGAGTTGAGCTGTAGGAGTTGCTTGTATATTTTTGAGATTAGTTGTTTGTCCGTTGCTTCATTTGCTATTATTTTCTCCCATTCTGAAGGCTGTCTTTTCACCTTGCTAATAGTAATTTCTAATTGCTAATAATAATTTCCTTTGATGTGCAGAAGCTTTTAAGGTTAATTAGGTCCCATTTGTTTATTTTTGGTTTTATTTCCAATATTCTGGGAGGTGGCTCATAGAGGATCCTGCTGTGATGTATGTCGGAGAGTGTTTTGCCTATGTTCTCCTCTAGGAGTTTTATAGTTTCTGGTCTTACATTTAGATCTTTAATACATTTTGAGTTTATTTTTGTGTATGGTGTTAGAAAGTGTTCTAGTTTCATTCTTTTACAAGTGGTTGACCAGATTTCCCAGCACCACTTGTTAAAGAGATTGTCTTTAATCCATTGTATATTCTTGCCTCCTTTGTCAAAGATAAGGTGTCCATATGTGCGTGGATTTATCTCTGGGCTTTCTATTTTATTCCATTGATCAATATTTCTGTCTTTGTGCCAGTACCACACTGTCTTGATAACTGTGGCTTTGTAGTAGATCCTGAAGTCAGGTAGGTTGATTCCTCCAGTTCCATTCTTCTTTCTCAAGATCGCTTTGGCTATTTGAGGTTTTTTGTATTGCCATACAAATTGTGATATTATTTGTTCTAGCTCTGTGAAGAATACTGTTGGTAGCTTGAACTGTACCTTTTAAAAATTGCCTATTCAGGATCATAAGAGACTACTATCAGCAATTATATGCCAATAAAATGGACAACATGGAAGAAATGGACAAATTCTTAGAAAAGTACAACTTTCTTATCAATAATTACCTTAAATGTAACTGGGTTGAATGCCCCAACCAAAAGACAAAGACTGGCTGAATGGATACAAAAACAAGACCCCTACATATGTTGTCTACAAGAGACCCACCTCAAAACAGGGGACACATACAGACTGAAAGTGAAGGGCTGGAAAAAGATTTTCCATGCCAATAGGGACCAAAAGAAAGCAGGAGTAGCAATACTCATATCAGATAAAATAGACTTTAAAACAAAGGCTGTGAAAAGAGACAAAGAAGGTCACTACATAATGATCAAAGGACCAATCCAAGAAGAAGATATAACAATTATAAATATATATGCACCCAACACAGGAGCACCACAGTACGTAAGACAAATGCTAACCAAGTATGAAAGGAGAAATTAACAATAACACAATAATAGTGGGAGACTTTAATACCCCACTCACACCTATGGATAGATCAACTAAACAGAAAATTAACAAGGAAACACAAACTTTAAACGATACAATAGACCAGTTAGACCTAATTGGTATCTATAGGACATTTCATCCCAAAACAATGAATTTCACCTTTTTCTCAAGCGCACATGGAACCTTCTCCAGGATAGATCACATCCTGGGCCATAAAGCTAGCCTTGGTAAATTCAAAAAAATAGAAATCATTCCAAGCATTTTTTCTGACCACAATGCAGTAAGATTAGATCTCAATTACAGGAGAAAAACAATTAAAAATTCCAACATATGGAGGCTGAACAACACGCTGCTGAATAACCAACAAATCACAGAAGAAATCAAAAAAGAAATCAAAATTTGCATAGAAACGAATGAAAATGAAAACACAACAACCCAAAACCTGTGGGACACGGTAAAAGCAGTCCTAAGGGGAAAGTTCATAGCAATACAGGCCCACCTCAAGAAATAAGAAAAAAGTCAAATAAATAACCTAACTCTACACCTAAAGCAACTAGAAACGGAAGAAATGAAGAACCCCAGGGTTAGTAGAAGGAAAGAAATCTTAAAAATTAGAGCAGAAATAAATGCAAAAGAAACAAAAGAGACCATAGCAAAAATCAACAAAACCAAAAGCTGGTTCTTTGAAAGGATAAATAAAATTGACAAACCATTAGCCAGACTCATCAAGAAACAAAAGGAGAAAAATCAAATCAACAAAATTAGAAACAAAAATGGAGAGATCACAACAGACAACACAGAAATACAAAGGATCATAAGAGACTACTATCAACAATTATATGCCAGGGTTTCTTCTAAGCATCTCCCCTTGTCTTGCAAATGGCTGTATTCTTGTCTTCACATAGTGTCTCCTCTGTAGATTTCTTGTGCACTAATCTCTGCTACTAAGAACAAACTCAGGTTGGATTATGTTTTACCCTAAATATCTCCCTTCAATTCAGTTACTTCTTTCAAGACCTTTGATGCAAATTTAGTCACATACTCGGGGTTAGGATTTCAAAATATGAATTTGAGGGGACAAAATTCAGCTTATAACAATCTTCAATTCATACCCAATCTCTATTAAATATACAAACTTTTCCAATGTTTAAAACAGCCAATAGCCCAACTTCAGAAACTAATTATATCACTAAGCGTACCAAAGTGAAGACTTCAATCTCTTGATATTTTAGAGATTGTAAGACAAGTACAACTCAAGCTCCTTGAGAAATCTTATTGAACAAGGTGTAATACCTGGTAAGTTGCCCTCTTCTGCCCCAAAGCAAGTCATATTCAGGTTTTATCGTTCACATTTAAGTGAACCATTTATCTGGAGACAGCTTACCTCTGACACAGAAGTTACCAACCTCAGTCTGCCCTGTCTAGTCACGCTACTTAGGAAAAGCTTAGTCTCTTTAACAAATTTATCAGAGTAAAGTTTGTCTTTAAACATACATAACTGGATAACATCCTTATATATTTGTCCTCATCTTGTGCTACTGTTTTCTACAATAAACTAGTGTTCCCTAAAGTGAAAGTGAAAAGTGAAAGTGAAGTCATTCAGTCATGTCCAACTCTTTGCGACCCCATGGACTGTAGCTGTACCAGGCTGTACTCTACCAGGCTCTTCTGTCCATGGGATTTTCTAGGCAATAGTACTGGAGTGGATTACCATTTCCTTCTCCAGGGGATCTTCCCAACCCAGGGATCGAACCCGGGTCTCGCACATTGTAGATAGACGCTTGACTGTCTGAGCCACCAGGGAAGCCCTAGTGTTCCCTAACATCTTGTTAAATATAAATTCAAATATATATATATATGTGTTGATTTTTTAGCATAGCAGATAATACACATTTACTTTGTTTCAAATGTATAGCAAGAGCAGCATGAACACAACACATCGTCTAGAGTCCTATTGGATGTTAGATGGATTCCAAAGTCTGGGAAGATTTCCATGTGTGTTTCAAGGAAGTTAGTTTCTCAGTGTTGCTGGTAAAGATTCTTTTCCCCCAAATAAATACCATTAACTACTGTCAATCTTTTACTCAATTTAAAAAATAAATTACTCACCATCACATAAGAAATTTTAGTGATGAAAGCTAATAAGTTATTCTGATAGAAGAATAATTGCTAATCACATTGTATTTTCAGCTGAGGATCAACATTAACGGAAAACTACTTCAAACATAACTGTTTAATCAAACAGTAGATGTAATAGAGAATGATTTCCTGAGTTCTTTTGAGACAGTATTTTATTTTACAGATAAAAAAGCAGGTGAGTTAATGGATCTGTTCAACTTTAACAGTATAATGTATGAATGGGTTTCAACTTTCCTAACCTGTGTACTAATAGTCCTTGACATGACCTACTACTACTTTTAATTTTTTTTGATTCATGTAAGTGAATATATATAGCTATATAGTATATAGCTATATTAAATACTATATATTATATTTTGTATATTATATATGATATTTTAATTACCAAAACATGGTGCAGTTTCTAGAATAAACTACTCAAACCACTACTGGAAACACAGAATGCTGTTGCCATGGTGATAAATTATCAACCATATTTTGATTTTCTATTTTGCTCAAATTATTAATAATTAAATATACCAGGTGCCATTGTCGGGGTAAGTGAAGGTGCCATAATGCTATACTACCTTGTTCCTGGAAAACAGAAGTCTAGCATCTTTAGATTCCCTAAGGGAAAATGAAGACCAATTCTCACCAAAACTCAAGCAATGTTACGGTCCCTAAACACAGGAAGTTGGTATCATATATACTCAAATAAAATTTACCTCAGTTTTGAAGATAGCCTTTGATTATCCCACATACATATACCTACTTCTTGTATATGCTTCTCAAAGAAATGTCCATTATAATTCAGCTGCCCCTTACATTACCAACATCATATCGCTATGCTTGAGACAACTCCAGTGTCCCCAGTTACTGAATTCACTAAAGCCTATTGCATTGTTATTTCTGAGCTAATTGTGGAAGTTAATCAATTCATTTGCATGTGGGATCTGTGACTCCACCCTGCGTGAAGGTTGTGAACGGTACGTATGCTTTTGTTTCTGTGTCACCTACCCCATGGACTTTTTCTAAGAAACAGCTGCTTGAGTCTTGCTGCTGCTTATAGTTCAGCTACTTCGCTTGTAGCTCACTTCCATTTGCTTGTCCTCACTCCCATTTCTAAGGATTCTAATCATATGTAGGTCCTGCCAGCACATGGATGTACAAACTCCCTTTTGCAGCAGCAAATTATTTCCCTTTGATAGGCACAGTTTTTCACCCAAATCTTCACCATAACCCACTTTTTTTTTTTTTTTTTTAAGTGAAGCTTAACTTTGGGAGCTTAAATTGGCCAGGTTGCAATGCTAACTCTCAAGTCAATAAAATCACTATTATTTACCAAGTAAAACCATTTATTTTTTCCTTTGGGGGTATAATCTTCAGTTAAGAAGATCTCTAGGGATTGAGAAGAGAAATATTTTTTCTAATGGAACAATAGATTAAATAGTGAGAAATAGTGTTCACTGATTCCAAGCACGCATTGCACCCAATTTGGTAGAACCTCAGTCTGACTTTAACCATCCAGCTAGCACTCCACTTGAATCTTATTGACCTATCCCACTGTTTTGTATACTGGGTCTGCTCTATTTAATGAGATGCAATATAAGACCAATGACTAATGCCATGGATATCAGAACTTTCCATGTTATTTTATAAGAAAGTTAGTTTCTTGTCTTGTACCAAGATTTTGTGGTAGGTTCTGAGGCTACTTTGGCTGGGGTTGATGGGAGGAAGAAAGATATTGTAAAGAATGGAGAAAACTTTAAATATTCATATATAGCAGGGAAATATTCAAAGAGAAGGAAATGTATGGATTTGGAAAGGAATATTCAGAAATGAATCTAATGTTGATGGTTTACCAAATATATTTACATGAATATGAGAATAATGGAGACATAAAAGCTATCTCAGTCAGATGGCTCGTGCTAGTTTCTTCTGCCCATCAGTCTGTTGCCAACAGCTGATTACATCCTCTTTGGTCTAACCTTAAATGTAAACATCAAGCTTTGATTAGGAGGCATGGGTGTTTGAAAATGATAAAAATATAATTATTTTGTTGAGATTAAAACTAAAAATTAGTATAAAATGAAGAAAATCTGTATTATTTAAAACAATAGATTGAATATCTGTATTTAACACATAAGGTTTCTCTCTATCTCAAGAATACAACAACATGATTAGGAGAAGCAAGGCTAGCTTTTTATCCTATCATAAATTACAGTGGTTTCCTGTGTCTTCTAATGGTTACTTTAGAAATATGCAAGGAAATTGGCAATGAGCTTTTCAGAGGAATATAGGATAAGATTACTTCCATTCAGTGGAAGGGATTTTAGTGTTACAAACTATGGCTATTTTCTGAAGACAATTTTTTTTCCTGCCAACTACTTTTAGGAGATAAGAATATTTCATAGTTAATTCCCAGTTGTTTCTTGTTATGCTTCTAGTGATATATTTCTATACTATAATGGATTGGAGACAGTGTTACAAAATAAATGTAATCTATATTTTTTATTAGTCAAAGACATTTTTATAAGCATGGAAAGTTTTGAGTTTGAAATGGAAGGTTATGTAAATTGCATTCAAATAAATAATTGTTGTTTGGAAAGTTTCAAGTCCTTAACACTGTGCTGATTTCTCTAGAAGATACACATAAAGTTTCTATTAAAGACTTGGAGTATAATCTCAAGGTGTTGGAAAAATATATTGACAATTAAGTACAAGCTATAATTCAAAGTGCATTGCAAGGACCCAAATGTATATCATGAAGGAAGTAATACTTGAATTGCTTTGTAAAGATTAAATAGAATTCTGATAGGTAAATATGTAGAGGAAAGACTTTTCATATATATTTACATGAACAAAACTTCAGAAGCTAGGAAATTTGAGTAACTACTAGTGAAATACTTTTAATATGCTTTGTTCAGATGGTATTACTCTTGTTAAAGTTCAGTCATCTATAATCCTGGGATAGTATATGGTATCAAGGCAGTAGGATTTTGAGAAATTAAGACTATGGACTATAGATCTAATGAAATAGACAACGGAAATGGTTATAATGTTGCTTAAGGCCAATTGATATTGCAACTCTATAATCCATAGGATAAATTTAGCTAAAGTGATAGTAAAGATGAAGTTAGCAGGCAGCCACGATTTCAGTAAGCCCAGCTGTATGTGAGGGAGCCTACAAGGTATTATATGTAGAGGTATTGGAAAGAAAGTGATTGCAAACAAAACAAGTCAAAGCAATACAAAAACATATTTAAAGTAGGACAGTGTAAATATAATTGCTTAAAAAATGTAGGTAAGGGTGAAGAACAATGAAAAATGACTAAAGTCTTATATTTAGCTATTAGAAGATCCACAGTCCATTATCAAGAACTGTTGAACGCATGATTTGAAGTCATGTCTGGAAGAAAGCTTAATAAATAGCATATAATTATCAGTGATTTCAGCCCAGTAATCTTGAATGACTCTTGCAAAATCTATCAGCGTTAATACATGATGTGCCATTGCCCGAAGGACTTTGATGAAAATTTGGGTGATATTTGTCTTTAATCTTAAAATTTCTAATGGGACTACAGGAATTATAATCACTTCTTGATATGATGTGCTTTTGGGTCATTGTAGACTTTATTCTCTGTGTTTATTTTCCAAATATAAGTTATACATTTACAGCACACCCACGTACACACATGTGGTTATTTAGGAGAGAAGGAGATGGCAAAACACAATGCATATACGTAAACAAATTGCTTTGATATTACCTAATTTAAACCTGGCAACATTCCCTACTAGTTTTGATTGAACAGAAGCATAAACCCATGTTGTATTGCTGTTTTCTCTTTGGCTTAGAGGCTGAGTGCAGTGATTCTCAGTGCCAAATTTAGGAGTTCAGCTGGGTAATGTTAGAAAATGTATAGTTTTCTAGCCAGACTTTCCATAAAAGTTTATTTCATTTTCAGATTGAAAGCAGATAGGCAATGATGTTTCTCTATTTTATGTGAAGAAAGTGTATGACTGTCAGAACTGCAGATGTATTACCCATGACATTGATTTATAAATCCCTGAGGTAGTCCAAGTGGTGGGCTTCTCAGTTTCTCATTATGCGGCTACTCCCAGCCCCCACCCTGCACCCCAGAGCAGCCCTTGTTCTTCTGAGTTAGAGGCTTTGGGGAGAGTCAAATTAGCCCATGTCATGCAAGGGCTTCCCTGGTGGTTCAGTGATGAAGAATCCATCTGCAGTTCAGGAGATGCAGGTTACATTCCTGGGTCAGGAAGATGCCCTGGAGGAGGAAATGGCAACCCACTCCAATATTCTTGCCTAGAGAATCCCATGGATGGAGGAGGCTGGTGGGCTACAATCCACGGGGTCCCAAAGAGTTGGGTGCAATGAGCAACAGCATGCACACATGTTGTGCAAAATCTACAAGGATCACTACACATTATTTGAAACCCATTCTCTCACACATGAACAGATCAGCTGTTTCCTTCAATCCAAGTCTCATAGACATATTTAGCAAAACTATTACAAGGTTTTAGCATATGGAGGTTTAGATCAGATTTTTTTAAATGTGTATTTTTTTGACTTTTAAGTTGGAATTAGGGAATGCTTAGTGCCAGGAAATATTCATGCCCTCAGTTTGCTACCTGTTAGGACAACTGAGGTGGGGAGAGAACATTCTCACAAAGAACAGTGTTGATTTCCATAACACTGTCTTCCCTGAGCTTGAATGTTTTATTTTGACTCGCACTAGCTCCTACAAGTGAAGAAGGAAATGGCAAGCCTCTCCAGTATTCTTGCCTGGAGAATTCCATGGATGGAGGAGCCTGGTGGACTATGGTCCATTGGGTTGCAAAGAGTCAGACACAACTGAGCGACTAACACTTTCACTTCACTTTCAGCTCCTACAAGAAACAAACCCACAAATTTCAGTAGCTTAACAATACACCTTATTTCTCATGTATCTAAACTCTAAAATTTTATTTCTGATTTGAGGCTACTCTCTTGGAAGTGATTATTTAAAGGCCAAGTTCCTTATATTTTGGGGGGCTGCTATCTTCAATATGTAGTTTCTGAAATACATTTGTTCCCTAAGGCTGCCCTAACAGATGACCACACACTGGATGGCTTTCAAACAACAGGAATTTATCCCCTCACAGTTCTGGAGGTAAGAAGTCTGAAATCAAGATGTGACAAGGCTGTGTTTCTCTCTGAAAATTCTAAGGAAGGGTGTTTCCTTGCTTCTTCCTTCCTTCTTCCAGTTTTAGGTGTTTACTGGCAATCTTAGTTGTTTTTTGCCTGTAAGCACATCACTTCCATCTCTGCCTCTGTTGTCACGTGGTATCTTCCCTGTATATCTCTGTGTCCAAGCTCTCCTCCTCTTGTAAGGATCACAATCCTTGTATAGACACCAATTCTACTAGACTAATGAAGTACCCATGTACACTAGGACCAATCTTAACTTGAACACATATGCAAAGACCTTATTTATAAACAAGGTCATGTTAACAGGTTGAGGATGAACATTTTTTTATATATAATTTTATTTATTTATTTATTTTGAGGTATGTTATCCAACTCAGTATGGAAGGTCACGGGGCTTGGCTAAATTAATCCTGAAGAGTCAGACCAGCGATTAGGATTAGGATTTGGCACTTTTTTGCCAAACATGCAAGCTCCATCCTTGATCAGGGAAATAAGATCCCACAAGCTATGTGGCACAGCTCAAAAATTAAAAAAAAAAAAAATACAGAAGAGGGTAAATAGCTTGGGCTAGTAGAGCTTCAAGATTTCTACATGGACCAGGCCTGCAAGTATTGTGAACCTCTGCTGTTGCAGAACATAATGACATGGATGCATCCAAGTCTATGGAGACTGGAACATATATCAGATATCAGTGTGTAGCATTCAGAAAAGATCATGGCATCTGGTCCCATCACTTCATGGCAAATAGATGGGGAAATGAAACAGTGGCCGACTTTATTTTTGGGGTTCCAAAATCAGTGCAGATGGTGATTGTAGCCATGAAATTAAAAGACTTCTACTCTGTGGAAGGAAAGTTATGACCAAGCTAGACAACCTATTAAAAAGTAGAGACATTACTTTGTCAACAAAGGTCTATCTAGTCAAGGGTATGGTTTTTCCACTAGTCATGTATGGATGTGAGAGTTGGACTGTGAAGAAAGCTGAGCACCAAAGAGTTGATGCTTTTGAACTGTGGTGTTGGAGAAGACTCCTGAGAGTCCCTTGGACTGCAAGGAGATCCAACCAGTCTATCCTAAAGGAGATCAGTCCTGGGTGTTCATTGGAAGGACTGGTGTTGAAGGTGAAACACCAATACTTTGGCCACCTGATGCAAAGAGCTGACTCATTTGAAAAGACCCTGCTGCTGGGAAAGATTGAGGGCAGGAGGAGAAAGGGATGACAGAGGATGAGGTGGTTGGATGGCATCACCGACTCAATGGACATGAGTTTGGGTGGATTCCCGGAATTGGTCATGGACAGAGAGGCCTGGAACACTGCAGTTCATGGGGTCGCAAAGAGTTGGACACAACTGAGCGACTGAACAGAACTGATATATATATAAGATGCAAATTAAATTGTTTCATTTTTTGCACGTATATTCAGTTTTTAATGCTGGGAGTATGCTTCATTTATGGACCTTTATTTGTTGTCTTTCATTAACTGTGAGAAATCTATGCCATTATCTCTTCAAACTGCCTCCCCCCTTGTTTATATTATGCATGCTTTCTTTCTCATTTTTCTTGGACTTCAATTACTTTCATGTTAGAAATTTGATACTATCTTTATATTTTGAATGTTCTACTTTTTTAATTCATTTTTGGATCATTTCTATTGAAATGTTATTAAGTTCAGCATTTTAAAAAGCCTTTTGAAGAAGTTTTTCCCCTCTAATATCTTGTCTCCAAATTCTAGCATTTCTAGCATTTTCTGTCAAAGTCTTTATCTCTCTGCTGAAGTTCATCATCCACTTATAGTAATATACATTGTCTACCATTTCCACTAGATCCTTAACATCTCAAAGATAATTGATTTTAAACTCCCCCTAGCTCCAGCATCTGTATTTTTTTCTCAATTTGGTTATGTCATTTCCTATATTTCTTGAAAAAGGATCATTTGTTCTGTTTTTCTTTATGGCTCATAAATTTTATCTGAATATCAGTCATCATGAATTTTGTTATTCATTTACTCAGTCATGTCCAACATTTGTGACCACATGGACTGCAGCACACCAGGCCTCTCCCGGAGCTTGCTCAAACTCATATCCATTGAGTTGGTGATACCATCCAACCGTCTCATCCTCTATCATCCCTTTTTTCTCATGCCTTCCAACCTTTACTGGCATCAGGGTCTTTTCCAGTGAGTCAGCTCTTTGCATCAGAGGGGCAAACTATTGGAGCTTTAGCCACAGCATCAGTCCCTCCAATGAATATTCAGGATTGATTTCCTTTAGGATTGACTGGTTTGATGTTCTTATGTCCAAGGGACTCTCAAGACTTTTCTCCAACAGCACAGTTCAAAAGCATCAATTCTTTGGCACTCAGCCTTCTTTATGGTCCAAATCTCACATCCATACATGACTACTGGACAAACCATAGCTTTGACTAGATGGACCTTTGTAAGCAAAATGATATTTCTGCTTTTTAATATGATGTCTAGGTTTGTTATTGCTTTTCTTCCAAGAAGCAAGCACCTTTTAATATCATGGCTGCAGTCACCATCTGCAGTGATATTGGAGCCCCCCAAAATAAACTCTGTTATTGTTTCCATTGTTTTCCCACCTATTTGCCATGAAGTGATGGGACCAGAAGCCATGGTATTCATTTCTGAGTGTTTAATTGTACGCTAGCTTTTTCACTCTTCCCTTTCATGTTCATCAAGAGGCTCTTTGGTTCCTCTTTGCTTTCTGTCATCTGCATAGCTGAGGTTATTGATATTTCTCCTGGAAATCTTGGTTCCAGCTTGTGTTTCATCCAGCTTGGAATTTCACCTGATATACTCTGCATATAAGTTAAATAAGCAAAGTGACAATATAAGGCTTCCTTTCCCAATTTGAAACCAATCCATTGATCTTTGTCTGGTTCTAACTGTTGCTTCTTGACATGCATACAGGTTTTTCAAGAAGTGGGTAAGGTGTTCTCGTATTCCTATCTCTTTAAGAATTTTCCAGTTTGTTGTGATCCACACAGTCAAAGGCTTTAGTGTAGTAAATGAAGCAGAAGTAGATGTTTTTTGGAATTCTCTTGCTATGATCCAACGGATGCTGGCAATTTGATCTATTGTTCCTCTGCCTTTCCTAAAACCAGCTTGAACATCTGGAAGTTCTTGGTTCAGGTACAGTTGAAGTCTAGCTTGAAGGATTTTGAGTATTACTTTGCTAATATGTGAGATCAGTGCAACTGTGTGGTAGTTTGAGCATTCTTTGGGATTGCCCTTCTTTGGGATTGAGATGAAAACTGACCTTTTCCAGGCTGTGGCCACTGCTGAGTTTTCCAAATTTGCTGGCACATTGAGTGTGGCAATTTAACAGCATCATCTTTTAGGGTTTGAAATAGCTCAGCTGGAATTCCATCATCTCCACTAGCTTTGTTTGTAGTGATGCTTCCTAAGGCCCACTTGACTTCACACTCCAGGATATTTGGCTCTAGTGAGTGATTAAACCATCATGATTATCTGGGTCATTAAGATATTTTTTGTTTAGTTTTTCTATTATTCTTGCCACGTCTTCTTGATATCTTCTGCTTCTGTTAGATCTATACCATTTCTATCCTTTATTATGCTAATCTTTGCATGAAATATTCTCTTTGTATCTTTAATTTTCTAGAAGAGATCTGTAGTCATCATGAATAAATGAGTGTTAAGTAGGCAGTACTTAGAAAGGAGCACTATTCCGCCAGTGATAGCTTTGGGGTTGATTAAATCTGTTCAGTAGTTGAACTGGATTTAATTTTCTTGATCCTGTCTTTACCTCAGTGAACCATAAGCTTTAACACTTCTGGCAGTAAAGCTGCCACTACCTAGTCCTTTATGTTGGTGCAGAAGCTTGAGCTCAAGGCTTAGATGAAATTTTCTTTTCTCTCTCCCTCCAAATCAGTGGATCTTTGCCCAGTCCCTGTAGATAAGCAAGTTTGCTGTCACTTTCCCAGTGGCTTAAGGCTTTGTTGCATATAAAGAATATCTTAAGTCCTCTAATCAAGGGAACAGGGTTTCCTGACTTTTGCAGGGGCAACCAGTCACCACCTATTTTCATCATTCATTCACACATTGTCCCCAATCTTATGAGCATCTTACAAAGATCTGTTTTAAAGAACTTGCAAGGACATTCCATGATCCTTAATGTCTGGTATCAGTGATTCTAAACTGATATGTTTAGTGTATTAGGCTGAAGAGCAACTGCTATAATGCTCTCAGAGGAAATACTGAATCGTAAGCAAGTGTCTGCCCTAAATATGAAAGTGCTCTTCACTTTTACCCTGGAAGCAGTAGATTCATTACTTAATATTCTATAGCATGCTACCTCTCATTAAATTGATATTTCTTTTCATAGATAAATGTCTAAATATTCAATGCACTAAAACAATTCAGCCTAGTAGTAGGTAGTTTTTAGACTAATGAGATTTAATTGCCAGTATCCTCATTCTGTAACTGACAAGACCAGATGAACTTTGGGTCATGTGAATTGCATCAGGCATGTAGAAGCTGCAGAGTCTGAGAACTCAGAAGCCACACAGCCAGAAAGCTACAGAAGGAGTCTTTGTGAAGTCAAAGCCAGAGACCCAGAAAGAGCCTCTGACAGTGACTCTTGCAGCACTGTGCTAAGAATAGATTTTACTTCCTCTTCATACAAATAGAAAAAGATGTGAACAAATGACATTTCACACAGACACCTTTAATATTATTTTAAAATGTTAAGTGAACAAAGCTCAAATCAGTGGCTGAAACAGTAGATTAGGATTTTCTGTAGCCTGTTTAGAATTATCTTATACTTCTGCTAACAGAATCATTTATATCTGTATGTGAACTTTTGGTATATTGATATATTTGCATGAAAAATCAATAGATATATCACAGACTGCCTGCAGATATATTAATTTTGTTTTAAAACAGATTTCAGTTTGATGCCTATTTTCCAATATCAACTTAGAGAAGTTAGAGCATTACAATGAGAAATAAAATATGCAATTAATGATTTGAAGTTAATATGTACTGGGTGTCCCCAGAAGAGGGTAACCAGATTTAATGAATTTATAATGAAAAAGTATTTTAATATTCAATTAGGAGCAATGAATGGCAAACCTTCATTATTAAAAAAATTTTTAATACTCCAATAAAAATAATTAATTGTAGTAAAATTTATGTAAAACACAAATCAGTTCCATTATTGTGGGATGAAATAAATAACCAGAGAATATTTTTAAATTATCCTTTTGCATGCAAGTAAGCAAAAATACCAATAACTTCTGAAATGTAACCTAATATGTATGCAGAAACCATTTATTATAAATACAGGTCAATGAGTATTATTGGGGATACAGAATACAGCAGGGTGTGCTACACTTAGGTTGATTGCATGAAGCACTATACCACAATATCTATATCTTCAAAAGATCCTCCTCACTTTCTTTTCTATTAAAAACAAATTTCCCTTCTTTGACATCCATAGACACTGCTTATATCATTATTCTGATTAAAATCCGTAGGTGTCAGAATCACCAAGATATCAGGTAAACAAGTGAAGTGATAGCAACAAAAGCTGTCCTCTAGTTCACTCACCTTTGACTCATGCTGGTCTAGGTTGAATCATGAGGTTTGGTTTTATTGCCTCAAACTATACTTTTAATATTTATTCCCTTCCTCTGTGTCACCCAGACTCCCTGGCCTGACCTAGCTCCCTGATATTAATTACCTCACATTTAAATACCTATTATTGATATAACCGTTATTAATATCAAGTTACTCTCATGTAAGCAGCTTGGAAAAGATACTCATTCCTAAATTGTAGAAATAGATATTTGATTATTAATATCTCAGTGTGAAATATTATTCATTTCAGTAGAGGAATAAAAATTTGACTCTTAAAATTTCTACAGTTAGAGGTTTTGAAAATGACAGCCATATAAGTGTAATAGATTTAGTTCTCTGATACCACATGAATGTCTTCCTCTGCTAAAAAACAATCTTGTTCTACCCTTTCAAAATATATTTTGTCTATGTATGATAAAATATGACCAAAGCCCTAAATGCTCTTTCATATATTTGTCATCAATGAAACTATGGCTTATTTGCTTATATTTTAAAGCACATGACTGTTTTATAATAGAAGTATTCCATCTCAAAGTATCTGTGTGAAGCAGAAGCTGTTTTTTTTTTTTTTTCATGTTGCATCTGAACACATGAAGTATTTTAGAAAAATGCCAACACACTCTCATCTTGTACTTACTGTCAAACACTTTCACAAAGTTTCTCTAGGTTTCTGGTATAAAGTCATTTCTCAAAAGCAGAAGTCGATTTCTTGTCACTATAATTTTCTCCTAGTAAGCTTAAAAGAAATAATTGATAATGAAGCATTCGACTCTGGTAGGGTGACCTGAAAGACGAATAATTGTCATATTGATACTGTGGAGCATTGCCTGAGAAAGTGAAGCATGGCTCTGTGTACTTTGAGGGTGAACTTTAAATAACAGGAAATGTTGGCAAGCTGCTATAAAGTGGCTCTGTTTCAGGGAAATGGATGTACCATCTGCAAGGCTAAACTGAAATGACAAGCCTTTGAGGCAGAGAGAATAAATGTTCAATCCATTTGGCAGATAAATCAGGTCATGGATTGGTTTATTTAGCTCCAGTTTCACATAAACAATATACAGGCAGAAGCAATGAACCACTGCTAAATTCAACAGGAAATTCCATTTGAGGTGATATCTATGCTCAAGCTTCAGATGGTCTTCATTCTCCCATCCCATCTCTTTCCATATTAGTGGCATGGCTTGCCAATGCCTCTTGGTAGTTGAGATTGCAGAATCCATCTGAACCACACATATTCTCTAGTGAGAGAATAAACTGAACCATCACCATTCCAAAGCTTACCTAATTATATTTCTCTAATAGAAGTATGTGTGTAAAGATAAAAATATAAAGAATCCGTTTCATGTTTCTGACAAAAAACGTAGCAGACATTTATCTAGTCATTGTAAAATGTAATGTTCCTAGCATATCATGGCCATGTTCACCTAGTGATCTCAAACAGACACAATACCTTCAGCACCTAAACATCCACAGACAGCAGCCATGTGTGTCTTCTTCTACTTTTGATCCTTAAGCAAAATTTGACTTTTGCATTGGTTACTGTAATGAAATACTAGGTTCAAGTTCTGCTGGACTTCTTTTATCTATTTTATAGAATTTCATGCTACTCTAGAGAGTAGAGGCATATTTTCTTTTTCAATTTTGATGAAAGAATATGAACCACATTTCACCTTCATTCTCTTTGTGAAGGTCATAGTTGAAATATGATAGAGCATTAAGATCCAAGTTATTTTTCCAGTCTCCTATGATTCAAAGCAATAAATTCAGTTTAACAACTTAACTAAAACTATTATCAGAAAAACCGCTATTCTCTTTGTATACTATCATTAAAAGGCTGTGTTTATTCCAACTGTAAAAGTCTTAAAGGAAAAAAAGATTTTTTTCTTTAGTTTCCCTTTTGCTTTGAAAAGAGATTTTTAAAGGATTTGCTTTTCTTCTTCTGTTATAATTTAATAATTTTTTTTCTTTCAACATGAAATATTATTAGGCAAGGTGCTAAGTCACTTCAGGCATATCTGAAGGTCTTTGCGACCCTATAGACTAGAGCCAGCCAGGGTCCTCTGTCCATGAAATTTCCCAGGCAAGAATACTGGAGTGGGTTGTCATGGCTTTCTCCAGGGAATCTTCCCAACCCAGGGATGGAACCCCGGTCTTTTATGCCTTCTGCATTGACAGGTGGAGTCTTTACCACTACCGCCTTCTGGGAAGCCCAATTATTAGGCAATACTGAGATTAAAAAATCCTCACTTTGTTACTTATGTGCTCTGCCAAATTTAAGTTGCAAAATATTTACTGCAACAGGTAGGGTCAATTCACACACACATATATACACCGTGTTTTGGATTATATAATATTTTGTTTTATATTTTGCATTGTATACTACATTTTGTATATATTGCACATGTATAATACTTTTGAGGAAGTTATGACAATATGAAATCAATAAAATAATTTATTGAATATGGTACTATGATATCTAGCTATGATAAAAAAGAATATATATCCAACTAATCTTTACCTTATTACTTTATTTAACTTATATGCAGAGTATATCATGAGAAACGCTGGGCTGGAAGAAACACAAGCTGGAATCAAGATTGCTGGGAGAAATATCAATAACCTCAGATATGCAGATGACACTACTCTTATGGCAGAAAGTGAAGAGGAACTAAAAAGCCTCTTGATGAAAGTGAAAGTGGAGAGTGAAAAAGTTGGCTTAAAGCTCAACATTCAGAAAATGAAGATCATGGCATCTGGTCCCACCACTTCATGGGAAATAGATGGGGAAACAGGGGAAACAGTGTCAGACTTTATTTTTCTGGGCTCCAAAATCTCTGCAGATGGTGATTGCAGCCATGAAATTAAAAGATGCTTACTCCTTGGAACGAAAGTTATGACCAAGATAGATAGCATATTGAAAAGCAGAGACATTGCTTTGCCAACAAAGATCCGTCTAGTCAAAGCTGTAGTTTTCCCAGTGGGCATGTATGGATGTGAGAGTTGGACTGTGAAGAAAGCTGAGTGCCGAAGAATTGATGCTTTTGAACTGTGGTGTTGGAGAAGATTCTTGAGAGTCCCCTTGGACTGCAAGGAGATCCAACCAGTGCATTCTGAAGGAGATCAGTCCTGGGATTTCTTTGGAAGGAATGATGCTAAAGCTGAAACTCCAGTACTTTGGACACCTCATGGGAAGAGTTGACTCACTGGAAAAGACTCTGATGCTGGGAGGGATTGGGGGCAGGAGGAGAAAGGCACAAAAGAGGATAAGATGGTTGGATGGCATCACTGACTCGATGGATGTGCATCTGAGTGAACTCTGGGAGTTGGTGATGGACAGAGAGGCCTGGCGTGCTGTGATTCATGGGGTCGCAAAGAGTCGGACACAACTGAGCGACTGAACTGAACTGAATCTTTACTTTTAATCTAGTGAAAAATGTTGATTAAAATATAATTAATATAATTGCTTTTGCACTACTACAGGCTAAATTTTGTCACTTGTTCTCATTATCCTCTTATGATGCATCTTAAGCTGATTGACTCTTAGCTATATACACAGATCCCCCTTCAGGACTGAAGAACTTATTCTTCAGATACACAGAATGCTGCTGCAGACTGTCCTTGGCTGTCTGTATTCTTCAGGACTTGCCCTCCGTTGAAAAGGGCTGTCAGGCCCAAGTTCATTTTTCCCTCCAGGGAACATCCCACTTGTAATGAACCGCCAATGTGAGATTATAAAACCTTGTCCCTTCGACCAATCTCCAAAGCCCTGTAGAGAGTGATTCTACTTTCAGAGCTTACTGTGGGTAATGTATGGCTTCATTGTAGTGGCACTGAAGTCTTAATTCTCCTTCTGCCACACCCTGATTTCTTCCTTTTCCTTAAGAACTGTTACAGCTGAGATACTACATAGAAATTTCATGCACTTAATAATCTATGTCTCAAGGGAATCCAACCTTTAATAGTTTGTACCAGATGTGGCCCAAGGGAGCAGGTGTCGCAAGGAGTAGTGGAGCTGGATTACACAGCATTGCCTCTACCCAGTTGGCAATGAGGATCTCATCACCAGTTGTATATGAATCATAAGAGTCCCTGGCAGATGGAAGTATAGTTACTTAACTTTCGTTAGTGGTGAGTTGGGATTGTATATCTGTAGAATGCAATGCACTGGTGAATGTAATGACAAACATAGTAGAAAGAGTGATTATAACACAGTGGAATTGGATGGTTCTGGTCTAGGGCCAATAATCATGATTTAATAAAAAACAATTATTCAAGTCAAAGGTCTTTCTTTAAGCATATCTCATCCTCTGAGCTGGTAAGTCAAGAAAACTAAAGACAAGACATAGAACTCAAAATCTCCAAATAAGAAACTAGGCAGTTCTGCTCTTTGAAGTCAAGACTGCGATAGAAAAAAATGGGACCTGGTACAATGTATGGTGATATCAGGATTAATGCTCTTGAAAAGTTTGCATTCCACAAACCCACCTGCTAGGGTATAGTAAGTGCCCTTTTCTTTGAAGATGATGCAGAAGATTCTGGCTTGCAATAAAACAAGCATTCTCTCAATATCTGACTCCACATTTCTTCATGCAGCTATGATGTACTAAGATTAGAAAAGACCGAAACCTTTCTAGGGAGAAAAGAGTATACACAGAAGGAGCTATAGGACTTAATCAAGGTGAGCCAGAGGAGACTGGCTAGTATGTATAAAACTGATTCCTACGGATACTGAGTCAAGAAGGGGTGGAAAGTAAAGTTGGATAAGGAAGAGTTTACCAAATTGATAGCATTCAGGATCTAAGGGCCTGACAAAAACACTGACAGATGAAATAAATATGCTACTAGCAAGGGTTGAATACGCTTAAAGAAAGTGATGACCAAAATTAGGTGAAGTCAAAATGCCTAAATAATCATGCTGTATTATTGAAGAAAGAGTCAAAGGTTTAGAGATGTGGATGTGGTAGGATTTTTATTCTTTTATTCTGTGTAAGGGCAGGAAGTCCACCAGGTGTCTGAAACAATAAGGATGGTCTAGTGGTACCACTGGGAGATTATAGGCAGGTCTTCAGGAAGCGGATTTTGCATAAAAATATCAATGGTGAGATTGAAAAGATGATCAAGAAGCTGATGACATTTGCCCTAGTAAAAACTGATGACCCTATGCCCAGTTTCTGAACCTGAGCTAATCTTTAGACCTAAAACCCACTGTATAAGAAAGTATAATATCTCCATGTGAAGGACTCTGAAATATTAGAGCAAGTATGTGTCATAATGCCCCATCTTTTCCTAAAGGGACCTATGGACTAGTTTGAGTTATAATACAAAGAGGGAAAGAGGATATCCAGATATTTTAAGGATGATTGAACATATACACAATGGAGTATTACTCAGCCATTAAAAAGAATACATTTGAATCAGTTCTAATGAGGTGGATGAAACTGAAGCCTATTATACAGAGTGAAGTAAGCCATAAGGAAAAACATAAATACAGTATACTAACGCATATATATGGAATTTAGAAAGATGGTAACAATAACCTGGTGTACAAGACAGCAAAAGAGACACTGATGTATAGAACAGTCTTATGGACTCTGTGGGAGAGGGAGAGGGTGGGAAGATTTGGGAGAATGGCAATGAAACATGTAAAATATCATGTAGGAAACGAGTTGCCAGTCCAGGTTCGATGCACAATGCTGGATGCTTGGGGCTGGTGCACTGGGACGGCCCAGAGGGATGGTAGGGGGAGGGAGGAGGGAGGAGGGTTCGGGATGGGGAACACATGTATACCTGTGGCGGATTCATTTTGATATTTGGCAAAACTAATACAATTATGTAAAGTTTAAAAATAAAATAAAATTAGAAAAAAAAAGAAGTTGATATAGATTCTCTGGGATTCAGAGCCTGTCTGTGAATACCCTATCAGAGTGGGAATACACGGAGGAAAAGTAGTAAAGTTCTGATGCTAGTCCATACAGCATGGTCTACCCGGACTATGAATGGACCTAGTGGTAATATCTATCACCACCAGTTGATTGTTGGAATGGACTTGCTAGGGAGTTGGTAGAATCCCCATGTTGCTGTTTGGCCTATAGGACAGGAGTTTCTCATTGGGAAAAAAAAAAAAAGCTGGAGCCTCTGAAACTCTTTCCCACATTCTGAGAAAGATTAAGAAAAATCAAGCACATCCTACTAGTATCATCCTGTATTAGTTATCTATTCCTCCACTGAAGAATTTTGTACAAACTATTGCATCTGCCTGTAAATCTCTTTTCTTCTATCTCATCTCACAAAGTAGTAATAATCCTTCAATATTAGTTCAATTCTCCCTTCCTTCAAAAGTTGTCCTATGCTGTTTTATTTACACCTAGTCTCCTTTTTTGTAACATAATATTGCATACCTTTACTTTATACTATTTATCTTTCAAATATATTATTATTTGAATTTCTAGAATATAAACTCCATGGTGTCTAATTATATCTCAGAATTTAGGATGAATTGAAAAAATACTATCATGAATGAGCTGATTATGTCCAGTCTTTCTATATTTTTAATACGGGAAAGTTTACATCATTTTTCTATATTTCTAATAAGGAAAAGTTTACATCATTTTACAATTTGATATACAGAAAAATATGCTTATTGAACATCAAGAACTTACAGATTTCATAATATTTTCTTTGAAGAAAAAATCTATTATAATATCTATCCCTGAAATAAAAAAGAGAGATGGATTTAAAATCATTCTAGGAATTAAGACTAGTTCTGAGAACATTTAGATAACAGGGGGGAAAAAAGAATGTTATATAAAATCTTATGATTAAAGTATATATCATAGTGATATCATATCATATATTACTAGACCATTCAGGTATGACCTAAATCAAATCCCTTATGAAAAAACAGTGGAAATGGGAAATAGATTTAAGGGACTAAATCTGGTAGACAGAGTGCCTGAAGAACTATGGACAGAGGTTCGTGACATTGTACAGGAGACAGGAATCAAGACCATCCCCAAGAAAAAGAAAGGCGAAAAAGCAAAATGGCTGTCTGAGGAGGCCTTATGAATAGCTGTGAAAAGAAGGGAAGCAAAAAGCAAAGGGGAAAAGGAAAGATATAGCCATTTTAATGCAGAGTTCCAAAGAATAGCAAGGATGGATAAGAAAGTCTTCCTCAGTGATCGGTGCAAAGAAATAGAGGAAAACAATAGAATGAGAAAGACTAGAGATATCTTCAAGAAAATTAGAGATACCAAGGGAACATTTCATGCAAAGACAGGCTCAATAAAGGACAGAAATGGTAGGGACCTAACAGAAGTAGAAGATATTAAGAAGAGGTGGCAAGACTACACAGAAGAACTGTACAAAAAAGATCATGACCCAGAAAACCAAGATGATGTGATCACTTAGAGCCAGACATCCTAGAATGTGAAAGTAATGGGCCTCAGGAAGCATCACTAACAAAGCTAGTGGAGGTGATGGAATTCCAGTTGAGCTATTTCAAATCCTAAAAGATGATGCTGTAAAAGTGCTGCACTCAATATGTCAGCAAATTTGGGAAACTCAGCAGTGGCCACAGGACTGGAAAGGTCAGTTTTCATTCCAATCCCAAAGAAAGGCAATGTCAAAGAATGCTCAACTACCACGCAGTTGCACCCATCTCACACACTAGTAAAGTAATGCTCAAAATTCTCCAAGCCAGGCTTCATCAATACATGAACCATGAACTTCCAGATGTTCAAGCTGCTTTTAGAAAAGGCAGAGTAACCAGAAATCAAACTGCCAACACCTGCTGGATCATCAAAAAAGCAAGAGAGTTCCAGAAAAACATCTATTTCTGCTTTATTGATTATGCCAAAGCCTTTGACTGTGTAGATCACAATAAACTGTGGAAAATTCTGAAAGAGATGGGAATACTAGACCACCTGACCTGCCTCTTGAGAAATCTGTATGCAGGTCAGGAAGCAACAGTTAGAACTGGACATGGAGCAACAGACTGGTTCCAAATAGGAAAAGGAGTACGTCAAGGCTGTATATTGTCAACCTGCTTATTTACCATATATGCAGATTACATCATGAGAAACGTTGGGCTGAAGGAAGCACAAGCTGGAATCAAGATTGCTGGGAGAAATATCAATAACCTCAGATATGCAGATGACATCATGCTTATGGCAGAAAGTAAAGGAAAAGGAGTATGTCAAGGCTATATATTGTCACCCTACTTATTTACCTTATATGCAGAGTACATCATGAGAAACGTTGGGCTGAAGGAAGCACAAGCTGGAATCAAGATTGCCAGGAGAAATAACAATAACCTCAGATATGCAGATGACACCACCCTTATGGCAGAAAGTGAAGAGGAACTCAAAAGCCTCTTGATGAAAGTGAAAGAGGAGAGAAAAAAAGTTGTCTTAAAGCTCAACATTCAATCATGGCATCTAATCGCATCATGTTATGGCAAATAGATGGGGAAACAGTGGAAACAGTGCCAGACTTTATTTTTCTGGGCTCCAAAATCACTGCAGATGGTGACCGCAGCCATGAAATTAAAAGATGCTTATTCCTTGGAAGGAAAGTTATGACCAACCTAGACAGCATATTCAAAAGCAGAGACATTACTTTGCCAACAAAGGTCCATCTAGTCAAGGCTATGGTTTTTCCAGTGGTCATATATGGATGTGAGAGTTGGACTGTGAAGAAAGCTGAGTGCCAAAGAATTGATGCTTTTGAACTGTGGTGTTGGAGAAGACTCCTGAGAGTCCCTTGGACTGCAAGGAGATCCAACCAGTCCATGCTGAAGGAGATCAGTCCTGGGATTTCTTTGGAAGGAATGATGCTAAAGCTGAAACCAGTACTTTGGCCACCTCATGTGAAGAGTTAACTCGTTGGAAAAGACTCTGATGCTGGGAGGGATTAGGGGCAGGAGGAGAAGGGGACGACAGAGGAAGAGATGGTTGGATGGCATCACTGACTCAATGGACGTGAGTCTGAATGAACTCCGGGAGTTGGTGATGGACAGGGAGGCCTGGCGTGCTGCGATTCATGGGGTCACAAAGAGTCGGACACGACCGAGTGACTGAACTGAACTGAACTGACGTATGGATGTGAGTTGGACTATAAAAAAACACTGAGTGCCGAAGAATTGATGCTTTTGAACTGTGGTGTTGGAGAAGACTCTTGAGAGTCCCTGCACTGCAAGGAGATCCAACCAGTTCATCCTAAATGAGACCAGTCCTGGGTGTTCATTTGAAGGACTGATGTTGAAGCTGAAATTCCAATACTCTTGCCACCTGATGCGAAGAGCTGACTCATTGGAAAAGACCCTGATGCTGGGAAAGATCGAGGGCAGGAGGAGAAGGGGACGACAGAGGATGAGATGGTAGGATGGCATCACCGACTTGTTGGACACGGGTTTGGGTGGACCCCGGATGTTGATGATGGACAGAAAGGCGGGGTGTGCTGCGGTTCATGGGGTCGCAAAGAGTCGGACACGACTGAGCGACTGAACTGAATTGAATTGAATATGAAGGCTTCCCTCGTTGCTCAGTGGTAAAGAATCCTCCTGCCAAGGCAGAAGATGTGGATTCCATCCCTGGGTAGGGAGGATCCCCTGGATAAGGAAATGGCAACTCACTCCAGGATTCCTGCCTGAAAAAATCCCATGGACAGAGGAACCTGGCATGCTATATTTCATGGGGTCGCAAAGAGTCACACATGTCTTAGCAACTAAACAACAGAAACAAAAATGTATATATGAATATATAAATGAATAAATACAGTACAGTATATTTAATATTCTCATATAAATGCATGTACACTTCTATGTGAGTATAAAAAGAGAATAAGTAACTTTGCATTATCTAAGACTCTGATGCTGGGAGGGATTGGGGGCAAGAGGAGAAGGGGACGACAGAGGATGAGACGGCTGGATGGCATCACTGACTCGATGGACTTGAGTCTGAGTGAACTCTGGGAGTTGGTGATGGACAGGGAAGCCTGGTGTGCTGCGATTCATGGGGTCGCAAAGAGTCGGACACGACTGAGCGACTGAACTGAACTGAGGGTTGTTAGCCTAGGGAGGATTTTAATCAGGAAATACTATCCCAAGTGAATTTTTAAGAATGAAAGAGAGGTTTTACCCAGAAAATGTAAAAAGAAAAGCAGGAGAAAGCATCATTTATTTAGTACAAGGCACAGTTGGAATTGCCTTTATACATAATCTTATTTATTATAAGGCACAACTCTATAAATTAAATCCTGTCCTCCTATTTTATAGAGACAGCGGGAAGGAATTAATATTTTAATTATGCAACAGGTACTATAAGTTATATATATATGCTTGTTTAATACTCAGAATGACACAGACTGCAGATTTTATTACTGTGGTTTTGCATATGAAAAAGCATAAATTATAGGGAATATTAAACTTGCTTAAGGTCACAGACCCAAATAATAGTCAAGACAGAATTTTAAGCCTGTTTATTCCTGCTCCTCCAATGTGAAAAAAAAAGTCCCTTCAGAAACAGAACAAATCACATATGAATTTAAGAAGTTCAGACTTTTATTGAATATATTATTCCACTTTCTCTACACAAGCTGCTTTCTAAAAGACTTTATAGAAACAAACTGTATCTTGGTTTTTGGAAAGTTATGCATTATAATGAAAAATAATTAAAAATTATTCAAAGCCTTTCTATATTTCACTTCTAACAACTTTCCAATTTTGCACAAGATAGAGAATTTTGGAAAGAAAAGTAGATGTAACAAAAACTGACATAGATTCAATTAAGAATCCACAAATTTTCAAAAAGCATGTAATTATTTCAATGTCTTTGCTTTCAAATTACAATATATAAGACCTCTGTTGAAGAATAATGTGCATAATAATTTATCCAGTACATTGTGTTATTTGTAAGGATGATTTTTTAATTTTAAGTTTGTGTTAATACCACATGAGTTCATCTTATCAAAATCTCACCCAAGAAAAAAATGTAGGGCAAACGAAATAACCTAATATTTAAGAACCCAGAATCTTGAATCCTATAATGATTTATTTATGAGCCATCTGGTTATATAAACATGATAGTGAGGTCAAATGTAATCTGTATGCATAGAAAGAAAGAATTATTCAGAAAGAAATAATTAGGTTTTACAAGTGAAGTCCCAAGGCTAACTGCAGGGTCTTGGTAACAAATTTTCTTGTGAGTGAAGAAAATGTATAAAATGTATTATAATATGTAATGTTACATGTATATTATGTATAGCTAGTCACTTTGTTGTACAAAAGAAATTAGCAAGACATAAATCAACATACTTCAATAAAATTTTGAAAAAAGTTACCCGTATAATGTATACAATGCACATATAGGTCTATATACATGAATATACAGCTATTGCATGATTTTGCCATAGCAAGAAGGACTGAGAACTAAAGCATTTTATCTAGGGGATTATGAATGCAAATAGATACAGTGAGTATGACTCATCCTGGGTTCATAAGGGAGGCTGGGGGAACCCAAGAGAGCACTGCCTTCGTCTCTGTTATTACCAGCATTAATCAGTTTGTACCTTCCCATCTGTCCCGTGTGCTTAGTGGACATGCATGACTGTGTAGACAGGGTTATACGGGGGATGGGGTGGGGAATGAGGTGAAATCATTGCAGTTTCCTTTCTATAAATTTCTGATTTAAGTGCCACTGACATGTGGGTAAAACTACTTAAATTTTTCTATGTTTTGCCGTGTAAAGACCAATTTAAACAAATTATGTAAATTAAGTTTGCACTAAATTATTATAAAATATGCATGTTATTACATTTTCTGTTATAATAACTTGCACACACATACCTAACGACATTTAATATTTTTCCCTTTGAAATTACTTTTCAGTTTTCATTTATTTACTATCCAGTTTGTGTCCAGGTAGACAGGAAGCTAATGATAAAATAGCCAAGCTACACACTTTCTTTATTCATAACTATGGCATTCTAATTTTTTTCTTATTCGTGTATCAGATTCTAGCCAATACTTCTGAAATAAGTAGAAGTCATATAAATTATAACAAGTCCAAAGATATGTTTCCCATCAAAAAAAAATATACTTTTGACTATAACTGAAAATTAAGATGAAAATTCTCCAATTTACAATCAATGATGCAAGCCAAGGCAGCTAAAATTAAAAGTAAAAATTTGGAACAACTTCAGAATAACATAGACACAAATATGATAATAAGTTGGAAACACACTTTATCATAAAATATAGTCACATATGTTGTACACTGAACAATTCCATTATGCATTCACATTTACCATGATTTTGATGGTGTTTCCCATCACCATCAAGTTGTGTAACATGTCGGCCTTGTCCATCTATGTTTTTAACATTTATTGTATCTATAGTGGAAGCAAAAACATATTCAGGTCTGTGGAAGTTTCAGATACTTGAACTTTACACAGTAACAGTCCTAAATATCATTTATCTTTGTTTTCATCTTAATAATCTAGCTCTATTTTGCTATGCAAATGAATAATTTTACCATCAGTTGAGTGATGTCAACTTAGATTAGTACACAGAAAATATATATTACTTCTCATCTAAGGGATAAAAATGTTTTATATATCCAAGGTTTTGGGAGTGGATGTGTGAGAAGCACTTAAGTACTTACAAGCATTTGTCTTTTTCTCTAAACAACCTAGGACAGATAATTTATGTCAGTTTGAATCCATGTAGTTTGAGGGCTTCCCAGGTGGTGCTAGTGGTAAAGAACCTGCCTGTCAATGCAGTAGATATATAAGACATGGGTTCAATTCCTGCATTGGGAAGATCCCCTGGAGGAGGACATGGCAACTCACTCCGGTATTCTTGCCTGGAGAATCCCATGGACAGAGGGGACTGAGGGGCTACAGTCCATAGTGTCTCACAGAGTCGGACACGACTGAAGCAACTTAGCACACATGCATGCGTGTAGTTTACATTTAACAATAAACTATAGAGGATATACTGCAGAATTTATCAATATTATCCTATTCCTGTGCATTTGTTTCCTATAGAGTGACTAAACCATTCACATATCTCATTCCTCATGGAGTCTTCTATTTCTGTTTGTCCTCATATAGGGATATTATAATGCCACTTCTTCACTCCAGGCCATTCTTTTTCAGACCTTAAAATTACTTGTATAAAATAGGCCTTTGATTTCTATTCATATTTACCCAATTCTAATGAGGGGTATGGTTTTCCCAGTGGTCATGTATGGATGTGAGAGTTGGACTGTTAAGAAAGCTGAGCGCTGAAGAATTGATGCTTTTTTTTTTCGTTTATTTTTATTTTTTATTTTTTAACTTTACAATGTTGTATGGTTGATGCTTTTGAACTGTGGTGTTGGAGAAGACTCTTGAGAGTCCCTTGGACTACAAGGACATCCAACCAGTCCATTCTGAAGGAAATCAGTCCTGGGTGTTCTTTGGAAGGACTGATGCTAAAGCTGAAACTCCAGTACTTTGGCCACCTCATGCCAAGAGTTGACTCATTGGAAAAGACTCTGATGCTGGGAGGGATTGGGGGCAGGAGGAGAAGGGGACGACAGAGGATGAGATGGTTGGATGGCATCACCGACTCGATGGACGTGAGTTTGAGTGAACTCCGGGAGTTGGTGATGGACAGGGAGGCCTGGCGTGCTGCAATTCATGGGGTTGCAAAGAGTCAGACATGACTGAGCGGCTGAACTGAACTGAGTGAGCTGATAAAGCTCCTTATTAATAATGAGGTAGATTATGTATATATCAATACCTCCCTAGATCCTGATATAGGGCTGTAAGTGCATTAAATAGAGTTGTAACAATATGGTTTATGAATGTAAATTTATTTCAGTAGATCCTTCTCTGGTTTGCGTCTTATAAATTTTTGTATCATGTGTTGATTAAACATAGAATACTAGAATTTTGTTACACGGTGTTGACAATTGTATTTCCTTATGGCAAAACCAATACAATATTGTAAAGTAATTAGCCTCCAATTAAAATTAAAAAATAAATAAATAAAATAAAAAATAAAATCTAGGTGAGGGTATATTGGGATTCACTGTAAAAAATTTTTTCAACATTTCTCTATGTTTAAATTTTTTATAATAAAATATTGGGGGAAAAAAGAAAAAAAAGGTTTTATAAATTACATGCAAAAGTTCAAGTTTTACATTTTGAAGAAAACATTTAAAGTTCCCAAAAAAATAGATTGGAAAGAGTTTGTAATAAATTTCAAAATTATGTATGACTGAATATCTGAATTGAAGAGACAAATGGACAATTCAGCAATAATATTTGGATGATTCAATACCTCATTTTCAATAATGATAGAACAGCAAAGCATAAGATTAAATTTTAAAAGATCAAAATCATATAAAGTATGCTCTTCTATCATAATTGAATGAAATTAAAGATAGGTACCAGAGGAAACTTGGGGAATTCACAAATATGATAAAATTAAACAACACACTCACTCCTAAATAATGAATGGGGTAAAAAAGAACTGACAAGAAAAATTAGAAAATATTTGAGATGAGTAAAATGAACACAGCATGTCCGAATCTACGTAATTCAGATAAAGCAGTATTTAAAAGGAGATTTGTATCTGTAAATGCCTATACTAAAAAAAAAGAAATCCTTAATCAATAGCCTAAATTTCCATCCTATGAAACTACAGAAAAAGAGAACAAACTAAATTTAAAGTATTCAGAAGAAAAGAGAATACATAGGAGAGGGAATAAACAGATAATTTTAAAAATAGAGAAAATAAAACCAAAAGTTTACTCTTTGCAAAAATCAGAAATCAATACTACATTTGAAACTTAGTTTTTAATTGAAGAATAAATTCTTTTAGTTTCCCATCACAAGAATTATATGTGGGCCTAGTAGCAGGTGGGAAAATATGTTGGCATTGGAACCCTAATTGACATTCTTGAAAGCATATGGGAGAGTAAATTCATGGCAATGAAAATATAGACAATGGGAAAATATTTGGATGCCCTGTATTTATTGATATCTTTAGAACACAAATTTATTCTAAATATGTAAAATGCTTTCTAAAGGAAGGAATTAGTTGTATAGATGATATATGTTCCTACCCATAGATGACAGAGAGGGTAGTATAAGATGAGGTGTGAATGGACAGTGTTAACTGTCTTTCACATCAGCTGAGAGGTATAAAGAAAAGCAAAGGTTTTCATGATTTTCTGGCTAGCAAATCTGAAGAAGATTAGTCTCAGTTCTCTTCTTTGATATACTGGTCATTTTTTTTAATTTATTAAACAAGACTGCCATTATTAGTTATTTTTTGTTACCATTTTCCATAATACAATTTTCATGAATTGTTATAGGAAAAACACGTTTCCTAGGTCTCATTATTTTATCCATAGTACATGCATGTGTTCGTTGCTCAGTCGTGTCCGACTCTTTGTAACCCCATGGACTATAGCTTGTCAGGCTCCTCTGTCCATGGAATTCTCCAGGCAAGAATGCCATAGTGGATTGCCATTCCCTTCTCCAGGGATCTTCCCAACCCAGGGATCAAACCTGGGTCTCCTGCATTCTTTACCATCTGAGCCTTCAGGGAAGCCCCAAATAATTATCAAATATTTATTAGATAATCAAAAATAGTCTAATTGTGTTAAATCAATTATGAGTAGATAAATGATTTGGGCAGATGTTTCTTTTGAAACTGTATCTTCAACACTTGGGAGAGTGCTAGCCTAGAGTGGGTACTCAAGGAATATTGCTTAAGTGAATTGGTGGAGATATAATGTCAGTACAAAATATTTTACACAGTGAGTATGTGGTATTTATGTTTTATTTTTTATTTATTTTTTAATTGGAGGAAACTTGCTTTACAATGTTTTGTTGGTTCCTGTTGTGCAACAATGTGAATCAGATCTTTCTCTATATAGATCTCCTCCCTCTTGAACCTTCCTCCACACACCTCCCCATCCCACCCCTCTAGATCATCACAGAGTGCCAGGCTGGGCTCCCTGTGTTATACAGCAGCTTCCAGAGCATGTGGTCTTTAAGTAAACTGTCAACTAAAATTATCATCTAAAAAGCATAAAATACCTTGATGAGTTGCAATACCCCCAAATTTGTCAGGCACTGTAGATGTATTACTATAATTTAGTCTGATTTTTTGTGTCATATTTTATTCAATATAACTTGCTGCATAACAACACTATTACCACAAGCTTAGTGGCCTAAAACATCACATATTTGTTAATTTTTATTTTATATCAGAGTATAATTCATTTACAATGTTGTGTTAGTTTTCAGCATACAACAAGGTGATTCAGTTATGCATGTACCTATATCCATTCTTTTTCAGATTATTTTCCCATAAAGGTTATTACAGAATATTGAGTAGACTTTCCTGTGTCATATAGTAGATCCTTGTTGATTATCTATTCTATATATACTAGATGTATCTGTAGGAAAAGGCAATGGCACCCCACTCCAGTACTCTTGCCTGGAAAATCCCATGGACGGAGGAGCCTGGAAGGCTGCAGTCCATGGGGTTGCTAAGAGTCGGACACCACTGAGCGACTTCATTTTCACTTTTCACTTTCATGCATTGGAGAAGGAAATGGCAACCCACTCCAGTGTTCTTGCCTGGAGAATCCCAGGGACAGGTGAGCCTGGTGGGGTGCCATCTATGGGGTCGCACAGAGTCGGACACGACTGAAGCGACTTAGCAGCAGTAGCAGCAGCAGCAGATGTATCTGTTAATCCCATATGGTTACCAAAGGGGAAAGTTTGGGGAGGGGATAAATTAAGAGTTTGGGGTTAACAGCACGCATTAATCATCCTACAGTTTCTGTGAGGTAGAAGCCTGGAGTGACTTATCTGAATCCTCTGTTTATGAGCCTCAGGAGGGTGAAGTCGTGGTGTTAGCTAGAACTGAATTCTCTCTCTCTCTGATTCCACCAGGTTGGATGCACTTCCCTACTCACAGTTCTTGGTAGCATTCTATTCCTTGAATGTTGGACTGAGAACTTCTTTGTCGTCTGCTGTCAAACTCTCAGATCCAAGAGGCCACCTGCAGCTCCTTGCCATGTGTGTCATGTGGGGTTTCCCAGCATAGTTGCTGGCTTCCGTCAGCCAGCACAGGAGAAATGGACTACAGGAAGAGCAGTGATATCACCTTATGTAATATAATGGCATACACATAATCCAAATATTCTTCTCATTACAGTCAAGTCACAGGTCTTGCCCATGAGCAAGCAGAAGGACTCGCGTGAGTCTACTACTTCAAGGCAAGGAAGATGGTGGCCACCTTAAAAGTTTGCTTGTCACATGTATGTAAGGGAAAACAGAGCTATTCACAAATACATTTCTATTATACTGAAAGTTCAAAGAGAAAGAATAGGAGGACCTGATCATATCCATTTTAGAAATGATAGATTAAAGTACATATGAAAAAAGATAGAAAAAGAATGTTTCAATATTTCTTAGAAATTGGATCCTGATGCTGGGAAAGATTGAAGGTGGGAGGAGAAGGGGATGACAGAGGATGAGATGGTTGGATGGCATCACTGACGCAATGGACATGAGTTTGAATAAACTCCAGGAGTTGGTGATGGACAGGGAGGCCTGGCATGCTGAAGTCTGTGGGGTTGCAAAGAACTGGACACAACTGAGTGACTGAACTGAACTGAAGATTTTCTAAGAAGATTTGTTTAAATTTTAGATTTTTAGAAATCCAGAATTCTTAGAAAATGTCAAAAGAATTTTTGAAAAGCCAAAGAGTCTAAGTAGCCCAGAAAACTAGCAGTCCATAGGTAAACAGCTTCATCACTCCCTCCAGTCCCAGTTCACCCATTGCTCATGGGCATAAAAGGATTGTTTCCCTTAAAGATGTCCACTGGAAATACCAAAATTAACTAGCGAGGTCTGATTAGTAAAAATGAGAAAAAGTACATTAAGTTGCAGAGTGAAGATGTTTAGACCTTGCCAAGCCTAAAATTTTAAATCATAGGGAAAAAATATTTGATAGGGAAGAGAAAAGTTGATGTGCCGTGACGTGAAAGCCGTTCAGTTGTGTCCAACACTTTGCGACCCCATGGACTATACAGTCCATGGAATCCTCTAGGCCAGTATACTGGAGTGGGTAGCCTTTCCCTTCTCCAGGGGATCTTCCCAAAACAGGGATCGAATCCAGGTCTCCCTCATTGCAGGAGGATTCTTTACCAGGTGAGCCACAAGCATTAATAAAGCAGAAAGAGATATGCTTAACAACAACAAAAAAAAAGATACAATTAGAACCTTAGGTAACCTCTCCAAATGTGGAGGATTCAGAATATAGTTAAGGGAGGCTAAGGACCTAATTAAAGAAAGAAAGAGCCCTGCTGAGAGAGAGTGTTGGTCCAAAGCTGGCATGTGGTCTCAGTGAGGGAACTTCTTTTAGCTGTAGACTATGAGTGGTAACTGACTGTGCTTCAAGCCTGTTTAATGATTTACAAGGATTATGTTTATCACATCAAGTGATTAAAAAATTCTTATGAACAAAAAAATATTTGAATTTGAAAGCAATTTAAGCTATTAAGAGATGTTTATTTCAAATGATTATAAATGGGATGAATCATTAATCTCAGGTTTCTTAAAAGTAGTTACATATTCACGGACTTAAAAATAGAATAGTTTATAAACTGAACATTACATTTCAAGGAAGAGGTAAGATTTTAACTTTGTAAATGTAATAAATTTGATATGAATATCAGGCATAAAATTCAAAATAGTCTTTTCATAAAGTAGTAACTAACAGCTCTTTAATAAAAGGTAGATGATTTAAGCCACTTGAATGTTAGTTTAAAAGGAACAATTCTCTCCCTGAATTAAACCTCAGCTACAAAAAGACTTTTTTTTTTTTTTTTCAAATAAAGAATTCTAGCACAGCAGGAAGCACTGGTTAGATACTAAAAGGTAAATTCATGTGACTTTATCTGGAGAAAACTGTTCCCTCTCTTCTCTCCCTCCCTAGATATTGGATCCCTGGTATGCTGGGCCTACAAGCATTCACCCCGTAACTTTACAGGAGGAACAGCATGGTAACAACTGCAGGGTGTGATACCGTCACTCAACAGCTAAAATATGACTTCCAAATCATGGAAAACATTCTTTCATATCAACATTGGGCAACCTTAGTGTGAACAGATATTTTTCTCGAATACATTAATCATCAGATCAGAAGCATCACTCCCTCAATGTCAGAATATTGGAAGTGGGCTTCCAAACACAATTAAATAAAAGTCCAACATCAGCTGCAGTGAGTTGTCAAATGTACTCGGGTCTGGTATATAAGTAGGTTAATTAATAATCATATAGCTTTAACTTTGAAAAACATGCAAACACCAGATACATGGATTCCAACCTGTTTTATTAGTTGAGAAATGGTGTTCTTAAAATCAATTTTCTACATCTCAGTTATACTTTGAAATGCAAAAAATAGACATTTTTTTAAATAATGGAAAATCTTCAAAGTTCATTTATATCAAGATACATAAAATCGTTCCCTTGATTTCCCATTCAACATGTTATGCATTTTCTTCCCCTCCTCAAAAGAAATATGAGAGCATTAATTTGGATTTCTCCCTATCATTGGTGAAGTGTCACTAGAAATACAATAACAGCACTTCAGACAACCTTAAGATGGATTATCCTCTGAATCCCTTCAGGATCAAAAATGAAATGATGAAGTAGCATTAGTAGATCTCCACTAAGATGCAACTGCCTCAGTGGCAAGGGATCACACAGCCCTGCTTTCCTGGCTTGTCCTTTAAGTGTTAACGGGGTCCACATTGACCCCACTGTTTAAAAATGTAGTAGACACTTATTCCAGTCACCCTCATCATGCTCTTTATATTTTCAATTTCTTTTCAGTAGTTTCCAATTTCTAGCATAAGCTTTAATTATGTATTGTTTGTTGTCCATTGTCCAAATTCCCCCACAATAGAATGTAGGTAAGCGAATGGCACCCCACTCCAGTACTCTTGCCTGAAAAATCCCATGGACGGAGGAGCCTGGTGGGCTGCAGTCCATGGGCTTGCTAAGAGTCGGACATGACTGAGCGACTTCATTTTCACTTTTCACTGCCATGCATTGGAGAAGGAAATGGCAACCCACTCCATTGTTCTTGCCTGGAGAATCCCAGGGACAGGGGAGCCTGGTGAGCTGCTATCTATGGGGTCACACAGAGTCAGACACGACTGCAGCGACTTAGCAGCAGCAGCAGAAAGCTCCACTCAGAGAGATTTTTGTTTTGTTCACTGAAATCCTGAGTGCCTACAACAGTGCCTGGCATAAATTAAGTGCCCAGTGAATGAAAGTCCAGAAGTCCAGTTGGCAGGCATCTTCAACTTTTATGGGCAAATAGTTTTTAAGTAGACTTGAAAAATACAGTGAAGTAAGGTTGTTAATAATCCCAAATCATGAACACTTCCAATTTTCTGAATATAAATATTAATAGAAGATAGACCAGTTTAATAAACATATTTATATAAAGCAAGGAAGGGGTTAACTCTTTCTGTGGCCACTGGTTTCCATCGGTGGAGTGAAAGGCCCCCTCTATGCCCCAGACAGGAACTAGAGAAAAAGGGATCAAGGAATCATCAGGGAGAAATTCCATTTTTAAAAAATGATCTTTATTTTCACATCTCAAAGTGATTTTGGCAAAAATTTCCTTCTCACACTCTGTACTGATAAAACTTCCCACTTAACTTTTGGAGTGATTTAGAGGCTTAGGAATTACCCGGAGAATTTGGAATATCCCGGCTACTCTTTCTCTTATTTTTGGTGTTTTTCCCTTCAGCGGTTGAAACCTAAATGGGTTGAGAATCACTTTACATACTTTAGACTTTATGTTTCAATAAGGAAGATTATAGGAAGGATAACTTGTAAGTCATGGTTCTTAATTTTCTATTCCAGCCTTAAGATTTTGTCTCTGAACTGAATGGTGGGTGCTCTATCTACCTCTTCTTGAAGTTTATCTGCTTCTTAATTCTGTTTCTGAGCAGCCATGGAAATAGGGCAGGATAATCTGCTCCTTGCTTTCAGACTGTTGACTTCTCACCATGTGGGACATTTTCTCTGTTTTGATAGGGAGCACAGGGCACTCCCCTACATTAGAGGTTGGCAGATATTTTAAAGGGCCAGTTAATAAATATTTTTGGCTATATGGACCATTAGGTCTCCACCACAACTGTTCAGTTCTGCCAGATAGCACCAAAGTGACCATGGACAATGTATTTTCTGATAAATTTTCCAATAAAATTTTACTCACAAAATTTAGGTGGCTGGTTGGATTTGATTCCCTGCTCAAACAGTTTTCACTATAGAGTAGAGAATTTAATTTCTCTCTGCTCAGTTTTGTTTCTTTTTTCCCCCCCATTTCAGTCATTCTGGAAAGTGAATAGCAAGCAAAAAAGCCACCTTGGCTTTCAGATTAGCCCCTACTAAGCCTCTCTTAGTTCTAGGAAAAACTAACACTCTAATTGCAGCTTGTCTTTTCAAGAATGAAGGATAACATATATTATTTGTCCCAGCCTGATGAAAGATGAAAGAAGTAAACACATTCTTTGTTTGTTTCCTTTGGATCATTTGTACTAAAATCATAGTTCCTCCAATTTCTTGACACCCAGTCAAAAGCTGATAAACTTCTATCTTAATGAATTTGGTAGTTCCTATTTTGTTATGCTTACTAACGCCTTTTTTTTTTTTTTTGCAAATTGTTATATATGATTTGAAAATATCTGATTATTAAATAAACTATAAAGAAGAGTAAATATTAAATTAATGATGATGTAAAATCAATATCACGTGATATAAAACATTCAGCTCTTAGCTTACTAAGATTTTCTTAAATTTACACTGCTTCACAAATTTCAAGATATATGTTTTGTAAGATAAGCAGTTTACTTGTTCATCTTCCTGAGGCTGGAATTATTGTAATTAAAAGTAAGTCTTGGTGTTCCTGAATCTTAAGCACATCAAAATCTATTTATGAATGATTTATTTTGACATCTTCCTTGGACTGAACTGTGTCCCTTTACTGCAGGATCTAACTGCAAAATGAAGTAGACAAAATTTACAAAATCCTGAAACTTTTCCACCTTGCTCCTTAAAGTTCTAGCCTTGGTAAACAATGGGCCTGAGTCAGGATTTATTTAAGTCAGTCACTTTGTCACCGAGTGTTGCTCACTCACTAAGTCATGTCTGACTCTTTGTGACCCCAGGGACAGCAGCACGTCAGGCTTCCCTGTCTTTCACTGTTCCCCTCAGTTTGCTCAAACTCATGTCCATTGAGTCAGTGATCCAACTCAATGGATCACCGTTTCATCCTCTATCAGCCCTTTCTCCTCGTGCCTTCAATCTTTCCTGTCATCAGGGTCTTTTCCAGTGAGTCAGGTGGCCACTTCGTATCAGGTGGCCAAAGAATTGGAACTTCAGCTTTAGCATCAGTCCTTCCAATGAATATTCAGGGGAGTCAATAATTTCCTAGGTAGGATTTAGAAATGTATTAGTATCCCACACTTACCCTCCAATCAGATTCCATATGCTTTAGATTCTCATTATTAGTGCATGCCCCTTCGGTTACCAATCCCTGCCAAAAACAAATAAACAAACCAAAGCAAGTAAATAACAAAACAAAAAAGAAAACCCAAACCCTTCCGCCTAGCAATGTCTGTGTTTATTAGGATTCTTTAATAGTAATTGAGTGAATGAAGCCTAACTCCAATTAAGTTAAGAAAAATAGGAATTGGGTGCCTCATTAAACTGAAAATCTCATGGATAAAGCTGATTTTGCACACAGTCAGATAACAGGGCTTTGACGATGTCAGTAACACTCTGTGTCTAACTCTATATTTCATATGGTTCCTCAACCATACTTAAAGACTTTCAGATACAAGAAAAGCATATTCACCTTACAGTAGTTCAATACATAACATATAACGTCTTACATAAGAAGACCACGGGTAAGAGGCCACTGGCGTTGCTTCAGCAGCTCAAAAATGTCAGGATCATTCATCTTTACCTCATGACATCAAGATGGGAGCCAAGCTCTAGATTTTACATCTATATTTTAAGAATAAAGAATGGTAGGGAAAAAGATATCCAGGGACAGGATGACTTCTGTTTTAAGGACACTTCCCAGAAGCCACGCAGCAATTATTCATTAACATTTGTTGGCTAGAACCACATCACATATACTTACATAATGATAAGAGACATCATGAAAGCCCATTTTTCTCAGCCTTTTTAAAGGAAAAGAGACTTTGGAAGGGGTGTTTCATTAGCCAACCAAAACTAAATATCAACAGTCTATAAGAAAATGGAAGATAGACAATATGGATATTTACAACCAACAATCACATCATACCATATGTGGGAAGGGAAATCTATCCTTACAAAGACTGACAGAAAATGTGAAGGATGCTCATTGGTCAAGCTTGGTTCTTTGCTCTCTGAACCTATCATTATACTCAGAGGGATGGGGTATACTTCTAGGAATCAAATTAAGATCAGCTCCAACTGAGTCATACAAAATTGTTTCCATACAGGAAAGTGGAATCCTGTTTTCCGAAGCAAAAGCAGGGGCACAGAGTACATTAGTTTTCTGTTACTGCATAAGAAATTACCAAAATTTGATGGTTTAAAACAATTTCATTTATTATTTTACATTTTTCACAGGTTAGGAGTTTTGGCACAGCTTAGTTGAGTCCGCCTTACAGGATCTCAAACAGCTGCAATCCACATACTTCCTGGCACAGCATTCTCACCTGAGGCCCAGGGGCTTCTCCCAAGCTCAAAGTGTGGGTAACAGAAGTCACACTCATGGGCAGCTGTGGAACTCATGGTGGATTGCTTCTTAAAGGCCAGGACTGACACATATACACTATTGATACTATGTACAAAATAGACAGCTGATGGGAACCACTATATAGCACAGGGAACTCCACTTAATCCTCCGTGGTGTCCTGTATGAAAGAGAAATCCAAAAGGGAGGGAATATATGCGTATGTACGGCTGTTCATCTCGATACGCAGTAGAAGCTAACACAAAATTGTAAAGCAACTATACTGTAATAATTAGGGGAGGGTGGTGGGAGCGGGGTTCAGGGAGGGGAACACGTGTATACCTGTGGCGGATTCATGTTGATGTATGGCAAAACCAACACAATATTGTAAAGTAATTAGCCTCCAATTTAAATAAATAAATTTATATTTTTAAAAAGTTAACAACAAAAAAATAAAAAGGGTGCCCCTGATCCTATACCCAGGATAATCTCCCCTTTGGTTAACTTTAAAATCTACTGATTAGAGACCTTAATTGCACTTTAAAAGTACTGTCACCTTGGCCATATTATGTTACTGGTATGGAAGTGACTTCCACCATCTTCACAGTACCAGTCTATACTAAAATGAGAGGAGAGGGGTTATAGGCCATGTACACCAGGACATGGGAGTCCTAGAGATCTTCTTAAATTTTCACCTGTCACAAAGGATTGCATTGGGGAAATTAACAGGTCACTAGGGTAATATGAATGCAAAAGACTGACCTTATATACTCACCAGTTTAACTAACTGTAACAAAATATTGAAAATTTGAGTCTATATGGTAATCTGCCTTGAGTCATCATGTTTAACAGGTTAGAAACACTCTAAGAAAATTAGACTAAAATTTTTCCTAAATGATTTGTGTATTTACTGTGAGCATAATGGGAAAAGTAAAAGAAAGTTAGTTGATTTTTACTTGTTGTCTTCTATATAACTGGTATTTCTAATGTTGATCAGAATTTATATCATAATTAGTAATGGTCCATTTCTACCTAAAGGAAAGTGAAATCGCAGCAGTGGTATAAACTTCAAAGTGAAAAAAACAAGCCACAGGGATTAAATGTTATATTTTCTTTTATTGGGAATAAGTTCAGAGATAATCCACACAGTGGAAAATGTTAAAATCTTAAAAGGAAGGTATGTTTAAATTTAATCCTCCTAGTGGGGGAAAAAAAGTGCCTTTCTTTGTCTTTTTTTTTTTTTTTTTTTTTACTCTTCAGCATAGAGGTCTGTAAAAAAAAAAATCTGTATCTTCAGGTTGGTTTTTTCCTAGATATTTTATTCTTCTGTTGCAGTGGTGAATGAGATTGTTTCCTTAACTTCTCATTCTGATTTTTCATTGTTAGTGTATAGGAATGCAAAGGATTTCTGTGTATTAATTTTATATCCTGTGACTTTACTATATTCATTGGTTAACTCTAGTAATTTTCTGGAGGAATTTTTCGAGTTTTCTATGTAGAGGATCATGTCATCTGCAAACAGTGAGAGTTTTACTTCTCTTTTCCAATCGGGATTCCTTTTATTTCTTTTTCTTCTCTGATTGCCATGTTCAGGACTTCCAAAACTATGTTGAATAATAGTGATGAGAATGGGTACACTTGTCTTGTTCTTGATCTTAGAGAGGACCAATCAAAGATGACACAAACAGATGAAGAGATACACCTTGTTCTTGGATTGGAAGAATCAATATTGTGAAAACTGGAAAACAGCAACATGCAAAAGAATGTTGCATGTTAGAATGCCTCCTAACACCATGTACAAAATATACTCAAAATGGATTAAATACTTAAATGTAAGGTCAGAAACTATAAAGCTCTTAGAAAAAACATAGGCAATACACTTCTTGACATAAATGACAGCAAGATCCTCTGTGGCCCATCTCCTAGAGTAATGGAAATAAAAGCAAAAATTAGCAAAAAGGGCTTAGTTAAACTTAAAAGCTTTTGCACAGCAAAGGGAAACAATGAACAATATTAAAAGACAAGCTTCAGAATGGGAAAAAGTAATTGCAAATGAAAAAGCTGACAAAGGATTAACCTCCAGAACATATAAGCAGTTCATACAGCTCAATATGAGGAAAATAAAAAATTCAGTCAAAAAATGGGCAGAAAACTTAAACAGACACTTTTTCCAGAGAAAACGTACAGATGACCAATAAACACATGAAAAGATTCTCAACATAACTAATTATTAGAGACATGCAAATCAAAACTACAATGAGGTATCACTTCACACAAGTCAGAATGGCTATTATCAAAAAAAAAAAAATACAAGCAATAAATCCTGGAGAGAATGTAGGGTAAAGGGAACCCTCCTGTACTATCAGTGGGAATGTAAACTCATACAGCCATAATGGAGAATAGTATGGAGATTCCTTAAAAAAAAAAACTAGGAATAAACCTACCATATGACCCCACAACTCCACTAATGGGCACATACTCTGAGAAAACCATAATCCAAAAAGACACATGTACACCAAATGTTTGTAGCAGCATTATTTATAATAGCTTGGACATGGAAGAAACCTAGATGCCCATGACTGATGAATTGATAAAGAAGATGTGGTACATATATATAATGGATTATTCAGTTCAGTTCAGTCATGTCCGACTCTTTGTGACCCCATGAACCGCAGCATGCCAGACCTCCCTGTCCATCACCAACTCCCGGAGTTCACCCAAACCCATGTCCATGGAGTTGGTGATGTCATCCAACCATCTCATCCTCTGTCGTCCCCTTCTCCTCCTGCCCTCAATTTTTCCCAGCATCAGGGTCTTTCCAAATGAGTCAGCTCTTCGCATCAGGTGGCCAAAGTATTGGAGTTTCAGCTTCAGCATCAGTCCTTCCAATGAACACCCAGGACTGATCTCCTTTAGGATGGACTGGTTGGATCTCTTTGCAGTCCAAGGGACTCTTAAGAGTCTTCTCCAACACCACAGTTCAAAAGCATCAATTCTTCAGTGCTCAGCCTTCTTCACAGTCCAACTCTCACATCCATACATGACCACAGGAAAAATCATAGCCTTGACTGAATGGATCTTTGTTGACAAAGTAATGGATTATTACTCAGCCAAAAAAATACAAATTTGAGTCAGTTCTAGGGAGGTGGATGAACCTAGAGCCTGTTATACATAGTGAAATAATTCAGAAAGAGAAAAACAAATATAGTATATTCATGTTTATATACATAGAAACTATAAAAATGATATTGATGAAACTATTTGCAGGGAAGGAAGGGAAATGCAGAGCTAGAGAATGGACTTCTGGACACAGTATGGGAGGGACAGAGTGATACCAATGGAGAAAGTAGCGTCGACATATACACACTCCCAAGTGTAAGATGGATAGGTGGTGAGAAGGTATTGGTAGCACAGGGAGTCCAGCCTGGCACTCTGTGATGACCTGAAAGGATGGGATGGGGGAATGGGAGGGAGGAGAGGTATATATAACTATGGCTGATACAGCCATAACTATGTGTATGCCAGAAACCAATGCAATATTGTAAGTTTTTTTTTTTAATTTTAAAATGTATTGAACAACTGTTCATAATAACCAGTCATATTAAAAAGATAACTGAAAAATATATATATACACTATAGAAAAATAGAATATCCAAATAAAGCCTTTGACCCACAGGAATTTGGTGAAGGAAATAAGATATTACATTATTCAAAAAGTAGATTTTGTGTCCTATCAAAGTGTTTAAAATGTCTCAATTAATAGTTCTAATTAATATATGTAATTCTGTTGTGATATGGTAAACAGTTAAAGAAATATATAGACCTACACACACACACACACACACATAGATATATATATATATATACAGTTAAAGAAATATGTATACATACATTGTCTATATATCATGGTAGATCTTCTTTTAATAACCTTAGCTAGAATTCCCTGATTGGAGAAGGCAATGGCACCACACTCCAGTACTCTTGCCTGGAAAATCCCATGGACAGAGGAGCCTAGAAGGCTGCAGTCCATGGGGTCGCTGAGGGTCGGACACGACTGAGCGACTTCACTTTCACTTTTCACTTTCATGCATTGGAGAAGGAAATGGCAACCCACTCCAGTGTTCTTGCCTGGAGAATCCCAGGGACAGGGGAGCCTTGTGGGCTGCCGTTAATGGGGTCACACAGAGTCGGACACGACTAAAGTGACTTAGCAGAATTGCCTGATATTGGTAAGAAGTCATCTGTGACACTCCAATAGCAATTTGCATATGATTAGAAGCAGTGTTTTTGCATTTAATTCTGAACATTATTTTTAACTTGTCAAAGACTGCTCTAACAGATAGTGGTCCTGTATATTTCCGAGAATCAAGGCAGTGCTGTCACAGCCAGCGAAACCGATTGGCCTGAATATGACCAGTTCATTCTAAAGCAAAGTCACTAAGCATTTTTTTAATATAAATTTATTTATTTTAATTGGAGGTTAATTACTTTAAATATTGTATTGGTTTTGCCCTACATCAACATGAATCCTCCACGGGTGTACACATGTTCCCCATCCTGAACCTCCCTCCCTACTCCCTCCCCGTACTATCCCTCTGGGTCGTCCCAGTGCACCAGCCCCAAGCATCCAGTAGCATGCATTGAACTTGGACTGGCATTTTGTTTCATATATGACATTATACATGCTTCAATTTAATGTATGGAACAAAAGAAAAGTCTGTAGACAGGTTAAAAATGTCTAATCAATAACATTCCTATAAAAACAAAGTTTTTAAATATAGTCTGACTCCTTGACAACAAAAAGAAAAATAGATTTCTTCCTATATATAAGGTTTAGTAGACTTCATAATGAAAACGTAATCCTTTTTGCAGTGTTAGACCATTTACTCACTTTCATTTCAAGTCATATTCCTTTAACTGAAGCAGAATTTACATATGTCTGCTGATTCAAATGTGTCATTAGGATTCAGGCTATGTTAGAGGGTTTGGAAATGATTTTCAGACATCTGTCTCTGAAACGCTTAAGGAGCTCATTGCTTCCAAACAGGCCCTGGATGCTTATCAGAATAGGTCCCTGACACTCAAATAACTTAAAAGCAGAATTTTATCATTGTGTGCATAAGGTCAGCTCTATTAAGTCTATGGAAGCAATGGAACACACACCTGCAACTCTATGGAATAATATTCCTATTTTGCATTGTAATACCTACAAGAAACACATAGCACATTCTGGAAAACAGAGAGATGGAATTTGATCTATAAACCTAAAATTCTGATGCAGGAAGATCTCATTTAGGTCCAGTTAATAGAAGAGGTGCTAGTGGTAAAGAATTCACCTGCCAGTGCAAGAGACTAGGTGTGATCCCTGGGTTGGGAAGACCCCTTGGAGAAGGAAATGGCAACCTACCCCAGTATCCAAGACAGAGGAGCCTGGCAGGCTACAGTCCATGGGGTCACAAAGAGTCAGGCATGACTGATCTACTGAACACACATTACACAATTATTAGTCTGATCCACCTGTGAGTGGGGAGGGGAGCTATAGATGAAGCAGGATTTAACATTTATGGAAATTTATTTTTTGAAAAATTGCCTGTAATATCAAATAGAGGGAATCGCATATGAGATACAGACGCAAAGGGATCTGTGAATTTGTGTGCTTGAATTATTGATAATGAAAAATATGGAGAAAGCCGACACATTTGCCTAAAGTAAAATTGATGATTAAACACAACACCTTGAGATTCTTGGTATCTATTGTATTAATTTTCTATCATCGCTGTAGCAAGTTGTCACAAACTTTGCATGCTAAAACAACACCCATTTATTACAGCTATGGGTCCAATGTCTGGTGGTCTTGACTGGGTTCTCAGCTTAGGGCCTTAGAAGGCCAAAATCACTATGTGAGCTGAGCTGGAGGCTGTGGGGGGAAATTCTGCTTGCAAGCTCACACAAATTTTTGGCAAATATCAGCTAATTTTATTGTAGGACTAAGACTGTTATTCCCTTGCTGGTTGTCAGCTAGAAGACTCTCCTAGCTTTCTAAGACTGCCTACCTTCATGCTGTTGTGGCCACATCTATCTTCAAAGCAAGCAATGGCACAAGACCTTTTCTAGCTTCAAGTCTCCCTGACTTCTTATTTTGTAATCAGAAACTGCTTTAATGGCTACTGTAATTAGATCAGTTCAGTTCAGTTCAGTTGCTCAGTCTTGTCCAACTCTATGTGACCCCATGAACCACAGCACACCAGGCCTCCCTGTCCATCACCAACTCCCAGAGTCCACCCAAATCCATGTCCATAGAGTTGGTGAGGCCATCCAAGAATTTAATCCTCTGTCATCCCATTCTCCTCTTGCCCTCAATCTTTCCCAGCATCACGGTCTTTTCAGATGAGTCAGCTCTTCGTATCAGGTGGCCAAAATACTGGAGTTTCACCTTCAACATCAATGCTTCCAATGAACCCCCAGGACTGATCTCCTATAGGATGGACTGGTTGGATCTCTTTGCAGTCCAAGGGACTCTCAAGAGTATTCTCTTGAAGTCTTCTCTTCAAACACCACAGTTCAAAAACATCAGTTCTTCAGTGCTCAGCTTTCTTTATAGTCCAACTCTCATATCCATACATGACCACTGGAAAAACCATAGCCTTGACTAGACGGACCTTTGTTGACCAAGTAATGTCTCTGCTTTTTAATAAGCTTTCTAGGTTGGTCATAACTTTCCTTCCAAGGAGCAAGCGCCTTTTAATTTCATGGCTGCAATCACCATCTGCAGCAATCTTAGAGTCCAGAAAAATAAAGTCAGTCACTGTTTCCACTGTTTCCCCATCTATTTGCCATGAAGTGATGGGACCAGATGCCATGATCTTAGTTTTCTGAATGTTGAGCTTTAAGCCAACTTTTTCAGTCTCCTCTCACTTTCATCAAGAGGCTCTTTAGTACTTCACTTTCTGCCATAAGGGTGGTGTCATCTGCATTAGGTCAGGTCCGTTTAAATTGTCTCCTTGTCTTATCGACTCAACTGTGCCATATAATATAATCATGGAAATGATATCTTTTCATAGGTTTTTGGGATTAAGACTGGACATTTCTGGCTGACCATTTTAGAAATTCTACCTTCAGATCACTTTTCAGGGAATCCAAGAGCTACTCTATTTAATGGTCCTAGGTTTGTGACATTGTACAGAAGACAGGGATCAAGACCATCCCCATGGAAAAGATATGCAAAAAAGCAAAATGGCTGTCTGGGGAGGCCTTACAAATAGCTGTGTAAAGAAGAGAAGCGAAAAGCAAAGGAGAAAAGGAAGGATATAAACATCTGAATGCAGAGTTCCAAAGAATAGCTAGAAGAGATAAGAAAGCCTTCTTCAGCGATCAATGCAAAGAAATAGAGGAAAACAACAGAATGGGAAAGATTAGGGATCTCTTCAAGAAAATCAGAGATACCAAAGGAACATTTCATGCAAAGATGGGCTCGATAAAGGACAGAAATGGTATGGACCTAACAGAAGCAGAAGATATTAAGAAGAGATGGCAAGAATACACAGAAGAACTGTACAAAAAAGATCTTCACAACCCAGATAATCACAATGGAGTGATCACTGACCTAGAGCCAGACATACTGGAATGTGAAGTCAAGTGGGCCTTAGAAAGCATCACTACAAACAAAGCTAGTGGAAGTGATGGAATTCCAGTTGAGCTATTTCAAATCCTGAAAGATGATGCCGTGAAAGTGCTGCACTCAATATGCCAGCAAATTTGGAAAACTCAGCAGTGGCCACAGGACTGGAAAAGGTCAGTTTTCATTCCAATCCCAAAGAAAGGCAATGCCAAAGAATGCTCAAACTACCACACAATTGCACTCATCTCACAAGCTAGTAAAGTAATGCTCAAAATTCTCCAAGCCAGGCTTCAGCAATATGTGAACCGTGAACTTCCAGATGTTCGAGCTGGTTTTAGAAAAGGCAGAGGAACCAGAAATCAAATTGCCAACATCCTCTGGATCATGGAAAAAGAAAGAGAGTTCCAGAAAAACATCTGTTTCTGCTTTATTGACTATGCCAAAGCCTTTGTGTGGATCACAATCAACTGTGGAAAATTCTAAAAGAGATGGGAATACCAGACCACCTGATCTGCCTCTTGAGAAATTTGTATGCAGGTCAGGAAGCAACAGTTAGAACTGGACATGGAACAACAGACTGGTTCCAAATAGGAAAAGGAGTACGTCAAAGCTGTATATTGTCACCCTGCTTATTTAACTTATATGCAGAGTACATCATGAGAAACGCTGGACTGGAAGAAACACAAGCTGGAATCAAGATTGCCGGGAGAAATATCAATAACCTCAGATATGCAGATGACACCACCCTTATGGCAGAAAGTGAAGAGGCCCTAAAAAGCCACTTGATGAAAGTGAAAGTGGGGAGTGAAAAAGTTGGCTTAAAGCTCAACATTCAGAAAATGAAGATCATGGCATCCGGTCCCATCACTTCATGGGAAATAGATGGGGAAATAGGGGAAACAGTGTCAGACTTTATTTTTCTGGGCTCCAAAATCACTGCAGATGGTGACTGCAGCCATGAAATTAAAAGACGCGTGCTCCTTGGAAGGAAAGTTATGACCAACCTAGATAGCATATTCAAAAGCAGAGACATTATTTTGCCAACAAAGTTTCATCCAGTCAAGGCTATGGTTTTTCCTGTGGTCATGTATGGATGTGAGAGTTGGACTGTGAAGAAGGCTGAGCGCCGAAGAATTGATGCTTTTGAAGTGTGGTGTTGGAGAAGACTCTTGAGAGTCCCTTGGACTGCAAGGAGATCCAACCAGTCCATTCTGAAGGAGATCAGCCCTGGGATTTCTTTGGAAGGAATGATGCTAAAGCTGAAACTCCAGTACTTTGGTCACCTCATGTGAAGAGTTGACTCACTGGAAAAAACTCTGATGCTGGGAGGGATTGGGGGCAAGAGGAGAAGGGGACGACAGAGGATGAGATGACTGGATGGCATCACTGACTCGATGGACGTGAGTCTGAGTGAACTCTGGGAGTTTGTGATGGACAGGGAGGCCTGGCGTGCTGCAATTCATGGAGTTACAGAGTCGGACATGACTTAGCGACTGATCTGATCTGATCTGATCTGATAGTGACATTTTTCCTCCTTGTTCTCTGGGGCCAGAGGTATTATGCCAGCATCTCTTTCTATCAGTGTCCCATCCCAGTTCTCTGCTGGTGAACATTTTAACAATTGCATAATTGCAACAAGCTGTGCAACTTTCCAATGTTCCTCTGCTCTCACTAATGGGGTCCCCATTGCTGGTTAGTCAACATTGTGTCGGTAAAATTCCAATTTATGTCTGGCTTCTTAGAGCCATCCTGGTGTCCACTATGCTAGAAGGGCTTCTCTGGAAACAGTCTCTGAGAAAGAGATTGTGTTGGGGATTGCTCTCAAGGGAGACGTGTATTGGGAATGTAGAAGAGGGAGTTGCTGATTCTCAGTGCAGTGTTGAATGAGGTCTCAGTTGATCCTAGAACAAGTTCTGGAACTGAAGTGTCCTTTGAAAGCGTGGTGGGGCCATTGTGTCCTTATGTTAGCTGGTCCTGGGAGATAATTACCTGTAACAGCTAGCACTTCCCAGTAAGGTATCAGCTGAGAGTCACCATGGGCTGATAAGGCAGAACACTACAGAACCTTCTACCACTACAGAACCATCTACCACTACAGTATTACTACCACGACAGTATTTGCTAAATACTGTACTTTAGCAAACTGCAGTACTCCTAATGCAATCATATCTAATAACACTATCATTATCTCCATATCTACTAACATTACATATCTACTTGTAATCTAGTACCACTACAGTATCTACTAAAACTACTATATCTACTAACACTGCTGCATCTTCTAACAATACTGTATCTATTAAGAATACTGTATCTGCCAACTCTACAGTAATGACTAACACTATAATACCTACTAACAGTACAGTGTCTGACATTGTGATGTCTGCTAACACTACAACATATACTAACAGTACTATATCTACTAAGGCCATCATTGTATCTACTAATAAACCCTACAATATCTACTAATGCTACACTTACTATCATAGTATCTATACAATTGAAAGGGAAAAATCTTTACACAACTGCAAGACTCCTGAATTCTACTCCAAATTAGACAAAATATTCTTGATTTTTGAATATTTATTTTATAAGAAAACATCACTACATCACACTTGGTTGCCATCAAGATAGACAAAAGTACAAATACTAACAGATATAATTTTTTGGATAAAAATCTAGGAATTTAAATATTCTTTCTTTTATATATAAAAAAGTAAATGTTAAAGTCCTTCTTCCTTTTAATCCCACCTACTAAAGAAGCATGATTTTGCAAGAGTTTGCTTGTTTCATATTTAAATTTGGTGGGGCCAAATGAAATAGTAGAGAGAAGTCTCTCATGCTAGAGACCTAAACTTTAGCCCTTTCTCTTCAGTGTAACTTTGAAGAAGTCATTTAACTTCATCTTTTTCTCTAATTTTTGAAATGAAAATATTGGAATAATTAATCTTCAATGTTCTTTCCAAGCCGGAAACCATAAGCTGGATACTTGATTTTATTCCCTTTATGAAAGATTCTTCTCTCTTGAGCTCAGATTTCACAATCTGTTTTCCCCATTTGTCATCTTCACCACTTGAGCAGCCTTGACTTGAAATGTGAGGCCACCCCCATACAAGCTGTTCTGATCTGCCAAGCTGTCCACTCTCCACCCCATCATTTTGCGTGTGTGTGTGTGTGTGTGTGTGTGTGTGTGTGTGTTTGAGAGAGAGATTTACATATCCTGCCAATAGAAATTCACAGCACTCTTGCATTTAAAACATTTCCTGTATGTGAGCTAGCACCTCAAGTAGCCATGGAAGAATTTAGAAGCTCCAAAAGGAGAAAGCTTCCGACAATGATTATAAAGGATGCTTTTGCATTAAATGGTGAAGTTTTTCTTTCCTGAAGTGATTGGCTGGGATCCTAAGAATATGACTCATATTCATGACTCTGGCTAGTATACAGCAAATTTATGGACTCTGAAGTGAAAGGCTTCCCTTGGGTATGCATGGCAGCCTTCTAGTACTAGTGATGGCCACACACCTCCATGGCCTTCCTGCTCTCTCAACTAAATTCTTTTTCAATTATTTGTTACTTCCTCTCATGATTGGAAAAACACATTGATAAAAAAGAAATACTCTTACCACCAAGCAGTGAACACTGGTGATATGTCAATGTCCTTTTACTGTTTGATGTTTTATCATGCACTAGGATTTTTTGATTTTGTATCATCAAATATCTGAACTTTTTCAAATATCACTCCTTTAGTTTGGAATTATTTTTATTGTTTCAAGAAAAAATAGTTCTGTGAAAAATTAGATTAAGGAATGCAATACTAAGGTGGCTAGAATATATCTCTGTCTCCCAGAGTACTTGATAAAGATCATCACACTATATTCTTTATTTCAGAGACAGAATATTATAATTTCTAAGACCACAGAGTTTCACGTCAGATAATATTGGCTATAAAACCTGTTGCCATTTAAAAGATGTTTGACTTCTGGCAAATTGCTTAACTTTGCTAAGGAATTTTTACACTGATGAAAAGAAGACATATATATTTTTAGAATTTTTGTCATAGTATTTGTAAATCTTATATTTAGACCTTGAGAATGAAAATGTGCTCAATATTTACTTTTATCAAAGCATTAATTATAAGAAAGCCTAATAAAATCTAGCACTTGCTTGGTCCCAGATACTAGACTAAGCACTTTACACATATTACATTTTGTTAATTCTCACAACATTTTTGTGAGGTAAATACAGTTATAAATTAGCCTCATTTTACAAGCTAGGGAAGTGAAGAACAGAGAAGGCAAGTAACTTGCCCAAGATCACCACGGCTGGTAGGTGACAAAGTCTGGATTTGGATGTAGTCTATGCCTTTAACCAATGTCCACAGCACAGAAACTGCTTGGTCAGTTTTATCAGTTTTGCGTTCGAATAAAGTTTCATATATTAATCATAACTTAGTTCAGGTAAAAAGGGTTGCCTAATAAAAGTGGTTTAAGGTTATCCAGCTCAGCAAATAAAGAAGATTGATGCACAGATTTCTTTGTAACTGGCTAAAATAAAACATTGAGAATGTTCAAAATAAATATTTAAGTAATATATATCTTTACCTGAAATTATTATTATGCTATTATTGACATCAGATAATATTGGGCTTAAACTCTGGCTTTGCCACTTAAAAGATGTTTGACTTTTGGCAAATTGCTTAACTATGCTAAGGAATTTCTACACTGATGAAAAGAATGTTTATTTCTATACTGACAGAAAGAAGGTATATATTAATTTGTACTTTCATAGACAACATATCTGTATTACCATCAATTCTACATTATTAAAGTCATTATTAAATGGTTGAGAGCCAAATTCTAACTTCAGGATATGTATTCCATGAAAGGGACATCTGTGAGTTTGGGTAGTGGTCCAAGATCCATCTACTTCCTTCTGGTCGCAGCATCTTGACTTTCCTTTAGGGAACAGCTTTCTCCTTCCCCAAGCACATGTACTTTAGGCATGGTCAAACCTTCCTTCTGGACCCAGAAATTGACCTGTGACTCATATAGTGGGTGATAGAATGTCCTCTCCTAGGCTCCTTTTTGCCATATCCTATGCCACTGACGGGATTCCCTTGTGGCTCAGAGGGTAGAGTCTGCCTGCAGGGCGGTAGACCTGAGTTCAATATCTAGGTTGGGAAGATCCCCTAGAGAAGAAAATAGCAACCCACTCCAATATTCACTTTCACCAGTATTCTTGCTGGGAAAATGCCATGGACAGAGGAGCCTGGAAGGCTACAGTCCATAGAGTTGCAAAAAGTCAGAGATGGCTGAGTGCACACATATGCACGCACATGCGCATGTGCACACACACACACATATGCCTATTTAGCACTGCAACAATTTTTATATTAGAGTAATATTTTTAAGTGAAACCTTTCTGTGTACACCAGTTGTAGGATATTATCAACACTAAAATAGAATGTGTTTTTTATTCTAAAGAGAAAAAAATCACTTTCTCATCAATGGTTCGCCTTACCCCTATATTCCTGACATCTGAGTGGCTTCAACTTCATCTCCACATTAAGTCTTGGTCACTCCCACTTATAACAAGGAGAATTAGAGCAATGATTCAGCTTGATTAGGAGCCCCAGCATCTGTCCACATTGCTGCTGTGTCTGATCATATGTGGTGTCCATGCCTGATACTATCCTCTCTCTACATTGCCTTGGAAACAAATTTCCTTTGTGAACCATCCATCACACCAATTCCAGTCACTTGCAGGCTAAATCGCTTCAGCCGTATCCGACTCTTTGTGACCCTATGGACTTTAGCCCGACAGGCTCCTCTGTCCATGGGATTCTGCACACAAGAATACTGGAGTGAATTGCCATGCCCTTCTCCAGGGGATCTTCCTGACCCAGGAATAGAACCTACATTTCTTGCGTTGGGAGGTGAGTTCTTTACCACTAGCACCTCCTGAATCACTTGGCCCTGCCTTATTGCCCATTAACAACTCTCTGACTTAAAAACTATTGAATAACCCCATTCTCTAAAGACCAGTTCCCTGCTCTGTTTTTGCTGGTGCATACAGGATTAAAAGCCTTAAATTATCCCACAGTCAGGGCCTTGTGCCCTACTGCTTACCTCACTGACACTGATTGCCATCCTAGGATCTGGTTCAGTGCTTTGTAAAAACCAATAACTGTGTCAAATAATCAGAATTTAATTAAAATATAAGTGGATGATTTCTGATCTCAGGAAGCTCATTATCTAACAGAAAACAAAGAATGCTACAAAATGAAAGTCCCTATACTGTGAGAAGTGTCCAGTGTGCATCCATTTTTCAGGCTTAATCTATAAATCGATGAACTAGATTGACAACCACAGAAAGCTATAGCTGTAGAACAGAATATTTTAAAGCTTGGCAGTATAAAAATAATGGAATGGCAGACAGGAGTTGGAAGAAGGAGAAAAAGAAATGACTCATATCTAACATAGGGGCAAGACACGACATAAAGTCTAATGTTGATGAATAAAGAAAATAAAGAATCAAATAGATCAAGTAGATCAACAAATTCAACCAAGAGAAGAACTCAGATTAAGTATGTTAACTTGATTAATCACAAAATAAAGACAGAAGCATATTATTTATGCTTAGGAAGAGAAATGCTAGAAAAACATGACAGAAATGTTTAAAATTGAAATCACTTGAAGATTGGGATTGGGACTAGGTTTGAGCAAAGGAAAGAAGAGTTAAATGACAAGCAAAATTCTTCTTTCCTTTGAAGTATGGCATGCAAGACTTCCCTGGTAGCTCAGATGGTAAGGAGTCTGCCTGCCATGCGGGAGACCTGGGTTTGATCCCTGGGTTGGGAAGATCTCATGGAGAAGGAAATGGCAACCCACTCCAGTATTCTTGGCTGGAAAATCCCATGGACAGAGGAAGATGGCAGGCTGCAGTCCATGGGGTCACAAAGAGTCAGATACAACTGAGAAACTTCATTTATAGCATGCAAAAAATGAATAACTCAATCATACAGCTAAATATATGTTTCATGTAGTGAATGTACTCGTGATAAATTAAATGACAGAGTAATCATGAAGTTAAATTATGGAAAAACCTTATGAGTACAAATATCTAAATTTGAAGCAAGTTGCCTTTGGAAGGAAAAATCCCAATCTGTTATAGATAACATTATTCACACTTTATGATTTGAAAGAGAATCTTGGTGATTTTATGGAAATTGCCCAAAGTTTAAGAGGTAGCATGGATAATTTGCACTCAGTCCTATCTAAATTCATAATATGTGTTCCCAATCCATACCTCTAGCTTCCAAAATGTGTACTTCCCCACTAATTTTCATATCAGCTACTGAAAGTCCTAGTGAAGTGACCTTACATATTTAAGGCTTTTGATTAATGCTTCTTTGGGGACAACTTAATTGTTGAATTATAGCATATGATACTCTCAGGACCCATCTTACCTTTAAATTTATTTTACCTTAAGAACTTTCACTGAATGTAGTCTATGAGGTAAGGATTTGTTAGCTTTTAAAATAAAATATTAAAAAAGAGAGAGAGAGAGAAATACTATCCCACTAACACAGGACGGCAGACTATGCAATGTAGGCAGTGGCACCCACCAAAGAAGTAAAAATTAGCACTGTGTGTTCTCCATTTTTAAATGACTACTTTCCAAAAACATGTTGCTGTTTGTTGTTCAATCACTCGGTCGTGTCCAACTCTTTGAGACGCCATGAACAGCAACACCCCAGGTTTCCCTGTCCTTCACCATCTCCTGGAGTTTGCTCAAACTCATGTCCATTGAGTCAGTGATACCATCCAACCATTTTGTCCTCTGTCAACACTTCTCCTCCTTCCTTCAATCTTTCCCAGCTTCAGGGTCTTTTCCAATGAGTCGGTTATTTATATCAAATGGCCAAAGTATTGGAGCTTCAGCTTTAGCTGGAAATATGAACTAACTTCAAAGTCCAAAAAACCTTAAGAGTTATGAAAATAATTTTGGCTCTCAATGAGGTAAAAATGCTATAATATTAAGATTCTAATCACACTTGAAATTTATGTCCAAATAGTGTCAAAACATTTCCAATGTTTGAACACATTATTTTTTTTTTGAACACATTCTTTAATATGATACATTTCCTTGGCAATTGAAAACTGTTCAGCAGTTTAAACCTATCGATTGTTTTACTAAGAATAAAATCTCCCTGTTTTTGTCAGGTTAAATGATTCCCAAGTTTTCTCAGTTGAATGTCAATTTGTGAGTCACTTTTCAATTTTTATTGTTTTGTCACTCTTTGATTTTCAAAAGATAGTAAAGACAACATGATAAAATATTGTTGCAACATTTTAGTAGAACATATTCTTCAATCCGGACCTGATCTGGAGAGACAACAGGTACTCTGGATGTAAATGGAATCTCAGTCATTTTCTCTGTGTCCTCCTTGGATATCCCCCCCAACCCTTGGATATTCTTGAAGAATTTTGCAAAAACACTAGACTACAGAGAAACTGGGAAGAAATGACAATAATGAAATAGTGAAATATGGGATTGCAGAAACCTCACTCTTCTAAAATGGCAGAACTCTCAAATGGAACTGTTAACTGTTAGAGCAGGTCTCCAACAGATCGATCCAAGTAGTCTGAATATGCTTATTAAAAACACGTTGAGTGCCAGTGTTTAATATACTAGCATCACTGACTCAATGGACATAAGAAAAGTGAAAGTGAAGTTGCTCAGTCGTGTCTGACTCTTTGCGACCCTGTGGACTGTAGCCTACCAGGCTCCTCTGTCCATGGGATTCTCCAGGCAAGAATACTGGAGTGGGTTGCTGAGCAAACTCTGGGAGACAGTGAAGGACAGGGAAGCCTGGCATGCTACATGGTTCATGGGATCACAGAGAGTGGAACACAACTTAGCAACTGAACAACAGCAACAACAGACAGCTTGAAGGTCAAAAGTATAAAATTCGAGAGCCATCTATCTGTGGGAAACTAGACATATGCAATGACAAGGGCCAGCACTCCAGGAAGATTTACACACAGACTGGTGGACTAAGGCCAGAGAAATAGCACTTCTGCATTTCTTGGCTCTTTTCCATTTTTTCCTCCTTAATCATTATTTTTATTTTTTTAATATTTGGCCAAATTTTTCCATTCTTTGCTACACTATCCTGCATCTCTTTGCTTTTGTAGTAGCAGTGGCTAGACTTTTTTTTTTTTATATCCATTGTCAAAAAAAAGATAACTTATTTTCTCATCGGTGTTTTTGAACCATTAATTATTTTCCTGCCTACTTACTATAATATTTAAACTCTAGGCATCCCTATTCCAGATAATTTAAGTTGAACGTGTTAGTCGCTCAGTCGTGTCCGACTCTTTGCAACCACATGGACTGCAGCCCGCCAGGCTCCTCCTTCCATGGCATTCTCCAGGCAAGAATACTGGAGTGGGTAGACGTTCTCTTCTCTAGGGTATCTTCCTGACCCAGGGATCAAACCCAGGTCTTCTGTATTGCAGGCAGATTTTTTACCATCCAAGCCACCAGGAAGCCTATGTACTCCTATATGGATACCTACTGTTGGAAATTATTCTGTGTAAAAGCCACTAAATACAAACAGAATAAGTATTCATCTATCTTACCCATGTTTTCATTTGCTTTGATAGAAGCAGTGCAGTGTATTGGAAAAACATATAGGAAAGGAAAGGAATATGGAACCCATCTTTAGGTACTTAACATGTACTTATGTATTCATTTATTTATGAATCAGGAATTTTTCCAAGTTTGCTACATAGCTTATCTCATTTAAGTTCACAGCATTAGGACTTGGTTTATTCCCTAGGATTTCAAATACAAACAACAGCTGCAGACACCATTTAAGGATGCCCAGCAGTTTTCTGAATTGCTGGGAAAGCTGGAGAGCAGACTCAGGGCCTAAGCTTTCAAGAATAATTTCCCAACCATGAGCAGAACTCATTGATGAAGACATAATTGCTGTAGTCAAGCACTAGAAGCTACAATTATACATCTTTTGCAACTTCTACCCATATCAGCATACAAGTCCTTCCCTTCTGTACCAGGAACTCTACCTGTGTTTCACTAGCACCACATCTCCTATCCCAGAGTGAGCTCTCCACTTCCTTTCTGCCATCACTATCTGCACAGTCCACATCTGGAATAGTTAAATTGATCAGAAGAGTATAGATTAGATGTCTCTGGTCTAGCTGAAAGGGAGATCAAGTGAATGAAGAGCCAACTCATTGCAAAAGATCCTGATGCTGGGAAAGATTGAGGGTAGGAAGAGAAGGGGGCTTCAGAGGATGAGATGGTTGGAAGGCATCACTGACTCAATGGACATGTTTAAGCAAACTTCAGAAGCTAGGAAAACAAAAGTCTAGCATTTCCAGCTACTGTATAGAAAGGCAGTCTTTGCTCCTCCCCAAGGACACTTCTATAACCAGAGGATTTCTTTTTTATGATTTTATTAATTTATTATTTTTGGCTGTGCTGAATCTTCTTTGCTGCATGGACTTTTCTCTAGTTCCACCAAGCAGGGGCTACTCTCTAGTTGCAGTGCATGGGCTTCTCATTCCAGTAGTTCTTATTGTGGCACAGGGGCTTCGTTACTCCTGGCATGTGAGATCCACCCAGATCAGGGCTGGAACCTGTGTCCCCTGCATTGACAAGTGGAATTTTTCCCACCGAGCCACCAAGGAAGCCCCCACCAGAGGATTTCTTCATCATAAAAATATATTAAGATTTCTGTTTTTATCTTTTTGTTTTTATGTTTTATGTTTTGTGGTCCGTTTTGGGAAACAGAGTGAGAGCCTGATCCAGGTGGATGAAGTGTGGGGTTTTCTAAAAAGGCAAACAGGATCCAGTTGTGGCCCTGAGGATGTGTGCAGGGAGTTAGTGTGGGTCTTGATGGAAGAGCAGGAAGAGGATGGGCTGGGCTGTGCTGGGCATCTAGGGCAGCTCAGAGAACAATAGAATCAGGTCCCAGGTGCTGAAGTCCCAACTACCCTTACCAGAGGAAGCCTGACCTCCCAAGATCTTAGGAGCTCAGCATGCCATCAGAGGAGTCCTAGAATGAGACATATCCAAGTGCCCCCACATCCTGGACTCATCAGCAAAGAGTCTGGCTCACACCACCTATCAGGCAAACCCCTATGCTGGCCGACACCTCCAGCTTTCAGATACTGAATCATTACGCTGTATACCTGAAACTAACACAATGTTATATATCAGGTACAGTTCAATTAATGCAAAGATTTCAAAAGCCAGATACATAACGCTCAATTGTATCTAACTCTTAGGGATGGGGCTCCTCCTATCCATGGGATTCTCCAGGCAAGAATACTGGAGTGGGTTGCCGTTTCCTACTCCAACTTACACAACACATAGAGTTAACACTCATCCTCATTTTGCAAATTAGATTCTTGAAGAAATTAACCCATTATCACACAATTATCAAGACATAGGGCTGGCATTTAAATCCAAGTGTATATTCTTAACCAACATTTTCACGCATGTGATTTTGATTAATCACTTGACCAGCACTTCTCAAACACTTGAATTTTCTCAAGATATACCCAATATCAAAACTCTTCCATAGCAATATTATGTGGTATTTCCACATTTCACTGAACTGGACATATATGCACTGATCATATGAACACATCAGTGGGTAAAATTTCCGGCACCGTAACCATAAATCAAAATGGAGAATCAAAATCTAAACTAACCGTCATTGCATTCTCCACTGTCACAGATTAACTAACAATAATAATAATGTTTCACATAAGTATTCTATTGATGACACAGAAAAGTTACGGATTTGATTAAATCTCTACATCTCAGTATGCTTAATTCTAATATTCTATGTGCAAAAATAGGAAGTAGGTGTACAGCCCTCTGCATCCTAATATACATGGCTGGCTGGAGGAAAATCATCTACTGTTTGCTTTGTGGCCTGAACTAGCTGCTTTCTTCATGGAATATCATTTTTCTGTGACAAACTATAGTTACTCACACTTGCATATTTTCACAGTAGATGTTTTCTCAAAAATTAATGAAGTGAGTTTGTCATTTCAGGGAAAACTGATATTATCTTTTGACTATAATAACATTCAACTTTCCAAGAATTTTTTTTTTTCTGAAAACTTGTATCAATCATATAAGCTTGATACTTACCAATGCATGCTTAAAATGTTCCTCTGTTAAGATATTCTGATATTGTGCAACGAGATATGCCAACGTTAAGAACATTAATATATCTCAGTGAATCATTTACAATGGTCCTTTCAGGATGGTACAAAATCACACAGGGGTAAAACCATTAAAAATGCAAGATAAATAACTGATTTTAATTTAACAAGAGAAATAAAAAGTTAGTGGATGAGACTAGATTCCACATTCCAAGTCAACTTAAAAAGTGACCATCATCAAGTTTTTGTGTAGAATCAAAACAGAAATACCCAAAATAATATGAAAGGGCTATGAAATACTTATCTTTTCTAATTACTAATACCTATTTGTGTAGGCTGGATTTTCTTGCACTGCAGAAAACCAACATATTATAATAAATTGAATACAGAGTGTGACTATCATATTAAGTAAAGTACCTAATACCTACTAAGGGCTTTGTAAGCATTTTCTAATTTTGATTAATGCTATCATTATTAATATTACTTTATTAGTAAAGAGCACTTACTTACATAAATATATCAAATCATAAACCATCAAGTTGGCATTCAGATGTATTCACATTATGTGTATTCATATATATTTTTGTTACTTTATCTGATCAAATATTTAATAATCTGATAAATATCCTTGCAGCTCTCACCCAACTCAGGTGCTGTAACATTGATGATAGCTTTCATCCATCTTCATTCACTATGTATATTTGAAATGAGACTATGATTGTGAAATTAAGTTATTCTATGAAGCAGATTTTCACTCATCCAATTAGTAAACATTTCTTAAGCTCCCCTCATTTTAGCTAGGCACTCCCCTAGATATTGAGGAAACAAAGATTTATAAGACATAGTCCCTACTATTAAGGATTTCAATCTAGTTGAGGAAGACCAGAAGAAGTTAGAAAATTATCATGTAATGTGGTAATTGCTGACATAAGGATGCAAAGATAACACCTATATGAAGAGGTGGCATAAAGATTTTGTTTTTCTTTGTCATAAATACCTAAATAAAAAACAAAGACCTCAACTGTCATATTGCTAATTTAGATTTTATAGTAAGGAGCTAATCATAAAGTGAGCCATTATATGTATCTACTATAATAAAATAATTTACAGTCAAGATCTGGCATTACAAGAAGAAATTAGTTTTGATAAATGAAATCCGCAGATAATACAAAAGGCAATTTTATTCATTAATTTCAATATCCTCCACACCCAGTGCTATTTACCAGTGGAAAAAATTATAAATTTGAGTTTTATTTATTATCCTGTAGGATATTTATACAGAAATGGAGGTGTCAGCTTTGCCAAGACAGACAAAAGAGGGGAAGTTAAAAAATGAATGAATTTGATAATGAAAACCATTAAAAATTTAAGAATCTTAGAGATAATTTAGTACAAATCTTTAATGTTAGAGATGAAGGCATTGAGGTCCCATGTGGCCTTGGATCAATGTCACTCAGCTAGTTGGCTACAGAGCAGGAACTATAACCCAGGTGTCTAAACAGCAATGCTCATTAATTTATCTGAAAGAAAATGACAGCTGTGCAACATTTCAAATGCATAAGCTTTTCTCTCATTCACTAATGCTTTCCTCAGTTCAAGGTCAGTAATTAAAGGAAAGCATTTCCACCAATGTGTTCATTCCTAGAGAAAATAACATTGAAGACTAGGGTTGGGGGAAAGAATGGTAAAAACCCAAGGGGTTAGGAATTGGTTGTACAATATTCAAAGGACTAATAGGCACAGATTTTAAATTAAGCTAGGACAATGGAAGTGGCCTAAGATTTTAAAGAAAGAACCAAGGGAAAGAATGTTTCAAGGAATTGATATATTTTCAGAGCTGATACATTAACTGATTTTCATTTAAGTCATTCACAGTTTAGTAGTGAAAAGTATTGAGTGCCTAAAAAATTCTACAAATACTAGTATTTACAGAATTCATAAATTTTTTCCTCTTTACAAATGAACAAAAGTTAAATTTTCAAGCATGTAAAATAAAATGCCTTTGATGCACATTAAAGTGTTTTCTTTTTTAATATATGACCAAATATACTTTAAATCATACAAAAATATGATGAATGGTTTTTCCTGGTGAAAGTCATTCTCTTATTTATGATTTGCATAAGTATATTTTTTATGCTTTTCTTGCCAGTTTTTAGGTTACTTCACATTCACACTTTATAAAATTGAGAAATTAGTAGGCATTTACAACATGCTATATATTTAAGGATTTGACTCTCTGAGATAGTGGATGTTAAAATGCCACTTTGCTTTTTTAGTCAAAGCCATTCTTTGGAATTTAACTTGAAGATGGTGATGTTCTTCATAAAAATTGCACATGACTCCTTTTTGTTTCATTAATGATTGATGGATAGTTCTTCAAACATGATTGGTAGTCTCAAGAAAATCTCTAAAAATAATATGTTATAGTAAATATGTGTTTTTGCACTGCTGCTGCTGCTGCTAAGTCGCTTCAGTCATGTCCGACTCTGTGCGACCCCATAGACGGCAGCCCACCAGGCTCCCCCGTCCCTGGGATTCTCCAGGCAAGAACACTGGAGTGGGTTGCCATTTCCTTCTCCAATGCATGAAAGTGAGAAGTGAAAGTGAGGTCACTCAGTCGTGTCCGACTCAGGGACCCCATGGACTGCATGCAGCCTACCAGGCTCCTCCGTCCATGGGATTTTCCAGGCAAGAGTACTGGAGTGGGTTGCCATTTCCTTCTCCTTGTCCACCATTATTAGATTGCAAATAAGTATTTTCACATGCATAGTTACACAGGAGGCTATTTTTTCATTATAAGGTCTTAGATTTGGAATTTTGAATCAAATTAAATAGAGTAGTCTATTTTTTAGATACTAACAAATTGAATTTCAGAGACTTGTATTTTTAATAAACTAAAAGCTTAAAATTTGGAAGTTTAAAGCTCTCTGGTTTCCTTTTGGTATCATTTTAAGAATTAACATAAATATTAGTTATTTTCTTAAGGCATATATTCACTTTTAGTCAATTCTTAAATCTTTCCAGAATTTATTTTGGAGTTTAATGTGATCCAAGGAAATCCTGGTTAGGACCTGCTTTAGAAAAACCCCACCTGTGGCAGTTGCTGTGGAAGAGAGAAGGCAGTCTCTGTTACAAGTCTACTGTGGGCAGAATTCCCATCCTCCAATGGGATTAATTCAGAAGATGTAGTGAGCATCTAGTAGGGCAAGATACGAGGTTTTGTTAGTTAAATCTGAACTAATAGTACTCCTACGCCACCCTCTTTGTATTGACAGTTTTGTCTCCTGTCTAATCAAATATGCTTATGTAGTTTCTCTAAATTTTATTTTATATTTTGTTCCATCTTACAGAACTCATACCATTCAAGTTAAAAGAAAATTGAATTAACTTTGTCAAATATAGTAAGATCTGGGAAAATTTTAATGACTCTGTGTCTCATGGATTGCCTAAATTCTGCCCAGAGCACTGAACAAAGAGACATGTGATGACAGGAACTGACTGCTCACCTAACAGGCAATTCTCTTCTTGTATAATAAACAGACTCTGAACTCATCTATAAACTAGGCAGCAATCTGAATGAGAGATGGGTTTGACTCCTGTTCTCTGGTGGCTCAGATGGTAAAGAATCTGCCTGCAGTGCAGGAGACCAGGGTTTGATCCCTGGGTTGGGAAGACCCCCAGGAGAAATGAATAGCAACCCACTCCAGGGTTCTCACCTGGAGAATTCCATGGAGAGAGGAGTGTGGTGGTCTATAGTCCATGGGGTCACAAAGAAACACGACTAAGTGACTAAGACACACACAAACACACAGGTATTGAAAATGTGATTAAGGTCTGATCAATTTGATATAAGAAATCTTTTGCTGTCTAATTGTAAACAAACCAAAAGCAGAAATGGGTGAACTTGTTTTGTTCCTTTTTTTGTTTGTTTACATAAATTGAATCTTTTAAAAAGGTCTAAAAAACTGATATTGTGAGACAAAAACTTGCTGATGCTATTCCTTCCTAACATATATGTTCTGGAGATGCAACTGAGACATCTGGAGTGGCAAGGGCTTCCTTGTTACTGTGAGGAACAAGCAGGACAAAAAGCTAACACACTCAGGATGATGTAGTAGAGGATGAAAAGAAATTAGATCCTGTTGACACTGTTAAGTTGCTGAATCAACCCAGCAGTAGTTAAAGCACAGTTGGTGTTAAGTGAGATAATTAAAATGTCATTAATGTTTAATGTCAGGAAGCAACAGTTAGAACTGGACATGGAACAACAGACTGGTTCCAAATAGGAAAAGGAGTACATCAAGGCTGTATATTGTCACCCTGCTTATTTAACTTATATGCAGAGTACATCATGAGAAACGCTGGACTGGAAGAAACACAAGCTGGAATCAAGATCGCCAGGAGAAATATCAATAACCTCAGATATGCAGATGACACCACCCTTATGACAGAAAGTGAAGAGGAACTAAAAAGCCTCTTGATGAAAGTGAAAGAGGAGAGTGAAAAAGTTGACTTAAACCTCAACATTCATAAAACGAAGATCATGGCATCTGGTCCCATCACTTCATGGGAAATAGATGGGGAAACAGTGGAAACAGTGTCAGATTTTATTTTGGGGGCTCCAAAATCACTGCAGAAGGTGACTGCAGCCATGAAATTAAAAGACGCTTACTCCTTGGAAGGAAAGTTATGACCAACCTAGATAGCATATTCAAAAGCAGAGACATTACTTTGCCAACAAAGGTCCATCTAGTCAAGGCTATGGTTTTTCCAGTGGTCATGTATGGATGTGAGAGTTGGACTGTGAAGAAGGCTGAGCACCAAAGAATTGATGCTTTTGAACTGTGGTGTTGGAGAAGACTCTTGAGAGTCCCTTGGACTGCAAGGAGATCCAACCAGTCCATTCTGAAGGAGATCAGCCCTGGGATTTCTTTGGAAGGAATGATGCTAAAGCTGGAACTCCAATACTTTGGCCACCTCATGCGAAGAGTTGACTCATTGAAAAAGACTCTGATGCTGGGAGGGATTGGGGGCAGGAAGAGAAGGGGATGACAGAGGATGAGATGGCTGGATGGCATCACTGACTTGATGGACGTGAGTCTGAGTGAACTCCGGGAGTTGGTGGTGGACAGGGAGGCCTGGCATGCTGCAATTCATGGGGTTGCAGAGTCGGACACAACTGAGCGACTGAACTGAACTGAACTGAATGCTTAATGTCATATCTTTAGCTAAAATCATTATTGATTTATACAGTATGTATCATGAAAGGATTTTAGCAGCCAATAGTATTTGTTTTTTTAATATACATTTATTTTTTTAATTGAAGGCTAATTATTTTACAATATTGTATTGGTTTTGCCATACATCAACATGAATCCGCCACGGGTGTTTGAAATCAAGTTCAGGAAGTGGTTTCAGAAAATGGTGACTATAAGCCTATCAGTAGGAAATTACCTGCACTAGGAGATATGCAGAGAAACAATGAACTGTTTTGGACTCTGGAAAACTATCTGTGGAAGAGAATTAGTGTCCACCATTGTTGAAAATGTATGTGACATACTTTGCACCCAGCTTAAGTCAAATGCTCTAAGCAATTTGAAAACAACAGCACCTAAAATTAATGAACATGTAGGAAGTATGTCACCTTTAAGTTTTAAAAAATATGTTAGAATTTGTCCAGATGAACATTTTCTTTGATGGAGAAGAAATTTAATCAAATGGTCTTTGTTTTAAAATTAACTATTTAAGATTTTAACAGTTTTCTATATTTAGTTTGATTGCAGTTTTTATTGTAACACATCTGATTTATACAAATATGATACTTCAAACTTGTGTTCACAATTTATCCTGAAATTTTAAATATTGAGCTACTTATCTGATCCTTTTCTTAATATGCACTTATATTAATTCTATTTTCATTTCATAATGAAAGTCAACCAATCATTGAGAGTTGCTTTAAATAAAAATTTCCTGAAGTTTTTCCAATGCAGATATATTTTTTCCTACACATTATCATTTAATAAATTAATCTTATTTTGTTTCTGTTCACATGATTTAATTAAATGTTATGTTGATTGAAGAAGTTGTTGTTCAGTTGCTAAGTCAATGTCCGACTCTTTGTGAACCCATGGACTATAGTATGCCAAGCTCCTCTGTCCTCTGCTGTCTCCTGGAGTTTGCTCAAATTCGTGTCCATTGAGTCAGTGATTGAAAGATAGAATTCAGTATATTAAAATATACAGGATAAAGTCACCCAATCTAACAGATGTGTGTTACATGAGTATATGTACACACTCATAATTAATGAGAAGTTATGATAAAAATATTTTATTTACAATAGTACCAGATAAATAAATAGATAAAAATATACAAATAGATAAAAACATAACTATTACAAGAAAGGAGTTCAGCAAAATAAGACAAAACTATGAAATTTATTTGATACATAAAAGGAGTCGACTAGATGACCAGATATTTAAAAGATGCTTACTCCTTGGAAGGAAAGTTATGACCAACCTAGATAGCATATTGAAAAGCAGAGATATTACTTTTCCAACAAAGGTCCATCTAGTCAAGGCTATTGTTTTTCCAGTGGTCATGTATGGATGTGAGAGTTGGACTGTGAATAAAGCTGAGCACTGAAGAATTGATGCTTTTGAACTGTGGTGTTGGAGAAGACTCTTGAGAGTCCCTTGGAGTGCAAGAAGGTCCAACCAGTCCAGTTCTTTGGAAGGAATGATGCTGAAGCTGAAACTCCAATACTTTGGCCACCTCATGTGAAGAGTTGACTCATTGGAAAAGACCCTGATGCTGGGAGGGATTGGGGGCAGAAGGAGAAGGGGATGACAGAAGATGAGATGGTTGGATGGCATCACCGACTTGATGGACATGAGTCTGAGTGAACTCTGGGAGTTGATGATGGACAGGGATGCCTGGCGTGCTGTGATTCATGGGGTCACAAAGAGCTGGACAGGACTGAGCGACTGAACTGACTGAGTGAGTGACTGACATAAAAGGAGTTGACTAGATGACCAGATATTAATGATTTAAACTCAGAAATTGAATAATGTAATACATCATATTCCCAAACTAATAATAGCTAATAAAAATGATAAGCAAAATCCTTTATTTTAAAATTTCTTAAAGTATCCAAGGTTCAATTAAGAGGAGAGATATTATGAAAATGAAATATTATGGCAACAGGATGGCCCTAGAAAATATTAACACATATTTAAAAAAAAACACATTGATTAACATGCTGCAAGAATCGGAGATGGCTGAGTGAGACTGCATGAAGTGAGACAAGAAAATTGATATATCAGAATTAATAGCTCAGATAGAGATCATGTTTCTATTAGTAAATGCAAGAGAAACAATAATGTCAGTGGGACTGGATTGGTTAATTAAGCACTTTTACGGGAACAATTGATTGAAAATTTAAGCCAATATCTATTTTTACCTGATTTAGGATGTATAGTGATGCATTAAATTTAAGTCTACTTGACAACACTTGACTACCTAAATAAAAATGTAATGTCCAACATCAGTTGATCATTTTGATGTGTTTATGAGATTTGTTAAATATTTTTAAATGCCTAATTTAAGTGTGAAATTTAATTATCAGATCCCCCTTTTCATTATTGAACTTCTATTTAAGTGTCTTTTTTGATTTTCTTTTTAAAAATTTCACTTCCAGTTTTATTGAAATATAATTGACAGTACTGTATAAGCTTAAAGTGTGCAAAATAATGATTTAACAACATACATCAAGAAATGATTACTATAATAAATTTGTATATATAAATCATATAGATACAAAATAGAAGAAAAAGAAAAAATTTGCTTTCCTTGTGATGAGAACTCTTAGGATCTATTTTCTTAACAACTTCCATGTATAACTTACAGGAGTTTTAGTTATATTAATAAAATTGTATATTGCATTCCTAGTACTCATTTTCTTGTAACTGCAAATTTGGACCTTTTGATAACCTTCATCCAATTCCCCCTTCTGCTGCTGCTAAGTGGCTTCAGTCGTGTCTGACTCTGTGCGACCCCATAGACGGCAGCCCACCAGGCTCCCCCGTCCGTGGGATTCTCCAGGCAAGAACGCTGGAGTGGGTTACCATTTCCTTCTCCAGTACAGGAAAGTGAAAAGTGAAAGTGAAGTCGCTCAGTCGTGCTCAACTCTTAGCGACCCCATGGACTGCAGCCTACCAGGCTCCTCGGTCCATGGGAGTTTCCAGGCAAGAGTACTGGAGTGGGGTGCCATTGCCTTCTCCGAATTCCCCCTTCATGCACCCCCTTTTCTCTCTGGTAACCACAAATCTGATCTCTTTTTCTGTGTTTATTTGCCTGTTAATTTAAAAGTATAATTGAGCTAAAACAATGTGTTAATTTCCTGTTACATAACATAGCGATTCAATATTTCTATACATTTCAAAATGATCACTATAAGTCTAGTTACCACGTCACCGTAAAAGACAGTTTATGACTGTATTTTCTGCATTGTACATTTCATTCCCATGACTCACTTGTTTTGTAACTGGAAGTTCAAAGGTCTTCATCTCCTTCACCTTTTTCTTTTCTCCCCTCATTCCCCTTCCCCTCTGGCAATGCTTTGTTTGTTCTCTGTATCTATCACTCTGCTTCTATTTTGTTGTATTTATTCATTTTTTTTAATTTTAGATTTTATATGCAAATGAAGCCATAAGGTATTTTTCTTTAAATTATCTGATTAGCATAATACTCTTTAGGTCCATTCATGTTGTGTCAAATGGCAAAATTCACTCTTTTTATGGCTGGATAATATTCCATTATATATTATACTATTATAAACATTAGAAACAATACCTGTCTGTATATCTACTGACAAAATAATTAGGGAAGTGTTGAAAAGACCTACTTCATAAGTGAGCAAAGATTGAGTAATAGATAAAAGTAAAATGTTTCTGATTATATATCACAGACAAATGTCTCACTGCTGTCATAAGAAACCTGTTAACACTATCCTGAGGTATCAAGACATACAGCTTTATAAGAATCTTAATTTCAGATTCCCCACCAATGGCAATGCTTCTATCTTAGCTCTACTTTGATCATTTATTAGGATTATATTTGAAGTCCATACTAAGAAGATTATGTTTTGTTTCATAGGCACTGAATGCCAAAGAACATCTTAAATGTTCTTTGACCTAGGGAGTAAAATGGTCATAAAATATAGTACTTAGGAACATTATTCAGAGGGAGATTTAAAGAATGGAATTAAAGAGATTGAAACCTCAGGCACAGTCAACAGGATATTTCTGTATTACAGATGCAAAGTAATAAGAGCGCATCCCTTATAGCTAATAAAAGCTGAACAGAAATGGATAAAATGTCTCCGAAGTTTTGAATCTGTATTACCTGGAGAATAAAAGTCATAATTTAAAATTATGCAAATGTAAGAAAAAGCTGTGTTTGGCTTCTGTTATTTTTTCCTTTTGTTTTTAAGAGAAGAAAAAAAAATGATTTCAGGGTTAGATGTCAAATGAAAAGAACACCCAAGTAATTCTGATGATGAGAATTAGTGTTGTTAACTATTTACTAGGTTCAAAGCACTCATCTAACCGCGTGCTTGCTGCTTGCCATAAACCGATTTTTCAGATGAGGCAAGTGAAGCCCAAAGATGGAAAGTGTCTAGTGTTACAAGTTAGCTGATCATTGGTAGCACCAGGACTTACATATAGACATGCTAGCTACAAAAGATTGTGCTCTTATCCAATTTACCATCCACAAATAAATATCTTAAGTTAGGTTTAAGGGAAGAATGGGAACTGATGAATACATAGACTTTGGAAAGAAGAAAAAAAAAAATAGTTGTATAAGAGAATTCAGAGCAGTCGTTCTTAACAGTGGTCAATTGTGCAGCTTTACAATCAGATCCATTGGTCCAAATATTGAGAATCCTCGATCAGTAGGTTTTGAGTAGAAACTGACCTATTTAGTTAAAAGAAGATCCACAGTGGTTCTGATTCACAGGCAAAGTGAGAATCACAAATGTAGGGAGGGAAATAAAGAGCGTTAGTTGCTACAACCCCTCTTAAATGATGAGTTAACTTATCAAAGGTATGCTATGCATGAAGAAATGAGAAGCCAAAGTGTAGCTCTGTCATTCAGTTCAGCTCTGTCATTAAGCTGTCCTATTGGCAAATTTGCTGGCCCAGAATTGTAAATCTTGAGAAACATCCGCAGGCACTAGGAATACTATTTATCATGAATTCTGCACACCATCTCTACATTTCAAATATTTTAAGAGTAACCAAGTTTAAGCTACATCCATGGACACAAAATTTCTAAACATTGAGATGGAGTCCCAAAGTCTAACTTTAAAGTCTATTACTTTTCCCATTAGAGATTTCTTTGAGATTATGCTTTCATAATGGTGCTTCTTTGAGATTATGTTTTCAGAGCCCTAGAGGTCTAGAGAGTTTTCTTGGGGCCAGTTTGGCAAAAAGCAGAGCAGACAAAGGAATGCAGAAGAAGAACAGCTTGGAGGCTTCCATCTAATATCTTCTTATATCTTCAACCACAACATCTTTGTTCTTATGTAGTGGGATTTTGTGTGTGTGTGTGTGTGTCTGTGTGTGTGTATATGTTTAAGCTGCCAGGCTCCTCAGTCCATGGGATTCTTCAGTCAAGAACATTGGAGTGGAATGCCATTTCCTCCTCCAGGGGATCTTCCTGACCCAGGGATAGAACCCATGTCTCTTATGTTTCCCGCATTGGCAAGCAAATTCTTTAACCACAGCCCACAAAGGGAACAAAAGTTACTGAATTAACCCAAGAAGACAAAATAGGAGTAATAACAGTAGATAGGGGGGTTAAGAAGAAGTTAGCACTTTATGTACAGGAAAGATCTATCTTAACTAACTTACACACATCATGAAAAATTGAGAAATTCACAAATGCTGTCAACTATAAGGATATTTGAAAAATTTCTCAACAAAGCAATTATATTCATATTACTTCCCCTTATTATAAAAATCACATTTCTTATATGAACTAATTTTTACAGCATGCTTATATTTTAGGAATAAATTTTGACTAACTTATCTTGTTTAACACTCTTCGGGAAGACTTTAGTACAAGGGATTCCAAACTGGCACCCTGGTCAAAATGGGTCGCTCCGCTATGTTACGTTTGTAAGATGGACATACGATCCATAGTGCAAAACAAGATGCATTTGAAAGTAACAGTAGGCATGAAACTCAAAAGTCAGTCCCCTGGCATACAGAGATACATGGCCATACTACCTACTTAGCTACTATAAGGTTGAAAAACATCAACTGAACACTTTTGTGTGAATTAGTGCTTCTTGTTCACCAAAGTCCACACTACTCCTTAGTGTTTGAATTTTTGTTACCTGATCCCTATTTTATGCAAATAAAAATATGAATATAAACCCATCTCTTTTGTAAGTAAAGAATGTATGTATACATACATGTGTGTTTACATGTACACACAATATATTAAAATCATACATGTATGTACAAATATACACACATTGTGTGTGTACATGTGTGCACACACGTATAATTTTAAAATCTATTCATACCTTGGTTCTCCCACATAATGGATAATCTTCCCTCTCCCTCTTATTACAAAGATTCTCATTTATTCTCCCCCGTTTTCTCCACTCAGAATCTTTTCTTGCCCTCAAAGGAGGAGAATTCCACCTGGCCATAACTTCAATATGTTAGTATTATGATTTCTACTATTTTCTTTCATTGGGTATAACAAAAACCAACAACAAGCCTATAGCTGATGAACAATGAGAACAATGTGTCAGTAGATATATTAATACTTGACAAAAATTACTCCCATCTGACCTGTATTTTTTAAGTGAAGCTTTGTGAATATATTCATCACAAAATAAACAGAGTATTGTTTGCAAAATAGCCAGTTTAGATCTCTAGTAGTATAGAGAACTGTTAATGGTTGCTATACACCAGCACCTCTTATTTTGAAGTACTTAAACATAAGCACAAAGCCACAAACCAAGAGAATGAGAATGAGAATAATAAATTATGGAAATCAGAACTAATTGTGCTTTCAGAGGTTTGATAGATTATCCTTTTAAAACAGGAAAGAAGAGCTGGGTTTTTGTTATTGCAATGCTGAGATGAATTACCCACGACCTTATGTAAACTGAAAGCTTGTACTGACCTGTTGAAATCGGAAAACTTGTAGCCATGGCAACGGAGGACAAGTAAAATTAGGTTTCTGCTGCAGTTATAAATGAGGTGGAGAAACCCTGGACTTTTCCTCCCTCAGTCTGTGACAAAGACAACACAGAAAATGAAAACCATCATTTTTTTCTGTCTATGGCTTTCCCAATCATAAAATGCAAGTCATAATTTGGATGAAAATCTCCACAAAGACAGATGGTGATCTACAAGGTGTGAAGGGAGAGAAGGTAGGGTGTAAGGATTGGCGAAATGAAGTAGAATCAGAAAGATATAGAAGATCACAGGCAGTGGCAAAGCCACTGATTGAAAAATTCTTAAACGCTTGCCATACACAACAGCAGTGTTGGGCATTTCAAAGTATCTAAACATACTGGAGCCAAAGTACAAGAGAAAACCAATTAGCCACTTCAAATGATTACGCTGTTTATCTCTTTTATCTGGAATAAAAAGGATATTAAGCACAGAATATTTCTAACTGTATCCATCTTTACTGTGTTCTAAACTAAGTAAATAATGATGTATAAGGCTTTGAAATGTGATTCTATCTATACAAGCTTAATGGCCACTATGGTTAATTCTGTTCATCCTTTTAAGTCAGAATTTTTATCAAGTGTTTTCCAAAAATTTAACCTCTTTCACCCGACACTTGGTGGCACTACTACTTCATAAGGCAAGTCCCTGCAAATGGTTCCCAAATCTGTTTTAAGGCTTTGGAAAATACATTATCTATCACTCTCAAGTACAACCCTTCAGCTCAAATGCTTTGACTATGCTACTTGTATGTGTGCGTGCTATGTTGCTTTTGTCGTGTCTCACATTCTGAAATGGTGTGGACCGTAGACTGCCAGACTTCTTTCTCTGTCCATGAGACTCTCCAGGCAAGAATACTAGAGTGTGCTGCAATGCCCTCCTCCATGGGATCTTCCCAACCCAGGGACTGAACCTGTGTTTCTTATACCTCCTGCATTGGCAGGTGGATTCTTTACCACTAGAGCCATCTGAGAAGCCCCTATGCTACTTGAGGCATTAATAAATTTTCTGTCCCTCCATTTTCTTCCAACAATTTGGAAAAAAAAATAATTTGCTACAAGCACATTTTTTTTTTTAACACACTAAGTTAATAGGGATGGAAAATAGAAGAAAAATACTTTGCATGTTTACTAGGTTGATGCTTTTGAGTCCACACTGTCCCGGGGAACTTTCTGAAATGACAGATGTGTTCTTTGAAACACTAAGATGATGGACATTGAGTTGTCTCAGATGCAGCCACTAACCACATGTGGCTGCTGAACTTGAAAGTTAATCTTGCAATAGAGAAACTAACATCTTTAGAAATGTGTTTAATTAAATCAACTTAAATTTCAGCACTCACAGGCAGTTAGAGACAATTATGTTGAACCACACAGCTTGGACCTCCCTAGGGATGGACATAGGTTTGAGTTAACTCCAGGAGTTGGTGAGGGACAGGGAGGTTTGGCATGCTGCAGTCCATGGGGTCACAAAGAGTCAGACACGACTGAACAACTAAACTGAATTGAACTAAACTGAGGGATAGACCTGAGCTGTTGGCCCAAGAGGACAGGAAGGGAAGCAAGGTATGATAAGAAAAGTGATTATCTCACCTGTTTCCTAATCAGTAGGGGGAAAATTAAATAAACCAGTCTCTAATACAATAAATTATCCTCTCTGTTATCACCTAGGAAGGAGTAAAATGTTTTCTTTGCAATAATGCCTATACTGATTGGGTTTCCCTTCTAAACATTTCTCCTTTTTGTGTATTTTCCCCTCTTTATAATAGTTAAGGGAACAGAAACACATTCAGTGGCAGTCACTTTGAACTGTGTTGCCCAGGGATGATCCCATGGAGCTTCTCATCACTCAACCCCATCCCCAGTAGCCTGGGCTAAAGGTCAGAATAAGGCTTTCCAAATTTGTTCTTTCTTGCCCCATTGAGTGCGTTCAACAACAGTAAGATGCAACAGAAAAAGGTTTGATTCAAAGATGGTTCTTGTCTCCAGGCATAAAATTATATTTGGAAAGACAATGAGAAATGGTCAGTCGTTAGTGTGTCCTGGACTACTCTTAATTCTAGCACTAATTTATCCCTTACCTCCTTAACTGACTTAGTCAAGTTTATCAGGGCTTCCCTGATAGCTCAGTTGGTAAAGAATCCACCTGCAATGCAGAAGACCCGGGTTCAATTCCTGAATCAGGAAGATCCCCTGGAGAATGGATAGGCTACCCACACCAGTATTCTTGGGCTTCCCTTGTGGCTCAGCTGGTAAAGGATCTGCCTGCAATGTGGTGGACCTGGGTTCAATCCCTGGGTTGGGAAGATCCACTGGAGAAGGAAAAGGCTACCCACTCCAGTATTCTGGCCTGGAGAATTCTATAGACTGTGTAGTCCATGGGGTCGCAAACAGTCAGACACGACTGAGCGACTTTCACTTTAACTTTTCACTTTCAAGTTTTGTTAAATTTGATTTTGTCCCAGTGCACCAGCCACAAGCATCCAGTATCGTGCATTGAACCTGGACTGGCGACTCGTTTCATATATGATATTATACATATTTCAATGCCATTCTCTCAAATCATCCCACCCTCTCCATTTTGATATATGGCAAAACCAATACAATATTGTAAAGCTAAATAAAATAAAATTAAAAAAATAAAAGAGAAAATTAAAAAAATAATAAATTGAATTACAGGAAAAAAACAAAATTTTATTTTCTCATCCTTATTGGAGTAGGGGTCTCAGAGGAAAAGGACTGCTTTTTTTTTTTTCCAACCTTTAAAAATGAAAGAATTTGGAGAATTGAGATTTCACAAATGGGATTTCCTCTGTTATAAAAGCAGTGTGCTGATAACCACCTCCTAATAGTGACAATGCAATTACTCTACTGACAGTTATGGATGTGCAGGAATTACTGCCAGAATCTTGTAGAAAATCTACTATCAGTTCTAAATTTGAACAACTGTATTTCTACGATAAGAAATGCTGTGTCATATCAAAAGTGACTCCACAGGTACCTGGCTATTTTGAAAAAATTTTCCCTGCAATTCTCTTACATGCATTTATAACATAAGCTTTCTGAAAGATGTTTTTTAACTCAGATAATTTAGCCTTCAGCTGGTCAAAATCTGCACTCTGTTCCTACGGCCCATATGCCAAGAATACTCCCCCACTTCCATCATACAATTTTTTTCTCTTTTATCTTCTGCTTCCCTATAAATAATCACTTCTGTTTTTAATCCATTTCGGGTTCAAAATAGGTACAGAATGGTCTTGATGATTGCTTTACATATTTACAATTATGTCTTATATTTTCACTGATATTTTCATTGATCATTCTCTGTCGTTATGCTGTCCCCAATCATATAGGACACCTAGAAAAATTAAAGGAAAAATTTTTCTTTTTGTGAAAATATTTATCAGCCAGAGCCTATTTGACTAAAATCATGCCAGTGACTTGAATGGAAAGATTTAAGAAAGTGTTAAATAATACAAAGGATGAAAAGAAAACGCTAAGGTATCTATCATAAAGGTAGCTACTATTTAAAAAAAAGCAAAAAACAAACCATGAGCCCAAATGCTCAGGAAACAAGGGGACAATGACAAAAACTTAGAAACTTAAAGGAAGGGCCTCTGGGAGCTGAAACTCAGACCTTTCAGGAGGGACTGAAATGGTGTTACTGGATGGAAGACAAGATGTGGCTGATTCTGCAACTGTTGGCAAAAATGCTGACTGCATTCAGCTGCTGCTACAGAAATAGCTGCTGCCTCCAGGGTGAGGAGATGCAGCAGTGATGCTCACAGGAACACAAGCAGACGGGAAGCCCATGTAAGGCAGACAGGAAGGAACAAGTCTCTCTCTCCTCCAGCCTTGCAAGCCTCCTCTGATACCTTTTATTAGCAGAGACAAACAGAAAGACAGTTGACGGAGCAGAAATGCAGTGATCTGAGTCCCAGCTCCATAATCAGCACGCAGGGTGTAGAGAAGGGGTTGAAGTTAAGAGACAATGATTAATAATTGCCGAGACTACATATCAACTTTTTATGGAGAGAGAACTTATATTCTTACTAGCTTCCCAAAGGGATATGTGACTTCCAGATAAATAAGAATCAATGAATAAACAGAAAAGATAAAAGAACCTCATGCCAGAAAGTTGGATGTCCTTTCTACTGTTTTACACTGTGTCTTCCATTCCTTTGGTTAGTTATATTTTCACTAAGAAAAAGCATCTCAATGCAAATTTCAAAACATCATTTGTGCTCAGAACACATTAAGTATTAGGATGTGGTAACCAAAAAGCAAAACAAACCACCCGTGCATCCAAAATCCTTGTTCACACCCTACTTGATATCTATGTTTACAAGATTTACAAATTTCCCAAAATCAAATAAGTACAACAAAGTCTACAACTTGTTTTTTTTTTTTTTCAGGTATTATTAGTGTATCCATAAACTAACAGTACATTGAACATAGGAATTATTTAACATAGTTTGACCTACTAGGTTACATTTTAAATTAGTTATTAAATAATATTCTTTTTTTCCTATCTGATAATGATTGAAACAGTTCCTTGGGATTTCTTCTTGTTACTCAAGCAAACACAATGCTTGAGTATGTTGGAAACATGAAAGGAAATCAGAGGGAAAAAAAAGTCAAGAGAAAACTCAGGGTTAGAACTGTTCAATTGTTTGCATCTTGATAACCAACACATCCTAATAACTCCCTAGAATGCACGGTACCCTTGAACTTGATATTTGAATGGGTCCAATAAGTTGTGTGACATTCAAATAGAAGCAATATGATATTCAGTTCAGTTCAGTTAAGTTCAGTTCAGTCTCTCAGTTGTGTCCGACTCTTTGCGACCCTGTGAATCACAGCACACCAGGCCTCGTTGTCCATTACCATCTCCCGGAGTTCACTCAAACTCATGTCCATTGAGTCGGTGATGCTATCCAGCCATCTTATCCTCTGTCGTCCCCTTTTCCTCCTGCCCCCAATCCCTCCCATCTATGGAGTGTTAAACAGACGTTTCTGTCAGTAGAAATAGAGATGCTTAGGTTAAGTGGAAAATGTTGTTTTATTTTGGAATGATTTCATAACTTTAGGAATAAAGCAAATGGTGAGAGTTCTGGGAATTAAGGTTGTCATTAAAGAGAGCTGGAAAAAGTTAGAAAGTCTATCTGGACATAAGGAAATGGGTGCCTTAGAATAAGAGGTCTAGTCCCCAAGAAGGAACTATAGATGGAAGAGAAAACCACCCAGTATCCCTGTTGCTTGGATCAAAATAATTCAGAGCAGATTAAAGCAAAAGACTGAAGCTTTGCTTATATTCAGATATACAGGGCACTGGATATGGATTTAGGCACAGCGAAATTAACCTATCAATCAATGGTGAAATAGGGATTTCTAATGCTCAATTGCTCAGCCATGTCTAACTCTGCAACCCCATGAATTGTAGCCTGCCAGGCTCCTCTGTCCATGGGATTCTCTAGGCAAGAATACTGGAGCAGGTTGACATTTTCTTCTCCAGGGCATTTTCCTAACCCGAGGATCGAACCAGCATCTCCTGCTTCTGCTGCATTAGCAGGGGAATTTTTTACCACTGAGCCACCTGGGAAGCCGTAGGACACAATTGAGCTTTATTCACAATTTTGACTGAGTGTGAGGTGACACTGAACAGAACTGGAGGAGGAAGGATGGTCATATCCTCAAGTCCTTGGAAAAATAATGGGTAAACTGATAGATGTGAATTTAAATAGAGCATTTCATTGACTAAACTGAGAGGTGAAATACACCAGTGATTACAATTAAAGTATTACTTACTGTGCTGCATTAAGTAAACTTCTCTGATAACGTCTCCTTACCACACAAAGTAATTCTACATGGACATCTTTTCATCTATTATGTCTGAACCTTAATTTTTCTCATACTATAGATACAACATCTATTTTGTTTGTCATGACAGTCTCATTTACAAGATTATGAAATGCCCCAGGGCAGGGCATATGCTTCCTTCATCTTGGAATCCTCATTACCTGGCACCCAGCCTGGCGTGCAGCAGGCATCCATACAGTTGAGTGAATTTGTTGAATTTCAATCTGTTTTTAGAACAGACTCAATTGAATCAAATGAGTGAAAATGTCCACTTGATCTCAGTGATTTCTGGTCACTCTTAGACAATAGATGCAATTCATCAAATGCTGTGCTTCAAAGTTTGAAAGGTCCTTAAAAGCCATCTATTTTACCAGCCTTTGAAATCCTGAATCATATTTCTTCATGTATATGTGTGTGTGTGTGTGTGTGTGTGTGCAAGATATGTATACACATACTTTTTCACACACATGTATATGTATTTAAATTTGCATTTTGGGTGATTTTCTTCCTGAAGTTTCTGTTTCATTCATTTGCTTAACAAAGAAGGCCTGTGTGTATGGAATACAGGTATACCTGTGGCGGATTCATTTCGATATTTGGCAAAACTAATACAATATTGTAAAGTTTAAAAATAAAATAAAATTTAAAAAAATTCTTGTCTGTCTGATAAATTTAAAAAAAAAAAGTCAAAAGTGAAAAGAACCATTGGTATTCATTAGGCTTTAAGCAAATATCATGAACACCTAATTGCTTTTCAGTTCAGTTCAGTTCAGTCGCTCAGTCATGTCCGACTCTTTGCGACCCCATGAACCGCAGCATGCCAGGCCTCCCTGTCCGTCACCAACTCCTGGATTCCACCCAAACCCACATCCATTGAATCGAGTATGACACCCAACCATCTCTTCCTCTGTCGTCCCCTTCTCTTCCTGCCCTCAATCTTTCCCAGCATCAGGGTCTCTTCAAATGAGTCAGCTCTTCGCATGAGGTGGCGAAAGTATTGGAGTTTCAGTTTCAACATCAGTCCTTCCAATGAACACCCAGGACTGATCTCCTTTAGGATGGACTGGTTGGATCTCCTTGCAGTCCAAGGGACTCTCAAGAGTCTTCTCCAACACCACAGTTCAAAAGCATAAATTCTTCGGTGCTCAGCTTTCTTTATAGTCCAACTCTCACATCCATACATGACCACTGGAAAAACCATAGCCTTGACTAGACTAATTGCTTTTAGAAAAAGATAAAGTTAGTACAGAGTACTTTTTGGATTTTCAAAGTAGAATATGATGCATCTTTTTATACTCTGTACCCATTTGTAAGGGCTTCCTAGGTGGCTCAATAGTAAAGAATCTGCTTGCTAATGCAGGAGACACTGGTTCAATTCCTGGGTTGGAACGATCCCTTGAGAAGGGAATGGCAACCCACTCCAGTTTTCTTCCTGGAAAATCCCCATGAACAGAGGAGCCTGGCAGGCTACAGTCCCTGGGGTCACAAAAGAGTCAGAAATGACTTAGAGACTAAATGACAACAACCGATTTATAAATGCTGTTGACCACAGTATAACTGAGGATTCAACAGATGAATGACTGAGAAAATAGCATATTAATAAAAATGATATTTTAAAACTAAGATGCCAAATATACTGAGAGAAAAAATAAATATAAATGTAAGTAATGGTAAGAAGTATGGCATTTATTTAAAATTTTTTTAAAAAAGAAAAACTAGAAATTTAACTTGCAAATTGATTATCTGTTTTGAAAATACTTCACTCAGAAATACACAGTATGGAACTTCCCTGGTTGTCCAATGGTTAAGAATCTGCCTTTCAATCCAGGGAACGTGCCTTTGATCACTGCTCTAGGAACTAAGAGCCCATATGCCTCAGGGCAACTAAGTTCTTGCACAGAAACTAGAGAGTCTGCGCACTACAAAAAAATAAAAATAAAAACCTCACATGCCACAACTAGGACCCGAGGCAGCCATAAATACAAAATCCACAGTAAGATCCATTGCTTTACAACAAATCTTCATTCCTTCCAGAAATACTGATTTGACTATCTACCCATTTTTTAGGCTCTAAGAACAAAGTGGAAAGAACTAGTGATGTTCCTACATTCAATGATCTTACATTTTAATGTGGAAACAATAATAAATAATAAATAAATAAAGCTTCATATGAATGAAGCTTCACAAAAATTAAGTTCCTAAAATCCTAAAATCCTAGGCACTATAAAGGAAATAAGTAAGTGCTATAATACTGGACAAGAGCTTGTATGACTCTAGGCTCAGGAAGCAGCAAAAGATCTGAGGTAGGGAAAAAACTGGGGAATATTGGGAAAGTCTGTGTATGACTGAAGCTTAAAGTGAAACATAGGAGATGCTGTGAGGTGAAGTTTGAGAGAGATGGAATAGAGCCTGGTAGGCTTTGAATTTTATTGTAATGGAAGACTAATGGAAACATTTAAGCAAGAAAAAAAAAAAGAGAGAGAGAGAGAGAGGGAGGGACATGGACTGATGAACGTTTAAACATCTGAGTGGAAGATGATGCCCACGGCTAGCAATCCCACTTAGAAGTCAGCTGGTACAAGATATTCTATTGTAGGAATTTAAGAAGGGAGAAGATCATTAAATTAATAGCTATAACAAAGATCTATGGTGTTAAAAAAATTCTGAGTGGTAGAGTGTTATAAGAAAAATAAAAGTTGAAATGAAGGTAAGAGGTCACATCATAGGAGGAATTGTGACTACTTAGGACAGAGGAGCCTGGTGGGCTGCAGTCCATGGGGTCCCTAAGAGTTGGACACGACTGAGCAACTTCACTTTCACTTTTTACTTTCATGCATTGGAGAAGGAAATGGCAACCCACTCCAGTGTTCTTGCCTGGAGAAACCCAGGGACGGGGGAGCCTGGTGGGCTGCTGTCTATGGGGTCGCACAGAGTCGGACACAACTGAAGCGACTTAGCAGCAGCAGCAGATATAAATGACCTTTTGATAGGGCAATAGGAAGAGAAGCTAGACCTTGTGGGTTGAAAAGTGGATGAGAAATACAAAAGTGAGAGAGTGAGTGTAAAGCACTTTCCTGAGAATTTACGGTATCTAAAGTGAAATTGTACAGGAGTTGGAGAGGAGCGTGGGATGACAAAAGGGAATACCAACTCATTGCCCAGCACAAAGTTCTCCAGTGACTACATCGCTAGAAGCTCACATTTCACCTCCGAGGTGTATTTTTCAATATTTCCTCACTCGATTTTCTACAGGGTCCCAAGTACTATGCTGGAAATTTTTCAACTTCTGTACCTACTTTAATTATCTAGGTTCACTTCTTGTTCAACATCTTAAAAATATGCTCCCATCTCCTGTTTGCCTGTCCTACTCCAAAACTCAGCTCTCAACTCCTGCTTGCCACTGACAGCTTCCCTGTGATTCCAGCCAGCAGTGAATGTCTTAAAACTCTGACGCTTATTTCCTCTTCATCCTAGAGGTTAAAGTCCAAGAAAGAACCGTGTCATGTTTCTAGGAATCTCCAAATCGTGCACTGTCAAAAACAGAGAGAAATAAGTTGACACTGAAAAAGAGAGAACTAGCTTTCCTTGGGAAATTCTCACTTCTTTTACTACACAGAGGCGGTAGAAAACAGAAAAACAGACAGCACATTTTAGGAATCTTTGTGACACAGGAGAACAGAAAATGTGAGAAGTCATTACAAGAAAGAAAAAATAAATAAAGTAGGAGATTAGAGAGACCATGTCCTTTGGAACACAGAAGTAGATTATTATTTCTACCTGTAATTTCTTTAAAATCCATTTCTCCATCTCTGACCAAGAATATTAGCAAGTCCTTTTTGCTTATATAACAATCAAGCCACAGTGGGACTGATACAAATGAAGAAAGAAACATTCTCCTTTCCTGGGTTTTCTTTGCAATTCATCAACAGGTCTTATGGCAACACATTTAATAGGATTTAATTTTCCATGTGCCTATCTTTTCTCAAAAACAATAAAAAAAATTATGGGCAAGAAAATATTATGTCTGTGTAAGTACTTTTTCTTGTGTATTTTTATTTCTGTACAGTTCTATAAATTATTGATGAGATTCATAAGCAGACTTAAAAATTAAAAGTTTTATCACTGTGATTGACCACCAAAAGGCACAGTTATTGGCAAGAATAGTTAGTTTCCACTATATTGTTGGATGACTTTACACTATATATAATTCAAAGCCATACCATTAGGGCTGCAATTTTCCCTGAAAATTAAGAATAAGTTATTCAAGCACCCTTTATTTCTATGATCTAGTAACAGCTGATCAGTATATATTAATATGCATGAATTAATGAATGGATAGATTGTAATACTCCCTGAAGAAGTTTGGATCTCTTAAGAGATAAATATACAAAAATGTAAGCCATTCTAGTATCTTCCTCACCAGTGTTCATCATCTCTCTGGATGGATAAATCTACGCATTTGAAGTAAGAACAGTAATTAAGAGTGATGGTTATAGTTAATATAGTAATTAAGCACATTAAAAAAAATTAAGACCCGGAAAAGCATTTTCCAAATTATAATTTCTGGAGATGTGAGGTGTTCCATGAAAAGTAAGACTACGAAAATAAAGCAAGTTCAATAGAATTACAATGTGCAACACCATAGCGGGTGGTCAGAGAAGAAACAGAATTAGAAGAACTGAGTCAGAAAAAAACTCTTCCACTGATTTTTAGCCAAGGGCTACTTGTTTATATTCTAAGCTTGGTGCCTCTTTACATGTTGTTCTCTGCAACTGGTCCCTCCTTTCATTCTCTCTGTGTTTTTGAGGATGAGTTAGACTATATCAATGACTTAGCACCATAGTTCCCTTGCCAGAGAAGGTGACTCTCCAAGGGAGCCATCCTTCTTGTGGCATTACACAGCAGTCACCACTAGGCAACCCAACTACTTTTCTCTTGCTGCCAGCTCATTTGACCATTGAGACATCCATTTTTCTACCATATGTTGGAAGAAAAAATCTGGAGAACTATTTGGAGACTTTCAAGTGCCTTAGCTTAGAAGAATCATACATTCCCACTTCTCACTTTTCTTTGAAGAGAATTAATCATGTCACCATGCATAAATGCAAGGAGGCTGGAAGTATATTTTCTTATATGGCCAAAAGGAAGAGTATTTGTGAGATACATGAGAATACGACATATGTTTCCATGCATACATGCATGCATGCTAAGTTGCTGCAGTTGCATCCAATTCTTTGCATCCCTATGGACCATAGCCCACCATGCTTCTCTGCCCATGGGATTCTTTAGGCAAGAATACTGGAGTGTGTTGCCATACCTTCTTCCAGGGAATCTTCCTGACCCAGGGATCAAACTCACAACTCCTGAAGGATACTTCTCATAATGAAATAAATTCCAACCACTGTTATAGAATTGATTCCTTCTCCTCTAGTTGAGGATCAAACTATCAGATCTCACTTTCTCAGTACTTAAATTGTTCCCCCAAGGGCAGTCTCTCCATTAATACATCATAATTCCCAATGTTATCCTCTTTTAGTAGTGTATGCCGTGGTGGTTTAGGCACTAAGTTGTGTCCAACTTTGGTGACCCCATGGACTGTAGCCAACCAGGCTCTTCTGTCCATGGATTTTTCCAGGCAATAATACTGGAGTGGGTTCCCATTTTCTTCTCCATTGGTAGTGTATACTCCCAGATGAAAGCCAGTCTTCCACTTTTTTCAGACAGATGGATTTGCAGCTCAGAATCTGAAGTCAGATGGTCTGAATACATATCCTGGCACCAATACTCACTAGATATATGACCTTGGAAAGGTTATTCAGCATTTTAGTGCTACAACTTCCTCACTTGTAAAGTAGAGATAATTATAGCTTCTTCTATCTTCTTGGGTGTTAATGATAATTAAATTAGAAAATAAATGTAAATATCAACTATTATTAGTAAAGGTCCTTATATTATGGATCCCATTTTATCTTCACCATTTTTGTATGCTTTGTAAGATCCTGTTTAAATTAGGCCCAGCTTATATCCTAGCCTATCTGGTAATATCATCCACCCAGCTTACTTTACTCCTGACTTTTCATCAGCTTCGTATCAATGATCAGTTCTCTCCGGACTCAGGACCTCTGCTTAAATCTCATCCTTTCTTTTCCCTCAAGTCTCAGTTTAGATGCCATCAATTTTCATATGTTGCTAAACGTCCATGCAATGATTCAGTTGGAATGATCAATGACCTGACTAGGAAATAGATTACTTAGTTAAAGTTGTTTTGTTTTAGGGATATTCATTAATGCTGTGACTTAAGACTCAGTATGCCAATTATACTTTCTGTCCAAAACTGTATGAAACCTCTACTTGGCATCTCTTTGGTACTACAATAATTTGAAACCCATTTTTGTCATCATGAGCACTGGCAGAATCCATGTGTAAGGCAGTTGTACGAAATTATGTAATGATAATCTGGGTTATAGAGGTAACTACCTTTTAACTCAATGCATAGAACTTGCAAACCATTTGAACTATATCTCAGAACATGCTGATATTTACATTTTTTGTCATGTCAGTTAAAAAATGGAAGAAAAACATGTGGCCAAAAAATGTCTGCCAAATCATGGCAGATGAGATCTGCCTCAGCGTTTGGACCTTATTAATCAAGGCAAAGGAGTCCTCTTTCATATGCACTAATTCAAGAGCTATTATTTGGGAAATAAATGAAATACTGCATCTTTTCCACAAGATTTCAAATCTGAAGGAGTGTTTACAAGGTGAGCAAATATCCTCGTTAGTATAAAGCATAATTTCAACATACCAAATAGAAAAAAAGGAAGGAAGGTAGGAAGAGAAAAGAGTAAGAGACCTAGAGTCAGAAACTATGCTTTATTTGAATGAGGGTTTTTTCCATCTTTTAATTTCTGATGGTTAATCTTAAAAGGTAGGGGCAGCAAAAGAGACACAGATGTATAGAACAGTCTTTTGGACTCTGTGGGAGAGGGAGGGGGGGATGATTTGGGAGAATGGCATCGAAACATGTATAATATCATACAAGAAATGAATCACCAGTCCAGGTTCGATGCAGGATACAGAATGCTTGGGGCTGGTGCACTGGGATGACCCAGAGGGATGGTATGGGGAGGGAGGTGGGAGGGGGGTTCAGGATTGGGAACACGTGTACACCCGTGGCAGATTCATGTTGATGTATGGCAAAACCAATACAATATTGTAAAGTAATTAGCCTCTAATTAAAATAAATAAATTTAAATTTAAAAATAAATTTAAAAATAAAAAGCAGAAACATTACTTTGTCAACAACAACAAAAAAAAAATTAACTTTGCTACTGTTCAAATATTCCATGTCATTTTGGTTTGTATTCATATATTAAAATAAATAAAAATGTACTCTTGTTAAAAAAAAAAAGGTAGTGGCACATAATGTGAGTAATGAATGCTACAGAAGAAAAGCAGAGCTGGTGCTTTAATTAATTTGGTGATAAAGGAAGAGACTAGGACAAAGTGATTCAATAATTTTGACAGAGCTCTTCAAAGCATGCCAATAACACGCATTGCATGGGAAGGGAAGGGGGTGGGAAGAGAAGCTGATGATGTCATAGACACACCAGACAAGCTGTCATTCTAGTGTTCTTGGCAAGGGAAACAGATTCAGTTTAGTTATAATATTTTAGAGAAACTGTCCAGAAAAAAAAACAGAAGGATATGAATTTGATAGAGTTTTATTGCTACCTGAATTTGCATGAAAATGTTAAGAGGTAGGAAAAAAAATGTAACTAATAAAATGATCACTAGGGTGCCAATGAAGTTCTAAACTAACATGCTGTTATCAGACGTTCCCCTTCAAGGGTCACAGCCTTGTCGTGGCTAAGGGACTTGCATAACTCAATGAAGCTCTGAGCTATGCTGTCTAGGACCACCCAAGACAGACAGGTCACAGTGGAGAGTTCTGACAAAACGTGGTCCACGTGGAGGAAGCAATGGCAACCACTTCAGTATACTCGCTGTGAGAACCTTATGAAGAAGATGAAAAGGCAAAAGGGTATGATACCAGAAGATGAATTCTCCAGGTTGGAAGGTGTCCAGTACACTACTGGGGAAGAATAGAAAGCAACTGCTAATAGCTCCAGAAAGAATGAAGCGGCTTGACCAAAGAAAAATGACACTCAGTCGTGGATGTGTCTGATGGTTAAGGAAAAGTCTGATGCTGTAAAGAACAATATTGCATAGGAACGTGGAGTATTAGGTCCATGAATCAAGGTAAATTGGACATGGTTAAGCAGGAGATGGCAAGAGTGAACATCATCTTAGGAGCCAGTGAACTAAAATGTATGGGAATGGGCGAATTTAATTCAGATAACCATTATATCTACTACTTGTGGGCAAGAATTTCTTAGAAGAAATGAAGTAGTAATGAAGGACAGGGGAGCCTCAAGATCGACACTCAGTGGGGTCACAAAAGTCGGACACGACTTAGCGACTGAACAATAACAACAATCGGAAGTTACCTACTAACCTCTCTTCATTCTTTAGTTAGCTCCTGTAGTGTGAATATCTTATAATTTCATGAGTATGACATAAATCAATTACCAAAGGGATAGCACTGCATATAAAATTTCATTAAAGCCACATATTTCAGATAACAAACATGGTGTGGCAAAAGGGGTCTGGAAGAGTCCAGGGAACTTCTGGATAAAAGAAAAATGATGGCTCAATAAAATCAAATTCAGCAGGAGATATTGTTTACAATTTTCATGTGAAATAGCACCACATAGATAAGCTAAAAATCAGAATGAAGAGATTTTGCTACTATTTCATAATGAACACTGATAACCAGCTGCTGTTTACAATCTATTTGATTCTATTAAAATCAGTCAGTTTTTCATTACCTCTGACATTTAGTTTAGACTCTGACTGTGGCAGCCTGGTGCATGGAGGCACATTGGATTTCACTTTGTTTATTCTGTGATTTGGTATCATTAAACATTTGTGTGTTGGATGTCACTTGGATGATAGTTATAGGATATTGCAATTAATTTTAAATGGATGTGGAAAAGGAAACTGCTTCACTACCATAACTTCCTAAAATAGCATCTATAATAAATAACAATTTTCTCTGAATTATAACTAATTGCAAGAGTATATAGTGTGTAGCAAGATGTTAAAATGTTCAAACGGAAAAACACTAGCAAGATGTTAATTCTATAACAAAACTGAGATATGCTTTTCATCTGTTTTACTGACTATTCCATTGAACAGTTAATTTTTAAAAGCAAATGATGTCTAAAAGTGTGAGCCTGTACTATACCCACTCAGAGCCAGGCTCCTTCTGGTTACCAAGGAAACCATTTCAGGAACATTCACATAAACTGTAGACAGTGAGGGGAAACATCATAAATATAGGAAAGGGCTCACTTGAATTTTTATTTCTATGAGCAAACTTTCCCTCTAACTGTACTTGAACTAAAAAAAAAACCAAAAAACATGAAAACATGCGAGTGATACCTGTACATGACAGATATAAGTGGGATAATAAGACTACATTTATTCAGAAAGACAGAGTTAGCAATAGTATGTGCATCCTGCATGTTAAGTCCCTTCAGCTATGTCCGACTCTTTGAGACACTATGGACTGTGGTCTCCCAGGCTCCTCTGTCCATGGGGATTCTCCAGGCAAAAATACTAGAGTGGGTTGCCATGCCCTCCTCCAGGAGATCTTGCCAACCCAGGGACTGAACAGGCATCTAATGAGGCTCCTTCATTGCAGGAGGATTCTTTACCACCGAGCCACCATAAGGTTGCTACAATTGCCAAAGTTTTCAAAATTAGGGAGATAAGTACCAAGAAAGCTTATTTTCATTGGGATTATAATGAAATGTTAATCACAGGCATTCCACCAAGCAGTGATCATTTTTCTCTTGTAAAGCTTTGCAATATTATTTATCAAACAAAGATCAGGAATATTATTAGGTTGTATCTTCAGATTTTTGCCTGAGTTGACTGTAAGTAAGGATCTCGAGCTTTATTAGATGCATAATTATTTCTGAGTTCTGAAAATTATCAGACACCTAAATATGACTTAAAGCAAAAATAAAATCAAAATCCCTGCTTTTCAGGCATAATAATACCAATTCTATGAATTCATGTTTCAGTCCCCTTTTCAATGATTTCTTGGCATTAGGTAGGGACCTTAGCCTATTTAATCAATCAGTAGACTGGATTCTTTTGTTTGGCTGGCTTGCCAGACTTTCCCTTTCCTTTCTGAATATGGTCCTCTGTTTTCCTTTGCCTCTTGCTTCCACATTCCAGGGCAGCAGGAACGGTTGATCAATCGCAATTCCCCTGGGGTATAGGAATGCACCTTGATTCAGTCTGATTCTCTATTGGAGAAAAACCAAAGTTAGTTGGAACCCAATTCCTGCTGCAAAATTTCCTGATATTTCCTTATTATCTGTTCTAGCTAAGGTTTGGCTTTTCAGATTTCTCTTAATTTGATCAGCTCCTCACCATTCTTCCAATATAGTAGGTTTCATTTAAGTTGAGGCAAAGAACTCCAAAAGATAACCCAATAATCTGCCTCTGACAACTGTAGCCAAAAAAATGAAAAAACATGTTTTATTATAATAATTATCTTAGTTTGTCAATAATTATCAATGTAAAAAAAATCCTATATTCACTAAACTTAAATGACTTCATTCCAAATCAATATATTATTTATATTTGCCATCTTATGCAGAACTAGCAGAATCCTTCATTTAAATTTTAAAGGCTAAACCCTAGTTCTAAAAGTCTAGCTTTAAAATAAAAGTGTACTGAGAGAGAGTCTTTGTATTTGTTTTCTTATATTAAAAGTTAAAATTTTATTCACCCTCAATAGTGGACAGAATGATTGACACAGTACAAACTTCAGTGTGAGCCCCAGGTAAATTTCAGTGAATGGAAAACAATGTCTATGTTCAAGTTGTTTATAAATCTAGGGAAAGAAAATATGAGTTTGTAAGTTACATAGTAGCTATATAATATATTCAGAGAGAATGTAAAATAAGATGATACTTACTTCTATTAAAACTCTTTATAATTTTAACAAAAATGTAGGCTTTTTGTAAATATTACCTGTGCTTTTATCCATTCATTCATCGGGTATTTATTGAGTGTCATTATGGGCCAGGCATTTCCTTGGTGCTGAAGAAAGAACAAAATTCTGAAGGGACAAAATTCCCTGTCCTCATGAAGATTATATTCTGGTTAGAAATACAAACACTTAACAATATTGCAAGGAAATGTAATTTCCTTGTGATAACAAGCAGAGACATTACTTTGCCAACAAAGGTCCGTCTAGTCAAGGCTATGGTTTTTCCTGTGGTCATGTATGGATGTGAGAGTTGGACTGTGAAGAAAGCTGAATGCCGAAGAATTGATGCTTTTGAACTGTGGTGTTGGAGAAGACTCTTGAGAGTCCCTTGGACTGCAAGGAGATCCAACCAGTCCATTCTGAAGGAGATCAGCCCTGGGATTTCTTTGGAAGGAATGATGCTAAAGCTGAAACTCCAGTACTTTGGCCACCTCACGCGAAGAGTTGACTCATTGGAAAAGACTCTGATGCTGGGAGGGATTGGGGGCAGGAGGAGAAGGGGACGACAGAGGATGAGATGGCTGCATGGCATCACTGACTCGATGGACGTGAGTCTGAGTGAACTCTGGGAGTTGGTGATGGACAGGGAGGCCTGGTGTGCTGCGATTCATGGGGTCGCAAAGAGTCGGACACGACTGAGTGACTGAACTGAACTGAACTGAACAAGGAAAGGAATTGCAAGTTTGAACATGATAAACACTAAAGGGGAAAAAGCAAGGAAGGACATATATATCACAGAGAGGGCAAGGACAACCTCAGAGAAAAAGAACTTTGATTAAAGATCTGGACTAAGGGAGGGTCAGCCATGGAGATGAGTTGATGGAAGAATAAAAAGCATGCATTTTACCACTGCCTATGTTGTTAATTTTTTTTTTCCTAATGCTGATCATCACAGCTATTTAAAAGAAGAATTGGGAGATAATGCCTGAGAAAGCATAGCAAGCGCAAAGGCCCTGAGGTCAGGAAGAGTTTATGTATTTGAAGGCAAAAAGGATCCAGGTGAGAACTTGGTAAGGATGGCATTTTAGTGAAGCAGAAGAGGGGGTACAGCGAGGCTAAGCTGGAAAGGAAACTCCAGTTAGCAATGGACTTGTTGGAATACTGTGTTATAGATGAGAAAGCAAAGACTTTGAAAGCCAGGAAGTGATATGATTGAATTAGTATTTTCAAAGCACTACTTTTAGTCTTTCAAGGATTGGAAATGAGTAGGTGAAGAAGTAGTAAAACTAGTTAAAAACTCTTCTGTTTAAACCAGATTTACTCCAACTCTTATTAGCAATGTAGTTTTTAGGAAAATGAGTAGATGCAAGACCTACTTTTGAGAAACAGCTGATCTTAATCCAGCTTAAGTGTCACAGAGAGACCTTTAACCATGACATCTAAAGGTCCCCAGCCCAACACCCAACTATCATTTACCAAGAGAGAGTGCACACTTTCCTCGATCCTCATTTATCAACTTCTGTATTCATCTTTTTTTTTCATCCTTTACCTTCTTTCACCATAATACAGGTGTACTGAGGGTGGGAACTGATCTTATTCATTTTTTTAATTAATAGATTTTACTTTTTAGGGAAGTTTTAGGTTTAAAACAAAACAAAAAAAAAATGAAGCATAGTATAGAAAGTATCCTATGTCCCCTGTACACATCCTCCATTAGTGCAAGACATTTTCCATTTGTGTAATACACTTGTCACAATGAAGAACACGTGTGCTGTGCTTAGTCGCTCAGTCCTGTCCAACTCTTTGTGACGCCATGGACTGTAGCCCGCCAGGCTCCTCTGTCCATGGGACTGTCTAGGTAAGCATACCGGAGTGGGTTGCCATTTCCTTCTCCAGGCGATCTTCCCAACCCAGGAATCGAACCCAGATCTCCCACATTGCAGGCAGATTCTGTACTAGATGTGCTACCAGGGAAGTAAAAAAAACCCATATTAAATCATTACTATTAACTAAAAGCCAAATTTTACATTAGGACATACTCATGTTATACATTCTAGGAGTTTTAACATAATGAAGTTGGCATGTATCCACCATTGCAATATAATATAGCATCATTATGTTATACTGTGTTCCACCTAACCACTCTCTATTCCTTCTCTCCCAAGTCCCCTAGCAACCACTGATTTTTTTTACAGCCTTCATAACTTTGCCTTTTTCAGAATGGCATGGTTGAAATCATACAGTATTTTGCTTTTTCAAATCAACTTCTTTCACTTACCAATATACGCTTAAGGGTTTTTGTGTCTTTCAATAACTTGATAGCTCATTTATGTTTGTCACCAAAAACGTATTGTACTGTATGGATATACCAGGCTTCCCTGGGGGCTTAGATAGTAAACAATCAGCCTGCAATGCAAGAGACCTGGGTTTGATCCCTGGGTTGGGAAGATTCCCTGGAAAAGAGAATGGCAACCCACTTACCTGGAGAAGTCCATAAACAGAGGAGCCCCTACCATGGTTTGTTCACCCTTCATCTATAGAAAGACATCTTAGTTGCTTCCAAGTTGTAGTAATTGTTAATAAAGCTGCTATACACACTTGTATGCAGTTTTCCTGTGAATATAAGCTGTCGGCTTACTTGGATACATATTTGATACCAAGGACTGAAATTGCTGAATACTGTAATTAGGATATATTTAGTTTTGCAATAAAGTATGAATGTCTTCCAGAGTTGTTTTACATTCCTACCAGCACAGAATGAGTGTACCTGCTGCTTGACATCCTGACCAGTTTTATGCTGCCCTGGGCTCGCAAAGAGTCAGACACGACTGAGCAACTGAACAACAAATTATAGTAGTAGGAAAGTTATCTCATCTTTGTTTCCAGATTTCACAATATCTAGAATAATGTCTGACAGAGACATGTGTGTGTGACAGACACACACAGAAAGAATGGTAGGAAGAATTCATCTAAAAGCTATCAGAATCAATAATGAGAAAATTCAGATATGTTGCACACAAAGCAATAGTTTTGGTATAAACATCAGGGTACAGTAAATCATATTAAAAAGGATTTGGACAGATACTACATAATTGTACTGAGGAGAATAAAATAATATTTTATTACATAGAAATAATCATATAGAGGTATTAGATCAGATGAGATCAGTCACTCAGTTGTGTCCTACTCTTTGCGACCCCATGAATCGCAGCATGCCAGGCCTCCCTGTCCATCACCAACTCCCGGAGTTCACTCAGACTCATGTCCATCGAGTCAGTGATGCCATCCAGCCATCTCATCCTCTATCGTCCCCTTCTCCTCCTGCCCCCAATCCCTCCCTGCATCAGAGTCTTTTCCAATGAGTCAACTCTTCGCATGAGGTGGCCAGAGTACTGGAGTTTCAGCTTTAGCATCATTCCTTCCAAAGAAATCCCAGGGCTGATCTCCTTCAGAATGGACTGGTTGGATATCCTTGCAGTCCAAGAGACTCTCAAGAGTCTTCTCCAACACCACAGTTCAAAAGCATCAATTCTTCTGTGCTCAACCTTCTTCACAGTCCAACTCTCACATCCATACATGACCACAGGAAAAACCATAGCCTTGACTAGATGAACCTTTGTTGGCAAAGTAATGTCTCTGCTTTTCAATATGCTATCTAGGTTGGTCATAACTTTCCTTCCAAGGAGTAAGCGTCTTTAAATTTCATGGCTGCAGTCACCATCTGTAGTGATTTTGGAGCCCAGAAAAATAAAGTCTGACACTTTTCCACTGTTTCCCCATCTATTTCCCATGAAGTGGTGGGACTGGATGCCATGATCTTCGTTTTCTGAACGTTGAGCTTTAAGCCAACTTTTTCACTCTCCACTTTCACTGTCATCAAGAGGCTTTTGAGTTCCTCTTCACTTTCTGCCATAAGGGTGGTGTCATTTGCATATCTGAGGTTATTGATATTTCTCCCGGCAATCTTGATTCCAACTTGTGTTTCTTCCAGTCCAGTGATAGGACAACTAAATATTTTACATAATTCTCCAAATGTATTTAAAAGATGAATTTTAAAATAATTTCTCAAAGTTGACTTAGTAATTAGAATCAACTGGAAGAATATATCAAAGAAAGAATATCCTAATGAATACTGAAAATCAGTTGCTCCATATGAAATAATATTGCTTTCCTTGAAGGAAAAATATCTTAATCCCATCTCTATGCTTACTTTTTCTCCCAATATTTGAATGATATTTTCAACTGCCTTTTATATACAATCTCACTTTCTGCTCATTTTTGGAGCATCTTCTTGGTATTAAAGTTATTTTTCCCCGAATATATTTTTGTTATTGTTCAGTCATAAGTTGTGTCTGACTCTTTGCGATCCCATGGACTGCAGCACATCAGGCTCCTCCTTCACTGTCTCCCGGAGTTAGCTCAAATTCATGTCCATTGAGTTGGTGATGTTATGTAACCATGTCATCCTCTGCCACCCTCTTCTCCTTTTGCCTTCAATCTTTCCCAACATCAGGGAAAGTGAGTTAGCTCTTCACATCAGGTGGTTAAAGTATTGGAGCTTCACTTCAGCATCAGTCCTTCCCATGAATATTCAGAGTTAATTTCCTTTAGGATGGACTGATTGGATATCTTTGCAGTCCAAGGGACTCTCAAGAGTCCTCTCCAACACCACGGTTCAAAAGCATCAATTCTTCAGCTCTCAGCCTTGTTTATGGTCCAACTCTCACACCCGTACATGACTACTGGAAAAACCAAAGCCTTTCAAGACAGCTTTTTCATTCTCCACTTTCACCCTTCAGTTTCATGAAGGAAATATATTTCACTGAAGTTAAAATTATTTACCTCCATTCAATTCTATTTTTTTAAAAGTTCTTTTTCATAAGTAAAACTCCTAATATGAGACTTGTCTGATTATTTACTTATGCATGAGTCTCTTCCCTAGAAGTTGGGAAGAAGGTTCAAAGGGACCATTTTGAATCTTCCTTGTGTCAGGTATAAACCTGTATTCCTCCATTATTTAATGTTTTAATTTAATTTAATGAAAATTTAATGTTTGCAATAATCCATTATCTCAGTTAATCTTTGTAATAATACTAGGTTTTCATGCCCTTATTTTATACTTAAGATCCCTGTCCTTAAGAGTTTAAGTTGCACAGAGTCACACAATACTATAAAGAATTATAGTCAAAATATGAGATCAGGTCTGTGACCAATACTGATTGATATCTGTCAGGAAAACAGTTCATTATGAGATGTGATGAAATTCACAGAAAAGCATTTGGACTTCAGCCTTACTCTCATGAACTTCCTCAATGCTGCCTCTATGAATAGCCTGTTTTGATAATCAAGGACAGAAAATCCATTTATAGAAATCATCTATCAAGAAGTTATATATTAGGATTGTTTGCCTTCCAGGGATCCTTTCATACAATCCCAACAAGAGGAAAATGTCATACTGCCAAAGCCTTGACTTAGCTGGGCAAACCCAAGAGCAGCTGCTTCTATTTTCTTGTTTCACATCTGTGACTAATAATCCATGTTTGACTTTGATGTAGTCATTGGCAGGCTAACATTTCTCCAACCAGTGTTTAACCCAAGCATAAAGTTTCAGGCTTTGTATTATTATGACTTAACCCATTTTCTCCACTTAAACGCCCATATATCTCCTGGTACAACTGCAGATGACTCGGCACATTCCTAGTAGGAATGTGTATCATTTGTTCAGGTAATTCATATGCTTTCTATCCTATATGTGTTCCTGAACATTAAAAGACACTTATAAATTTATTCTTATAACACTTTATCCTATTTGGTCTATTCTTTGTTGTTGTCGTTCAGTCGCTAAGTCACGTCCTACTCTTCGCGACCCCATGGACTGCAGCAGGCCAGGCTCCTCTGTCCTCCACTATCTCCTGGAGTGTGCTCAAATTCATGTCCACTGAGTCAGTGATGCTTTCTAACCATCTCATCCTCTACCACCTACTTCTCCTTTTGTATTCAATCTTTCCTAGCATCAAGGTCTTTTTCAGTGAGTCAGCTCTTCACATTAAGTGGCCAAAGTATTGGAGCTTCCGCATCAGTCCTTCCAATGAATATTCAGGGTTGATTTCCTCTAGGATTGACTGGCTTGATCTCCTTGCAGTCTAAGGGACTTTCAAGAGTCTTCAACACCGCAATTTGAAAACATCAATTAGATATACTCTAATAGGTAATATTTCATGACTATCGTCTTTTAGCCAAACTATCCTCATTAAACTTCATACTGTCTATAAATAGGATATTATCTCAATAACTTTTATATGCAGAAAAATTTTGCTGAATGCCTGGAAATTTTCAGACACTACAAGAGATAAGAAATTAAATGAATCTTTCTTAAATACAAGTAACAGGGAAGAAGAAAATATTAAAATTAATAATCACAATAATCCTAATTAAAACAATAACCAGCATTTCTTGCATCTTCTGTATCTCAGATATGTGTTAGAGGCTAGAATTTCAGCCTTAATTTTCCAGAATGTGAAGTGGTTCCTCAAATTCTCTAGGTTTTGTTTGTTGTTGTTTAGTCAGCAAGTCATGTCCAACTCTTTGTGACCCCATGGACTAGCTCACCAGCCTCCTCTGTCCATGCATTTCCCAGGCAAAAATATTGGAGTGGGTTTCCATTCCCTTCTCTGGAAGATATTCCCAACCCAGGGATTGAACCCGCATCTCCTGCATTGTAGGCAGATTCTTTACTGCTGAGCCACCAGGGTAGCCCAGGTTTTGCTTATCATTCATTAAACAGTGAAAAAGTGACAGTTGCCTGTGTGTGGGACACTTGGGAGGGGGCAAGAGAGAGGGCCATGCAGAGATTAAGGTCCTTATGGGAAGCTTCTAATGTGTGCAGAATATATTTTAGATTTATTTTTCCTAAATGACCAGCACATTCATTTTAATCTATCTCAATTATGTTTCTGTTGCATTGCACTTTTCCAACATGAAATACAATCTTATACATATAAAAATTACTATAAAATATTGATTAAAACAAAGTTTTCAAAATGCCACTCAAAATCTCTTTTGTTGTTATTTAGAAGTTACTTTCTTGCATTATAATTATCAAATATTATCCCAGCTATACCACATTTTAGTCTTTATTGTCTGCTTTACATATAAAATATACATATATGTATATATACATAAGTATGATATATAAATCCCATGGATGGAGGAGCCTGGTAGGCTGCAGTCCATGGGGTCTCTAAGAGTTGGACACGACTGAGCGATTTCCCTTTCACTTTTCACTTTCATGCATTAGAGAAGGAAGTGGCAACCTGCTCCAGTGTTCTTGCCTGGAGAATCCCAGGGACGGGGGAGCCTGATGGGCTGCCGTCTATGGGGTCGCACAGAGTCAGACACGACTGAAGCGACTTGGCGGCAGCAGCAGCATGATATATAAAGGAAGTCTTGTCAAAGCATTTGCTTTAAACTCTGACATTCCCCTGGTCTATTGGTCTCAGAACAGAAAATCTGAATTCTCAGTGATGATTATCTTCTTATTTTACTCCCATAAAAGTATTTCTTTACTAATGCTTATAATTCAAGCTCTGGGAAGTTTTTCTGTGTGTTTAATTCAATGCTGCAATCTCATACTTAGGAGAGTGTATGGAACAAAGTAAGTGCCTACCTAATGGCGTTGGAATAAATAAAGCAATGATTGCCTACATAAAATTTATTTCAGGGTGAAAATAGTAGCTATCTAATGGTACTGAAATACATCTTTCAGTTTGTTTCAAAAATTGTAACTACTTTTGTTCCAGAAGACTCTGATTCAGAAAAATCAAAAAGATAAACTCAGAATTGAATTGTAGATGATATAAAAACACAATAGGCAATACAAGCCCCAGTGAGGAAGACTGAGGGTCACTCAAGGAAATTTGGGAGCCCTTTCTTCTTTCACTACCTTTGAGCCCAGTCCCAGTAGCAATAGTAGACACATTTCCTCCCTAATTTATCCACATAGGCAGATCAAATTTAGAACTCTTGGCCTCTAAACATTGAAAGCAAAGCTCTATACTGGGGTGAAAAACACAACCTGGAATCGATATTGCCAGGAGAAACATCAATAACCTCAGATATGCAGATGACACCACCCTTATGGCAGAAAGTGAAGAGGAACTAAAGAGCCTCTTGATGAAAGTGAAAGAGGAGAGTGAAAAAGCTGGCTTAAAGCTCAACATTCAGAAAACTAAGATCATGGCATCTGGTCCCATCACTTCATGGCAAATAAATGGGGAAACAATGGAAACAGTGACAGACTTTATTTTGGGGGGCTCCAAAATCACTGCAGATGGTGACTGCAGCCATAAAATTAAGAGACACTTGCTCCATGGAAGAAAAGCTGTGACCTGCCAACAGATCACAGGTTGGTAATGTCTCTGCCAACAAAGTTGCGTCTAGTCAAAGCTATGTTTTTTCCAGTAGTCGTGTATGGATGTGAGTTGGACTATAAAGAAAGCTGAGCACCAAAGAATTGATGTTTTTGAACTGTGGTGTTGGAGAAGACTCTTGAGAGTCCCTTGAACTGCAAGGAGATCAAACCAGTCAATCCTAAAGGAAATCAGTTCTGAATATTCATTGGAAGGACTGATGCTGAAGCTGAAACTCCAATACTTTGGCCACCTGATGTGATGAATTTATTCATTGGAAAAGACCCTGAAAGATTGGGAGGGAAAGACTGGGAAAGATCGAAGGCAGGAGGAGAAGGGGACGATAGAGGATGAGATGGTTGGATGGCACCACTGAGTCGATGGACATGAGTAGGCTCCGGGAGTTGATGAGGGACAGGGAAGCCCAGTGTGCTGCAGTACATGGGGTTGCAAAGAATCAGACACAACTGAGCGACTGAACTGAACTAAACTTGAAAATGCAATGGTGGAAAAAGCCCCACCTGCAATCAACTATTTTTCTGAGTTTTTTTAAGCAGGTTATTCAGTTCAGTTCAGTTCAGTCGCTCAGTCGTGTGTCTGACATTTTGCAACCCCATGAATCGCACGCAGCACGCCAGGCCTCCCTGTCCATCACCAACTCCCGGAGTTTACCCAAACTCATGTCCATAGAATCGGTGATGCCATCCAACCATCTCATCCTCTGTCGTCCCCTTCTCTTCCTGCCCTCAATCTTTCCCAGCATCAGGGTCTTTTCCAGTGAGTCAGCTTTTCTCATCAGGTGGCCAAAGTACTGGAGTTTCAGCTTCAGCATCAGTCCTTCCAATGAACACCCAGGACTGGTCTCCTTGTAGTCCAAGGGACTCTCAAGAGTCTTCTCCAACACCACAGTTCAAAAGCATCAGTTCTTTGGCACTCAGCTTTATTCACAGTCCAACTCTCACATCCATACATGACCACTGGAAAAACCATAGCCTTGACTAGATGGACCTTTGTTGGCAAAGTAATGTCTCTGCTTTTTAATAAGCAGGTTATTGGTGTCTACTAAAACTTAGTCACAATCTGAAAGTAGAGTTATTTTATTTGGTGGGAATATTTAGGACTCTGAGCCTGGGAGGTAACATCTCAGTAGCTCTGAGAAAACTGCTCCAAGGAGGCTGGAGGGGGAGTCAGACTATATTTGAGTTTGCAACAAATGAAGAAGGCAGTCTGAACATCAAAATCATTACCACGTTAAAGAATTTAGCTTTCTGTGTATGGGAAGATGCAAACCTCTGGGCTCACTGAGCTATTCCTTTCATGTGCACCTAAGCTATTTTCTGTTCCCTTTTCCAACTTAAGGAGTGGCAGCTGGGGTAGAAGGCTTCCTTCCCTCCCCTGCTGCCCTGGGCTTCTCAGCAGTCATCGTGGGGGTTGGTGGCATTTTCAGGATTGCAGTTTGGAGAGTCCTCATTCATATTTGCAGGCCAGAATCACTGATGGTTGTGACATTTCTTGTGAACTGATATGACAAGAGATCTTTTCATTTCACACTGGGATGTCTAGTTATATTATTTGTGTCTGATACTAGACCACATATTGGAGCTTCTCTTAGCTCTTAGCTTCATTTACTTTATAAGGAAAGTCAGAGTCAATTGTCTTAAAGCATCATCTGAAAAAGGAATACATATGTTCAACCACTCCAGTCTGTAACAAGGGCTCAGCTTCGGTATTGCATTAAAAGAAATAGAGGTTTATTTCTCACTGATTTGTTGTTCTGAAAGTTCTTGCCACAAAAGTGAGTTCTCCTCGCATTCTAGTAAAATTGACTCTGGTAATGCTAGGCACTAACACATGTTACAGACAATATTGTGCACAAATAAGAAAATTATTTTCCTAGGAGAGTACTTGGGGTTCCCCAGTGGCTCAGTGGTAAAGAATCTTCCTGCAATGCAGGAGATGCACACAGGAGATGCTAGTTCAGTCCCTGGGCCAGGAAGATCCCCTGGAGGAGGGCATGAAATCCAATCCAGTATTTTTGCCTGGAGAATCCCATGGACAGAGAAGCCTGGTGGGTTTCAGAGCATAGGGTCTCAAAGAGTCAGACATGACTGAAGCAACTGAGCATGCAAAAGAGTACTTAGAGGAATGATGTTTATTCTTTAGCTTATTTCTAAGGAAGGATGATCGCATAAAGAAATCTCTCTATATTTTTTCACTTGCAAATGTCCTAATTTGAAAAATCTCTAAGAGCATGGATAGCAGTTGGCATACATATTTTCAGGTCCTCTCTGTAACAAAGAATATAGTCAATCTTGGACAGTAGAACAAATTAAGTTCTCCAACAATCTCTTCAAGTCTTCCATGCTTTGGCTCAGAGTAAGCAATATAGAAACATCCTTTTAAAATCTGAAAATTCTCTTCCTTCAGAAAGAAGAGGAAGGACAATATGAACTAAAGATTTCCTTTCTCTCAAGTGGAATGTCATACTATTGGTTTGGATCATCCATTTGCAGAGCAGGAGTAGAGATGCAAACATAGAGAATGTACTTGTGGACACGGAGGAGGGCAGGAAAGAATGGGGCAAATTGGGAGAGTAGCACTGACATATATACACTGTCACATGTAAAACAGGTAGTGGGAAGCTGCTGTATAGCACAGGGAACTCAGCTTGATGTTCTGTGATGACCTAGAGGGGTGGGGAGAGGAGAGAGGATCAAGGGGGAGGCCATATATATAATTATGGCTGATTCGCTTTATTATATGTCAGAAACCAACACAACATTGTCAAGCAATTATGCTGTGTGGTGCTGTGTTCAGTCGTGTCCAATTCTCCACGACCCCCTGGCCGGCAGCCCGCCAGACTACCCTGCCCATGGGATTCTCCAGGCAAAAACACAGGAGCAGGTTGCCATTTCATACTCCTGAAGCAATTATATTCCAATTTGAAAAATCCTTTAAAATCATTTTTTTTGCAGCAGCAGCAGCCTTTCAAACTCTTTTTCACCCCAAGTAATTTTTAAAATGTCAGATCACTTTAAAATATAGTGTTTCTAAAACAATTTTATAGATACATACCATGATATTATTTGGTTTGCAGTCCAACTTTTTATATTATAGAAGGAATAATCTGACTATGAATTAGTTTATCTCAGTCCTTGGAAGCTTTCTGGAGACTCCTCTCCCATCTCGGTGAACTTTTCACTCCTAAATTGTCACCATAAACTGTAATGATTCTAACCCCTTCCAGGGAATGAATCCTGACAGTCTGCCCCGGGCGGAGACTGTAAACACTATTAGTCAATATTTCATTTGAAATGTTCTGTTATGCTATGCATTCACCAAAAAAAAAAAAAAAGTGTCATTTGGGAAAGACAATAAAAAAAGTAATCATTATTGTAAATTATATAACCAAAATAGTTGTTTGAAAAATAATTGTTTTTAAACTTTGCATACACTTGGTTTGTTTTTTATTACATACTCTAGCCTCTTTGCATGGTTACAGATATAGTCTTGTAAATTATACTATAAACTCAGAGAGTCACCTTGACAGAGTTGAGCATTTAGCTTTGATGTAATTCAATGAAACATTTTGATATGAGAATTTCTGATTTAATTATAAGCCCTATTCTTTGCTTACCTGTCTGCAAGCAATAGAGTTCTCTGAACTTTATTTTCTTTATTCATGAAACATACCTCATAATGTATCCACAAAAATAGAAATAAATACTTTTAAGTATCCCTGTGTCTTTTCTACGTTTGACTTCACTTAACAATTAGTTTTCCCTTTTTTTTCCTTTCCTTATACATTTAAGAATTGACTAAATAAAGTTCATTATTTAAGGCAAAGTAAGAGAAAATGAAGCATAATTTTTTTCTTTGCTCCTTTGGGCCTCTTCCTTCCCCTGCAGGGTGCATTGTACATCTGCATTATGTATTAACCAAATCCCTCAATGGCCTGCTCAACCAGAAAGATCAATTTTTCTTCCTCTGACATCAGCATGTAACTCCTTAAAAGATAACATTCCTTTCTCAATCTTGTAAGGGGTCATGATGACCCACCACTCACCTTCTACATGCAGACATCTTTGGTGAACTTTATGTACAATGCCAATAAATCCTTTCCCTTAAAGACAGTGATTAGTATGCAGCAGATTAGCTTAAATATTTACTTATGATCTTATCAATGTCACTAGCTGTATTACTTGTAATCTGCCTGTTTTACATGATTATTGTTTCTTGCATTACTACATGTGTGACTGGGCCTCCAATAAAAATAATTATGTCGTAGCAACTTGAAACAATTGACCACGTGAAATATGATTGAAATATTAACAGTGTAACCCTAGAAATGGGAAGAAGCAATAAGAGGGAATCATTTCCCGCACCATAACTGACTAGTAAAACAGGTGGTCCAGTGGTTACTGTTAACAGGACCTAGTCCAGTAATGATCCACTGTAGTGTCTGTCCATCAACAAAATCTGCCTGACCTGGGGAATGAGCATTTCTAGGGCCATGGGTCAAATGCGTCACAAAATGCCTCCCAAATTTTGGTCAAGATTAAAACCAAAAGAGAGGTGACTGTGAAATAAAGTGTCTCCCGCCATCCAGTTGTATAAGAATCAAGTCAATAGGCACTGCAGTTTCCGACCTACAATACACGCTGAGAGAAATTCAGCATGAAGATCAAGGCGAGGCACTTGGTTCTCTGGGAAAACTGACAGAACTGACCTTCAGATAGTTAGATCTTTTCAGGAGAAAATTTTATGAGCCCAGTTTCTTACAGTTTCCTATAGCTAGAAGAGCACCAAAGCCATTAAAAAAGATATACCCCTTGAAAATAGCCATAAACATCTACCAGGATATGTGCTCAATCTTTGTGTACCCCTTTGTTAAAATGACACATGCGCTGGCCTCCCCTTCCTTCTGTGAGATAGTCCCCCAGATTTTCTAAGAGACTGTCTCCTGGGTTATAATCCTCAGATTTGTTCAAATAAAATTTTCCGCTTTTTTCTTAAATCGACAATTGGTTAAATTCTTCATAGGCAAAAACATCCTGTCAATCTACACACACACACACACACAAAGTAATCTTGAGTGGTTGCAAGTTCAATTGGGTTGAACCAATAGATCAGTTCAGTTTCTAAAAATTGACATTTAACAGTTTTGAGCTTCCATATTAAACCTTTCCAGCTTAGTGTGGTACCTCGCCATTTATTGTTTCTTCTCTGATTTATTTCAACTTTGTTTTATTATTTTCATCATGTATACACATTTTGTATATACTTTGGAAGATTTCTTTCCTTTTCATGTATTCATACTTTTGGCAATTGCTCTTTTTAATTTCTAAGTATTCATTGCTAGCATATCAAAGGGGACCTGCCTCAGCCCTCCCTGCCACCCCTGCAGCATGCTGGTTTGAGCTCCAACACTGGGCCATCCTCACTGCAGGTGGGGCGAGCCATAGAGCTCAGTGTGCACCTTCCCCTCCTTCTTAGCTTCTTAGGTCACCCCACCACCATGAGCCCAGACAGGGTGTTCTGGGCTCCATGTGCTTGCTTCCTAGGGGCTTCCCTGGTGGCTCAGTCAGTAAAGAATCCACCTGCAATTCAAGAGACATGGGTTTGATCCCTGGGTCTGAAAGATCGATCCCCTGAAAGGAAATGGCAACCCACTCAAGTGTTCTTGCCTGGGAAATTCCATGGACAGAGGAGCCTGGCAGGCTACAGTACATGGAGTAGCAAAAGCCAGACACAACTTAGCAAATAAACCACCACCAGCAGCATATAAAAATATAATTGGCTTTAAATATTAACTTGTAACTGGACTTCTTGCTAAGGTCACTTTATAGTTTTAGTATCTTTTGGTATATTTTTAGGATTATCTGTATAGACTTCTTAAAAGTCTCAGCAGTTATCCCTGTCTTTCTAAGTTTCCAATGGCAAATATTTTAGATGATTTAATTTTGTACCACATTTATTCAATGTTCTTTTTTGTTTGTTTTTAACAATGTTCTAAATGTGTTTCAGTTTGTATAATTTCAAGCTGACCCGTTTTCAGGTTCACTGATATTTCCTCTGGTACGTCAAATCTACTCATTAGACTGTCAAAGTTATTTTTCATCTTTGTAAATGTGTTTTTACATTTGATTCTTTCTTACAGTTTCTGTGTATCTGCTGAAGTTAACCAGTGGACCATGCATATGAAAAGTCTCTTTTGCTCAAGAGACTTTCTTCTCTTTTGCTCAAGAGAATTGTTTTAAGATTCATATCTAATGTTATATCTGTCCCTATTTTTTGCTGGTTTCTTGAAATGTGCTGCTTTTGCTTAATTTTTTCTATCTCAGAAGTTTCTGGTGGAAAGTAGGTACATTGTCTTGAGCAGTAGATACTGAAGCAAATTAATTGTTATGACTACAATGGGTATAGCTACACTTTCCTCCTGCTGCAATTTTAATGTGGAAGATTGAGTCAGTGAAGTCAGAAGTTAAGGTGGGTTTCTGATTTCATCTTGTTGTGACACCCTCTGGAACCAAATGTCTCAAATTCCTCTGATACTACCTTATCTTTAGAGGCGAGGCTGGTTGGAGGATTCCTCCCTTACAAGGTCCATTCCGCACTTGATTTAGGTCTTCTCTGCACCCTAACCCTCGGAGTGTCCTTCTCCGTGCACTTTCCCTTCTGCAAGCAATGTTACTACTTCGCTCTAGTTGATAGTGATGTTTGTTACACTGGAGGTGGTTTTGAAGGAGAAGGAAAAGAAGTACTTCCCATTATTTTGCTTACTCTTCGGTCTTAGGCAGACACTGAGTCCCTGGGTCATATGAGACTGTCATCTACAAATTGGCACTTGTCATGGGCACTTGCCATCTACCTATCTACCTCTATGAGGATTAAATCATGTGCTGCTGCAGCTGCTGACCTTCAACACCCCCTGAAAGGAGTTCAGGGTGGAGAGCAGAAATGAGGCGCTCTGTGCTCAGGGAAAAGCTGGCAGGACAGATCTTCAGATGGTTAGATATTTTCAGGAGCCAATTTTATGAGCCCAATTCTGGTATCTTCTCATATGTAGAAAAGCAGTAAAATCCTTCATGGCGATGACTGTTCTTCATGACTAGCAAAGCTTCAGGAGACTAGTAGAAAGCTTCTAGGAAAAATATAGGGTTGATTGCATATATACTCCCTTCTCCAAAATCACATATACACTGTTTCCCCCTGCCTCTCTGGAGCAGTTTCTCAGACCTACATGAGGTGCCATCTCCCAGGCTGCAACCCTCATTTTGCCTCCAATAAAACTTAACTCCAACTCTCATATTGTGTTTTTTTTTTTTGTTTTTTTTTTTTTGAGTGTGAAGACCTTCCCAATTATCAGACCCAGCCCTTGGTGTTCCTCTGAGCCAATCCCTTTGCCTGCTCCTTCCCACTGAATGGGCTTTTTTTTTTTTTTTTAATTTCCCAAGATGCAATTGATATTCACCTGTGCTGTAAAAGCACTAGGTTCTATTTTTCTTCCCAAAATGCTTTAGAACTCTATTCTGTAAAAGAGAGAGAAGGACCCAAACAATGCTCCATGCTTTTCCAAGAGTTACAAGTATTCTCCTCCCTCATCCTTTACTGATAGGAAAGGGATTCTTTTAGAGGACCCTCATACTGCCCCCAATCTTATTAAGAAGAACCTACAGTTAATAATTAATTCATTTTGTTTCTCTGGACCACATGTGGTTCTGTATCTTCTTACTACTGTTAGTCATTCAGTTGTATCTGACTCTTTGCAATCCCATGGACTTTAGCCCACCAGACTCCTCTGTTCATGGAATTCTCCAAAGCAAGAATACTGTAGTAGGTAGCCATTCCCTTCTCCGGGGGATCTTTCTGACCCAGGGATCAGATCTGGGTCTCCTGCATTGCAGGCAGATTCTTTAACATCTGAGGTACCAGGGAAGCCCATTTTCTTACTATATCACACTCAATTCTTTGAAATTAATTAAAAAGTCTTGTTGAATTTTTCTTATCGGTGTCTGGTAGCATCTTCCCCAAGTAAGCAAATGCTCACATCAACTCTCTTCTTGTAGGTGACTGTCTCCCTTTAGGTTTTGGGCTAATTGGTGGCTCAGTATCCTCAACTCTCTGAGAGGTTCAAGAAAAAGTTGGTTTTGTGAATCTACTGACTGTCCATATTGAGCTTGTTGTGTTGTTGTTAGGCTGGTAGTATTGTTTTCTTCAGCTTTCTACTCCTTAAATTAAAGCTGGAAGTCACCTTGAACTGGAGTATTGCCACCCTTAAGCAAGTTCACTCCAAAAACCTAACAAAATAAGCAAAAAAAAAAAAAAGTGAACAGTGTATTTTTTATCTAATAATCCTCCAAGATGCAGGTTCATTTCTTTCCTCTCCTTTACAGCCAAGTATTTTACGAGAGTTAACTATGCTCATTGCCTCCATATCATGTCACAGACAGACATCAATACAATTTCATTTGTTATCTGTGCAGTTTTGTCATTTAAATAATTGACACTGTTGCTATTAAATTCACTACATTCTGTGAACATTTTTTGTTCTCATTTTACTTGATGTCTTAGCAACATATGACACTTTTTAATGAGTTTCTTCTTTATAAAACTCTTTTTCCCCTTAGCTCCATGACCCTAGTCTCCAGCTTTTTCACCTAGGTGTCTGCTTGCTATTTCTGAGTCTCTTTTGCAAGCTAATCTTCCTCTCTAAGACATTCAACTTTGAAGTCCCCCAAGACTGGAATCAAAGTCCTGTTATTCTCATTCATTTACTCCTATAGATTCAATTACTCTCTGTACACAAAAGGATTTCCAAATTTACATATTCAATATAGGCTTCTATTTATAACTCTGATTCAGTTTCTCCCCATCTCTATTGAGGTATAATTGACAAAATTGTGAGTTGTTATATATTTGAAATTTATGCCATAATAATTTATGTGCACCTTGTGAAAGGATCCCCCCCATGAATTTAAATTAACATCCTTCACCTTACACGTTGTTGTTGTTGTTTTTGGTAAGAATATTTAAATCCTACTCTCATAGCAAATTTCAACTATATAATACAGTGTTACCAACTATAATCACTATATTATACATTAGAGCCTCAGATCTTACCTGTCTTATAACGGAAAGTTTGCTTTCTTTTGCCAGCCTCTCCCTGTCTTCTCCACCACAGCCATCTCCCCTCACTGCAGCCCCTGTAACAAGTTTTCTATTGTCTGTTCTTTTGTAACTCTCATTCTCAATGTATTTACAGTATTTGCAACTTGAAGCGTTCTTAACTGAACTCATGCTTCTGTATCCTCGTTCACTAATGAGTCCCTACTGAGCTGTCTCTCCAATCTAATCTCCTTGAGGTTACCCTTAGCACATTGATGGATGATCAGATAGAGTTCTGGGCCACCTATCTGATAGTTTACTCATGCTTCTGGTCCTGCTTATGCTCAGCCCCAAATGTGGTGCTTTCACTTGCAGTGATCTTTTGGTAGGGCTACCCATGTTGAGAATTTAGTGGGTCTGACAGAATCTATCTTTGGCCACAAAATCACCTGCTATCACATAGTCGAATAAGCCATCTCTACTCCACCCACTAAGACACCAAGAGCTACTTTACAGATAGCGTGTTTTTTATATGTTGCTGATTATATGATTTGTTTGAGAATCCTAGGCATTCTATGTTGTGATCCTCTTTTGGGTGGGGCTGGCTTAAAATTCACACAAGCATCTTTATCCACCATGGCTATCTCTAATACTAGAATGTCCTCCTGATTTCATGGCTCAAGCAGCCGTTCTTACTGTTCCCATAGCCTGGAAATGCTGCAGAATTATTTCCCTACCTGGATCCAATTCACAGCTGGCAGACTTTTATGTTAAGAAGGCAATGGCACCCCACTCCAGTACTCTTGCTTGGAAAATCCCATGGATGGAGGAGCCTGGTAGTCTGCAGTCCATGGCATTGCTAGGAGTTGGACACGACTAAGCAACTTCACTTTGACTTTTCACTTACATGCATTGGAGAAGGAAATGGCAACCCACTCCAGTGTTCTTGCCTGGAGAATCCCAGGGACAGGGGAGCCTAGTGGCCTGCCGTCTCTGGAGTCTCACAGAGTCAGACACAACTGAAGCGACTTAGCAGCGGCAGCAGCAGCAGCAGACTTTTATTCACGCAGTGACTGGGCTGAAGGAGTGCAGAGTATGATGCCTCCTGCAGGCCTGCTTACCAAGTATCAATCTTTTTCCTTGGTAGTAAGAGGGTTGTAATACAATGACGTGTCCTTTATTAGGAGAGGATGTCCCATCATACCTCAGCCCACTGGACCCCAGGCTTCTTATATGGTAGGCTATAAATCTTGCTATGATTTACTTCTCACCTTCTCAAATGTCTTCACTGAGGATTCTTGTACATTGGTCACATCTTGCTCATTTGGTGCAATTCACATGATGAAAGCAGTAGAGGGGATCAATGTGTTGTTCTGCAGAATAACCAGATGGTTCAGGTCCCTTTGAACTACAATATGACAGAGGGCAGGAGAGTAACATAGTCCGTGTGTGTGTGTGTGTGTGTGTTGAGTTACTTCACTTGTGTCTGACTCTTTATGATCCTATGGATTGCAGCCTGCCAGGCTCCTCTGTCCATGGGATTCTCCAGACAAGAATACTAAAGTGGGTTGCTGTGCCCTCCTCCAGGGGATCTTCCTGAGCCAGGGATCAAACCCATGTCTCTTATGACACATCTCCTGCATTGGCAGGCAGGTTCTTACTGCTAGCACCACCTGGGAAGCCCAACATAGTCCATAGTCCATGCCAATTCAGAACCAGTGTTTAGTAGTTCTTTCCTTGAGAAATTTTTTCTCCAATGCATAATTACATGACTAAAAGGCAATAGAATCCTTGAGGGCTGGACTGGGGAAGATCACTCCATAGAATGTCACATTGAAAGATCCTTTCTCATAGACTTTCAGCCTCTTCTTCAATAAGTGGGTGAGTTCTGAGTCTGAAAACTTATTTAGAATCATGTATGAAAAGCTGATTTTTGGCTTGACTGTATATGTTACCTGTAAAAGGAATGTCTTCTGAATCTGCTCTGGGAACAAGGTCAACTGGTGAATCTTCCATCTCTGCATAGGATATACATTCTGGCATGCCCATTTTGACCCATTTCTCTATGATATGGCACTTATACTTAGTATGAGCAATTGCTTTTGCTAAATTTCAAAGAGACATCCAAATAGCACAGCAACGTGTGGTTGAACCACACCAACTTCATTTTGTCATCTCCTGTAAGACCCATAGTCATACTCCCTCCTCTCTCTGCATGATCAAGCTTCAGCCTACTCACAAAGAAGGCACCCAAGTCAGATAAGCTATCAAGTTTAACCCTTGCCTTCATCAGATAAGAAAACTATAAGAATGCCTTTTCGTGATACAGATGGTTAATGGTTATGAAACTGCTGGGAGAGGAAATAGTCCCAGTTCCAGTCTGTGCAGACATGCAACTCACGTGGTAGTCAGATTCTATTTTTAACTTTGACCCCTTAAATTCCCCCCTGTACTCCTTTCAGTGGTGTGAGTGCAGCTGTGAATGCCTCTGGATCATCCATCTGCCTGACCCTTTCTTCCTGTATGTAAGTTACTCACAATAAGCTTCACAATGGCACTTGATTGAGTTGCCCATTTCATTTATTGGTCTCAAAGTTCTTTATCAGTTTGAAGGATATTATTCAACAGCACTGCTTCCCAATATAGCATCACTGGGGTCTTTTCCACAGTGTTAAATCTTGTACTGCAAGATTACTCCAATGTCTATAAACTATCTCTAATCTAACTTAATATTCTGCATCCCTTTGAAAACACCTCAGGATTTCTTCCCATGTCCACTGTCCTAGATCTTACTGACACATATTAGAAATTCTGCAGCTCCTTGCATGGATTATATTTTTCTTCCCTTAGGAAGCTCAGCATCTTATCATTCATACTGTCTTGAGATCCAACTTCTGTTAATGGTCAGGATGACAGAAGAGAGGTGTGAACTTTGTCTTGAAAGAAACTTGCCTGATGTAAGTATTTTTCATAAACTTCAAACATGAAGGAAGGGCCAAGATTAGGGGGAGACAAGTGAGGTGCCTAGAAAAGCTTGGGGCCTGAGAAGACCCTGAATTTTCACAACCTTGAGAGTGAGAGCCCCTTCAAATGTTGCTCTCTGTGTGCTTCACTTGTCTCATCCCCGACCCAGTCCCGTGGGAGGAGAGGTACTATCTAATCAACGTGTGTGTGTTTCACTTCTGTAAGCCTAGTGGATTCAGTGGAAACTTATTGGATCAAGAATCTCAAGCTCATCTACCCAAATATCTCCATCTCAAGCTTCATGGACACATTCAATTCCTGTTAAGTCTCAGACTTTCGGGTAAGAGGAAGGTGGGGCTGATAGCTCAACCTTCTGTGAAGCTCTGCTATTTTATGATTAACTTTTGAGCCAAATCTTTCATTTTGTTTGTCCTCCAGCTGCAAGAAATTAAGGTTTCCTTAAATATTTCCAGAAAAACTTTCTGCTTTCAGTTTCTCTTGAAATGGTGATTTATCACCCACAGCCTGCCATTTTCTCTCGTTAATGATTCAGTGGTACTCGGCAAGAGTCACCAAATGCCATTGTTTATAAGCACAGTTTCTCTCATATTTCTCAAATTCCAGAAATATTGTATCAACAAATGAGATTCTTTCCATTTGCATACCATCTAAATTTACCATCAAAATATAGCTCAATGATTGTACTGCTTTAGTATGCCAGGTGCTATCCATATCCACTTACTATCAGCAACAGAGTACTCAGTGCCAACCAAAGGGTGAATAAAGCAGCTGGAAGGTTTCACTCTCTGTGTCCCCTCTTCATAGCAACTATTTTCGTTCAAGTTCCCCAGAAACAGAGAGTAAAGTGAATAATGTCATGCAAGAGTTATCCTAGAGTGCTCTTGGTAGATACACCATTTAAGAAAGGGAAGAAATTGAGATTGGACACAAGGAGACACTGATAGGCACAAATTGCTACTTGTAGGGATGAAACTTAAGCAAGGCAATTTCCTAAGGCGGAAGGTAATGTGCAGTGGGAAACAAGAGACGTGAACCATCAAAAGTGATACACCTAGCAGCGTCTGAGAACGACTGCACCGGTCATGAAGAAGGGATTGGGACAGGCCACTCCAGTTTCCACGAAAGAACAGTCAAAGTAGTGGAAGTACACTTTTAGAATAAAAATAATCCTTTTATTAAAGATGACACAAAATCCAGAATGGAGGAAAGTGAAAGTCGCTCAGTTGTATCCGGTTCTTTGCAACTCCATGGAGTATACAGTCTATGGAATTCTCTAGGCCAAAATACTGGAGTGGGTAGCCTTTCCCTTCTCCAGGGGATCTCCCCAACCCAAGGATCGAACCCAGGTCTCCCACATCGTGGGAGGATCATTTACCAACTGAGCCACAAGGAAGCCCAAGAATATTGGAGTGGGTGGGTAGCCTATCTGTTCTCCAGCAGATCTTCCCAGCCCAGAATCAAACTGAGTATCCTGCATTGCAGGCGGATTCTTTACCAACTGAGCTAATCCAGAATGGAGAACAACAAAATCACACTTTAAATGTTTTTATGTCTTCTGGATAAAAGGAGGGCTTATATTCAAAGGCAACTGCTGAAAACCTCTATGCATTTTGAAACAAAAAGATATGGGCAATAGGAAAGCATGTTCAAGCACCAAGTGACACCGTTTTTGGCCTCACAAGATGAGTTTGGGTACAAGGTGGTGGTTGTATTTGTAGCTTTGAGTAGATAGATTCTGAACTTGGAAATTATTTTAAATGATCATGGCACACTGTGTTCTCACCTATTAAAATACATGCAAGAAATGTGAAGCAACAACTCAGTGGTGGTCTTCCTCTAATGTGACAAGTTTGCATGTTAGATGGATAGTTGGATAGATAGATAGTATGGTACTGGTAATGGTTTAGTCCCCAAGTCATATCTAACTCTTGCGATCCCATGGACTGTAGGCTGCCAGACTCCTCTGTCTGGGGGATTTCCCAGGCAAGAATACTGGACGGGTTGCCATTTCCTTCTCTAGGGGATCTTCCCAACCCAGGAAGTGAACCCTCATCACCTGCATTGCAGGCTGCTGCTACTGCTGCTAAGTCACTTCAGTTGTGTCTGACTCTGTGCGACCCCATAGACAGAAGCCCACCAGGCTCTCCCATCCCTGGGATTCGCCAGGCAAGAACACTGGAGTGGGTTGCCATTTCCTTCTCCAATGCATGAAAGTGAAAAGTGAAAGTGAAGTCGCTCAGTAGTGTCCAACTCTCAGTGACCCCATGGACTGCAGTCCACCAGGCTCCTATATCCATGGGATTTTCCAGGCAAGAGTACTGGAGTGGGGTGCCATTGCCTTCATTGAAGGCAGATTCATTACCTCTAACTAATTTCTAGTTTTGCTGAAACATTTCTTTCAATATACAAGAGAGATTGCACTAAGCACATAAGGTGACAGTTTGTTCTGTCTATGATTACACTTCTGTCAGAATAGAGATCACTTTGTGAGAATAGAGATCATCAGATCAGATCAGATCAGATCAGTCACTCAGTCGTGTCCGACTCTTTGCGATCCCATGAATCGCAGCACACCAGGCCTCCCTGTCCATCACCAACTCCCGGAGTTCACTCAGACTCACGTCCATCGAGTCAGTGATGCCATCCAGCCATCTCATCCTCTGTCGTCCCCTTCTCCTCCCGTCCCCAATCCCTCCCAGCATCAGAGTCTTTTCCAATGAGTCAACTCTTCTCATGAGGTGGCCAAAGTACTGGAGTTTCAGCTTTAGCATCATTCCTTCCAAAGAAATCCCAGGGCTGATCTCCTTCAGAATGGACTGGTTGGATCTCCTTGCAGTCCAAGGGACTCTCAAGAGTCTTCTCCAACACCACAGTTCAAAAGCATCAATTCTTCTGTGCTCAGCCTTCTTCACAGTCCAACTCTCACATCCATACATGACCACTGGAAAAACCATAGCCTTGACTAGACGGACATTTGTTGGCAAAGTAATGTCTCTGCTTTTGAATATGCCATCTAGGTTGGTCATAACTTTCCTTCTAAGGAGTAAGCGTCTTTTAATTTCATGGCTGCAATCACCATCTGCAGTGATTTTGGAGCCCAGAAAAATAAAGTCTGACACTGTTTCCACTGCTTTCCCATCTATTTCCCATGAAGTGATGGGACCGGATGCTATGATATTCGTTTTCTGAATGTTGAGCTTTAAGCCAACTTTTTCACTCTCCACTTTCACCTTCATCAAGAGGCTTTTGAGTTCCTCTTCACTTTCTGCCATAAGGGTGGTGTCATCTGCATATCTGAAGTTATTGATATTTCTCCCAGCAATCTTGATTCCAGCTTGTGTTTCTTCCAGTCCAGCGTTTCTCATGATGTACTCTGCATATAAGTTAAATAAACAGGGTGAAAATAGAGGTCATAGTATTGGATAAAGTTAAAGCATCCTGTCTTGAGTTTTCCACCCCCAAATCCAAGGATCACTATCACCATTATATCAAACTTTTAAAAAAGATAGATCATAGTTACTTAAAATGATATGTTGCCCATGATTAACAACAACAACAAAAATCTTTGGGTTCCTTGATTTTTTGGAAGCCTCTTTTAACCACTTATTTATGAGAAAGAATGCTTAAATAATCCTAGTGCTAAAGTTGGAACTCTTGTCTGTGAAATCCATCCCGCACCCAGATTAAAAGGAGTAACATCAAACTGAATGCTGATATACAGTTCCTGGGCTTCCCTGGTGGCTCAGAAGGTAAAGAATCCACCTGCACTACAGGAGACCAGGAGTCAATCCCTGGGTTGGGAAGAGTATGACTACCCACTCCAGTATTCTTTGCTGGAGAATCCCCATGGACAGAGAAGTCTGACAGGCACAGTCCATGGGGTCACAAAGAATTGGACACGACTGATCGACTAACACTTTCACTTCACATACAGTTCCTAGCATGTATGAAGGGATTAATACATAGAGGAAGCCCTTCCTAATAAATATTTGCTGTCTCAGTGATGTGTTGACTAATGGGTAGTTCCTGCCAGTTATTCCAAATTAGGATGAAAACTTCTGAGGCTCAATCACAACCCATCTTTTCCTGAATTGAAAATCAATAAAAGCAAATTGGAAAGAGGCATCCTATGGGGACCTCAGCTTTCCTGAGAGACTGATGACTTAGGGGTGCAGCTTCAACCAATGCCCAGATCCCTTCCTGAGACTCCACCCTTGGTTTGGATTCATGCTCTTCTGAGTTTCAAGGAAGAGAGGCCTCACTCTTATCACCTGATAGCAGCAGGGTAGACCCATTCTGGAGGGAGGAAAACACAAGGGAGGGAAACCACAGGTAATGTGGGCTCAGCACACATCACACCTTCTTCTTGCTGAAAAGGAACTGTACCAATAAAATACTGGACACCTACCAGCATGACAATCAAATTAATGATTTGATTTCCTTACAGGGAAGAAGAAAGTATATATAAATTTAAAATGGCAAAATGTTAGTCTTGAGTCTCCTCCTGAAAGAGAATAGTTTGTTCATGAAAACAAAAAGAGAGTCATTAAGGTTTTTGTTTAAAAATTGTTTAGAAAATGGGGCTGGTCTTTGCATCTGATATTGAAACATGATGTCTCTGAACAGCCATGCAGTAGTATTTCAGAGGTATCCCAATATAGATAATAAATAGCAAGTGGAAGAGAGATAAAATTTAAAACAGGAAAACTAAAGATCTATGGAATTCTAACTGCTATATTATCTGTGTATTTTTAACATGAATGGTATTTTTAAAAATACTTCCAAGAAAATAACTGATCCACATTTAACATTAACTGAAAGTTGAAGGTGCATACTTAAATACTATCCTGTTGGGAAAACAACAATTTATTAAAAAGCCCAACTTACAGAGCTCATGATAGCAAATTATATTCTTGACACATTGTAAGTTAGAAAATTCCATAGCTTATTGAAAAAAAGTATCAATATATTTGAATGGACAGATATAAGAGTAAAACTATGAATCATGGTGTGAATTAGATAAAAATTGAATAATTTTAAATAATAAAATACTTGTTTCAAGTGCTCTTTAAAAATCAAATATTTCATGATAAAAATAACTTGGAAGCTACTTTACAGATGTAGTTAAGTGAGTTTTAGCCAAATTTACAATGGGACACTAGAAGGAAAAGATATCAACAAGGACCGAATGTGGGGGGGAAAAAAGTGCATTGCTCTTGAGGAGGTCAGCATTTCAATGTGATTTTGGAAGACAAGTTAAAGAAAGTATCATAATTCCCGAGGCAGAAAGATCAAATTTACTCCCCAAAATGAAAGACAAGGTGGATTGTGACAGTTAAGTTGATTCTAACTTAGGACATCCATCCTCTAAATAATTTTCATCTGTAGCTATGCAGACAATTGGCTCCTTATTTATTAAATGTTGGTTTACTAAATTAGAATTCCAAATGGAAAATGCAGCCTTGAGACAGAAACACTCATTCATTGCTGGTAGGAATATAAGGGAGGCACAACCACCTAGGAACAGTTTGGCACTTTCTTACAAAGCTAAGCATATCCGCACCACACTCTCCAGCAATCACACCACCAGGTAGTTATCCAAATGAGTTAAAAACTTATGTCTACACAGAAACTTGCGCACGTATGTTTATAACAGCTTTATTCATAATTGCCCTAAAGTGAAAGCAACCAACATGTCCTTTGGTAGGTGAATGGATAAACTGCGGCAAACACATACAATGGAACACTATTCAGCTATAAAAATAAATGACCTACCAAGTCATGAAAATACATGAATAACCTTAAATATATATTTGAAATGAAAAAAGTCAGTCTGTAAAGTCGATGCAGAATATGGTTCTAACTATATGACATTCTCAAATAGGCAACAACTAAGAATTCAGTAAAAAGGTCAGTAAAAAGGTTTGGGAATTTGGGGGAAGGAAGGAAGAGATAAGTAGGAGGAGCACAAGATTTTTAAGGCAATGAAACTATTCTGTACTATATTGTAATAATGGATACATGTCATTGTATGTTTGACAAAACCCATAGAATGAACACCACAAAGAGTGAACCCTAATGTCAACTATGTGCTCCTGCTCAGTCGCTCAGTCATATCCAACAACTTTTTGTGACTCTATGGACTGTAGCCCACCAGGCTCCTCCATCCATGGGATTTCCCAGCAAGAATACTTCAGTGGGTTTCCATGACCTCCTCGAGGGGATCTTCCTGACTCAGGGATTGAACCCACCTCTGCTGCACTGAAGGCAGATTCTTTACCACTGAGTCACTGGTTCTCCAATGTTAACTATCAGATCAGATCAGTTGCTCAGTCGTGTCTGACTCTTTGCGACCCCATGAATCGCAGCACACCAGGCCTCCCTGTCCATCACCAACTCCCGGAGTTCACTCAGACTCACGTCCATCGAGTCAGTGATGCCATCCAGCCATCTCATCCTCTGTCGTCCCCTTCTCCTCCTGCCCCCAATCCCTCTCAGCATCAGAGTCTTTTCCAATGAGTCAACTCTTCTCATGAGGTGGCCAAAGTACTGGAGTTTCAGCTTTAGCATCATTCCTTCCAAAGAAATCCCAGGGCTCATCTCCTTCAGAATGGACTTGTTGGATCTCCTTGCAGTCCAAGGGACTCTCAAGAGTCTTCTCCAACACTACAGTTCAAAAGCATCAATTCTTCTGTGCTCAGCCTTCTTCACAGTCCAACTCTCACATCCATACATGGCCACTGGAAAAACCATAGCCTTGACTAGACAAACCTTTGTTGGTAAAGTAATGTCTCTGCTTTTGAATATGCTATCTAGGTTGGTCATAACCTTCCTTCCAAGGAGTAAGCGTCTTTTAATTTCATGGCTGCAGTCACCATCTGCAGTGATTTTGGAGCCCAGAAAAATAAAGTCTGACACTTTTCCACTGTTTCCCCATCTATTTCCCATGAAGTGGTGGGACCGGATGCCATGATCTTTGTTTTCTGAATGTCGAGCTATAAGCCAACTTTTTCAGTCTCCTCTTTCACTTTCATCAAGAGGCTTTTGAGTTCCTCTTCACTTTCTGCCATAAGGGTGGTGTCATCTGCATATCTGAGGTTATTGATATTTCTCCCAGCAATCTTGATTCCAGCTTGTGTTTCTTCCAGTCCAGCGTTTCTCATGATGTATTCTGCATATATGTTAAATAAACAGGGTGACAATATACAGCCTTGACAAACTCCTTTTCCTATTTGGAACCAGTCTGTTGTTCCATGTCCAGTTCTAACTGTTGCTTCCTGACCTGCATACAGATTCTCAAGAGGCAGATCAGGTGGGCTGGTATTCCCATCTCTTGAAGAATTTTCCAGAGTTTATTGTGATCCACACAGTCAAAGGCTTTGGCATAGTCAATAAAGCAGAAATAGATGCTTCTGTGGACCTCTCTTGCTTCTTCCATGATCCAGTGGATGTTTGCAATTTGATCTCTGGTTCCTCTGCCTTTTCTAAAACCAGCTTGAATATCAAGAAGTTCACAGTTCACATATTGCTGAAGCCTGGCTTGGAGAATTTTGAGCATTACTTTACTAGCATGTGAGATGAGTGCAATTGTGCGGTAGTTTGAGCATTCTTTGGCATTGCCTTTCTTTCGGATTGGAATGAAAACTGACCTTTTCCAGTCCTGTGGCCACTGCTGAGTTTTCCAAATTTGCAGGCATATTGAGTGCAGCACTTTTACGGCATCATCTTTCAGGATTTGGAATAGTTCAACTGGAATTCCATCACCTCCACTAGCTTTGTTCGTAGTGATGCTTTCTAAGGCCCACTTGACTTCACATTCTAGGATGTCTGGCTCTAGGTCAGTGATCACATCATTGTGATTATCTGCATCGTGAAGATCTTTTTTGTACAGTTCTTCTGTGTATTCTTGCCATCTCTTCTAAATATCTTCTGCTCCTGTTAGGTCCATACCATTTCTGTCCTTTATCGAGTCCATCTTTGCATGAAATGTTCTTTTGGTATCTCTGATTTTCTTGAAGAGATCCCTAGTCTTTCCCATTCTGTTGTTTTCCTCTATGTCTTTGCATTGATCACTGAAGAAGCCTTTCTTATCTCTTCTAGCTATTCTTTGGAATTCTGCATTCAGATGTTTATATCTTTCCTTTTCTCCTTTGCTTTTCACTTGTCTTCTTTTCACAGCTATTTGTAAGACCTCCCCAGACAGCCATTTTGCTTTTCTAATGTTAACTGTGGACTATAGTTAATAATAAACTATCAATATTGGCTCATCAATTGTAACAAATGTGTTTCACTAATGGAGGATGTTAGTAATACAAAAAAATGTGTGTGGCAGAGAGTGAGGGAAGTCTCTGTACAATTCTATTTCTATTCCGTACTGAACACTAGTCAAAAGAATAAAAATATATTTTCAAAAAAAGTGAACGTATTTCATGACAGTGCTTTCTCTGATCAAAGAATCAGCAATAACCTTTCACATGTCTTACACATACTACCAAGAACTTCCAGATGTTCAAGTTGGATATAAAAACGGCAAAGGAACCAGATACCAAGTTGCCAACATCCGTTGGATTATTGAAAAAGCACAACAAACTGTGGAAAATTCTTAAAGAGTTGGGAATACAGACACCAGACCACCTTTCTTGCCTCCTGAGAAATCTGTATGCAGGAAAAGAAGCAGCAGTTAGAACTGAACATGGAACAATGGACTGGTTCCAAATTGGAAAAGGAGTAAGTCAAGGCTGTATATGGTCACCCTGCTTATTTAACTTCTATGCAGAGTACATCATGTGAAATGACAGGCTGGATGAAGCACAAGCTGGAATCAAAATTGCAGGGAGAAATATCAATAACCTCAGATATGCAGATGACACTACTCTTATGGCTGAAAGCGCAGAATTAAAGAGCCTCTTGATGAAAGTGAAAGAGGAGAGTGAAAAATCTGGCTTAAAACTCAACATTCAAAAAACTAAAATCATGGCATGTGGTCCCATCACTCCATGACAAATAGATGGGGAAACAATGGAAGTGGTGACAGACTTTATTTTGGGGGGCTCCAAAATCACTGCAGATGGTGACTGCAGCCATGAAATTAAAAAGTGATTGTTCCTTGGGAGAAAAGCTATGATCAACCTAGACAGCATATTCAAAAGCAGAGACATTACTTTGCCAACAAATGTCCATCTAGCCAAAGCTATGGTTTTTCCAGTAGTCATGTATGGATATGCGAGTTGGACCATACAGAAAGCTGAATGCTAAAGAATTGATGTTTTTGAACTGTGGTGTTGGAGAAGACTCTTGCAAGTCCTTTGGACTGCAAGGAGTGAAACCAGTCAATCCTAAAGGAAATCAGTTCTGAAAATTCTGAATATTCATTGGAAGGAGTGATGCTGGAGCTGAAGCTCCAAAACTTTTGCCACCTGATGTAAAGAACTTACTCATCAGAAAAGACCCTGATGCTAGGAAAGACTGAAGGCAGGAGGAGAAGGGGACGACAGAAGAAAAAATGGTTGGATTGCATCACCAACTCAGCAAAGTAATGTCTCATCATGGACTCTATGGAGATGGTTTGAGCAACTCCGGGAGCTGGTGATGGACAGGGAAGCCTGGCATACTGCAGTCCTTGGGGTTGCAAAGAGTCGGACATGACTGAGCGACTGAACTGACTGATCTTGTTCAAACATTATCAGTTTATTAAATTCAAGTTATGTTTCTTGCTTTCACATGGATAAGCATAAATAAAACAAGAATATTAAGGTGTGCAATGAGAAAACAATCTGTTATTTGTCTCCAGTGAAAAGCTATACAGAGTGAAGTAAGCCAGAAAGAAAAACACCAATACAGTATACTAATGCATATATATGGAATTTAGAAAGATGGTAATAGTAACCCTGTATACGAGACAGAAAAAGAGACACTGATGTATAGAACAGTCTTTTGGACTCTGTGGGAGAGGGAGAGGGTGGGATGATTTGGGAGAATGGCATTGAAACATGTATAATATCATACATGAAATGAGTCGCCAGTCCAGGTTCAATGCATGATACTGTATGCTTGGGGCTGGTGCACTGGGATGACCCAGAGGGATGGTACGGGGAGGGAGGTGGGAGGAGGGTTCAGGATGGGGAACACATGTATACCTGTGGTGGATTCATGTTGATATATGGCAAAACCAATACAATATTGTAAAGTTAAAAATAGAACAAAAGCTTTTAGTTGCTGTCTGTGAAGATAAAGGAGATATCCTGTGCTGTTCTTGAGTAACATTTTAATTCAGCAGATAAAATATGTACAGTGGTCATTTGGGAAGCTCAGTATAGCTATTATATGAAGTACTTTGCAGAGGGCATGGGACAATTTACATATGGGAGCTGTGATTGCAGTAGGCATCCCAATGCTTTTCCTCAAAGATTCACAATTGTGAAAATCAAAGTGAAGGGAAGGTGACTTCTTCCCTGAAGGCCTGTGAAAAGGAGGGCAAGGAGGCCTCTGGAACAATGTCCACAGCATGGTCCAAAAGTATGGTAGTCTGGAATGAATCCCAGCATTCAACAAGAAGGCAATAAGGGAGGCAGAGATCCCAGTTCATGATGTGCTTGATGCTGGAACTGGGCCTTTTATAACCTTGGAATTGCTTCTGTGTGGGACTTAAAAAGCTAATTAATAAAACTGTCATATCTCATTATCAAGCCAACTAGGGCATCGATTCCTATAAACTAAATATTACATGGTGATTGTTCTCAGTTGATCCACCCCCACAGCTGGAAGACAGAACAGCTGAACAATGGTCTTTCCTCACCGTAGCCAGAATCCCTGTCCCCAAAGCCCATCAGGAGACGGATGTTCAACAAACACTGTCAAGACCTGCTACTAAGTGTGGTTTGCTGAAATACAGGCACTGACCTTGAGAGCGCTCACCAATTTAGCATGAAGTTCATTTTTCTTTGGGACACCAAACTGAAAAATTAATACCTCTGGAAAAGGACTGGGAATGTAGCAGTGTTTTTCACGGAAACCACAGTATTGTCTAGAATACGAAGTTCATCTAAAGCTTCAAATCGAAGTTCACTGAGAACTACTACTCAGCAAATAATATCCCCCAGGTGTCATGGGAGTAGGACCCAACTGGACTGGACTCCACCCCTCTTCAAAGGCTAGAAGCCAAAGATCCGAGCCTTTAAGAGGAGGACACTTGGGGCTTTGAAAGTCTTCTCAATGGACTGTTGAGTCCCACAGCTGGTAGAAACTCAAGAATTGACCTGGATTGGATCAGATAATGTTATTACCCACCAACACACTCTTAAAAAAAAAAAAAAAAAGATGACAGTCATGTACCTGAATGGAAATATGTTCAGGGAATAGAACTGGCACAAATTTAAGACAAAAATCCATGTATCAAACTAATTTTCTATTTTTGATCACTAATTATGCAGAATATTAAATCAGGGACAGTATTTTAAGTATGTTTTAGTTTAAAATTTTCTATTATCTATGATTACCTCTTTTCCTCAGTCCATACAGAAGACAAATATACCCAGATAGATTGAATAAATTCAAGATGCCTCCAAAATTTAGATCCAGGTTAAAATACATATATGAATGCCAGTAACGAAGAAATGAGATCAGAAGTCCTGTGTCAGAGAGTTCTCTGGTGGTCTAGTTTAGAATTAATCACTTTTTCTGCTGTGGCACAGGTTTAGTCCATAGTTGGGGAACTGAGATACAGTAAGCTGCATGGTGCAGGCAAAAAAAAAAAAAGTCCTTGGTGACCTGAAGGCACAAAGCAAAAATGTGGAGACAAATGCCTGTGAACAAAGCTTGATGCAGACACCTGTGCTGAGAAGTGCTCCAAAGAAATGAAGTTGATTAAAGTAAATTTTTAATATTTCACTTTCACTCTAAAGACAATTAGCCACATTCATCCACAATTATTCATGGGACTCCAAAACAATTAAAAATCATAAGCTATAGGCTCTCATTAGCATGCTATTTAAAATAATCTAAATAAAGACAGGATGGTACTGTAAAAGGTGAAAGATAAACATCTATATAAACCTAATTTTTCACTTGTGACCACTCACGTCCCCATCTGAACAGCCCCTAAGGCTGCCAGCAGCGTCACACTAGGCATTAACACCACAGGTCTTCTTTAACTTTAAACCAGGACATCAATGGATCCGGGTGTTTGGGAAAGCAGGGGTGCTTACAAATCTATTCATTTGGGTCCTAGAGATAGAACAAAGCAGAACTATGCCTGGCTAGCTGGGAAAACTTAAGCATGATACTAATTCTCTCTGTGCTTCAGGTTCCTCATCTATTAAATGAAAGGATTGAATTGGATAATGATTTGTAAGATAATTTCCAGTTTTAGCATTCTATATTTTGAATATAATTCATGCCTTTGATTCTGCCAGGAGCCAATTTTTTTTTTTTTTTAACTTTAAAATGAAGCCAGATTTATCGTTCCTCTCTTTCCCACTCTGCTCCCAAAGCACTTTGTTTTTCTTTGTGGGCTGAGCTACTAAGGAGATACAGCATAAGCCCAATTTGGTTTTGGAGATAATTACTCATATTTTCCGATTCAAATCTCATATTTCAATATTTTAAAAGTATTGAGAAACAACATTCCAGATACTAATGGAAAGCTGAGAGACTGTGGACACAGAAATTTAAAGGATTACAAAGAAAATGTTATTTAACCTATTTTAGAGAAAACAATTCTGTTATATATTTAGATTCAAAGACGTCATATATTACCCCAAAATGTGAATGTTAGTCATGATTATTATTTAATGGACATAAAGAAAACATAAATTATGTTGAAGTCCAATGCTTACTCTAATATAAAACACAAAAAGCTGTCACCAAAAAAAAAGAAGAATATTCAAATATTCAGATTGTTATTAACTACACATTAAATATCTCTGGGATTTTTCAGTATAAAATATGTTTATCTAATTTTGAGCAATTGATTAATTAAGAATTAGAGTATAGTGTTCCTTCTGATAGATTCAGTGATTAGCAGAACTAAAACCCCTCTCTGAGCTCGATTCAACAATGAAGAACACAATTTTTATTTTAATCCTCAATAAAAAAATTTGCTATCTATCACTTGGGGTCTTGTTTCCATAGAGAATATGATGCAATTTCCATATAACTACTTCTTCAAGATACCCAGATCAAGTTTGCTTTCCCTAGTTTACATATGTGTGTTTTACCTTGGTTTGGAAAGATTTCAAACCTTGGGCCAGGTTCTGTCGTCATGATTTAGAGATGAGTTGTTAACTAAAACTTAATATTGCTGCTTATAAAACATAATTTATAAAACCTCATGAATTTATTAAACTATGCACCCATATACTGGATTGAATAGTATCCCTCCAAAATTCATGTGACCCAGAACCTCAGAATGTGACCTTATTTGGAAATAGTGTCTTTGCAGATGTAATAAATTAAGCTGAGGCCATACTGGGGACTTCCCTGGTGTCCAGTCATTGAGACTTCGCCTTCCAGTGCAGGGGCTGAGGGTTGCGTCCCTGGCAGGGGCAGGAAGATCCCACAGCCTCACAGCCAAAACACCAGAACATAAACAACAGAAGAAATATTGTAACAAATTCAATACAGACTTAAAATAATGGTCCACATCAAAAAAAAAAAAAAAATCTTAAGAAAAAAAATGAGATCCTACTGGATTAGAAGGGACCCTAAATCTAAAAGAACTGCTGTTCTCATAAGAAGACGAGACTTTGGACCGAGAAACAGACACAGAAGGAAGACAGCCACGTGAAGACACAGGCCGTGATGCAGCTGCAAGCCGTGAATGCCAAGGATTGCTGGCAACCCGCAGAAGCCAGGAAAAGCCAAGAAAAAATGTCTCCCCTACAGCCTTCTGGAAGAGCATGGGCCTGCCCACACCTTGATTTTGGATTTCTAACCTCCAGAATTGTGAGTGAGCAATTTTCTCTTGTTTTAACCCCTACAGTTTTTAGCAATTTTTAAAAGCAGTCCCAGGAAACCAATATACCTCCCCAACCAGTAAATTAGCAAATTCCCGATTATCCAATTGAGAATAATTTTCTCTACTTAAAAACTTATAAACTCTTCACAAAGAAAGCAATACACAAAACAAATCAAATATAAAACATATATGAAGCAAAACTGATATGGACAAAAAATATAAAGTGAATACAAAAGAAATCACCTCCAAGATGTACATGAAAATAGAATATTGCCTGCATTGTGCAAATTTCTCAAAAGTTTCTTCGAAGTCACTCCTCTTTCCTCTCCATGTATAACCACTTTCCAGAGTCTGATTTCAATAATTTCTTTGGTATTCTTGTGGCATTCTTAGTATGGTCCCTATGAAGCATGTTTTGTTTTGACTTCTTTTTGACATCATATAATTGAAATTATGACATATATGCATACATAAATATGATATTTTTGTTTGTATGCTGCTGCTGCTAAGTCTCTTCAGTCGTGTCTGACTCTGTGCGACCCCATAGACGACAGCCCACCAGGCTCCTCCATCCATGGGATTTTCCAGGCAAGAGTACTGGAGTGGGGTGCCATTGCCTTCTCCTTTGTTTGTATTGTTGGGTTCAATCCCTGGGTCAGAAAGATCCCCTGGAGAAGGAAATGGCTACCCACTCCAGTATCCTTCCCTGGAGAAGTTCATGAACAGAGGAGCTTGGTGGTTTACAGTCCATGGGGTCGAAAAGAGCGGCTGAGTGGCTAACACTTTCAACTTTCAACACTGTAGTTCTTATCTGTTCTACTGTTGATGAACGCTTGGTTTGTTTCCAGAGTAGAGCTATTCTGGGTAATACTTCAGTTGAACTTTCTTGTAATTATATCCTTATAATTTGCTGTTGTTCAGTCACTAAGTGGTGTCTGAATCTTTATGACCCCGTGAGCTCTAATCCTCCAGGCTCCTCGGTCCATGCGATTTCCCAGGCAAGAATACTAAAGTAGTTGTCATTGCCTTTTCCAGGGATCTTCCCAATCCGAGGATCAAACCTGCATCTTCTGCATTGGCAGGCAGATTCTTTACCACTCCGCCACTTGGGAAGCCCGTATCTTCATATATGTAGTAGCAATATTCTACTCCCTACTGTTATACCTAAAGCTGAACTGCTTAGAGTGTGTTCAAAACTTCATTTGTCAATACTCATACCAATTTCATTTCTACAACAGTGGATACATTTCTATTGCTGCACAACCTTTCAGACACTTCATATTCCAAGTTAATTTTGTCCAATCTAGTACTTATATAATGATATTTCCTATCATTTAATGATAATGGCTTTCATTTTTATCACTGTGATTATTAATTATAAAATAGTAACCATGTATATCATTTCATTTCTTTTTGAACTTTTTTGTTTATAATTTGCCTATGCAAGATTTTTGCTCATGTTTTTCTATCGCGTTGTCTGTGTTGCCCTTAATAACACTAGAGTTATCCCAGTGCACCAGCCCCAAGCTTCCTGTGGCAGATGCATGTTGAGGTATGGCAAAACCAATACAATATTGTAAAGTAAAAAATAAATAAATAAGTAAATTAATTAATTAAAAAAAATAACACTAGAGTTGTTTCCATAGTCTAAATGTTTGTTCTTTGTCAATTATGCATACAGTAACTACCCTCTCCCACAATATCATCACCCCATGTATATTGTGGTGCCAAGCATCCGGACAGGCAGCCAAGGAGACAATGAGAGCTGACACACAATTTGTGCTTCACTTACAGAATCATGTTCTTTATCTGGCTATAGCATTCGAGAAAGCTATTTTTTCTAATATAGAGTTCCCTTACCTTGTGGCTTCTCCTTTCTCCCTTAGGTGCTTTAATGAACAAAGGTGCTTAATATAACATAGCAAATTTTATCAGTATTTTTCTGTATCTCTCTCTCTCTTGAGTCACTAAGTCATGTCCAATCCTTGCAACCCCATGGACTGTGGCCTTCCAGGCTTCCCTGTCCATGGGATTCTCCAGGCAAGAATATTGGAATGGGTTGCCATTTCCTGCTCCAGGGGAATCTTCCCAACCCAGGAATTGAACCTGGGTCTCCTGCATTGCAGGCAAATTCTTTACCAACTGAACTATGAGGGAAGCCCTCTTTCTGTATGTTTCAGTAGAGTCGCTCAGTCATGTCCGACTCTTTGCAACCCCATGAATCACAGCACGCCAGGCCTCCCTGTCCATTACCAACTCCCGGAGTTCACTCAGACTCACGTCCATCGCGTCAGTGATGCCATCCAGCTATCTCATCCTTTGTCGTCCCCTTCTCTTCCTGCCCCCAAACCCTCCCAGCATCAGGGTCTTTTCCAATGAGTCAGCTCTTCACATGAGGTGGCCAAAGTATTGGAGTTTCAGCTTTAGCATCAGTCCTTCCAATGAACACTCAGGACTGATCTCCTTTAGAATGGACTGGATGGATCTCCTTGCAGTCCAAAGGACTCTCAAGAGTCTTCTCCAACACCACAGTTCAAAAGCATCAATTCTTCAGCGCTCAGCTTTCTTCACAGTCCAACTCTCACATCCATACATGACCACTGGAAAAACCATAGCCTTGACTAGACGGACCTTTGTTGGCAAAGTAATGTCTCTGCTTTTTATGCTATCTAGGTTGGTCATAACTTTCCTTCCAAGGGGTAAGTGTCTTTTAATTTCATGGCTGCAGTCACCATCTGCAGTGATATTGGAGCCCAAAAAAACAAGTCTGACACTATTTATAATTCAAGTTGTTCTTTCATGACTTAAGCACTCACATGACTTCTAGATTATCTAACCTTTTTAAATTTTAATTTTAGGCCTTTGGTGCTCTGAAAGTTTACTGAATACTCAATTTTCCTAGAACCATTTAATGTGCAAAAATTAAAAAACCAAAACTTTGGTTTTTTCATCATTCATGACATATTTGCCATAGTCAAAAATATGATACTTTCTGTACTTTCTATTCCTAACCGTGGATCTGTTTGCTTCTGAACCAATTCCAAACCAGCTTTATTATTATTGCTTTACAATATGTTTTGACATTTCAAAAGTTCTTCCAAGAGTGTTATGAGCATATTCAATCCTATATGTGTATATATATATATATGTATAAATATATATGATTATTATATATATAGTTGTATATCTATGATTGTTTATATATACATATATGTATGATTGTTATATATATATATATATATATATATATTATGATTGTTAAGTTATACAAACACAGCCATACACACACACATCCACAAACCACACTGAATGTTGATTGGTGTGGTATTAAATACACCCATCAATTTGGAGAAAATTGAGATAATTTAAATTATACTTTTTCCACTTTATGAACTTAGGATTCAGTTCAGTTCAGTTCAGTCGCTCAGTCATATCTGACTCTTTGTGACCCCATGAATTGCAGCACGCCAGGCCTGATGTCCTTTTCATTATAGGGGACTGGAATGCAAAAGTAGGAAGTCAAGAAACACCTGGAGTAACAGGCAAATTTGGCCTTGGAATATGGAATGAAGCAGGGCAAAGGCTAATAGAGTTTTGCCAAGAGAACACACTGGTCATAGCAAACACCCTCTTCCAACAACACAAGAGAAGACTCTACATATGGACATCACCAAATGGTCAACACCAAAATCAGATTGATTATATTCTTTGCAGCCAAAGATGGAGAAGCTCTATACAGTCAGCAAAAACAAGACAGGGAGCTGACTGTCATGAGCTCCTTATTGCCAAATTCAGACTTAAATTGAAGAAAGTAGGGAAAACCACTAGACCATTCATGCTAAGTTGCTTCAGTCGTGTCCGACTCTGTGCAACCCCATAGACGGCAGCCCCCCAGGCTTCCCCATCCCTGGGATTCTCCAGGCAAGAACACTGGAGTGGGTTGCCATTTCCTTCTCCAATAGACCATTCAGGTATGACCTAAATCAAATCCCTTATGATTATACAGTGAAAGTGAGAAATAGATTTAAGGGACTAGATCTGATAGATAGAGTGCCTGATGAACTATGGATGGAGGTTTGTGACATTGCACAGGAGACAGGAATTAAGACCATCCCCATGGAAAAGAAATAAACTTAGGATACTTTTTCATTTATGTGAATGATTTTATGACCCTTTTTCCAGAACCGTGAACTTAGAGAAATAGGAGGAGAGGAGGGTTTCCTTCTCGTTCATGCTTACTCTAAAGAGATCTTTAACTTTCAAGTAAATGTGGGGAGGATTTCTTATGAGATTCCACACCTTGATAGTCCTGGTTCTAGATTAGTCTCTAGCTCTTCATTAGCTAAAACCAGTTACAAGGTGTCAGATGATGCTTTTAGAACAAAAGCAGATTTGGTGCTCTCATATTCTTTCCAGATGTCTAGGTTCATAACTGTCTACTAAAATTATCTTCACTATCTCTACTATTTTCAAACTCTTCAACCTCATTAAGGAAATTAAATAAAATACACTGAGCATTTATAAGGAAGGAAAATTGATTCTAAAATAATTAGCTCACTTTTTCAGGAAATAGAAGTATACATTTTATAAAAGGCATGTGCTAGACATTTATTTCAAAATGATAGCATATAGAAAGCATGTGATATAACTGGAAAATTCATAAGAAATTTCAATTAAATATATTCATATTTTAATATTATTTTATCTTCATATTATGTCAATACATTAATAAATTAATGATAGAAAGCCTGAGACTCAAAAATAAACTGTTAATCTGTCAAAATATGTTTCAGACGTTATGCTTTGGGTTCCTTAATTTCTTTAAAGATACGTCAAATGTTGCTATGTAGGAACAGAGGAAGAGCAAATAAGTTAGTTCGACCAAAGGCATTCAAAATTTCCTTTAACAAGAATAATTCTTTTTCCTTATTAAATTATAATTCTTCACACATATTTATTTGAAAGAATAATTTCCACAAATAAATATTTGAAAACCACTGGCTTTCAAAAAGAAATGAGATTTTCAAATATACTGATCAAACAGTGTCCAGCCTATTGTATTAAGATCTGAACATTATACTTCATGAAATATTTTCAGTGAAAAATTATTTTAGTTAATTCTAAAGAAATATAAACTACATTACATAAAATACTATTATTCAAAAAGTATTTACTGGGTTTTGACTAATCCAATGGGCATTCTTGTTGGAAGAGTGAGAAAAAGAGAATCAATCCCATGATTGATGAAACTGACATTTCAGTGAGTGAGACAGAAAAATATATGTAATAAAATAATGGTAAATATCTATATAATAATTATGAGCTGATGAGTTAACAAAATGTCAAAAGGGGATAAAACTTCTAAACTATAAATGCAGTATAACTGTAAATAGATGTAAAGAACACAGATCAGTCAATTCTTACCTTAATTTACTAAGTACACAAAATTTACTCCGGAAATTATGTTTAACTTTGCAATCAATCAGAAGTTAATATTGGTAACTGGTAATGGAAGAGATTTTTCATCTCTATATTCCTTCTTTACCTTTATATTCACACATCTTTTTAAAAGTCTTTCCTTCTTCTTTTTCTACTCCTCTTACTTTGGGATTGTTTACATTTTTCTCTCTATAATGCCATTAAATTTTAGAAAGAAAAAGAAGAAAAAATGAGAAGTAGATGTCATAGGACTCAATGAAATAAGCCTCTCTTTCTCTTTAATTTATTTAATTGGAGGATAATACAATATTGTGATGTTTTTGCCATACACCAATATGAATCAGCCATGGCTATATGTCCCCTCCATCCTGAACGCCGTCCTCCCTCCCTCCCCATCCTACCCCTCCAGATTGTCACATTACTGGCTTTGGGTGCCCTGCTTCACACATCAAACTCACACTGGTTATTATCTATTTTACATATGGTAATGTGTATCTTTCAATGTTATTCTCTTAAATCATCCCACCCCCCTCTTCCTCCACTGAGTCCATTTTTTCAATTTGCACAGCATAAAGACATCCTTTGTGAAATATAATACTTCTGTCTCAATCCTCAATCAGCTTATTAGATCTTGCCTCTAGACAGCAACAGGTGACACCAGAGAAACTCTAAAAGACCTCTCCACGACAAAGTCAATGAACTCATTCCCAGGCTGGGCATGGCATGTCAGGACAAGCTGGCGGTGGCATCTGTTACTCTATTGATCGTTTCTTCAAAAGCTTTGGCCAGTTGAGTGGGTGTCTCCTTTCTCTTCACCTATCTACATGTGTTCCCCTAAGGCTACATTCCAGCTGAAGACACAGGAGGTTTGAAATTGAAGGAGTAGCATTCTTCAATGCCAGGACATTATAAGCAAACTTTCTATCATTACTGCTGGAAGAACCAAACAGAGGTCAGTTTAGTGAGGCTAGGAGGGACTTCTGTCCAGAAGGAAAAAATATCAGTTAGTAAATGCACTAAAGGAAGAAGACTTTAAAAAAAAGAAAGAAAGAAACACCAGCTCCCTTTAATTTAAACTTGAGGGACTATTTTGCTTTCTCATGCCAATTTTTATGACAAATAAATGAGTGGAAATAGATCATATTTCCCCTCTTTATCTTTCTTACTCTTTTATATATCATTTTATGTCAGAGATTAAAAGTATGAGATTGTAAAAACTTAGCATCTGTGTATGAAATACCACAGACATTAGAGTATTAAAAAATAAATTGTGACTAAAAAAGTTATGATTAGATGTAACAATGTTAACTCCATAAGTGAATATTTGAAATATAATAGGTACATGCACAAATATAATCCATATAATCTGAGCTATTGTATTTTCCCACAATCACCTGCATTTTTCTATTTATAAAAGCATACTTTTGTATAGCATCTGGGATATTTATTACCCCAAATTTTAATTTTCTTACTTAAATGCAGCTACCTTTAGGTTAAGTTTTTTTAACCTTAAAAGTTATTCCATATCCTATAGGGTTTCCCAGGTAGTGCAGTAATAAAGAACCCCCCTGGCAATTCAGGAAATGCAAGCAATGTGAGTTCAATCCCTGGTCAGGAAGATCCCCTGCAGTAGGAAATGGCAATCTACTCCAATATTCTTGCCCATGTGGTCAGAAAGAGTTGGACATGACTGAGCAACTGAGGACACACACATACAAACATATTTGAAGTAGTATTTTTAAGTCTTACAATATGCTTTTTTTTAAAGTTTTGACCATGAATTGTGCTATTGAATAACTCATATTTTTAATATATTTATTTTTTAATGTATTATAAGATAAACAGTTCCTAAAGACAGTAGTAAAAAAAAATATTCTGATGAATCATTTAATGCTATATGACTATTTTTTATTAATTATGTCATAGTAAGTATGATACTGATGAAACCTTACTTCATTACATACATTTACACATATACATAGGCATATATATATATGTCTATGTCTCTATGTATCCATTTGTAGATGGAAAACTAAGACTCAGGAAAGGTATGCAGCTAACTCATGGCTAAGACTGGAAATCAAATCTCCAGATACCCAGAACTGCATGTTATCGCACTGTGCCTTAAGGACTGGTCCAGTATACTTGACAATTGAAATGGCTTCTTCACTACCTTATAAGTAAGAAAGAATTCTTATAAGTAAGAATTAAATTTGGCTCACTTTCCTTGGCCAGTTGTTTCAGATTTATAGCATTCTTCTGGTACCTAATCTTTGTAAATTACTTCAGCTTATATTTTTGAGCCCATCTAATACACCTAAGGCTTCTCAGGTGGCCCTAGTGGTAAAGAACCTGTCTGCTAATGCAGGACACATAAAAGACACAGGTTCAATCCCTGGGTGGGGAAGATCCCCTGGAGGAGGTCATGGCAACCCACTCCACTATTCTTGCCTGGATAATCCAACGGACAGAGGAGCCTGATGGGCTACAGCCCATAGGGTCATGAAGAACTGGACATGACTGAAGTGATTTAGCACACAGCATGCCATATGGCTAAATCGATGTGTTTGGCATGATGAAATATGGGAGAACTGTTGAAAAACTCTTTTCATAAAGCATATACTTTACTGTGAGAGAAATAAAATTAATAAACTGGTAATAACAAAAAGTTAAATTCCAAATATAAAGTCCACCACTGAATCTCTTCAGTCTGGTCTGACTCTTTGCAACTCTGTGGATGGTAGCCCACCAGCCTCCTCTGTCCATGGGATTCTCCAGGCAGGAATACTGGAGTGGGTTTCCATCCCTGCCTCCAGGGAATCTTCCCAACCTAGGGATTGAACCCATGTCTCTTAGGTCTTCTGCATTGCCAGGTGGGTTCTTTACCACAAGTGCCACCTTATAGTCTTTACCCTGAAAAATAGATATCCTTTATTGTGATTATTTTTCCTAAGATTTATCTTAGTTTTAAAAAAATCGAGCAGCACAGAAAGTTTTATAATAAAAAGACAAAATCTCTGTCCTAATCTTCACTACAAAATTACTCTCTTCAGAGACTTCTTCTCGTAGCTTCTACTTATAGTTTTTCTGTAGTTGCTATCTTTATTCTAAATACCTCAAATATTATATGTGACTAAGGTTGTGAAAAGACAGGCGGCATCATACACTGATGATGCATACCAATTGTAATTATCACAGAATTCTTGGAAGGCAATTTGACATTTTCAAATGACATACTCCTTGATTCCTTTTTTACATATTTATTCCATGTATTTTCACAAATTCAAACACATATCTATATTTGCACACCAATTATAGAAGTATTTTCATTATCAAGATAAAGCTAAAATTATTTCTAAAAATTATCTAAAAGGGATCAAATTAAAGAAAATATATACAAACAATGGAATAATTTAGAGCCATTAGGAAAAACATAGCTTAACTATGCTTAATGTAAAAACTTAATAAAAACACGATTACAACACAAATTCATAAACATGTTCCATGTTTTATGAAGGATAAAGTGAAGTGAAGTGAAAGTCACTTAGTCGTGTCCAACTCTTTGTGACCCCAAGGACTATACAGTCCATGGATTTCTTTAGGCCAGAATACTAGAGTGGGTTGCTGTTTCCTTCTCCAGGGGATCTTCCCAACCCAGAATTCGAACCAGGGTCTCCTGCATTTCAGAATGATTCTTTACCAGCTGAGCTACCAGGGAAGCCCTATTTAAGAAGGATACTAGTGCATATGTAAACACACACACACACACACATACATATGACAAATACAGATATCAATTTTCAATTTGTATGTATAGAAAATATACAAAATTGAAACTGTTAATAGTGACTTCTTTTAGATATGAGATTACATAGAAAAAAATTGTGTAACATTTCATATTCAATGAATGATTTTGACTGATTCATGTATCATTTATGAAATTAAAAATAGAATACATTTTAAAATGGAAAAAAGACTTTGTAGTAGGTCAGGAGACGAGATAGAATGATAAATATGGACTCTGCTCTGGAAGCAGAGAAAAAAAACATTCGACCTGGAGGAGTTCATTATGGAAGGCTTCCTGCAGGAAAGGCCATTTGAATTGGTTTTAAGGTCAAAAGTACTTGTTCATGTAAAGACACACTATCCTAATCAGATTTGCACTTTAAACAATGGCTCTGACTGAATGTGAACACTAAGTTAGATTAGAGAGGTTTTTCAGTGGTCATCTATGATAATAAAGTCCAAAATCGCTCACTCGTGACTCTGTGACCCCAAGGACGGTAGCCTGCCAAGCTCCTCTGTCCATGGAATTCTCCAGGCCAGAACACTGGAGTGGGTAGCTGTTCCCTTCTTCAGGGATTGTCCCAATTCATGGATCAAACCCAGCTCTCCCACATTGCAGGCAGATTCTCTACTATCTGAGCCACCAGGGAAACTCAAGTAATTTATTACCTAAGATTTATGACAATGGGAATAGAAAAGATCCGTTACTTGAACCAATTCCTTGAAGGAAATTGTGTTAGTTTTCCATTGTTACTGTAACACATAAGCATGAATTCAGCGGCTTACACCACACTGTGCATTATCTCATAGTTCTGTAGATCTGAAATCCAGGTGCAGCTTGGCTCAGATAGGTCTCCTGCTTAGTCTCAAACAACCAAAATCAGTGTTAGAATTCCCTTCAGAGGTTCTGGGCTTGAATTTGCTTCCAAGCTCAGTTGTTGACAGAATTTATTTCCTTGCAGCTGGAGAAATGAAGTCCCAGTTTCCTTGCCAGCCGTCAGCCAGGGACGAGTCTCTGACCCTAGAGGCTGTCTGCATTCCTTCCCGTGTTTTCTCTGTGTCTCTCCTCTCACCTCAGTGGGTCTAGTTCTTCCCTTCCTTAGCATCTCTCCAATTTTTCCTTCTGCCTCATATTTTTGATTCTAGCCAGAGTTCATGTGATTAGATTTTCCCTATAAAATAATTCATAATTATTTATCTATTTGAAGGTCCAAACTTTATTATATCTGCAAAGTCTCCTTCACTACACAATACATGTGATGAAACATGATATATTCACAAGATATACGCATAATATGGAGACATTTTGAGGTAGCCATTACTCAGGGGCTTTCCTGGTGGCTCAGATTGTGGCTCAGACAGGTAAGAATCTGTCCACAATGCAGGAGACCTGGGGTTTGATCCCTGGGTCTGGAAGATCCCCTAAAGAAGGGAACAGCTACACACACTAGCATTCTTGCCTGGAGAATTCCATGAACAAAGGAACCTGTCAGGCAATAGTTCATGGGATCAAAAAGAGAAGGACACAGCTGAGTAACTCACACTTTCATTACTCAGCCTGCCACAGATGGAATGTTCTTGGCACATAGTAAATAACTGATAAATCTATGGCAAAGCCAATCACTTCTCACTGTCTCCACTGCTACCATTCTGATCTAAATCACCGTCATCTTTTACCTAGATTAATTCAAATACCTCTAAACTGATTTCTGTTTCCATCCTTAATTAGAATAAAGTTTAAACATATTGTTACCATGGAAGTGATCTGACCACTTTTGTCTGAGGTTCTACCTTTGCCTCCTGCTCAGTCACTAATCATAGGAGTTTTCTTTTTACTTTTTAAATCACAGATATTAAAGAATTTTAATTGTTTCATCATTTTACTTAGAATGCTTCCCTGTTAGAACTTTCTTCATTTAGGTTTCAGTTTAAATATTCCCTTCTAACAAAGCCTTCTGCAGTCTTATTTTCTAAGCAAGGAAGCCTTCATCTCATTTCTACTAAGTCACTCTGTGTCCTATTTCCTGCCACATTTTTCTCATAATACTTACTATCAAAAATTCCCCCACTCATCTACTTATTTATATGTTCACTCCAGATGCCCATAATTAGAATATTAACTCTGAAGGAGCAAGGTCCTGGTCTATCTTCTCCACAACTTTACCATCAGCATCTAAAATAGTACCTGACACTAATTAGATGCTAGATAAATATGTGTTCTATAAGTGAATAAATAGATGGATGAATTATTCTTTAAATTCCTCTTCTACTCTAAAGAAGAAATAAGAAATGGAAGTGACTTAGGGATTTAGGGGCTGCTGTGCATTGAATGATGTCCTCACAAAATATACATTCAAGTGCTAAGCCTTGGTACCTATGAATGTGATCTTATTCGAAAACAGGGACTGGACTTTGCAGGTATGATCAAGTTAATGTGAATTCACACTGGAGTAGAGTGGCCCCTTAAGCCAAATGGCTGATGTTCTTTTAAAAAGAGGAGGAGACACGTAGAGGTGGAGACACACAAGAAGAACGCCGGGTAATAGCAGAAGCAGAGATAAGTGATGCATCTGTAAGCCAAGGGAGACTAAGAATTGCTGGTGACACCAGAAACTAACAATAAGGTATAGAAGAGATTTCATCTGAGAGCCCTCAGAGAGAGCATGGTCCTGTCCACAGCTTAATATGGGACTTCGGGCTTCCAGAACTTTCAAAGAAAAAATTTCTATTGTATGAAACCACCTAGTTTGTGATATTTTGTTATGGCAGCCCTAAGAAATGAATACAAGGGCTATTGATCAAGATGCAGGTTTACAGATCTGAAATTGTTTCAGTTGGAATGTGTTAGCTTTCAGATATTTGCAGGACCACCTGAAATACTGTAAAATGTTCCTTATCAAATCAGACTCATAGAAAGCATAGCTGTCACTCAATGCTAAATTTTACTAATGATTCACAGTGAATATAAGCAAAATCCAAGCATGTATGCAACATTTCTTTTGGAGGAATCCTGAATCTGTCAGATTCAGGTCCCTAATGTCCTTTGCTTACTTTGGTGTTGGAGTAATAGAACTAATGGTAGAGAACTGACAATATATCCGTGAATTACATGCTGGCCCAAAAAACACTGTTTGGATCCAGGGTTTCTTTTTTTGTTTGTTTGTTTTTATTTTTTTTTAACTTTACAATATTGTATTGATTTTGCCATATATCAAATGAATCCACCACAGGTATACATGTGTTCCCCATCCTGAACACTCCTCCCTCCTCCCTCCCCATACCATCCCTCTGGGTCATCCCAGTGCACCAGCCCCAAGCATCCAGTATTGTGCAACGAACCTGGACTGGCGACTCGTTTCATATATGATACTATACATGTTTCAATGCCATTCTCCCAAATCATCCCACCCTCTCCCTCTCCCACAGAGTCCAAAAGACTGTTCTATACATCAGTGTCTCTTTTGCTGTCTTGTATACACGGTTATTGTTACCATCTTTCTAAATTCCATATATATGCGTTAGTATACTGTACTGGTGTTCTTCTTTCTGGCTTACTTCACTCTGTATAATAGGCTCCAGTTTCATCCACCTCATTAGAACTGATTCAAATGTATTCTTTTTAATGGCTGAGTAATTCACTTACTAGGGCTGCCATAACAAAGTACCACAGACTGGGGGACTTTAAAAGAAGTGAGAACTTATTTCTATTCTATGAGCTGCAGCTGCTGCTAAGTCACTTCAGTCGTGTCCGACTCAGTGTGACCCCATAGACGGCAGCCCACTAGGCTCCTCCATCCCTGGGATTCTCCAGGCAAGAGTACTGGAGTGGGTTGCCATTGCCCTCTCCGATTCTATGAGCTATGAATATGAATATTCATATTCTCATAGTTTTGAAGGTTGGAGTCCAAGATCAAGGTGTTGGCAGGTTTGGCTTCTCCATTGGCCTCTCTCCTGGGCACTGTCCTCATGCGTCTTCACACGGACTTTCCTGCGTCTGCCTCTCTGGTGTCTTGTCCTCTTCTGAGGACACAGTCCTACTGGATTAAGGCTTCACCCTTATGAACTCATTTAACTTTAACTGCCTCTCTAAAGGCCTTGTTTTCCAATGCAGTCACAGTGGCTGGTGGTTAAACCTTGAACATATTAATTTTGAGAAGACTCAATTATATGTATCTGTATATATATAATGCTAATGTATTTATGTATATTAAAATACATATTATTCATTTAATCATTTTTAAGGAAAGTTTAGTAGTTGCTTTCAATTTTTTTTCAGAATGTCATTTAATTGAGCCAATATATTATTTTTTAAACTTTATTGAAATATAATTGACAAATAGAATTGTGATATATTTAAAAATATATATCGTAGTGATGGTTTGCTATAAATGTATATTATGAAAAAATTTTCTCCTTTGATTTCATTAATAAATCTATCACTTCACCTATTTTCTTTTCTGTTTTCTTTTTTGATGAGAACATTTAAGTGCTACTCTCTTAGGAGATTTCAGACATGCAATACAGAGTTATAAATTATCATCATCATATTATTCATTAAAACCTCAGACTTTATTCATCTTATAACTGAAAGTCTATATCCTTTTGCCAACTTCACCTTATTCTTCCATCCTCTTCCAGCTCCTGGTGACCACTTTTCTGCTCCCTGTTTCTATATATATATTACTTTAAAAAATTCCTGTATAAGGGATACCATACAGCTTTTGTCTCTCGGACATATTTCATTCATTGCACAATGTCCTCCATGTCCATCCACATTGTCACAAATAATAGAATTATCTTCTCATTGAGTGCAGTATACTACTGTATTATATAAAGTTACACAATTTCTTTTTACTGTTTTATTTTTTAATTGGATGGAAATTGTTTTGCAATGTTGTATTGGTTTCTGCCATACAGCGATGTAAATCAGTCATAATTATACACGTATACCCTCCTTCTTGAGCCTCCCGCCCCTTCCCCCATCCCATTACTCTGTATCATTACAGAGCACCAGGCTAGGCTCCTTGTCTTATACAGCAGCTTCCCCCTAGCTATCTTTTTTACACATGGTATTGTATATATAGATCTATGCTACTTTCTCCATTCATCCCACTTTCTCCTTCCCCCACTGTGTACACAAGTCTATTCTCTACATCTGTGTCTCCATTCCTTCCCTGCAAATAGGCTCATCGATACCATTTTTTCAGATTCCATATATATGTGTTAATATACAATATTTGTTCTTCTCTTTCTGACTTACTTCATTCTGTATAACAGGCTCTAGGTTCATCCACCTCCCTAGAACTGACTCAAAGTTATTCTTTTTACTGCTGAGTAATAATATTCAGTTGTATATATTTACCACATTTTCTTTGTCCATTCATCTGTGAATGGACATCTAGTTTACTTCCATGTCCTGGCTATTGTAAATGTACACATTTTCTTGATCCAGTCATCCATTGATGGACACAAATGTGTCAATAACTAATGAGGAAAGACATTTCCTATGTATTAGTACATACAGCAAAAAGTTAGACAAGCCTTTTTTTTTCCCCAAGGATTCAGGCTGTGAGATGAAAGAAATCATATAATAACTAACTCAGTAAACATGCCATAAAGGTATAAAGCAATGTGTAAAGTGAAAGAGGAGGGTGAAAGAGTTGGTTTAAAGCTCAACATTCAGAAAACTAAGACATGGCATCTGGTCCCATCACTTCATGGGAAATAGATGGGGAAACAGTGTCAGACTTTTTTTTCTGGGGCTCCAAAATCACTGCAGATAGTGACTGCAGCCATGAAATTAAAAGACGCTTACTCCTTGGAAGGAAAGTTATGACCAACCTAGACAGCATATTTAAAAGCAGAGATATTACTTTGCCAAAAAAGGTCTGTCTAGTCAAGGTTATGGTTTTTCCAGTGGTCATGTATGGATGTGAGAGTTGGACTGTGAAGAAAGCTGAGCACTGAAGAATTGATGCTTTTGAACTGTGGTATTGAAGAAGACTCTTGAGAGTCCCTTGGACTGCAAGGAGATCCAACCAGTCCATCCTAAAGGAGACCAGTCCTGGGTGTTCATTGGAAGGACTGATGTTGAAGCTGAAACTCCAATACTTTGGCCACCTCATGTGAAGAGTTGACTCATTGGAAACAACTGTGATGCTGGGAGGGATTGGGGGCAGGAGGAGAAGGGGATGACAGAGAATGAGATGGCTGGATGGCATCACCGACTCGACGCAGATGAGTTTGGGTGAACTCCGGGAGTTAGAGATGGACAGGGAGGCCTGGCATGCCACGATTCATGAGGTTGCAAAGAGCCAGACACGACTGAGTGACTGAACTGAAATGAATGTGTAAATTCCAAAAAACAATCAAAAAATGTCCATCCAGCTGTTTGGAATCAGCCAGAGGTTTAGTAGAGGATCAGGAGAAGTCTTGGAATCAGGGAAGACACAGGTATTACTGGTGGAATGAGTGACTGTGTGAAGGTCTTCAGTCAGAATTAAGGTCATTTACATTCTTACAAAATAGAATTTTAGACTACTCTATTACTAATAAATCTCACAAATGTTTTAGACCACTATAGCTTAAACTTCATATTTTTAAACAAAAACATAAAATGGTTTCAGGGTCTTATTTTTTTTTCAATTCTTATAGTGTGATAAGCACCATCAGGGCAATTTGTAAAGGAAATATCTAATTTTGTGAAGGCATAAATTGAAGTGTTCATTACAGTCTCCTCAGGTTCCAAAATTTATTGAATGCTTAGGGAAGTAGAAGGACAAAGAATTGTCTTTATACACAACTAATTCTAATAAAAAGTTCAATTTTTCTAGGCTAAACTATATGAAATTATCACTATCTGGATATTTTTTGACCTATCAAACCCAATCCCATATGGTTCAACTTAATAAATAGAATTCCATTTATAAATTATGGTTCTGCCTTCCAAATACTGCAATCAAGATAAGTTCCATATGCACTTAACCTTGTCATCCAAATCAATAACAGAGCAATTATAACTTAAAAACAAAGTTTTATAAGTCTAATATGCTGAGGTTAAAGTCATGTGGAAAATAATATGCTATGCATTTAATGCAAGGTAATATCAACTTAGGTTTTGCTGTATTCTTCTAAAGGACAGAATTTAACAGGAAAAAAAGAGAAAAGTAACATTTTGGATAAATCATATGCTGGCCCCAAATTTTCATAAAAATAACTTTCTACCACTTTTTGTTATAATTTTTAGCTAGCTTACATAGTAACTGATTACATCTCAATAAAAATACCCAATATGGCACTCAAAGAACATTAGTGTTCTGTTATACTACTAGTCTCTTTCCTGGGTGCACATTAGATTTTCAGGATCATGCAGCTGGCAGAGAAAAAGATGCTATTATGAAACAGCTATTTAAGTGTGAATTGTTCCTCAAGCTGCCACGGGTAATAGAGGACTTACAAGAAATTTTCTCCATTTCAGTAAATTAACAGTCTGGGGAGAAATATTTTTAGAGTCACTTAAGATGTAGGGTACTTTCCTTTAGTTTATAAAAATTACCACACCTCCCAAAGCACACCAATCCAGGGAGGAATCCTTGAGCCTTTATATTCTCATAAACTTTATCAAAGTCATTGACTTCAAGATCTCTCAAACTTTAAATCTTACATTTAATCTTTTTTTTTTTTTTTGGACTCAGTGGAAGAAGGCGAGGGTGGGATGATTTGAGAGAAGCGTGCTGAAATATGTACATTGCTGTATGTAAAATAGATGACAAGTGCATGTTCAATGAATGAAGCAGGGCACCCAAAACCTGTGCTCTGGGACAACCTAGAGGGATAGAGTGGGGAGGGAGGTGGGAGAGGGGCTCAGGAAGGGGGGGGACATGTATACCTGTGGCTGACTTATGTTGATGCATGGCAAACACCATCATGATATTATAAAGTAATTATCTTTCAATTAAAATAAATTAATTAATTTAAATCTTACATTCAATTTCTAAACCTTAAAAAAAGGCATTTTTTCCCTTCCTTTTCACACCTAAACCTTTTACTGTGTTTGAGTAATCTCTTCTTTATTAGTCTGGGCAAGAGAGCAAATATGGAAATACCACCTTTCTTGTAAGTGTTGAAAATTTTAGGTACTTGGTGTCCAACCTTCTCTGTACTTGAATTTGTGAACAAGTGACTTAGGCCTCTTCAAGCAGATGTAAATTGCCTGACTTTGTGTCAGAGCTAATGACAAACATGGAAGGTGCTACTGCAGCATCAGATTACCAATCTTTCTCTCTATGTGTGTGTGTATGTGTGTGTGTGTGTGTGTGTGTGTGTGTGTGTGTGTGTATCCATCGGGTCACAAAGAGTCAGACACAACTGAGCGACTAAGCATAGCACATGTGCAGACTTGCTAAGTCACTTCAGTCGTGTCCAACTCTTTTGTGACCATATAGACTGTAGCCCACCAGGCTCCTCTGCCCATGGGATTCTCCAGGAAAGAACACTGGAGTGGGTTGCCATGCCCTCCTTCAGGGGACTTCCTGTCCCAGATATCAAACCGGAGTCTCTTGTATCTCCTGCATTGGCAGGCTGATTCTTTACCACTAGCACCACCTGGGAAGCCCAATATATACACATATATTGATATATATCAATATAGCTATAGGTACCTACTCGGAGAAGGCGATGGCACCCCACTCCAGTACTCTTGCTTGGAAAATCCCATGGATGGAGGAGCCTGGTAGGCTGCAGTCCACGGGGTCACAAAGAGTCAGACACAACTACGTGACTTCACTTTCACCTTTCACTTTCATGCATTGGAGGAGGAAATGGCAACCCACTCCAGTGTTCTTGCCTGGAGAATCCCAGGGACGGCGGGGCCTGGTGGGCTGCCATCTATGGGGTCGCACAGAGTCGGACACAACTGACTCGACTTAGCAGCAGCAGCAGCAGCATAGGTACCTACTATCTATCTAAATACATATTTCCATCTCCTAAAGACATCAGGTTTTCCTGGAGCAAAAGAAGCATCTTAGGATTTGCACACAGCCACAGTATAAGCGAGTTCAAAGTGCATAAGAACTAGTTTTGTTTTTTTCTGGTTAGGTTAGTTTCTTTGTTTCCATAGTTGATTCTCTGTTTTCTTATTTTGTGGAATGTACAATTGTGGACATTTCTCAAAATATTTTCTTCTGCTCTTTTGTTATTAAATGGTCATTTTAGCTGACAGGAGAAATCTATGCCCATTTTTCCCACTCAAAACTTGGGAATATCTAATATCTGGAGCCTGGTAGGCTGCAGTCCATGGGGTCGCCAAGAGTCGGGCACGACTGAGCGACTTCACTTTCACTTTTCACTTTCACGCATTGAAGAAGGAAATGGCAACCCACTCCAGTATTCTTGCCTGGAGAATCCCAGGGACAGAGGAGCCGAGTGGGCTGCCATCTATGGGGTCGCACAGAGTCAGACACGACTGAAGCGACTTAGCAGCAGCTGCAGCAGCAGCAGAGCTAATAAAAAATAATTGTTTATCAGTGATCCTTTTGATAGGTTACTTCTCTATGAAAGGTGTTAGAATCTTCTCTTGTGCCATCATGCTCTGAAATCTTACAAAAATATGTCTAATTGACCGTATTTTTATTCCATTTTGTTTTTATTTTTTATGCCCTTTCAATTTAAAAGCATTTGTCTTATTTCAGCTATCAAAGTTGTCCTCCATTTATGTTATCTTTGTCTGATTTTGATATCAGGGTGATGGTGGCTTCATAGAATGAGTTTGGAAGTGTTCCTTCCCCTGAAATTTTTTGAAAGAGTTTTAGAGGATAAGCATTAGCTCTTCTCTAAATGTATGATAGAATTCTCCTGTGAAGCTATCTGGTCCTGGGCTTTTGTTTTTTGGGAGATTGTTGATCATAGCGTCCATTTCAACACTTGTAGTTGGGTTGTTAATAATTTCTATTCCTTTCTGTTCAGTCTTGGAAGATTGAACTTTTCTAAGAATCTGTCCATTTCTTCCAGGTTATCCACTTTATTGCCACATAGTTGTTCATAATAGTCTTTTATAATCCTTTGCATTTCTGCATTGTCTGTTGTAACCTCTCCTTTTTCATTTCTAATTTTGTTGATTTGATTCTTCTTTTTTTCTTGCTGAGTTTGGCTACAGGTTTGTCAATTTTGTTCATCTTCTCAAAGAACCAGCTTTTAGTTTCATTAATCTTTACTTATGACCAACCTAGATAACATTTTGAAAAGCAGAGACATTACTTTGCCAACAAAGGTTCGTCTAGTCAAGGCTATGGTTTTTCCAGCAGTCATGTGTGGATGTGAGAGTTGGACTGTGAAGAAAGCTGAGCACCAAATAATTGATGCTTTTGAACTGTGGTGTTATAGAAGACTCTTGAGAGTCCCTTGGACTGCAAGGAGATCCAACCAGTCCATTCTGAAGGAGATCAGCCCTCGGTGTTCTTTGGAAGGAATGATGCTAAAGCTGAAATTCCAATACTTTTGCCACCTCATGCAGAGTTGACTCATTGGAAAAGACTCTGATGCTGGGAGGGATTGGGGGAAGGAGGACAAGGGGAACACAGAGGATGAGATGGCTGGATGGCATCACCGACTCGATGGACGTGAGTTTGAGTGAACTCGGGGAGTTGGTGGTGGACAGGGAGGCCTGGCATGCTGTGATTCATGGGGTCGCAGAGTCGGACATGACTGACTGAACTGAACTGAACTGAACTGAATCATTACTATTATTTCTTTCATTTATTTCTGCTCAGATATTTATGATTTCTTTCCTTCTACTAATTTTGGGCAATTTTTGTTTTTATTTTTCCAGTTGTTTTAGGTGTAAAGTTAGGTTGTCTATTCAATGTTTTTCTTGTTTCTTGAGGTAGGATTGTATTGCTATAAACTTCCCTCTTAGAACTGCTTTTCTGCATCTCATAGGTTTTGAGCAGTCATGTTTTCATTTACATTTGTTTCTAGAAATTTTTTTATTTCCCTTTTGATTTCTTCAGTAACCTGTTGCTTATTTAAAAACGTGTCATTTAATATTCATGTGTTTGTGTTTCTCACAGTTTTTTCATGTAATTGATATCTAGTCTCACAGCATTGTGGTCAGAGAAGATTCTTGATAGGATTTCAATTTTCTTAAATTTACTGATATTTGATTTGTGACCCAAGATATGGTCTATCCGGAGAATGTACACTTGAGAAGAAGGTGTATTCTTCTACATTTGGATGGAATATCAAGAAGGTATCAATGAGATCCATCTCATCTAATGTATCATTTAATGTGTTTCCTTATTAATTTTCTGTTTTGATGATCTGTCCGTTGGTGTGAGTCAGGTGTTAAAGTCCCCTACTATTATTGTGATACTGTCAAATTTTCCTTTTATGTCTGTTAGTGTTTGTCTTATGTATTGCTGCTGCTGCTGCTAAGTCGCTTCAGTCATGTACGACTCTGTGCGACTCCGTAGAGCGCAGCCCACCAGGCTGCCCCATCCCTGAGGTTCTCCAGGCAAGAATACTGGAGTGGGTTGCCATTTCCTTCTCCAGTGCATGAAAGTGAAAAGTGAAAGTGAAGTCGCTCAGTCGTGTCCGAATCTTGGCGACCCCATGGACTGCAGCCTACCAGGCACCTCCATCCATGGGATTTTCCAGGCAAGACTACTGGAGTGAGGTGCCATTGCTTTCTCCACTTATGTATTGAGGTGCTTCTATGTTGGGTGCATAGATATTTACATTTGAGCGAGACAAATGTCTTCCTCTTGGATTGATCCCTTGATCATTATGCAGTGTCCTTCCTTATCTCTTGTAATCTTCTTTATTTTAAGATCTATTTTGTCTGTTTTGAGGATTGCTACTCCAGCTTTCTTTTGATTCCTATTTTCATGAAATATATTTTCCCATCCTCTCACTTTCAGTCTATATATGTTTTGAGGTCTGAAGTGAGTTTCTTGTAGACAGCATATATATGGGCCTTGTTTTTATATCCATTCAGCCAGTTCTGCTTTATTGACTATGCCAAAGCCTTTGACTGTGTGGATCACAATAAACTGTGGAAAATTCTTCAAGAGATGGGAATACCAGACCACCTGATCTGCCTCTTGAGAAATTTGTATGCAGGTCAGGAAGCAACAGTTAGAACTGGACATGGAACAACAGACTGGTTCCAAATAGGAAAAGGAGTTTGTCAAGGCTGTATATTGTCACCCTGTTTATTTAACTTATATGTAGAGTGCATCATGAGAAACGCTGGACTGGAAGAAACATGAGCTGGAATCAAGATTGCTGGGAGAAATATCAATAACCTCAGATATGCAGATAACACCACCCTTACACCAGAAAGTGAAGAGGAACTCAAAAGCCTCTTGATGAAAGTGAAAGTGGAAAGTGAAAAAGTTGGCTTAAAGCTCAACATTCAGAAAATGAAGATCATGGCATACGGTCCCACCACTTCATGGGAAATAGATGGGGAAACAGTGGAAACACTGTCAGACTTTATTTTTCTGGGCTCCAAAATCACTGCAGATGGTGACTGCAGCCATGAAATTAAAAGACGCTTCCTCCTTGGAAGGAAAGTTATGACCAACCTAGATAGCATAGTCAAAAGCTGAGACATTACTTTGCCAACAAAGGTCTGTCTAGTCAAGACTATGGTTTTTCCTGTGGTCATGTATGGATGTGAGAGCTGGACTGTGAAGAAGGCTTAGCACTGAAGAATTGATGCTTTTGAACTGTGGTGTTGGAGAAGACTCTTGAGAGTCCCTTGGACTGCAAGGAGATCCAACCAGTCCATTCTGAAGGAGATCGGCCCTGGGATTTCTTTGGAGGGAATGATGCTGAAGCTGAAACTCCAGTACTTTGGCCACCTCATGTGAAGGGTTGACTCATTGGAAAAGACTCTGATGCTGGGGGCGATTGCGGGTAGGAGGAGAAGGGGACGACAGAGGATGAGATGGCTGGATGGCATCACTGACTCGATGGACATGAGTCTGAGTGAACTCCAGGAGTTGGTGGTGGACAGGGAGGCCTGGCATGCTGTGATTCATGGGGTCGCAAAGAGTTGGACACGACTGAGCGACTGATTTGATCTAAGTCGCTTCAGTCGTGTCGGACTCTGTGCGACCCCATAGACGGCAGCCCACTGGGATCCCCCATCCCTGGGATTCTCCAGGCAAGAACACTGGAGTGGGTTGCCATTTCTTTCTCCAATGTATGAAAGTGAAAAGTGAAAGTGAAGTCGCTGAGTCGTGTCCAACTCTTTGTGACCCCATGGACTGCATCCCACCAGGCTCCTCCATCCATGGGATTTTCCAGACAAGAGTAATGAAGTGGGGTGCCATCGTCTTGCTGCTGCTAAGTCGCTTCAGTTGTGTCCGACTCTGTGCGACCCCATAGATGGCAGCCCACCAGGCTCCCCGGTCCCTGGGATTCTCCAGGCAAGAACACTGGGGTGAGTTGCCACTGCCTTCTCCAATGCAGGAAAGTAAAAAGTGAAAGTAAAGTCGCTCAGTCGTGTCCGACTCCTAGCGACCTCATGGACTGCAGCCCACCAGGATCCTCCGTCCATGGGATTTGCCAGGCAAGAGTACTGGAGTGGGGTGCCATTGCCTTAAGTCATGATAAAAACTGAGTTTCCAGAGGTAACCGGTACTTTGAAAAAGCAAGACTCCTTTGTGCCACAGAAAGAAGAATGAGTTGTATTAGAGTGGAACCTTGAGCTTATGGAATCCAAATCTTTTGCAACAGATTGCAAGAAATGGTTGGGCATTACCTTAGAGGGATATATTATCTTTCTTACATCAGATAGTAAAGAAACTTGCTCTCTGCTTCTAAGGTAGACTCTATCTTCCAAAGCTGTTTTCATCACACCAGCATCTTTGAAGAGATGGTCCAGAATAAAGGCCCTCACGCCTCTGCTCTCAAGGCACGCAGACACATAAAGCATACTGATTCCCAGCAGTGTTTTGACCTAAACAATAGAATAGTTTCCTGCTGAAACAGATTGAAAACAAGTACCCATTGGGCCCCTTACAGCAAGAAGGCCTGGACTTAAAATTAATACAGACTTAGCAATCCATCTGGACCCTTGCCCCAGACCAAGGCTTTGACAGTTTTGCTATACCACTTCAAAAAGATAAAAAGTCATGTTAAAATATAAACCTTTCATGAAAATAACAGAAGAACCAAGACATTTGCCCTAAAAGGCTTATTTACACCCTCATATTAATGTTCTACCATCTTGAGCTTTAACCATACCTATGAACAATTGTCTTCATGGAATCCATTAAAGTGTGACAAGAAGAAAGGATTCCTCCAGAAGCTAGCTTTTTTGCTCTGGCTTTCAAGAGTACTTCAGTTTTGTCTTTGTACCATCAGTACAGTCCAGTTGCTCAGCCATGTCTCACTCTGCCACTCCATGGACTGCAGCATGCCAGGCCTCCCTGTCCATCACAAACTCCCGGACCCATGTCCCGGACCCTCAAACCCATGTCCATTGAATTGGTGATGCCATCCAACCATCTCATCCTCCGTCGTCCCCTTCTCCTCCTGCCCTCAATCTTTCCCAGCATCAGGGTCTTTCCAAACGAGTCAGCTCTTCCCATCAGGTGGCCAAAGTACTGGAGTTTCAGCTTCAGCATCATTCCTTCCAATGAACACCCAGTACTGATCTCCTTTAGGATGAACTGGTTGGATCTCCTTGCAGTCCAAGGGACTCTCAAGAGTCTTCTCCAACACCACAGTTCAAAAGCATCAGTTCCTCAGTGCTCAGCTTTCTTTATAGTCCAACTCTCACATCCATACATGACTAAAGGAAAAACCATAGCTTTGACTAGATGGACCTTTGTTGGCAAACTAATGTCTCTACTTTTTAATATGCTCTCTAGGTTGGTCACAACTTTCCTTCCAAGGTGTAAGGGTCTTAAGTTCATGGCTGCAGTCACCATCTGCAGTGATTTTGGAGCCCAGAAAAACAGAGTCTGACACTGTTTCCACTTTTTCCCCGTCTATTTCCCATGAACTGATGGGACTGGATGCCATGATCTTTGTTTTCTGAATGTTGAGCTTTAAGCCAGGCTTTTCACTCTCCTCTTTCATTTTCTTCAAAGTCTCTTTAGTTCTTCTTCAATTTCTGCCATAAGGGTGGTGTCATTGCATATCTGAGGTTATTGATATTTCTCCCGGCAATCTTTGTACCATATATCTGGACAAATGCATTATATCCTCTGATTTCTTAGTGTCTTAAAAATAGGAATTCTCTCGGCCACAACGTTCTTAATCACTCAATCATGTCCAACTCTTTGCTACCCAATGGACTGTAGCCTGCCAGGCTCCTCTGTTCCTGGGATTTGATTTTTTCAGTCAAGAATACTGGAGTGGGTTGCCATTTCCTCCTCCAGGGAATCTTCCCAACCCAGGGATGGAACCTGCGTCTCCTGTGTCTCCTGCATTAGTAGATGAATTATTTACCACAGAGCCACTTGTGAAGCCTCTATCCGTCAGAAATGTGTGCTAAAAGCCTGTTTAGAAATAATTTATTAAAATTAAAGAAAAAATGCATTTCAGAACAATAAGTGATCTGTAATGAAAGACATGTTTTTAAAACTTGTACTGGAAATAAAATTACATTCACTTTCAATATATCACAATATGAAAAATTACATTAAAATAACATTTTATCCTGCTTATATAACATTTCATTCCACTGAGATAAACACATTGTTGTTGAAGTTCCACTCTCTTTTAACCACACAGAAAGTAAAATTTTATGGGAATTCCATAAACTCGGCTGCATCTCAGAATGGAATATTGATTTCATATCAGTATATGGCTAAGATTAAATATATTATGCTTTAGTGAATCATATTGCAAACTTTGAAAAGAACAATAAAACCTAATTTAGTTTTCTGAACAAAATATACAATAAATTCAATGATATGATTTGATGTTTATGCACAAAAAGAACTTACAACATTCATGGTTTTGCATTGTTTTTTTTTTTTTTCAAAAATAAAACTGTAAACCAACCTACAAAGAGAATTACAGGATTTCAGAAAAGAGGAAGCACTTCAGTTTTCCTAATTCAGCCACACTGCTTTGTAACAAGGACCAGAAAAGCCAAGACTGGGCCATGGTCACCAGACAGGGATATGGTAAAATTAAGACAATAATCCATTTTCTTTTAACTCCTAATGAATTCTCTTTCCACTGCACCAAGAAGTTTGTTTCATAACTAGTGAATTTAAACGGTTTTGGCTCCACTTTCAAAAAAAGGAAGGGTAAAGGGAAAGGTTTTCTAAGTTACAAATATGGTGAGGTGAAACAGTAGAAAGAAAGAAAGTGAAGTTGCTCAGTCGTGTCCGACTCTTTGTGACCCCGTGGACTGTAGCCCACCGGGCTCCTCTGTCCATGGGATTCTCCAGGCAAGAATACTGGAGTGGGTTTCCATTTCCTTCTCCAGGGGATCTTCTGGACCCAGGGATAGAACATAGGTCTCCCGCATTGCAGGCAGACGCTTTAACCTCTGATCCACCAGAACAGACCCCCAAAAAGAGAGCCGTGGATATCCGGAGTGGATATCTTCCCAACACAGGGATCGAATCCAAGTCTCCCGCATTGCGGGTGGTGGTTTCTTCACCAGCTGAGCCACAACAGAAAGCCATAAACTCAACCAGACGACGAGGATGGGATTCAAGCCCACACGTGCAGGAGCACAATGGATTAGCAGTCCATCACCTTAACCACTCAGCCACCTCATTGCACAGTAGAGTAGCTATCAAAAGTGAAAACATAAACAAAGAACAAAATAATGCCATTTGCAGCGACATGGATGGGCCTAGAGATTGTCGTACTGAGTGAAGTCAGTCAGAGAAAGACAAATTTCATGATATCGCTTATATGTGGAATATAAGAAAAGGGCACAGATGAACTCATTTTAAAAAAAGGTAGAGTCACAAATGTAGAAAACAAACTTATGGTTACTATGGAGTTAGAGGAGGTGGAATAAATTGGGAGATTGAGACCGACCTATACACACTACTGTGTATAAATTGATAACTCGTAAGAACCTGCTCCATAATACAGGAAACTCTACTCACTAATCTGTAATAGCCTATATAGGAAAAGAATTTTTAATAAAAGAGTGGATATATGTACATGTATAACTGATTTACTTTGCTGTACACCTGAAACTAACACAATGTTGCAAATCAATTATAATCTAAAGGAAGTAGGAACATAGGACACCACATGCTTCCTGAAACAGCAGACTAGGGTCTAAGGCAAAACAATACGGGGTTTCACAGTGCATCTATTTTAAAACAAAACATAAGAATTGTCAATAGACATCCTCTTGCTACATTATTTATACAGGTCTTCTAATGTAAAGAGTGCTTCTCTTTAATACAAGCAGGAGAAGTAGTGTTCCCCATATTAAAAATTAAGATGAGATTCAAAGAGGTGAAAGACATACCAACACAACCAGAGTTAGTATATGCATGGAAGATCTAGATTTCAGGTCACCTTGTGTATAGGATTCTGGTCCTTCTTTTGCATTCAGTTCAGTTCAGTTCAGTCACTCAGTCATGTCTGACTGTTTGTGACCCCATGAATTGCAGCATGCCAGGCCTCCCTGTCCATCACTAACTCTCGGAGTCCACCCAAACCCATGTCCATCGAATTGGTGATGCCATCCAGCATATCATCCTCTGTCGTCCCCTTCTCCTCCTGCCCTCAATCTTTCCCAGCATCAAGGTCTTTTCAAATGAGTCAGCTCTTCGCATCAGGTGGCCAAAGTGTTGGAGTTTCAGCTTCAACGTCAGTCCTTCCAGTGAACACGAAGGACTGATATCCTTTAGGATAGTCTGGTTGGATCTCCTTGCAGTCCAGGGACTCTCGAGAGTCTTCTCCAACACCACAGTTCAAAAGCATCAATTCTTCAGCGCTCAGCTTTCTTTATAGTCCAACTCTCACATCCATACATGACCACTGGAAAAACCATAGTCTTGACTAGACGGACCTTTTTTGACAAAGTAATGTCTCTGCTTTTCAATATGCTGTCTAGGTTGGTGATAACTTTCCTTTCAAGGAGTAAGCGTCTTTTAATTTCATGGCTGCAATCACCATCTGCAGTGATTTTGGAGCCCAGAAAAATGCTGCCTCAAATGGAAAGCCATTCTCCCAAATAAAATCATTAAAATAATAACCAAAATAGTTTGTTCTAAGAAAACACAACCATTCTTAAAATTTATACTATAAAAAAATTTTTGAGCAAAAATAAATGATAATCAAAATAGATTCCTTTTTATTTTACTATATGTATATATCAATGGCTATTTAAATATCTATGATGTTACCTTATAAAAACTGTTGAGTTTGCTTTTATGTTACTATACGCCCTCTCTTATATTTGGAACTTGCTTAGATTTTCTTCATTTACCTTGTTCCAATCACAAGCCCATGGAGAAGGCAATGGCACCGCATTCTAGTACTCTTGCCTGGAAAATCCCATGGACGGAAGAGCCTGGTAGGCTGCAGTTCATGGAGTCGCTAAGAGTTGAATACAACTGAGCTACTTCACTTTCACTTTCATTTTCACTTCACTTTCATGCATTGGAGAAGGAAACGGCAACCCACTCCAGTATTCATGCCTGGGAAATCCCATGGACAGAGGAGCCTGGTAGGCTATAGTCCATGGGATCGCAAAGAGTCAGACATGACTTAGATACTGAGGTACTGAGCAATAGTTAGATTGAACGATAAGAAAGCAATGGCATTTGACTATATTTAACCACAAAAAAAATGGCAGTTTAATGTACAACCTAATAATTTCCTACTGATAGCACAGTATCTCATACCACTGTCATTTTCACTTACTTGACTTCTGATGGTTTTTCTTAATTGTATTTGTCAAAATCCTATGAAAATCCCACAAAGAAATGGAACTTTAAACACAGAGAGAAAAGTATTTATTGTAAATTTTTTAAAAAAAATTTCTATTGATGTGTGGCAGAACCAATATTGCAATTAGCCTCCAATTAAAATAAATAAATTTAAATTAAAAAAATTTCTATGCATAAATATTTACAATATTAAAGTAATATATTTAAAGGAGTAAATCTAAGGTAGTGTTCCTTAGGGATAAAGCCTCAGCTTATTTTTGTTATATGATAGTGACATAGCCTCAGAACACGTGTCACATTTTTCTATGACTACATGAATTTCTCAAATTAAATGGCTATAATAGCCAAGTCACAGCTTTTGGGTAATTAGAAGAAAAAGTGACTTTCTTTGGAGGACATAACTTTACAAGGGCAAATGGCTTGAAGAGCAAATCCCAAGATGACTATCAGTCCCCGTACGGCTTCTTGTCCAAGTACACGTGTGCAGTGAACAACCTACACACCCATACATGGGGAACCTGTACATATTATTTGTCTAAATAAAAGATGATTTATTCTCCTTAGCTGTTATAAATTCAGTGCCTAACTATAAGGAATGAGGCAGATATTACAGGGTAAGAATATACCTAAAAATCAGTCAAAAGTTTGCTAGTCATTTATTATATAAAATTATACTAAATAACATTCAGATAGTAAGACAATGAACTTAGTTGAAAAAAATTGATTTTTTGTCATCTGTCCAGCATGTCTAGAAACAGATCTCACTTTTTGGTGTGTATGGTGTGGCTAAGCAGAAGGGCTTTACCTAAAACTTGGACTCAACTTCAAAGATCCCCTTTATAATGTCCTTTAGAGAAAATTTTAATTGGCAATAATGAGATTCAATAACCACCTCATTTGAAGCCAATTAAATAGGCAAGTCCCTACATTCAATTTAGCAGAAATATTGGGAAAAAAAAAAAAAACTCCAGGCAGTTGTTTTTTTACCAGAGAAGACTCAACAGAAATTCCATGGGAACTGCATAAAATCTATCTTTTTGAGAGTGGGGTAGAGAGATTTTAGTTTTGAATGCATGAGGGCAATAGTGAATAGGTACAGCTTCTTACTCCCAAGTTTTTCCAAAGAGAAAAGAAATAACTAAGTAAATAAATAGTTAAATAAGTAATTGTATAAGTATGCAGGAGCCTCAGGCATAAAAAAAGAGGGCCTGGGAATCAGCTGAAACACCATAAAGCAAGGGTTCATATCCATGACCTTGAATGTTGAAAGACTTTTAATTTTGGAAGTCCTAATGTGTTTTAAAATTAATTATTTCAATTTTATTAAAAGCAATATATCATTCAGAAACTATAAACACTTGCCTCCTGATATCAGTGTTAATCTATTTTCTTAATGATACTTAATAGCCTAATATCTCATTCAACTAAATGAGCTCTATAAACTTTAATAGTTTTTTAAAAAAGGAATTATGCTATTTAAAGAAATACTAAATATCCAGAGGAAAAGCCACCATTCCAGAAACTTTCTGTGATTTTAATTATTATACTTTATGAGGATAATATTGTCATGCACATTTATAGCAGACAAACGAGTTTCTAAGGGAAAACTGCCTTATGTTTAATTTTAGGACTGACAGAAGGCATCTGCTTTTCTGCAAGGGAAAAACAATGCAGTCCTATCCTATGTTAATCCTGGAAGTGTTTCTATGTTTAAATTATCTTTTTATTACAAATCACAGCATTACAGAATGTTAAGTAGTAAATGAAATTGAAAGTGTTAGGCGCTCAGTCATTTCCGACTCTTTGTGACCCCATGGACTCTAGCCCACCAGGCTCTTATATCCATGGGATTTTTCCAGACAGGAATACTGGACTGGACTGCCATTTCCTTCTCCAGGGGATCTTCCCGACCCAGAGATCGAACCCAGGTCTCTCGCATTGCAGGCAGACTCTTTATGATCTGAGCTACCAGATCCTTTGCAATAAAAAGTATATGTAGGGGAAAACTAATTTCAAATGACTTTGAGTAGGGATGTCTGGTTATTACGTTCTAGGCTTTCTAGAAGGATTACAGTCCACTTACTAATATTCTGATACAAAAAGAACTGAATATTCAAACTAACTTTGTTCTTTCCTGAAACCATTTACTAAGGGACAAACTTTCAGTCCAGGAAAAATTTTAGGAAGCTAGGAAAAGGAAGATGGGTATAATAAATAGTGTTAGAAACATAACCATGCCTAAGAAATGATTTTACATTTTTAATAAATAAAGCAAAACAGTCTATGTAAATAAATGTTTGTGTTTCTAGATCAAGTTCATTAAAACAAGGAGGAAGCCTAAAATAATTCCAAATTACAAGTTTAAAAATATTTATAAAACTGCATGTGGAGAAGGTCAATCATTTGCTAGCAACCAATGTGGAGGTCCATTCTGGAGATCAGCCCTGGGATTTCTTTGGAAGGAATGATGCTAAAGCTGAAACTCCAGTACTTTGGCCACCCCATGCGAAGAGTTGACTCATTGGAAAAGATTCTGATGCTGGGAGGGATTGGGGGCAGGAGGAGAAGGGGACGACAGGATGAGATGGCTGGATGGCATCACTGACTCGATGGACGTGAGTCTGAGTGAACTCAGGGAGTTGGTGATGGACAGGGAGGCCTGGCCTGCTGCGATTCATGGGGTCGCAAAGAGTCGGACACAACTGAGCGACTGAACTGAACTGAATGTGGAGGTTGTACCACGGGCTCCAGCTCTCACATCCTTTCCCTCTAAGGACTGACAGGAAGGAAAACACCTACCCTAATCTCTATGGCCAGCAGATGGCTCAGCCTGGTCTGAACACCTGCCCCAGAGAGGTTCTCCGGAAGAAGCTTGTCATCCCATCTCTTCTGTCCCCTTGAGCCGCTCCAATGTCCAGCCCACAGTTGCTCCCTGGCCAGAAGGTGGTGGAGAATAGCCTGGGGACCCCCACTTCTCAACGTGTTTCTTCGCAATCCATGACTGAGACTGGACGTCCTCTGGGCAAAAGAAAGTTTGAAAATGTGTACCTGGCTCGGAAGAAGAGAAACCATTTCATCGTGACTCTCAAAGCCCTCTTCAAGTCTCAGGTAGAGAAGGAGGGTGAAGAGCACCAGCTGTGCGGGGAGATCAGCAGCCTCCCAACATCTTGCTTCTCAACAATTTCTCTAACCAGCGAAGGATCTATTTGATTCTGGGTTTGCCCCTCACCAGGTCGGGGAGGGAGGGGGAAGCTCAACAAGGAACTGCGGAAGGGCGGCACTTCTGTGGAGCAGCGAATAGCCAGGAGCTGGCAGATGCTCTGATGTACTGCTGCGGCAAACAGGTGATTCGCAGAGACTTAAAGCCGAGAATCTGCTCTTGCGGCTCCAAAGAGAGCTGATAAGCTGGTCGGTGTGATAGCTTATGGTGAACGGTGTCGGATTCTTTCGGACCAGGGACCAGGCTTGATCAGTCAAGAGCTTTTATGTAGCAGAGTTTTATTCAAGTAAGAAAAGACACAGAGAAAGCTTCTGACATAGACATCAGAAGGGGACGGAGTGCCCCCCTTGGTAGTGTTAGCAAGGGAGTTATATACTTTTTAAATTAGCTATTATAGTAAATCAAAATAATGTCTCAAGGTTGTCAAGATCTTATTAGACCCACTCCCATAATTTATATTTTAAGATAACAGGATTAGCCAGAAGGTTTTCAGGAAGGAGAAACTGTCCTCAAGCAGGAATCATTGTTTTTATATAATCCTTGAAAGTGAAAGAAAGTGAAGCTCCTCAGTCGTGTCTGACTCTTTGCAACCCCATGGACTGTAGCCTGCCAGGCTCCTCTGTCCATGGGATTTTCTAGGCAAGAGTACTGGAGTGGGTTGTCATTTCCCTAGTTCAGAGTTTAAACTGAGTTGTTTGTTGTGTAATCATCAGTTCCGGGCTTAAAGAACAAAACGTTTTATGTTTTATGTGACTAAGACTAAGGAAGGTAGAGGGGAAAAAAAGATGTTTGTCCTTCCCTCCTCCTTGAGAATTCCAGCCCCCTATCTCCTTGGGGACCCCTGGACTTCTTATCAACCTGCCTAGGAACTGACTCTTCAGGTGCATGCCCTCTCCTTGAGGAGGAAGACAATGTTTGGCACCTGGTCCCCCTTTCTGCAGAGATGATTGAGGGGCGCGCACACAGGCACACAGGGAGCAGGTAGATCTGGAGTTCATTGGAGTGCTCTCCTACCAGCTGATGGTGGACAACCTGATGTTCCTGAGTGCCTCCCACAAGGAACAAGATGTATCTGCGCATCGTCAAGGTGGTACTGAAGTTACCCGTTCTGTGCCCATGGGAGCCCAGGACCTCATCCCCAAGCTGCTCAAGCATAACCTCTCAGAACACCTGCCACTGACCCAGGTCTCTACCCACCCTTGCGTCCAGGACCATTCTCGAAGGGTGCTGTCTCTCTCTGCCCTTCAGTCTGTCCCCAGAATTGTCCCTGTCCTTTTCTCAGTCATGTCTGTATTTACGTCTGTATATTGTAATTAGGAGGAGGGGTCCCTGGCCTCTTCCACCATCTGTCTTCTACCTTTGCTTTATTTAATAAAAGCAGGTGCTTTTTGTACTGATGACAGTAGATATTTACAGGTGGAGACTGCTGTGGAGGAAGCCATGGGAGGAGTCGGAGGAGTTACCCACGCTGGGTGCCAGGGTGGGCACTGCATCACCATGCCTAGGAGCACCCAGCCCTCTCACCTCTAGCCCCCACCTGGTCAGCTCCCAGCCACCCGACCCTCTATGTCTTTTCCGTCCCCTGCTCTGACTCCCAGGCCTGGAGATGCTGGGGACCTCAGCTCCACTCTGCTATGCCTGCACACCAGCCATCTCTGCCCACCTGCTCTTAACTACTCGCTCTTAGTTGACCTCTTGTCTTTCTGTCTCCTGCTAAAGCCCTACTGACCCAGGAGCAATGAACACTGCTGTACCCAGAAGCTGTCTTTTTTGTTTGTTTTTCTATTCTGGTGAGGCTCTAACACAGGAGTGAATAGAAGCAGTACTGATGGTACCTTGTCCCTGACTTACGTTTTCACTGCCAACTATGACGCTTTGTGTAGGTTTGCTGTTTGGTTTGGTTTTGACCGTCTTGCGAAGCCTGCAGGATCTTAGTTAAAAGAACGGGTACACCCTGAAGTGGAAGTGCAGAGTCCTAACCATTGGACTGCCAAGGAATTACTTTGCTGTAGATACATCTCTTTTATCAGCTTAAGGAAGGCTGGGTCTCTTCCTAGCTTGTTAAGGATTTGGGGTTTTCTGAATCATGAATATATGTTGACTTTCACCTAATGCTTTTTTTCACTTGCTAATGATTTGTTCTTTTGAGCCATGTGATGAAAAATATCAATATATTCTTATTTTCATTTAAAAAAATGCTGCCTATTGAGAGAAGGAATATGATTTCCATAGAGGATCATGTATTGGAATTCTTCATGTATTGGCATTAGAATGTTTTTTCTTCAAAAGAAGAAAACATAATGTTCTCTCATGTTGCTGCTGCTGCTAACTCACTTCAGTCGTGTCCGACTCTGTGTGACCCCACAGACGGCAGCCCACCAGGCACCCCGTCCCTGGGATTCTCCAGGCAAGAACATTGGAGTGGGTTGCCATTTCCTTCCAATGCGTGAAAGTGAAAAGTGAAAGTGAAGTCGCTCAGATCAGATCAGATCAGTCACTCAGTCGTGTCCAACTCTTTGTGACCCCATGAATCGCAGCACGCCACGCCTCCCTGTCCATCACCAACTCCCAGAGTTCACTCAGATTCACGTCCATCGAGTCAGTGATGCCATCCAGCCATCTCATCCTCTGTCGTCCCCTTCTCCTCTTGCCCCCAATCCCTCCCAGCATCAGAATCTTTTCCAAGGAGTCAACTCTTTGCATGAGGTGGCCAAAGTACTGGAGTTTCAGCTTTAGCATCATTCCTTCCAAAGAAATCTCAGGGCCGATCTCCTTCAGAATGGAATGGTTGGATCTCCTTGCAGTCCAAGGGACTCTCAAGCGTCTTCTCCAACACCACAGTTCAAAAGCCTCAATTCTTCGGTGCTCAGCCTTCTTTACAGTCCAACTCTCACATCCATACATGACCACAGGAAAAACCATAGCCTTGACTAGACGAATCTTTGTTGGCAAAGTAATGTCTCTGCTTTTCAATATGCTATCTAGGTTGGTCATAACTTTCCTTCCAAGGAGTAAGCGTCTTTTAATTTCATGGCTGCAGTCACCATATGCAGTGATTTTGGAGCCCAGAAAAATAAAGTCTGACACTGTTTCCACTGTTTCCCCATCTATTTCCCATGAAATGATGGGACCGGATGCCATGATCTTTGTTTTCTGAATGTTGAGCTTTAAGCCAACTTTTTCACTCTCCATTTTAACCTTCATCAAGAGGCTTTTGAGTTCCTCTTCACTTTCTGCCATAAGGGTGGTGTCATCTGCATATCTGAGCTTATTGATATTTCTCCCGGCAATCTTGATTCCAGCTTATGTTTCTTCCAGTCCAACGTTTCTCATGATGTACTCTGCATATAAGTTAAATAAACAGGGTGACAATATACAGCCTTGACGTACTCCTTTTCCTATTTGGAACCAGTCTGTTGTTCCATGTCCAGTTCTAACTGTTGCTTCCTGACCTGCAATCAAATTTCTCAAGAGGCAGATGAGGTGGTCTGGTATTCCCGTCTCTTGAAGAATTTTCCACAGTTTATTGTGATCCACACAGTCAAAGGCTTTGGCATAGTCAATAAAGCAGAAATAGATGCTTTTGTGGACCTCTCTTGCTTCTTCCATGATCCAGTGGATGTTGGCAATTTGATCTCTGGTTCCTCTGCCTTTTCTAAAACCAGCTTGAACATCAGGAAGTTCATGGTTCACATATTGCTGAAGCCTGGCTTGGAGAATTTTGAGCATTACTTTACTAGCATGTGAGATGAGTGCAATTGTGCGGTAGTTTGAACGTTCTTTGGCATTGCCTTTCTTTGGGATTGGAATGAAAACTGACCTTTTCCAGTCCTGTGGCTTCTGCTGAGTTTTCCAAATTTGCTGGCATATTGAGTGCAGCACTTTCACAGCATCATCTTTCAGGATTTGGAATAGCTCAAACTGGAATTCCATCACCTCCACTAGCTTTGTTCGTAGTGATGCTTTCTAAGGCCCACTTGACTTCACATTCCAGGATCTGGCTCTAGGTCAGTGATCACACCATCGTGATTATCTGGGTCGTGAAGATCTTTTTTGTACAGTTCTTCTGTGTATTCTTGCCATCTCTTCTTAATATCTTCTGCTTCTGTTAGGTCCATACCATTTCTGTCCTTTATCGAGCCCATCTTTGCATGAAATGTTCCTTTGGTATCTCTAATTTTCTTGAAGAAATCCCTAGTCTTTCCCATTCTGTTGTTTTCCTCTGTTTCTTTGCATTGATCACGAGGAAGGCTTTCTTATCTCTTCTTGCTATTCTTTGGAACATTGCGTTCAGATGTTTATATCTTTCCTTTTCACTTCTCTTCTTTTCACAGCTATTTGTAAGGGCTCCCCAGACAGCCATTTTGCTTTTTTGCATTTCTTTTCCATGGGGATGGTCTTGATCCCTGTCTCCTGTACAATGTCATGAACCTCATTCCATAGTTCATCAGGTACTCTATCTATCAGATGTAGGCCCTTAAATCTATTTCTCACTTCCACTGTATAATCATAAGGGATTTGATTTAGGTCATACCTGAATGGTCTAGTGGTTTTCCCTACTTTCTTCAATTGAAGTCTGAATTTGGCAATAAGAAGTTCATGATCTGAGCCACAGTCAGCTCCTGGTCTTGTTTTTGCTGACTGTATAGAGCTTCTCTGTCTTTGGCTGCAAAGAATATAATCAATCTGATTTCGGTGTTGACCATCTGTTGATGTCCATGTATAGAGTCTTCTCTTGTGTTGTTGGAAGAGGTTGTTTGTTATGACTAGTGCATTTTCTTGGCAAAACTCTATTAGTCTTTGCCCTGCTTCATTCCGTATTCCGTGTCCAACTCTCAGCAACCCCATGGACTGCAACCCACCAGGCTCTGCCGTCCCTGGGACTCTCCGGGCAATAATACTGGAGTGGGTTGCCATTTCCTTCTCCAGTTGTCTCATGTTAAGTATCCTAAAACTTTTAAGACAATTTTAATTTTTCTCTTAATAGAGTGTCCAAGTTTGAGGCCAAATATTTATAAAATACATATAACTAGTGCCTAAAAGAAAAAAAAAGCAAGTTTTAGTATTGTTTTACAATTATTTTTAGATAATGATTTATGTTTATACATGCTATTGAGCTTATATGCCAATGTTGTTGTTTAGTCACTAAGTCCTTTCTGACTCATTTGTGATCCCAGTGTGCTGTCTATGGAATTTTCCAGGCAAGAATACTGGAGTGGGTGGCCATTTCCTACTCCAGGGGATCTTCCCAACCTAGGGATGGATATCGCAGCTCCTCCTGTTCTCTTACATTGTGTGTGCTATGTTGCTTCAGTTGTGTCTGACCCTTTGCAACGCTATGTACTGTAACTCACCCATCTCCTAGGCTCCTCTGTTCATGGGATTTTCCAGGCAAGAATATTAGAGTGGGTTGTCATGTCCTCCTCCAGGAGATCTTCCCCACCCAAGGATCAAACCCAGAGCCTCATATATAGAAAGCCTGTCTTTTACCAGTGAGCTGCATCAACCTCTCCTGCATTGCATGTGGGCTCTTTACCACTGAGCAAAATTAATAAAAGGATGAAAAATTCAAGCTTCATATAATAAGAATTTTAAATACATTTCAATATATGTTACTAAAATTAAATACAGTAACATAATGTTATTAAAACAATAAATCATAGTGATTTTTTTTAATATGCCTGGCAAAGACAGTTTTAAGAGTCAGTTATATCAAACTATCTTGGAAAAAATATTTCAATTTTGTTGATAGAATTCCACATCATAAGGAAAAAATGCTTCAAAACTATTTTACAGACCTTTGATATTACAGTTTATATAACTAACATTGAAATCCAATGAAAGCCCCAAATATAGACTTAAATCTTATTTATGACTAGAAGTAAAAAAAAAAAAATCATAGATAAAAGATAAACTAAAAGTATATTAAAAGATAAATACTCCATAATCCAAAAGGATACATTCCAGAAATGCAAAAGTGAAGTGATATTAGAAAGTATAACCATATGATTCACCACATTTCTAGATTTTTAATTTTTAAATAGTGTTTTAAAATGCAGTAAACAACATGTAAAACTTGAAAATCCACTTCTATTTGGCTTTTTTTTTTTTTTTAAGTCGCTCAGTCTTGTCCAACTCTTTGTGACCCCATGGACTGTAGCCTACCATGCTCCTCTGTCCATGGAATTCTCCAGAAAAGAATACTAGAGTCAGTACCCTTTCCCTTCTCCAGGAGATCTTTCCAGCCAAGGGATCAAGCCCAGGTCTCCTGCATTGCAGGCGGGTTCTTTACCATCTGAGCCACCAGGGAAGCCCAAAAATATACTACTAATTAAAATTCTTAGAATACTATATGTAGACAGCTTCTCCACTTTTATTATAAAAGCTGAGGATATTTCTAAAAATGAAATTAATCAATTAAAGGCATTTTTAGCAATGAAACCACCACCACCAAAAAACAAAACTAAAAACGTATAGCAGAATCCAATTTAAAAAGAAAAAATGAAGCAAATAGTACTTTTTAGAATAATAGGAGAAAGCATACATAGAGAATCACTGCTGCCACCTCATCTGACTTCCCTCCAACCCATTCCTACTCACAAGATGGCCATCAGAGGTCAACGGGTAATCCATTCCCACTGACGAATGATTCAGAAATGTGACCCAAGTCATAAACTCATGGAAAAAAGGATGATTTGGAAAGAAGACTGTCACTCCTCTGTCACACTGTCATTTACACCAGAGGTACCTGAATTTAGCTTATTGAGAACATTTGAGTAAAGTCTCCAGAAATTGAAGACCATGCTCCAGGAAGGAGCAACTTCTTTCATTTCCCTCTGGATGCCATCATCTGTGCTTCATTGCCCTGAAGCCTTCTGTAGCCACTGTCTGAAGACGAGTTTGACTCACAAAACTCAGACTGTGTTTTTAGGACCACCTTGCATCCGGTCCCATCACTTCATGGGAAATAGATGGGGAAACAGTGGAAACAGTGTCAGACTTTATTTTTTTGGGCTCCAAAATCACTGCAGATCATGACTGCAGCCATGAAATTAAAAGACGCTTACTCCTTGGAAGGAAAGTTATGACCAAACTAGATAGCATATTCAAAAGCAGAGACATTACTTTGCCAACAAAGGTCTGTCTAGTCAAGGCTATGGTTTTTCCTGTGGTCATGTATGGATGTGAACGTTGGACTGTGAAGAAGGCTGAGCACAGAAGAATTGATGCTTTTGAACTGTGGTGTTGGAGAAGACTCTTGAGAGTCCCTTGGACTGCAAGGAGATCCAACCAGTCCATTCTGAAGGAGATCAGCCCTGGGATTTCTTTGGAGGGAATGATGCTGAAGTTGAAACTCCAGTACTTGGGCCGCCTCATGCGAAGAGTTGACTCATTGGAAAAGACTCTGATGCTGGGAGGGATTGGGGGCAGGAGGAGAAGGGGACGACAGAGGATGAGATGGCTGGATGGCATCACAGACTCCATGGACGTGAGTCTGAGTGAACTCCGGGGGTTGGTGATGGACAAGGAGGCCTGGCGTGCTGCGATTCATGGAGTCGCAAAGAGTCGGACATGACTGAGTGACTGAACTGAACTGAACTGAACTGAATCCACTCACCTCCCAGTTTTGCAGTTGTTTCAGCCAAGAAGTCAGACTTTGTTGGGTTTTTGTTTCCCTGTAATCAACAGCAGGACTCAGTAACTTCAGAAAAGGATCTAAGATAGTCAATAATTTAGGCTCTGTGGACATGGGGTCTGTAACCCAACTCTGGTGTTTTATTGCAAAATCAGCCTGAGGCAATAATAAACAGAAGCATGGTGGAGCTCCAGGACATCTTTATTTACCAAAACCCCTCATAAAGATACTCACTTTTGTTTTCTTCTATAACATTTGTAGTTTCACGATTTGCATCAAGGTCTTTGAATTGTTTAAAATTAATATTGGTATATGAGGCAAGGGATGGATATGTTCAGCATTGTTTATTCCTTGAGAAATCTATCCTTTCTCTGCTGAATTACCTTTGCATGTTTGTCAAAAAATCCATTGGCTGTGTTTGTACAGGTTTATTTCTGGACTCTATTCTTTTTCACTGATCTACTGAAGCGGTTAGTCACTCAATCATGTCTGACTATTTGCAACCCCCGTGGGCTGTAGCCTGCCAGGCTCCTCTCTCCAAGGGATTCTCTAGGCAAGAACATTGGACTGGGTTGCCATTTCTTACTCCAGAGGATCTTTGCAATCCATGGATGGAAACCGGATCTCCTGCATTGCAGGCAGACTCTACCGTCTGAGCCACTGATCTATTTGTCTATTGAATACCTCATTGAGCATTGCTCTGACTTAAAAATCAATCCTGAATCAGGCAGCATAAGTCTTCCAGCCTTGACTTCTCTTTCAATGCTATTTATTCATTTTGATATGAGTTTTAGGATCAGCTACTTAATTTCTACAGAAAAGACTGCTAGAATTTTGATTGAGGTTGTGTTGAATTCAGAGGTCATTTTAGAAAGACTTGGCATAATTTCAGTATCATTCTCTGTTTCAGGATCATCGTATGTTTAACCATGTATTTGGGTCTTTAATGTTTCTCAGCAATGTTTTGTGGTTTTCAGTAAATAAGTGACACTTTTTATTAAAGGTATCCCTATGTACATAATATTTTAAACTATTATATATGATTTTTTATTGCAATTTCTTTTTGTGTGTGTGAATGCTGCTAAGTCACTTCAGTCGTGTCTGACTCTGTGCAACCCCATAGACGGCAGCCCACCAGGCTCCCCCGTCCCTGAGATTCTCCAGGCAAGAACACTGGAGTGGGTTGCCATTTCCTTCTCCAATGCATGAAAGTGAAAAGTGAAAGTGAAGTCACTCAGTCGTGTCTGACTCCTAGCAATGCCGTGGACTGCAGCCTACCAGGCTCCTCCACCCATGGGATTTTCCAGGCAAGAAAGCTGGGGTGGGTTGCCATTGCCTTCTCCAGTGTGTGTGAATAAGGTTGTTCAATACAGCAGCAATGTTTACCATTTGTCCAGCTGAAATCTTCCAAGATATTCTAACCAGCTCTATGGTCAAAAGTTGGCCAACGTGGAAGCTGCTCTTGAGAGCCTGATCATGACTGTTTTTAGGTCTTCTCCCTCAAGTCAAAATGAAACTATGTACCCAGAGGGAAAGAAAACCACTGTGAAGCCTTCTAGGATTTACTAAAACATTCCAGGAAACACAGTTCTAAATCTAGAACATAGGAATCTTTTGATTTATATCTTAGTTGAAGATCTTTTTCTTGATATAAAGAGGCAATTTGAAGGCAACATAGTCAGATGTCAGAGTCTTGATATCATCTCAGGTTGCAACCCAATTCTTTGAGGAAGTGAAAGCAAAAGCACTTGTCTTATAAATCCCATAATTATAACAACAGATATATGGCTGTGGAAACATTTTAAACCCATCTATTCTTTTACCAATCCCAAAATATTCCCCTACTTATGTCAAAAGGCTGATAAAATATTTGGATTTAGGAAACAAAAGCCCTTCTTGGAGAAACATATCCTTTCTCAGTGCCTATGAGAGGTAACTCTTTTACTTGTTCTCCTCCAGGAACAGAGTCATCTCTTGAAAATTTCAGAGAAAGACTTATTTAAAAAGTTAATTTTGAAATTAGGTGAATACAAAATTTTAAGTCTTTCTTACAAGTATTAATAAAAATCTTAGCCATCTGAGCAGGTAACCCTAACATATTCTATCCGGCAGAAACACAATTTGGATCTAGTTTGTGCTTTATAAACTAGTGGTTTAATAGAACTATAATATTATATCTGCATTATATCATATCATAGTTAAAAATTTTAAGTGAAAACTGTAAGATTTTTGCATCTATATGTCAACTAAAAATATATATTCACAACATAAAAATTGAGAATTATGTTTTATTTGGAAGGATTTTCAGGACTTCAAGCCCAGGGAGCAGCATCTCAAGCAACACTGAAAGAACTGCTCTGAAGAGGTGAGGAGGGAGCCAGGGTATATAAAAATTTTGCAGCAAAGGGCAGGTTGTCTGAAGGTTAAAGATTATTGTTAATTAAAGAAAACCAAATATGTCAAGTTAAAGAATTTAACACTTGTCTGTGTATCAGAAGATGCTAGAGTCCGGGCTATGGAGCCAATATCCTCTTGCTTTCATATCCTGAGTTTCCTCAGGGCTTACATTGGAAAGTGGCTGCTGCCTGATGGCTGCTAGATGGCTGGTATTCTTTCCTTTCTGAGTTCCCTCAGGGCTTACCAGTTCACCATCTGGTGGTGGCTGCAATCACTGATGACTTGTGACATTCTTTGTTTACTGATATGGCAGGAAACATTCCATTTATCATATTTGTATGGTTATATATATATATATGTTTTTAGTGTGTGATACTTTTCTACTTCTGGATGATATTGCCAAAATTAATTTATAAAAAGTGAAATTTAAGTGGCTTAAAGATAAACAAGTATAAATGAAGCATACTCTCAAAGCTAGAGAAACTAACCCAAATGTTTTTCTTAAGTTTACATGATCCAGAATAATCTTTGGTAAGTCAAATCTAGTTTAAGTTCAATTTCTGATTGTTTATTTCTACTGTAGATATTTTTATACCTTGATTTTGTGTCCTGGTCTTGCTAAACTCACTTTTTAGTTTTGGTAGCCTTTTCATAGATTTCATAGGATTTTCTACATAAATAGTCAAAAATATCATCTGTGAATAAAGACCTTTAATTTTTATTCTACAATCTGATTTTTTTTAACATTTTAAACTTTTTCAGGACAGTGTTGATTTTCCATAATCTCTCTTACTTTCATGCTTTTCAAAGAACTTCAAAAGAACACTAGGTTTAGAATTTAGAATTATATTTTATATAACTGAATCTGACCAATATTACTTAGAGAATTTTAAAGTAAAGAAGCTAATGTTCACTTGTTCTGCAATTTGGTATATTATTAGGTGGAAAATTTGAGTTGCAGAAATATTTGTGTGTGTGTGCATATATGCGTACAAAGAGAGAGACTTATCACATCTATATTATAAATATATGTAATTGAAAGTATTATATATGTGTCTCTCTCAGTGTGTGTCAATACCCTATCCATCTATTTATCAGTCTATCTAGGAGGGCACAGAAGAATGTCTGAAAAGACATACTGTAAATTGCTGTTTACTTGTAGAGGCTGGGTATAGGGGAAAAAAACATTTTGCTACATATAATTTGCTACATATCATTTTTTACTTTATATTACTTTACTTTGTATTGCTCACATACTTTACCACAGACTTTCAAAAATAAAGGCATCAAAATAGATAAAATATAAGCAAAGATTATAAAAGTGACTCATCAGGAAATTGTTGTTTCAGTGTTTCTCATATTCTTCTACATGCTGCCTTTCTTTTGTGCTATTAGAAACACATTGTGTTATTAGTCCCACCAGGGACTTCCCTGGTGGCTCAGTTGTTAGACAATCTGCCTGCAATGCCGGAGACCCAGGTTCGATCCCTGAGGCAGGAAGTTCCCCTGGAGGAGGAAATGGCAACCCACTCCAGTATTCTTCCTGGAGAATCCCCATGGACAGAAGAGCCCGGTGGGCTACAGTCCATGGGGTTGGACATGACTGAGCGACTAACACATGCAGTATTCTTGCCTGGAAAATCCCATGGACAGAGGAGCCTGGCAGGCTACAGTCCATGGGGTCGCAAAGAGTCAGACATGACTGAGCATGTGAGCACAGAGCAAATGCAAACTATTATTATTAGAAACATGGGGCTTCCCAGGTAGCTCAAATGGTAAAGAATCTGTCTGCAATTCAAGAGACCTGGGTTTGATCTCTGGGTTGGGAAGATCCCCTGGAGAAGGGAATGACAACCCACTCCGGTATTCTTCCTGGAGAATCCCCATGGACAGAAGAGCCTGGTGAGCTACAGTCCATGGGGTCACAAAGAGCTGGACATGACTGAGCAACTAACACATGCAGCACGAATTATGAAAATAAAAATATTTATTTTAAAAAATATGCCCATGAGAAAGCTTTAGTATATTGAAAATACTATGAAAACTAAGTCGTTTCTTCATAATAATCAAGCATGAGCTTATTGAAGTAAGAGAAACTAAATTCTAGGTTATTCAAATAAATGGCCAAAATCTATTTTCAAAAATATTCAAAAGAAATACTTTCTTTGAAATTCAATCACAAAAATATCATGTTAGATTCTTATCAGGATTTAATTTTAATAAAACCATCAACCAATGTTTGTTCCTGGCACTGATGCTTTTATAAAGATTCTGCTGCTGCTGCTGCTGCTGCTGCTGCTCTGTCGCTTCAGTCATGTCCGACTCTGTGCGACCTCATAGAGGGCAGCCTACCAGGCTCCCTGGTCCCTGGGATCCTCCAGGCAAGAATACTGGAGTGGGTTGCCATTTCCTTCTCCAATGCATGAAATGGAAACGTGAAAGTGAAATCGTTCAGTCGTGTCCGACTCTTAGTGACCCCATGGACTGCAGCCCACCAGGCTCCTCCGTCCATGGGATTTTCCAGGCAAGAGTACTGGAGTGGGGTGCCATTGCCTTCTCCTATAAAGGTTCTAGAATCATGGTATCAAAAATATCTAATTAGAATTATCCTCTGTTACTTGTATATTTAGAGTGAGATTTCTCATGTCTTCTAAATGTACAATTTAATTCTCATGATATAGATGACATTTTGTCATTTATCCCCTATAAAATGGCAAGTCAATACAAAAATAAAGGTTCTACTTTTCATTATAAGTCTGTCCTTCAAATTTTTAAATTTAAATGTTAACACATATGTAAACACAAACTTTGTGTGCACACACATTCATTAAAAAATATATATTTAGAACAATCAAAATTGCCCTCAGGCAGTAGTAATGCAAACTGATATGTTCTCTATTTGTGCACACTTTATCAATGTTTTAAAACCCTTAGCAGCCTTACTTTTCTGGTGTTGTATCTTTGTATATGTATGCTAGTCTCTCAGTCATGTCTGACTCTTTGCAACCTCATGGACTGTAGCAGACTAGGCTCCTCTGTCCATGGAATTCTCCAGGCAAGAATACTGAAGTGGGTTGCCTTCTGCAGGGGATCTTCCTGACCCCTGTCTCCTGTATTGCAGACAGATTATTTAAACTACAAATTTCTCAGACTTGATATGTTGCTTTCTAATGTTTCAAATGACATAGGACCAACCCAATGAAGAAATTATTTCTGAGTCACTTTGTATCCTGACCTTGGCATCCCAGATTACTACCTCTTCTACACTGTGCACCCTTGATATTTATTCATGTGCATATAATTTTTAAAATAAGAATACTGTAGGTGAGGAATAATGTGAAAGGTAAGATAAAGATAATTTGGCAGCTTCTACTTTGTTTCCTTTGGAATAGCCAAAGGAAAGAAAAGAAAAGAATGATGAAAAAATGGGGAAAGATATCTCCTAAACTGACATAGGACATTCCTTCTGACAGCCCATTAGCTGTAATTCAGTCATTTGACCACACCCACCATCACTTCATAGCAAATAGATGGGGAAACAGTGGAAACAGTGTTGGACTTTATTTGGGGGCTCCAAAATCACTGCAGATGGTTTGATTGCAGCCATGAAATTAAAAGACGCTTACTCCTTGGAAGGAAAGTTATGACCAACCTAGATAGCAGAGATATTACTTTGGCAACAAAGGTCCATCTAGTCAAGGCTATGGTTTTTCCTGTGGTCATGTATGGATGTGAGATTGGACTGTGAAGAATGCTGAGCACTGAAGAATTGATGCTTTTGAACTGTGGTGTTGGAGAAGACTCTTGAGAGTCCCTTGGACTGCAAGGAGATCCAACCAGTCCATTCTGAAGGAGATCAGCCCTGGGATTTCTTTGGAAGGAATGATGCTAAAGCTGAAACTCCAGTACTTTGGCCCCCTCATGCGAAGAGTTGACGCATTGGAAAAGACTCTGATGCTGGGAGGGATTGGGGGCAGGAGGATAAGGGGACGACAGAGGATGAGATGGCTGGATGGCATCACCGATTCGATGGACATGAGTTTGGGTAAACTCCGGGAGTTGGTGATGGACAGGGAGGCCCAGCGTGCTGCGATTCATAGGGTTGCAAAGAATCGGACATGACTATGCAACTGAAATGAAATGAATGAATGAACAGGCAAGGAAATATTTAGAAATTTATCTTTATGTTTCAGTGTTTATCTGCTTAGCTAAAAGTTCTATTAAAATGAAACGAGGGAAGAATTAGGGTGAAGGGAAATTGTCAACCTGCCTCACTGACCCACTTTTACCTCCAAGACTTAAAATGTTGGGTCAACCTATTTACTCGTGATCCATCCTGACCTATTTCATGATGTCTCATTTATTTCAGTTTGATGTGGTCTGGCATGTGGTTGCTTCTGTACTAGACCTCTTAGAGTTTTATTATTACATTATGATTATTATTATTGGCTTCTTGAATCTCATTCCTTCTTTGTTGAATCAGAATTTTTTGGGATGTGGCCTCATTTTACATTTTTAATGGTACCCAGCATGATTCTTGTAGGGGTTTACTCGGCACTTGTACATATAATAACCACTGATCTAGACTTCATATAGTTATGCCTGGCTTGATGAAAAAGAAATCATCACAAATATAATAGTAAATAAAATAAAACCTCATATTGTCATCTTTACATCAGTAAATCATGTCTACTTTGGGTAAAACCATGTTTCCTAAGTTCCCTTATTTTGTTCTATCTCTATGGGCTTCTCACTCTCCTACTTCCAAATCAAAACTTGAACACAGGAATTTTACTATGCTTATGTGAATTACTTCTCCAAAGACATCACTTTCTAAGATTTCTCTTTAGTTAACTAGTGATTCAGGGTTGGCCTCTCTCCAAGATATTGCAGGTACCGAATCAAACATTCAGAAACTCTGACATCTGGGCTATCCCAGGGACCCTAAAACTCTGTCAGAAACGATGCTTGCAATCATGTCAAGATGGAGAATATTTTGAGGACTCTCCCCTCAAAGTCCAGTATATCATGGAAGTAGATGTTTTAGATTGTCAACTCCCAACATAAGGAAATGTCATTAGGTGACTGTTCAAATGTTTATTTTAAAGTGAGACTGAATGCTGTTTGAATAGACTTAATTCATCTCTTCTCAAAATTCAGGCAAAAAAAGATTGGTTTCTGGAAGATGGACTAGATTTTCACTAGGATATTCACCATGAATAATTCAGTCTGAAGATAAATAAATGTACATGAAGAACAGATACCTTTTGCTATGCTAGTACCATAAATCCAAATAAAATTTAGTATATTTTTATGTATTCTTTCACACTGAGCTGAATTGACATTGTTCTTCTCAAGTTCAAGTGAGGAACAGCTCTAGTTCATGCAAAATTGGTATTAACTTTTACCAACCTACTGCACCTACTGAGCTATACTAAGTCCTTGATTGAGAAAGCTACAGGAATAAAGAAAAAAGGTTGAAAAAACATGTTTTAAATAGGTCAAGGAAGCTACTTTCTTCATTTTATTTATACCTCATTCTGGGGTTTATTTAAAACCCTCTGTGGTCCTCCTTTTATTATATGATTTTTCAGAAATAAAAAGCAGCAGGGCATCATCTTCAGACTTTATTTCTGTTTATTTAATTTTTTAAAAAAGGTTTTCTTCAGTGAATTGCTTCTGGGCCCAAATACTTAGCTAAATAACAAACTGTAAAAGCATAAATATTTTAAAAGACTAATATTAATGGCAATAATAAAGAAGATATCACTTTTATTTAAATTCCTAACCAAACTCATCATTGGTATTCTATTCTCTACCCAATACATTTTTTCTTCTCTACAGTTTTCTTGTATATCAGTTGCACACTAAATAATATCTAGATACCTAGAAAAAGGGTGTACATAAATTATATCAGGAAATATACTGTACCTTTAAAATGTTGTTTTTGTAAATTTTAAAACAGTGAGAAAATGATTTTGACAGTGTTTTAATGAGAAACACAAACTTGTGTAAAGAAAATATACTTATATTTATACATGTCATATGTATACTTACATGTATTTTCATACATATACATATATAATGCTGCATATTCACCCATCTATGTGTATTATATATATAATGTGTATATATATCCATATGTATATCTTCATACATATAGCTTTGCATAGTAAATACTAGAAAGTATGTAAAAATTGTAATGCTAATTTTGTTTGAAAGGAATAAAATATTTCAAGTACTATTCTGCCATTCTGCCAGTTTCAACCTATATACCTACACAGTTATTTTCTTCCATCTTCAACATTTCTAAAAAATATCATTTAGTCCCTGTAAGTATGGCAAGTAGAATCAGGTAAATTCTTAAAAGTTAGAACAAATGTGGTATGCTCTTCCACTTGGTTGCTGTAATTTAGAGAAATATCTAATTCTGCTGTTGTCAAGAATTTGCGTGTATAAATTCTGTGGCAATAAGAAATGATGTTTCCATGTTATAAGTTAACTTTTTAAGAAATATACTAGGATTAACTAAGGACTAGATTGTTTTTCTCAGATAAAAAATGTATGTATTTCTGAAGATGCAAGCTGCATTAGTAAAAACTCATAACTCAACTATGTGACATTTAAAAAATGAAAGCGAAAACTATGTGGGATTCAATCAAGTTTGCATATGCTGCTGTCTAGATAGTGTGGAAGCTCAAATGCCAAATATAGATTAGAAGATATAAATGGAATTTTTTTTCTCCTGACAACAAAATACTTCTGATACATGGTATTTAGGGAGAAAATATATACAAATCCTCTGGAACTTCTAAAAGTCCAGGGATTGAAATTATTTTCTTTTGAAGAAATATATTGGACAGATTACAGTGAATGACTTCCCCAAATAACCAGGAATTAGGTTAGTTTATATACTCCAGAATTAATATTAGCAGCACTATTAAAAAATGGGGGGGAGGCATTGTTATTTGTAAATTTGGTAATATGAGGTTAAACAAAGACTTAAAAAAAAAAACCTGGGAGACTTCTCAGTACCTTTAATATAATAAATAATAGCTCATATTATTGAGTGCCTGCTCTGAATTAGGTCATTATGACAAATCTACATATGATCGTTACAAGAGTCTTTTGAGGTAAGTAGTATTATCATCATTCCTATTTTAGAGCTGAAGCTCTTTAGACTTATATCAAATAATTTGGGTGGATTTACATGGACAGCAACTGCTGAAGAAGTTGTATGAACCAAATCAGACCAAAGCGAAAGTCTGGATTCTTAACTACCGTAAAATATGCAACACGTTTCCTCATTAGCCGATGCCCATTGATGGTCTCCAGCAACAGAACACAGTGTACTGTGCTTTGGGGGGACTTCCCTGCTGGCTCAGGCACAGTGTACTGTGTTTCTCAAATGTATGGGATCTCAGACCTTATACTTTTGTCCAAATTATCTGTGTCCTTCTGGATTAAACAATCCATTCTGCAAATATTCAAATCTTATGCCTTATCTATAATCTCTCAGTACATTATTAAAATGTCTTTGTTTTAAATAGTTCTTTTTTTAAAATCAGAGAAGGGTGTTGCATGGAAGAAAGAAAATCTGAAGGTAGGGCATGGGAAAAATCAGATAGTATTGTGTTTTATTCCATTTGGGTCAGTGCTCCTGTGGGTATTGCTCCCTACCCATTTTCACCCTCCATTCTGTCCCAAGAGGTTGTACTCTGGAATTGCATCCCCTGGGCCACAACATTCCCTGGTTCCAGTTGAGTTTGGCCAAAGGGAGCAAATCGGAGGGCAGGTAGGGAGAGAAATTAGAGTATTTCTTTGCTGGCTTACTTCCATGGTGGGCCATGGCTTTCCAGAGACTGCTCTCCTTTACTGTTAGCTGGAGTTGTTCTTCTACACTACAGTCCTGAATAAGGTGAGCCCATTCTTTTGGCTTCTTCAGCTTTCTGCATATTAGCAGATAATATCAATAGATAGCAGGAGATTTCCTGCGGCTGCTGGCCCTGGACAACTGCCCTCTGATAGTTCCCATTAATCATTCAGACAGACTTTGTTGGCTCCCATTAATCCTGTCCAAGCCTTTTTCAAAAGTGTTTTGTATTTATATTCAATGTCTCTCATTCTCGGTAATATTGGTTGATCCTATATGGCCTGTTTCCATTTACTTAATGGGAACCATCTCATTCTCTTTTATAATCCCCAGTTTCTGAAGGTGGATACTTTTCACAGCCAGAGTTCGATCTAGTCATTTGTGGTTTTTCTGAAGTAAAACAATAGATTCAATGGAGGATGCTTTTACCTAATTTAGGAAAACTATTTTTAAAGGTCCAAAGTTAACTTACCCCAGGAAAAAGTATGTTTGGACCTAAATGAATTAGGCATTATCCAGAAGAGTCAATGGGTACCGACCACAGCGGCCTTATTTGATTGGTTGACATGGCAAAAAAAAAAAAAAAGGGGGAAAAAAAAAAGCACCTTGTGCTTTCACTTGTCTCTTGTGATATCTGGTATTAATTGTATTTTCAAATTCCTGAACTCTGTCTATGTTTATCTCTAGAGTATGTTTCTCTTCAGACTTTTTTCCAGACTTATTAAGATATAGCTGGCATTTAACATTGTGCAAGTTTAAGATGAGGGTTTGATACTTGCATATATTGCAAAATGATCACCACAGTCGGTTAGCTAACACCACCATAACTTCACATAATTACCATTTTCTTTTCATTTTGGTGAGCAAATTCGTGATCTGTTATCCTAGTAACTTTCAAGTATATAGGACAGTGTTGTTAATTATAGTTACATTAGATCCTCAGAACATACTCATCTTTTAACTGGTTGTTGTTGTTCAGTCAGTAAGTTGTGTCTGACTCTTTGTGACTCCATGGACTGCAGCACACCAGGCTTCCCTGTCCTCCACTATCTCCTCACTATTTGAGCATCAGTTTGCTCAAATTCATGTCTATTGAGTTGGTGATGCTATCACACCATCTCATCCTCTGCTACCCCCTACTTCTATTGCTTTTGATCTTTTTAAGTACCAGGGTCTTTTCCAATGAGTAACTGGTAACCTATACCATTTGATTGACGTGTCTTCAGTTCCCTAACCCACAGTCCTTGATAACCACCATTTTACTTGTTTCTGTGAGTTTGGCTTTTTTAGATCCCAGATATAAATGATATTACACAAAATTTGGCTTTTATATTATGTTTTAAAATATGTTTCAAATATTGTTTAAAGACAAGCAAGAAGTTGTTGCTCATGGTGTTGGATTAATGGTACTTCCTTGACTCATTTTATTCCATGCAATGTTGAAGGATAAAATAAATATAGAAAAATTGTTTATTAGGCAAGTGTCCGCTCTATTCAAATTATCCACAACTAATTTACATTCGTGTAGCTGTCTTGGCTTTAAAGAATCCACCTACAAAATAGGAGATTCAGGAGATGCAGGTTTGATCCCTGGGTCAGGAAGATCCCCTGGAGGAGGGCATGGCAACCCACTCCAGTATTCTTGGAGAATCCCATGGACTGAGGAGCCTGACAGTCTATAATCCATAGGGTCACAAAGAGCCAAAAAAGACTGAAACAACTGAGCATACATGCAGCTGGATTACAAATAGATTCATATATTTAAAGTGAAATGTCGTATAGAAAAATCAAGAGTTAATACTGAAAAGGTTTGACACCAACATATAGCAAGTTATGAGTCCAGTTTAAGCAGCTGAATTTATTTTTCCAGGAGAAAATACTTTTGTTTTTTTTCTCCACTTGGAATTATCAAGATGCAATTTTCAAGATGCAAGTGGTTAAAAAAAGAAGCAATTGGATGCATGAATAAAAGTTAGAAGAATGGACAATTTGGGCTATATAAAAAGGAAGTGACATTAGTTGAACCTGGGAAAATATAATCTGTAAATTGATGAAAAACTATAATAGCATACCATTCTGACAGAAGGTTTACAATAATGCCTTCTTTAATGTTTTTTCAAGGAATTTGAAAATTTACATTTCTCTTATGGCACTTAAAGTATTAAGTGTTCTATTTTTGTGCAAATAATTACTTTCTAAGAAAATAAGCACCACATGAAGCAAGACTACATCTAAATCATCTTTATATCTTGTAAATGTAACAATTGACTTCTAAAAAATTCTAAAAATGTGATAGGTAAACATAATTTTAGAAATGGAATTAGGAGTTTTGGGCTCCAAAATCACTGCAGATGGTGATTGCAGCCATGAAATTAAAAGACGCTTACTCCTTGGAAGGAAAGTTATGACCAAACTAGACAGCATATTCAAAAGCAGAGACATTACTTTGCCAACAAAGGTTTGTCTAGTCAAGGCTATGGTTTTTCCTGTGGTCATGTATGGATGTGAGAGTTGGACTGTGAGGAAGGCTGAGCGCTGAAGAATTGATGCTTTTGAACTGTGGTGTTGGAGAAGACTCTTGAGAGTCCCTTGGACTGCAAGGAGATCCAACAAGTCCATTCTGAAGGAGATCAGTCCTGAGATTTCTTTGGAAGGAATGATGCTGAAGTTGAAACTCCAGTACTTTGGCCACCTCATGGGAAGAGTTGACTCATTGGAAAAGACTCTGATGCTGGGAGGGATTGAGGGCAGGAGGAGAAGGGGAATGACAGAGGATGAGATGGCTGGGTGGCATCACTGACTCGATGGACATGAGTCTGAGTGAACTCCGGGAGTTGGTGATGGACAGGGAGACCTGGTGTGCTGCGATTCATGGGGTCGCAAAGAGTCGGACATGACTGAGCGACTGAACTGAACTGAACTGAATCCCTTCATACTGATACTGAAAAATTGAGACTCAGAGAATGTTAATGTTTTATTCAAGGTCACAGAACAACAATAGCTACCGAACTGGAATTTGATATCAAGTTTTCTAATTCCTAGGAGAAATCAGTTTCAGTTATAGCATGCTGGATTATTAACTGAGAGAAATAAAGAAATTAATAAGTAAAATAAAAAATAGTGTAAAACTATAAATTATAAAACATTTTCTAAAGTCTGGATATTTGACTAAAACAAAAAGCCTTATAACTAATTGTAGCATTAAAATAACTTCAAATATCTCAGCTATCAGATCAGATCAGATCAGTCACTTAGTCGTGTCTGACTCTTTGCAACCCCATGAATCACAGCACGCCAAGGCCTCCCTGTCCATCACCAACTCCCGGAGTTCACCCAGACTCATGTCCATCGAGTCAGTGATGCCATCCAGCCATCTCATTCTCTGTCATCCCCTTCTCCTCCTGCCCCCAATCCCTCCCAGCATCAGAGTCTTTTCCAATGAGTCAACTCTTCCCATGAGGTGGCCAAAGTACTGGAGTTTCAGCTTTAGCATCATTCCCTCCAAAGAAATCCCAGGGCTGATCTCCTTCAGAATGGACTGGTTGGATCTCCTGCAGTCCAAGGGACTCTCAAGAGTCTTCTCCAACACCACAGTTCAAAAGCATCAATTCTTCGGCGCTCAGCCTTCTTCACAGTCCAGCTCTCACATCCATACATGACCATAGGGAAAGCCATAGCCTTGACTAGACAAACCTTTGTTGGCAAAGTAATGTCTCTGCTTTGAATATGCTATCTAGGCTGGTCATAATGGGTGATCTCAATTCATATTAATGTAAATATAATATATATATAATGCAAATATATAGTCATAGGTAAAAAACTTACTATATAGCAAAATATATTCTACAGTTCAGTTCAGTTCAGTCGCTCAGTCATGTCCGACTCTTTGTGACCCCATGAATCTCAACATGCCAGGCCTCCCTGTCCATCACCAACTCCCGGAGTTCACCCAAATTCATGTCCATCAAGTTGGTGATGCTATCCAGCCATCTCATCCTCTGTCATTCCCCTTCTCCTCCTGCCCCCAGTTCCACCCAGCATCAGGGTCTTTTCCAAAGAGTCAACTCTTCGCATGAGGTGGCCAAAGTATTGGAGTTTCAGCTTTAGCATCAGTCCTTCCAATGAACACCCAGGACTGATTTCCTTTAGGATGGACTGGTTGGACCTCCTTGCAGTCCAAGGGACTCTCAAGAGTCTTCTCCAATACCACAGCTCAAAAGCATCAATTCTTTGGCGCTCAGCTTTCTTCACAGTCCAACTCTCACATCCATACACGACCACTGGAAAAACCATAGCCTTGACTAGATGGACCTTTGTTGGCAAAATAATGTCTCTGCTTTTTAATATGCTATCCAGGTTGATCATAACTTTCCTTCCAAGGAGCAAGTGTCTTTTAATTTCATGGCTGCAGTCACCATATGCAGTGATTTTGGAGCCCAAAAAAATAAAGTCTGACACTATTTCCACTGTTTCCCCATCTATTTCCCATGAAGTGATGGGACCAGATGCCATGATCTTAGTTTTCTTAAAGATGGAAAAATATCCAAGTTGGAATTCCAGCAGGAAAAATTATCTAGGAAAAAATACCATTGCTGATTTTATGTTTATCCACTCATTTTTTAAAATAGCATATAATATAGACCATTTTTGGGGAAATAGAAAATATCTCTATATTAGGTGTTTTCTAGGATATTAATCATTTTAAAACAAGGTTTTCTTAGCATTTATCCATTTAATGTACCTAATTCTATAACATCATTTGAATATTAAGTTATATTTCATCATTTTAAAAGCTCCTTCAAACTTAGTAATTAGTGCCAATAATATTTAATGTTTGATTTAATGTTCATTTTTAATGCCACATTTTATAATAAAAGTGTAAGTGATATAAATCAACAAATGCATTTGTGAGGTCAAAATTATTACATTTGACATATTTATGAGTAATTCTACAGAGATATTGTGCCACTAATCTAAATACCATATTTTAAAGTTCAAGAACATTAAATGATTCTGGTAACCCCCTAAGGGTATATATACTTAAAATGGTCAAGTTAGGTGGAAATGTTAATCTCATAAAGTTATAGACAAAAGATTTGAACATGTGTGCCAAAGCTTTTTTATTAGATATGCTCACAAAGTGAATGTTTTACCACAGTGTAATTTTACATACGAATTACGCACACATACATTTTAATCACAAAGCAATTTTGAAGACTATATTTTAATACAACTTTGAATAGAAAATAAGAATTATTATTAGGCGTAGTAAAATCAACCTGCTACTTCTCAAAAGGGAAGACAGGAGGTTGCCAATTGCTGCCCCAACTCATTCTTAAGAAATTGCTTGCCTCCCTTTTCATTCTTCTTCTCTTGAAAGCCAGAACTTGGGAAAGAGACAGGACCTTAGAGAACGAAAGAGCAGCAAGAGAGAAGGAGCCTGGATTACTGAATGATCATGTAGAATACAGCTGCCTGCCCACCCCCACAGGACCACTTACCTTGCTTTGAACTATGACTTAAGAAAAAGGTCATTTTCTAACTTATTTGAGATGCTATACATTGTGATTTTCTTATTACTGTGATTTGGTCTCTTCACAAAGTAATACAAACAACATACAAAATTGAAAGTGTCAGGAAGTTTGACAAACTGAGTATGGGATAACTGACATCACAAAAAGACATAAAATATATGTTTCCTTGTGAGCAGGTAATAGATCATAAATATCTAGACCACATTTATGAAAAACCAGTCATATGTTCCAAGTTGATCATCAGGCATTTGGTCCTGTCCAAAATGTCCTTGAGACATTTAGTCCACACCAAAAGGTCCTTGAGATTTAGTCCTGTCTAAAACCACTTCGCATAGACCAAATATACTTATAAACATGGGAGATTGCTCTAAATCTCAAGGACCTTTTGGTGTGGACCGAAGTTTTACAGACCAAATATCTCATGGATGCTTTGGAGAGGACCAAAATGTCCTGAAAAGTTCAAATCAGGTCATCAAATTTAAGGCTTCTTGGGACTTGCCTGGTGGATAAGTGCTAAGACTCCCACTGTAGGGACCTGGGTTCTAGCCTTAGTCAGAGAACTAGACCCCACGTGCCACAGCTAAAGTGCTTGCAGCCACATCTAAAGATCTCACATGCTGCAACTAAAAAAACCCTGCATGGAACGTCCAATGTGCCACAACTAAGGCCCAGTGCGGTGAAATAAGTAAATTAATTAACTTAAAAAAAAAGAAGAAAACATGTCTTAAGACTTCTTCTTCACAAGTAAGAAGGCTCAAGTTGAATATATTTAAACTGAGCAAAAACAAAAATTTTATTCTTATGATGATGGATTTCACTGCTGCAAAATTCAAGGCAGATCTGTCAGCGAGCACCATTAAAAGCTATAGCAATGTAAGTGACTAAGTGAAATTCATTATTTCTTCCTTGATCTATACTCACAAGAGATAGGGGGAGAAAAGGTCAAACTTTCATAATGAGCATAGTCACAGCAAAGTTTTTAGATCTGAATCATTTGCAAGTCCCTAAACTAGTTTTATTTTAATGTGACAGGCAAAAATATGCACCATAAAAGTGTAATAATGTATTCATTAGTCTTTTTTATTAGTTTGAGCATATATTTTGAGGAAGTAGACATACTCCTATTGCCTATAAACTGAGATGCACTCCTTTTTAAAGCCATTCATTTGCAGAAAATTTATTGTAATAAAATTAGAAAAGCATGAAAACAATTCAACATGTGCTCCCACAAGGCTAACAAGTTCTAACTAATCCATTTAGTTAAACAATTAGTTTCAGTTTGTAAAATACATAGTGGTTAATCAATTTTTGGCCGATGTGTCATTTTAGACATGCAAAGATGCATTAATAGTGTCATAAAACATGCATAACTAACATCTCCATGGAATGCTTTATGATCTTCTAATTTGCATAAGGTATAAACAGAATGTGTGAGGAGAATGAATATAATAAATGCTAGCTCTTGAGGACTGAGGTCACTTAAAGCATAGCAAATAAAAAGTGGTTTGTCTCATATCCAAGTTTCAACTTTCCTCACACGGGTTATTAATTATATTGTAAGCCATTAAAAAAATAAAATGAGGATGTTACAGAATGCATACTTGTAAAGTAGAAAGCCAAGTAAGTTATGATAATGTGTGTTGTCTGTTAGTATATGAATATTTTTGAAGGTTTGCTTGTGTGTGCTTGCTCAGTGATGCCTGACTCTGTGTAACCCTGTAGACTGTGGCCACCAGGCTCCCTGTCCATGGGATTTTCCAGGTAAAAATACTGGAGTGGGTTGCATTTCTTCCTCAGGGGATCTTCCAAACTCAGGGATCAAGCCTGAGTTTTCTGCTCTGCAGGAGGATTCTTTATTGTTTGGCCATCTGGAAGGCTCTTTTGAATGTTTATTATAGAATATTACGTAGGACAATGGATATATGTAAGGTGCGTAAAACTGGATATAAATTGTTTAAACAGTGACATCCTTAAGCTAGGGCAGCCCAGAGGTGTCAATATCAGGACGTTTCTGCTCAGTAAAAGCTCTAGTTTCACCTTTGGCAGGGGCTATTGTTTTATTCTTGCTACCAAAAAATTAGCACAACAAAACAGCTCTGATCAACAGCTTGACAGACACTAAAATGTGGGTAAGGGAAAGAAGGAAAGCTGTCAATCAAAAACATAGGAGCTATAAGTGATTTCCAAGTTTTAAGTCTTTAGAAGTAGGCTATTGAGACCCTTTAGAGAATTTCCTTGGGTATTTTTGTATGAAAACTCAGTATTTATAGTAGACATTGAGCAACTGCAAAACAGATATAAAAATTGCTGTGAGTGCATTAATAAGAGTGTCTGCATGCTCCTCTTTGGGATGTTAGCTGTTCAGGAAAATCTTTTATCTAGACTGGGACCCAGAACTGAGTGCTTTTATGGCTGTGCACACAGTGTTTTGATAAACAAAAGAAATATGGTTCAAATGAAAAGGAGGCCAAAAAGCAGAAACCGGTTTCTAAGCAATGGCACAAAAATCACAGAGTTCTTATCTTTGGAGGATTGAGAGGAGAAAGAGTTTGAAAGTGCCCCCTAAGGTGCCGAAACATAAAAGCAGGCAGAGTTGTATCAGCCATTTAACAAGTCATTGCCCAGGTGGAAATTTCATGGTGTCTAGTCCGTTCAGACAGAAAAGGCAGAGAAGAGTTCTTGCTTCATGGAATAACAATGGAGTAGGATACAAGAAGATTAGCAAACCTTGCACTACGAAAAAATAAGAATTCAAGAGGAATCAAATCCTACCAAAATTATGAATATCCTAAATTTCTTACCTAGCGAACCTTTAAAAATGATCTCTAGAGAGAAAATAACATCATGAAAGGTTCTATTCACTGAATAAAAGTACCTAGAATCTAGAAAATGCACACCAGATAAACAGTATCTTCTGTGCAGTGCTTCTCAAAGTGTGGTTCTCAGGAGGACCACCAGCATAAGCTTTGCTGGAAACCCATTAGAAATGAAAATCTCAGCAGAACTCAGAACCTGCCAAGTAAGAAACTCCCATAATCTGCATTTTAATAAACCGTACAGGTGATTCTAATGTACACAAAGTTTAAGGACCACCAGCATAAGCTTTGCTGGAAACCCATTAGAAATAAAAATCTCAGCAGAACTCAGAACCTGCCAAGTAAGAAACTGGGAGTGGGCTCCATAATCTGCATTTTAGTAAGCCTTATAGGTGATTCCAATGTACACTAAGTTAAGGAACATTGCTCTATGGAATATTGCCTTACTCTTTCTGGGCTGGTAACAAAATGTACAAGTTATTTCCTTTCAGTGCTCTGTTTCAAAGCTTTTTGTTCTCATTAAAATGCAATTCTCATCTAATAAAATAAAAAAAAATTATTCAGATGGAAATGAAATGCACATAATATGATTCCTAGTAATTTTCCAAGAAACATTGAAAGTCTTTAATGAACCTAGGAACCCTCATTATGAGATTATTGACACTGTGGCCTCATGGTGATGACTCAGAGAGAGACTGCCCAGTTTAAGATTTAATTAACAAACACCATGGACCTTAATCTACTAAAGCTGATCTAGCACTGATCCTGCTGAAAAACCAGACTGCCTGTCACAGGGACCAAAACTGAGTCCCCGTTATGATGGAACCATACTTCAAAAGACCAACCAGTCAGTCGGTAGCCAGTTGGCAGGTGATATTCCAGCAGGGTGGCATACTTTGTAAGGATCTGCCACTGTTCTTCAGAATGGAGGATGTGCAGCTGATCACAGACCTCTGTATGGCATTGTCTCCCAACTAGGAAAAATTCATGAGTCTACTAACCAATGGGTAAATGTAGAAGTAGTCACACGTAGCATCTGCACACAGCATCCGTGGGGGAGTTCGTGCTTCCCATTCATGCAATGCTTGGATCCTGTTACTGAATAGAACAGAGATACACAGCAAAGATACCATTTATTAAAAACTATAGCCGTTACCTGGGTGCTTTAAGCTCCTTATGTTCAGGGAACAGTAGGCAAGAATGGAGTTGCTATCTTGCCAGGGCTAAGGGATCTTGAGAGTTGAGGGAAGAATGTACCTGATATAGGCAGGAAGGGAAAAAAGAAAGAACCTGGTGACTTGCTTGGTGCTGCTTTGAACACCCTTGTCTAGTTGTGACTGTAAATATCAGGTACAATAACCGTAATCTTAGGAAGATACGGTGATCAGGGTTGAGATTCCTTATGAGATTCCTTATTCCTAAATCTCTATAGGTGAGATCATGAGGTGTTAATAAAATTTAAAAAGAAGACATAAAACATTAAGGAAATAAAAAGACATGAGACATAAGACAAAAGAAAAGGAAATAACCAAGAAGACACAAATAAAATTGGAAAGAAATCTAGGACAATATTTCATACATAATGAAAGCATCTAACAAATCGATAAATTCCTGGATAAAAGTGATTCAAGAAGAAGCAGAAAATAAGAATCCATCAAAAACAATTACAAAAATAGAAATACTAAACAATGAAAAACTTAATATTTAATTCAACACATATATTCTATGAAACATTCACAGAAATGTCAGTATTTAACTTATGTGTATATTACTCTGAGATATAGAAAAAGAGAGAAATTATAATTCATTTAATGAAGCATTCAAATCAAAAATGGTATGACAAAATTTCAACCAGTTTCACTTATGGCAAAGATGTTGTCCATTAATAAAATATGAGCAAATTAAATTCAGCAATGTATTTTTAATTGGGATTTTAAGTGTTTGTTTAATAGCTGGAATGGGAGGATATTTTACTATGGTAAAACATTAACGTAACGTATAATGTTAATTAAAAGAGAAATATAAACATAAAAATAAATCAGATGTGATAATAAAGAACATTATAAAATCAAATACACACAGGCATCATTTTTTTTATTATCAATCAATTGGGTTATATTTTCTTTTTTTTTAAGTTTTATTTTATTTTATTTTTTAACTTTACAATATTGTATTGGTTTTGCCATATAGCAACATGAATCCACCACATCATTTTAAACTCAGAAAACTTAGGAATATGAGAACATTTTTTAATTTGAAAATAGGGATATATCAAAATACATGTCAAAAAATTCTGTGAAACTTAATAAACAAAACAAGAATGATAATCATCATCATTACTCTTTATAATTTTATGAAAATTTAAGGCAGTGTAAATAAGATAAATAAAACAAAACGATTTGGGACAAAGAAATAAAAATATAAATATATAATTGTTTTATTTGTCTACACAGAAATTAAAGAGTGGCACAGAGGTTACAGCATCTGCCTGCAACGTGGGAGACCTGGGTTCGATCCCTGGGTAGGAAAGATCCCCTGGAGAAGGAAATGGCAATCCACTCCAGTATTCTTTCCTGGAGAATCCCATGGAGGGAGTAGCCTGGTAGGCTACAGTCTATGGGGTCGCAAAGAGTCAGACACGACTGAGCGACTTCACTTTCACTTTATAAACAATTAACAGTAAATAAACTTAGAAAATTTACCTGGTATAGATCAATGTAGAAAATCAGTAACATTTATATACACAGCCAAAACCATTTTGACAATGGAATTAAAAATGTAATATCAATAAGTGTAAAAACAAAAGACATAAACATTCTGAATTTGGTCCGGCAAAACAGAAACCCTTTAGAAAAAGTATAATAGTTATTGTCTTAGTCAGTTTGGGTTATTGTAAATACCATTGACTGAGTGGCCTATAAACAACGGAAATTTACTTCTCATAATTCTGAAGGCTCAAGTCTGAGATCAGGGAGCCAACAGGAGTGAAGAAGGGCCCTCTTCCATGTTGCAGACTTGTCTGTGTATTCTTAAAGGGCAGAAGGGACTGGGGAGCTGTATGGGATGTATAATACAAGAGCACTAATCTCACTCATGAAAGCTCCACTCTCATGTCTAATCACCCCAAAGGCCTCACTCCTAATACTATCACCTTTGATAGGTTAGGATTTTAACCCATTTGGGGAGGACAAAAACATCAAGATCATCAGTTCAGTTGTTCAGTTACTCATTCATGTTTGACTCTTTGTGACCGCATGAATTGCAGCACACCAGGCCTCCCTGTCCATCACCAAATCCAGGAGTTCACCCAAACTTATGTCCACTGAGTCCGTGATGCCATCCAACCATCTCATCCTCTGTCGTCCCCTTCTCCTCCTGCCCTCAATCCTTCCCAGCATCAGGGTCTTTTCAAATGAGTCAGCTCTTCTCATCAGGTGGTCAAAGTATTGAAGTTTCAGCTTCAACATCAGTCCTTCCAATGAACAACCAGGACTGATCCCCTTTAGGACAGACTTGGTGGATCTCCTTGCAATCCAAGAGATTTGCAAGAGTCTTCTCCAACACCACAGTTCAAAAGCATCAATTCTTCAGCAATCAGCTTTCTTTATAGTCCAACTCTCACATCCATACATGACTAATGGAAAAGCCATAGCCTTGACTAGATGGACCTTTGTTGATGAAGTAATGTCTCTGCTTTTTAATATGCTATCTAGGTTGGTCATAACTTTCCTTCCAAGGAGTAAGCGTCTTTTAATTTCATGGCTTCAATCACCATCTGCAGTGATTTTGGAGCCCAAAAATACAAAGTCAGCCACTATTTCTACTGTTTCCCCATCTATTTGCCACGAAATGATGGGACTGGATGCCATGATCTTTGTTTTCTGAATGTTGAGCTTTAAGCCAACTGTTTCACTCTCCTCTTTCACTTTCATCGAGAGGGTCTTTAGTTCTTCACTCTCTGCCATAAGGGTGGTGGCATCTGCATATCTAAGGTTATTGATATTTCTCCTGGCAATTTTGATTCCAGCTTATGCTTCCTCCAGCCCAGCCTTTCTCATGATGTACTCTGCATAGAAGTTAAATAAGCAGGGTGACAATATACAGCCTTGATGTACTCTTTTTCCTATTTGGAACCAGTCTGTTGGTCCATGCCCAGTTCTAACAGTTGTTTCCTGACCTGCATACAGGTTTCTCAAGAGGCAGGTCAGGTGGTCTGGTATTCCCATCTCTTTCAGAATTTTCCAGTTTATTGTGATCCACACAAAGGCTTTGGCATAGTCAATAAAGCAGAAATAGATGTTTTTCTGGCACTCTCTTGCTTTTTCAATGATCCAGTGGATGTTGGCAATTTGATCTCTGGTTTCTCTGCCTTTCCTAAAACCAGCTTGAACATCTGGATGTTCACTGTTCACGTATTTCTGAAGCCTGGCTTGGAGAATTTTGAGCATGACTTTACTAGTGTGTGAGATTAAGATCATAGTAGCTGTCAAAAAAACATAAAATACCATATGATATCACTTACACATAGAATCAAAAAATAAAAGATATGAATGAACTTATTTTCAAAACATAAATAGACTCACATACATAAAAAACAAGACTGTGGCTATCAAAGGGGAATGCTATGGGGAGGGATAAATTAAAAGTTTGGGATTAACAGATGCACACTATTGTATATAAAGTAGAAAACAACAAGGGCCTACTGCATAGCACAGGGAACTACATTAAATATCATAATAAGCTTTAATGGAAAAGAATCTGAAAAAGAATATATATATATATATATATATATAAGTTATTGGCTATACATCTAAAACTCACACAGCATTGTAAATCAACTATACTTCAATAAAAAAAGAAAAACAGAAACAAACAAAACATAAAACAAAACCCACATGGAGAACAATTTCTTTTAATGAAAGGAAGTTAGGATTCCTAAGATGAGAGTTCTTGGTCACATGAACTACAAATGCAGTACAGTATTTAAAATTCCTAAAGTTTTGTTTTTTTTTTTTTTAAATAAGACTTACCAACTGGTCCTAAAACATAGAGGTATGAGCAGATGTGAAAATAATAACCAAGGAAAATTTAAGATTAATAAAGAAGGATTTCCTTATCAGCTGATAAGATTTACTATGGTTATTAATTGCATATGATGATAGTAAGCATAAAACAGTCAAGAGTTAAAAATTATGGAAACTATATTTACAATAATTTGACAACAATACCAAACAAGACATTGGTACTATTAAATTGTGTTGTGGCAAATTTTTTTTTCTAATTTTATTTTATTTTTAAACTTTACATAATTGTATTAGTTTTGCCTTTAAAGATAAAGTTATTCCATGGACAGAGGAACCTAGCAGGCAACCGTCCATAGGGTCCTAGAATTGAATATGACTGAGCATGCACGCATGTTTGCATACCTATATCTAATGCCATATCATTTAATCTCAATTTCAAATCATTTTAAGACACAGAAAGACAAAATGGAAAAGAGGAAGCTGAAAAGTTTTTAGAAGATAATATAGATGAATGTTCTTATAATACCAGGAAAAATGATTGCTAAATTGGACCACATTAAAATTTGAAATGTTTGACTATTTTAAGATGTCATAAGTTACATTTAAAAGTTAAACCACAATTTAAAAATATTGCAATGGACATATGTATAAGCATTACTAGTCACAATATATAATAAACCTCAGCAAATTAATCAGATCAGATCAGATCAGTCGCTCCGTTGTGTCCAACTCTTCACGACCCCATGAATCACAGCACACCAGGCCTCCTTGTCCATCACCAACTCCCAGAGTTCACTCAGACTCACGTCCATCAACTTGGTGATGCCATCCAGCCATCTCATCCTCTGTCGTCCCCTTATCCTCCTGCCCCCAATCCCTCCCAGCATCAGGGTCTTTTCCAAGGAGTCAACTCTTCGCATAAGGTGGCCTAAGTACTGGAATTTCAGCTTCAGCATCATTCCCTCCAAAGAAATCCCAGGGCTGATCTCCTTCAGAATGGACTTGTTGGATCTCCTTGCAGTCCAAGGGACTCTCAAGAGTCTTCTCCAACACCACAGTTCAAAAGCATCAATTCTTCGGTGCTCAGCCTTCTTCACAGTCCAACTCTCACATTCATACATGACCACTGGAAAAACCATAGCCTTGACTAGACGAACCTTTGTTGGCAAAGTAATGTCTCTGCTTTTGAATATGCTATCTAGGTTGGTCATAACTTTCCTTCCAAGGAGTAAGCGTCTTTTAATTTCATGGCTGCAGTCACCATCTGCAGTGATTTTGGAGCCCAGAAAAATAGTCTGACACTGTTTCCACTGTTTCCTCATCTATTTCCCATGAAGTGATGGGACTGGATGCCATGATCTTCGTTTTCTGAATGTTGAGCTTTAAGCCAACTTTTTCTCTCTCCACTTTCACTTTCATCAAGAGGCTCTTTAGTTCCTCTTCACTTTCTGCCATAAGGGTGGTGTCATCTGCATATCTGAGGTTATTGATATTTCTCTCGGCAATCTTGATTCCAGCTTGTGTTTCTTCCAGTCCAGCATTTCTGATGATGTACTCTGCATGTAAATTAAATAAACAGGGTGACAATATACAGCCTTGACGTACTTCTTTTCCTATTTGGAACCAGTCTGCTGTTCCATGTCCAGTTCTAACTGTTGCTTCCTGACCTGCATACAAATTTCTCAAGAGGCAGATCAGGTGGTCTGGTATTCCCATCTCTTTCAGAATTTTCCAGTTTATTGTGATGCACACAGTCAAAGGCATTGGCATAGTCAATAAAGCAGAAATAGATGTTTTTCTGGAACTTAAAGACAAATGACGTAAAAAAAAAAAAACTGGAAAAAGTCTATGAATAGTCAATTCGAACCATAGAAGTCAGTCTGGGCAATTAACGGACAGCAAAAGGCAAATCAACAGAACTGTGGTAGGTGTGGCTCAGCTGGTAAAGAATCCACCTGCAATGTTTGTGACCTGGGTTCGATCCCTGGGTTGGGAAGATCCCCTGCAGAATGGAAAGGCTACCCACTCCAGTAGTCTGGCCTGGAGAATTCCATGGACTGTATAGTCCATGGGGTCGCAAAGAGTCAAACACGACTGAACAACTTTCACTTCACTTCAAAGATGAGAAGGCCCCAATCCCTAGAATCTCTTTGCATTACATGGCAAAAAGGACTTAGCAGATGTGATTAAGGGTATGAGCCTCATGATAGTGACAGCAGTTTGGATTATCTAGGTAGGTTCAACCCAATCAAATGAGTTCCCAAAGCACAGAACCTCTCTAGCTGGAACAAGAGAGGTAAGGTCTAAAGAGAAGTCTGAGAAATTCTAAGTGAGCTGGGATGGCCCCACCACTGCTTGGGGGGAACCACATGGGGCAACTGAGAGGAAAGGCAGGCAACCTCTCAGAGCAAAGCCTGGTCCCTGGCTCACAGCCAGACGGAAAAAAGAAACCTGGATTAGGCCAACACCATGACTGAGTTTACAAATGGAATCGTCCAGAGAATCTAGGGAAAAAAAGAAAACATAGACGTGCATACAGCTCGATTTTTCCCATGAATGATTTTAAACACAAAACAAGCTTAGACACATTATTCCCAGGCTTCTGATCTACAAAACTGTGACACAATAAATGGTTGTTATTTTAACCCCCTAGATTTGTGGTAATTTGTTATCGTAGCAATAGGAAACCAATATTGGCATATGCATACTTCCATGTGTAACATGCATAGTAGTGGGAAGTTGCTGTATAGTACAGGGAGCTCAGCTTGGTGCTCTGTGATGACCTAGAGGGGTGGGATGGGGAGATGGGAGGGAGAGAGGCTCAAAGAGGAGAGGATATTTGTATATGTATAACTGATCCACTTTGTTGTACAGCAGAAACTAATACAGCATTGTAAAGTGATTATACTCCAACTAAAAAATTGAATACTAATACAGCAGCAATGAAATATTTCCTACCCATTAGCACGGCCAAGATCAAACAAGTATTGATGGAGATGTGAGAAACAGGAACATATACACAACTATTGTTTTGGTAGGAGTGTAAGTTTTTATGGTGGTCCTGTGGAAAACAACTGGTCTCTATCTGGTTAATTGAACATGTGCATACCTTTGGACCCACAGATTCTACTTCTAGATATCTGTCCTAGAGATGAGTGCTCATGGAGACATGCATTAGATTACATTTTTAATTTGCAATAATTATAAAGATAAAAAATGGATAAAAACCTAATGATCATTTATTAAAACATAATGAAGGGCTACCCTAGTGTTTGAGAATCTGCCTGCCCATGCAGGAGACATGGGTTCAATCCCTGGTCCAGAAAGACATGCCACGGAGCAGCTAAGTCTGCATGCCCCAACTACTGAGCCTGTGCTCTGCAGCCTGGGAGTTGCGACTACTGAGCCATGTGCCACTAGTACTAAAGCCTGCAAGCCCAGAGCCCTTTCTCTGGAACAAGAGAAGCCACAGCAATGAGAAGTTTGCCCACCATAGCTAGAGAAAAAGCCTGAGCAGCAACGAAGACCCAACGCAAACAAAAATAAATAAATAGATAAAGTTATTTCTTAAAAAATTTAATAAAAAAGTAAATGGTTTATTCATTTAATGGAATCCTAGGCAACAATTATGACTGTTTTTCATCTCATATAATAATAATAATTAGAAGATAAAAAATATTTAACAGTTTTAGTTCTTACTCCATAGAAGGCAGTATTCTAATTACCTAACATATAATATCTCTTTTTGTCTTCACAGCTATTTGATGTAGGAACAATAGTTATCCCGATGAAAAGATGGGAAAACCAAGACGAGCAGAGATCATCAGCAATAAGGACACCAGGTTAACCATTTATATTGTAGTTCATGTGAATGATGCCCCATAGCCTCGAGCAGTATATGAAACATGTTGTGCTATGTGGATGACTTGAAGTAAATATAGTTTATCAACATTAGAACCGGGACTCTATCCCAAGCAGTATGACTCCAGAATTCTTGCTCTTAGCTAATATATTGCTATTACTTTCACTATCCAGCTATTAAGGCTCTGCTATATTCCAGGCATTGTGTGAATGCCTCACAACATCATAAGAAGTGGATCAATAAGGACTTTGCATGTTCAAATATGCAGTCCAGGGCAGGAGTGGGATAAATATATGGTCATAGCATAAAGTAATGATGTTCAGAAAGGGATGCCCTGGGTATAATGGCAGGCGAGGGACACCAATTTAGGCACAAGTGGAGGAATGAAGAAAGCCTAAAATAAAAGACACTGAAAACAGTTCCAGTAAAAAGGTAGTTTCATAGCAGATGAAAAAATGCCCAGGAAGGGTCCATTCTCAGAGACAGAGAAATAGAGAACCATGAAAGCTTGTGTTCCTTATAGAATGCTTTATATACATCCAATACTTTCATTAAAAATTAAAGTCTCATCAGATCCTTGCCTACAGATGTCACAATGAATGGCACAGAATGTCAAAAGGCCATATATGACATTCAAATGAGATGCCTACTGAAGACTTACAGAAAGGCTACAATCTCAAACTTGGCCATTACCAAGGCTCTTTTTTTATTAGTTCACTTCAGTTCAGTTTAGTCGCTCAGTCTTGTCCAACTCTTTGTGACCCCATGAATCGCAGCATGCCAGGCCTCCCTGTTCATCACCAACTCCCGGAGTTCACTCAAACTCATGTCCATCGAGTTGGTGATGCCATCCAGCCATTTCATCTTCTGTCATCCCCTTCTCCTCCTGCCCCCAATCCCTCCCAACATCAGAGTCTTTTCCAATGAGTCAACTCTTTGCATGAGGTGGCCAAAGTATTGGAGTTTCAGCTTTAGCATGAGTCTTTCCAATGAACACCCAGGACTGATCTCCTTTAGAATGGACTGGTTGGATCTCCTTGCAGTCCAAGGGACTCTCATGAGTCTTCTCCAACACCATAGTTCAAAAGCATTAATTCTTTGGTGCTCAGCTGTCTTCACAGTCCAACTCTCACATCCATACATGACCACAGGGAAAACCATAGCCTTGACTAGACGGACCTTTGTTGGCAAAGTAATGTCTCTGCTTTTGAATATGCTATCTAGGTTGGTCATAACTTTCCTTCCAAGGAGGAAGCGTCTTTTAATTTCATGGCTGCAGTCACCATCTGCAGTGATTTTGGAGCCCCAGAAAAATAAAGTCTGACACTGCTTCCACTGTTTCCCCATCTACTTCCCATGGAGTGATGGGACCAGATGCCATGATCTTTGTTTTCTGAATGTTGAGCTTTAAGCCAACTTTTTCACTCTCCACTTTCACTTTCATCAAGAGGCTCTTTAGTGCCTCTTCACTTTCTGCCATAAGGGTGGTGTCATCTGCATATCTGAGGTTATTGATATTTCTCCCGGCAATCTTGATTCCAGCTTGTGCTTCTTCCAGCCCAGCGTTTCACATGAGGTACTCTGCATTTAAGTTAAATAAGCAGGGTGACAATATACAGCTGTGATGTACTCCTTTTCCTATTTGGAACCAATATGTTGTTCCATGTCCAGTTCTAACTGTTGCTTCCTGCTCTGCATACAGGTTTCTCAAGAGGCAGATCAGGTGGTCTGGTATTCCCATCTCTTTCAGCATTTTCCACAGTTTATTGTGATCCACACAGTCAAACTTTTTATTAGTAGTGTTTTAAACCAGTGTTCATTACTTTTTCCACCACTGGAGTTGAAATGTGTGAATGTGGAGATGAGAAGTGGCAATTTCACAAAGAAGCAAAGGTACTTTTTTCCTAATTCACAAGAAAAAGAGAGTCAATGCAAAGAAAAACTTGTCTTGTGTGATAAGTATGCTGAATGGTTGGCTAATCCCACTCCCACATATATGTATATATGCTCAGCCTGTCCGACTCTTTGTGACCCCATAGACTGTAGCCCTCTAGGCTCCTCTGTCCATTGAATATTATGGGTAAAAATACTGGAGTGGGTAGCCATTTCTTACTCCAGGGGATCTTCCTAACCCAGGGATTGGACTGGCATCTCTTGTGTCTCATGCATTAGCAGGTGGATTCTTTACACTAGGACCACCTGGAAAGTGCCCACTCCCACATGTATGCCTCAGCAAAATTATGAAAGAATATAGGTAATCATCAGTATCTCTCATGAAAAATTAAAGTCTCAAATGTTTAACTTATGAATGTCAAGAGACTGTTGAACATTATTTTGGACTTTTAGGGGAAAACTGACTTTTTAAAAAATATAATAAATAAGAAATCTGACATTTTTTCATGAGAAAAGCAAGAGAAAAGAAGAAACAAAATTTCATATTTTCTAACAGTGGGAAATTAATTTTTCACTGCCTAAGATAAGTGCTAATGTTTAACAACATTCCAAAAATACTTATGCAAAATTATATCACTTCATGTATTTGTTTCAGGGGGATTTTGTTTGTTTTAACAGTGGATGTCAGAAAAAGGCGAGCTAAAGCTTTAGGGCTATGATTTGCTTCCATTGCCTAGCAACATGAGCAAATATAGATGTGCAGAAGCAAAAGTAGTGACCTTTCTTTTGTTCCTGCCTCTAATGTTTACAAAGGATCTTTTGAGTATTTCGGTATTGCTCATAAATTTGGAGGTCACTCAGGATGCAGACATTGTATTATTTTTCACTCTATATTTTGCATGAGCAAGAAGACTTCTGCATCTCAGGAAACAAAATGGAAAAACAAAGCCAAAAATATAGTAGCTACATGTTAAAAATTAGTATCCTTAATTATTGTTTTAGTAATATTTCTAATTTGTAGAATGCAGTTAGATACTATGCAATGTGAGAGACACATCTACCATATTGCGTTCTTAAGAAAAAAATGTGTTAATAATATTCTATTATGCTAGGAACCTGTGTTAGTAAATGGCTTTCCCAAAAGAATGAAGTATCACAGAGAAATCTTGGTTACATGATGGATAATTTGAAAATTACTTCTTCACCTGAGAAAGTCAGCTGCTATTTTATAAATGAAAGTGAAAGTGAAAGTCGCTCAGTCATGTCCGACTCTTTGCGACCCCATGGACAATACAGTCCATGGAATTCTCTACGACAGAATACTGGAGTGGGTAGTCTTTCCCTTCTCCAGAGGATATTCCCAACCCAGGCCTCCCATATTGCAGGCGGATTCCTTACCAGCTGAGCTGCAAGAGAAGCCCAAGAATATGGGAGTGGGTAGCCTATTCCTTCTCCAGCGGATATTCCCAACCCAGGAATCCAACTGGGGTCTCTTGCATTGCAGGTGGATTCTTTACCAACTGAGCTATCAGGTAAGCCATTTTATACATAGCTGGTAATAAGATGTACCTCTATGGAACCATGTAGCACTATCTGGCAAAGTTAAACACATACAGCCTACAACTTTGCAAACAGAGCTTTCAGTACATAACTAAGAGATACACTCATGCAAGTGTACAAGGAAATAAATAGCAAAAATATATAGTTGTTATGCATCTGGCATGCTCAGTCAAGTCTGACTCTTTGTGACCCTGTGGATTTTAGCCTGCCAGGTTCCTTTGTCCCTGGGATTTTTCCAGGCAAGAAAACTGGAGTGTGTTGCCATTTCCTCCTCCAGAGGACCTTCCCAACCTAGGGATCAAGCTCACATCTCCTGTGTCTCCTGCATTGGCAGGCAGATTCTTTACTACTGAGCTACCTGGGAAGCCTGATATTAATTTTCTACTGCTGTGTAACAAACGACTACAAACTTGGTCATTTACAAATTATCTTGCAGTTTCCAGAAGTCAGGAGCTGGGTCCTCTGCTCAGGAACTCCCAAGACTAAAACCCAAGTGTTGGCCAGAGCTGAGATTCCATCTGAGACTGGAGATCTCTCCCAAGCTCATTTGGATTGTTGGTAGGAAGCAGTTCCTTGTGTCTGTAAGCCTGGACCCTGTTCCTAGAGGTTACCCCTCTCTGCAGGCAGTTCACAATGTTTGCTTATTTAAAGCCAGCATGAGTATATTTTTCATATTTTGGATCTTTTCCTTTAGATAAGATCTGGCCCCTTTTAAGGGCTCACAGATTAAGTTAAGCCCACCTAGCACAATCTCCCACTTGATTAACTCAAAGTCAATTGATTTTCAACCTCAAATTCATTTCCAAACCACTTCAGCTTTGGCTTAGAATGTAACTTAGCTTTTTTTTTAAGTTAAATCTATCATATAAATAGTCTTGCCCACAGCTACTAGTAGGGAATTACACACGATGTGTAGAACAGAGGTTAGAAATCTTGGGAGCCATCTCAGATTTCTGCCTACCATACTGCTTTATTAAAATTAAGAAAAAAATGTATGAAATCAATGTGACAGTTAATTATGTTTTATTAGTTTCAAAAAATGAAGTAGTATTCAATACTGCAAATGAATAAAATAAAGCTATTTTTGTCAACATGGATGGATCCCATAAAATAAACTGAATAAAAACAGCAAGATACAGACAAAAAAAAAAAAAAAACATGGTATAAACTGCATAAAGTTTAAATTTAGTCAAACTATATAGTATATTGTGAGAATGTACACAATGGTATGATAATCTCCAAATTTAGTTTAAGAGTCACCTCTGGGAGGAAGGATGGAGTAAAATCTAAAGAGAGTCTCTGCCCATAATTGTGGAATTTTCTCTTTTAAAATAGGTTCAGTTCAGTTGCTCAATCTTGTCCGGCTCTTTGCGACCCCATGGACCACTGCACACCAGGCTTCCCTGTCCATCACCAACTCTAAGAGCTTGTTCAAATTCATGTCTATTGAGTTAGTAATGCCATCCAACCATCTCATCCTCTGCCATCCCCTTCTCCTGACTTCAATCTTTCCCAGCATCAGGATCTTTTCCAATGAGTCAGTTCTTCACATCAGGTGGCCAAAATGTTGGAGCTTCAGCTTCAGCTAGTCCTTCCAATGAATATTCGTGACTGATTTCCTTTAGGAGTGAGGTAATAGATACATTGGGGCTTAGTATAGTATTTTTATTTATATTTACTCATTCAATATATTTTGCAATAAATATTAAAATATAGAATTACCCAAGGAAACTTTTCATGATCTACATCCATAACATTCGGGCAGAATCAGTGACTTCTCTTAGATGTGTATCTTGAAACAACAGGGTCTTTATTTTTTTGGCTATTGTATTCTTTCTCTAAACAAACTGAAAGTAGAATTTGAAGGTATAAACCATTAAAAGCACAATCTACACTGGTTGAACCAGTGGAAAGAGACTGTGTAAGAGGGGACAGAAAGGGTGAAGAGCCCAGACATCCATTTTTTGCCCTTTCCACAAAAAGCATCTGAGTGTTTAAATCACAATCCACAGAATGCAAACCACCGCTCTGTAACTTTATGCCTCACTTACATATGCCTCCATTACGACAGTAACCATCCTAAAAATTGATTTCCATGGTTTTGTCTGCTCTGACAGACGTTGAGCATCTTTCCATCTCCACAGCTAGCTTTTTTTTTTTTTCTAAAGCTATACTTAGTATCAATGAATGTTTCTTAAATGTGTTATTGATGATTTCTTAGTGAAGTTAGGATTCAAGACACACAAAACACCTAGAACAGTTCAATAGGAAAAGAAGTAATACCTTTTATTAATTTAGCAGTCTTAGTGGAGAAGGCAATGGCAAGCCACTCCAGTACTCTTGCCTGCAAAATCCCATGGATGGACAAGCCTGGTGGGCTGCAGTCCATGGGGTCGCGAAGAGTCAGACATGACTGAGTGACTTCACTTTCACTTTTCACTTTCATGCAATGGAGAAGGAAATGGCAGCCCACTCCAGTGTTCTTGCCTGGAGAATCCCAGGGATGGCAGAGCCTGGTGGGCTGCTGTCTATGGGGTCGCACAGAGTCGGGCACGACTGAAGCGACTTTGCAGCAGCAGCAGCAGTGCTTTTTAGACATGCTTGAATCAAGTGGACGCTGTGATGCAAGAACTCTGATGTTTGAAGGGAGGACGTTAGAAAGTCTTTCCCGTTAGAATGGTTATTTAAGTTAACACAGATCCAACAAAACTCCATCTGAGAACACCTCATGGCCCACTTTTAGTGTTACATTTTCTTACCTGATTTCTCTGTCTCCTCAATTCAGCTCCTTCATTTTAATGGTAATGGGTCATTTTCTCTGTTCCTCCCAGGGTTTGATTCCGCTAACTTCAACGCCCTTCCCTCTTTCCAATTTTCAGCTATATTGATTTAAAACATCTGCTTATATTTAACTGCCATCTAAAAAATGAAGAAATGAAGGAAGTAGTATATTCACATAAGAGCCACTTAATTAAATGGAGTAACACAGTCTACCATTATGACAACTTCAGTGCTCTATGCCCAAGAACAAACTCTGGGAAAATACCAAAATTTAGGGAGTAAGATTTTAAAATATTAGAAAAACAACACAAATCTTAAAATTCACCCAGGAAAGTACACTTTACAAAGAATCAATAGGAAAGTGTATGTGTAGCTTGCCAACCTTATGAGGACTGGGGAAAAATATTCCTTACTTCAAAATGCTGACTTAGTTGCTCCTTTATCTCAGCTCCCCTTTGCAATATGTTCATCCATTTATCATAGCATTTACAACATTGGATTTTAAATGTCGAGTTTTTCCTGAGCTTAAGTCTCTCTAGACACCCTATACTAGCCTTGCTCTTCCAATTTGTGACTTAGTTCTAGATCATGAAATAAGAGCAACAGTCACATAAAAGTTATCCTGTCCAACGGACTGTGCCATGATGTGATTCTGGAAGGCTCTCTCCATTCATGTGACCAAGGCCAAGGAATATATCCTGAAGGATGCTTACACTCTGATTAAGTCAACCACCTGCCCTGACTCTTCCTTAAATACTTGGGGTTAGAACATCTTAGCCTGTGCTGTCAGCAAAATGGACTCTAAAATCCTTTTTTTTCCCCTCTTCCTTTATAAGCTTCATTAATGGTTACTGTGGGCTTCTCTGCTCTCACTGGTAATGAATCCATTTGCCAAGGTAGGAGGCACTGTTTTGATCCCTGAGTCAGGAAGATCCCCTGGAGAAGGAAATGGCAACACATTCCAGTGTTCTTGCCTGAAAATTCCATGCATAGAAGCCTGGCAGGCTACAGTCCACGGGGTTGCAAAAGAGTCACACACGACTTAGTGAGTAAACAACAAAAATAATGGTTACAGTGAGTCAGGACATAAATTTGTAAGCTAAAATTTTAGAAACAATTTTGAAGGCAATCAGGAAATATTAATAATATAGAGTCAGACACCATGCCAAAACTTTATTATATACAGCATGATTTGTGTAAAAGTTGAAACAGCACCATCAAGTTGATACTCTTGTCCTGATTTTATGGGAAATAAAAACAGACTCCAACAACTTGTGTCTTTGATGTTACAGAAAATAAAAGAAATACTGAAGACACTATTCAGAAGGAGAAATTATGACTTTAAAATTCCAAAGACCACGTAATTTTCCACTGTATGACTCATAGCCTTCTCCTAACAGTAGATGTTTACAGAGAAACATACTTGTCTACTGTTACCCTTTTCCCAGTTGCCCTTATTAGATGGCTTCCCAGAAGATCTTTTGAATTCTCAAAACTCCAGTCAGCTATCTCACCATCTCTGTGTGAACAGCTCACTACTCATATTGACAAATTACTCTGAATTATGTTTGGTTTGTCAAAGCTCAATGACAGAATGAGGTCCATGATCTCTTTCCAAATCTAGACATCAATTTAATCTTTGGATGTGGGTGGATTCCTGAATAATATTTTGATCCTGTGGGAGGCAAAGTCACTTACACTCCCAGTGCAATGATGTTCTGTTTTTGTTGTTTCTATTCCCTCTACTTTTCCTTTGTTGGTTCCTTTATTTATTTTGAAAGTTCAAAAATCCTGACACCTGAAAAGTTCATCTTTACTTTTGGTCCATTGCATGAAAGCAGTAAAGACACAGAGTCTGGAGCTTCTAGAGTCGGGATCTTTGTTCTACTGGGTCTACCATATACTCTTTGTGTGACTTTGAGCAAGTTACCTCTCTTTGACTCAGCTTCCTCATCTGTACAATGGAGTTATAGAGACATATGTAACTCTTCATATTAGTAAGAATGAAACTAACTAATCATGTCAGGAGAGGGCCTGACACATAGTCAACACCAGTCTTGTTAAGGCATTAACTCTCTTTACAGCAGACCCCATGTTTCTCTTTTTCCAAAAATGTGTTCCTATTGGACATCAAATTCTCAGTTCATTTTTATGTTTTAATCAATTATTTTCCTCGATTTGGGGCAGATTTTTCTCATTCCTCATTTTTCTGTGATATGCCCCCCATTTTTTATATCCTTCCAGAAAGAAGTCACTTAAAATTTCAAACCACCAAATACATAGAAGAAATGAGAACTATTATAAGTTCAAACTCAGGAAGAGCAGATCCATTCCACAATACATGTCTTTTAACAGAGCTGAAATAATCAACTTTGCTTGTCTTGCTTGAGTTCTTACTTTCTGTCCAAATTGCTAGAAAAGGAAAGCAGACAATTAAAAGATAAATGTTTATCTCACTTCTTAGCATCCTTATAATCCTAAGAGGTTCACATTGCTACCTAGATCCAACTGTGTCTATATTCTAGAAATAAAATGTTGTACCTGGTCTGCAATAGTTCTTGAAAGTTTCATATAATCACAAGTATAATTCAAACAGGCTTACCAGTTAACACAGTGGTAAAAAGAATATGCCCACCAATGCAGGCAATGCAAGAGAAGTGAGGTTGATCACTGGAGTAGAAAATGGCAACCCACTCCAGTATTCTCACCTGGAAAATTCCATGGACAATGGAGCCTGGAGAGTTATAGTCCATGGGGTCACAGAGAGACAGACATGACTGAGCATACATGCACACATCCATATTCAAATATTTGTTTGGTTGTATCTTCTTTGTTTCTTTGAAACACGCACCATATATTAATGCTACGATACTCTGAGGGATGCAGAGATATTTTTTTTTTTAATTCTTATGTATTCACAGAATTTTAAATACCCAGAAGCTAACTCAATCTTTCATGACCATAATTATCAAAAAGACAGTTATACCAAACATATTTATTCTGCACAAAAGAACAGACTATAAACACTATGAATTTATAGTAATTGACATCTTAGGGAAATCAAACTGTCAAGAAGCTCAAGTTATGATTTAACATGTAGTATATAATTAGGGTTTCCCTGGTGGCCCAGACAGTAAAGAATCCTCCTGCAATGCAGGAGAACTGGGTTAGACCCCTAGATCTCTGGATTGGGAATATCCCCTGGAGGAGGGCATGGCAACCCACTCCAGTATTCCTATTTGGAGAATCCCCATGGAAAAAGAAGCCTGGTGGGCTACCATCCTGATGGGTCACACAGAGCTGGACATGACTGAGTTGACTAAATACATATAATTACTACTGCTAGGTTTTGTTTTTCTTTTCTTAGAAAAGGAGATACCCTTATTACTCAGAATCAAAATATGTTGCTATTTTTAAATGTCTGTAAATCATGTATATGGTTATTCTGTTTATTTCATAATACCCAGTTTTTTAATATCAGATATTATTGATGGAAAATAAACATTGAGATTTCTCATCACTTAGTTTCTTCAGAAACTAGCTTTACATGCTATAATGTTAATATTAATGTGTGTATGTTCAGTCACTCAGTCGTGTCCTACTCTTTGTGACCCTGTGGCCTGCAACACACCAGGTTTCCCTGTCCCTCATCATCTCCTGGAGTTTGCCCAAGTTCATGTCCACTGAGTTGGTGATGCTCTCTAACCATCTTATCTTCTGCTGCCCCTTCTCCTTTTGCCTTCAATCTTGCCCAGCATCAGAGTTTTTTCCATTGAGTCCACTCTTCACATAAGGTGGCCAAAGTATTGAGGCTTCAGCTTCAGCATCAGTCCTCCAGTGAATATTCAGAGTTGATTTCCTTTAGGATTGATTATTTTGATCTCCTTGGTATCCAAGGGACTCTCAGGAGTCTTCTCTAGCCCCACAATACAAAAGCATCTATTCTTCAGTGCTCAGCCTTCTTTATGGTTCAACTCTCACATCTGTATATGACTACTGGAAAAACCAGTTAATATTAATAGCACACTTATATATTATAATCATTACAAGGACATGGAAGCCTGGCATGCTGCAGTCCATGGGGTTGCAAAGAGTTGGACACAACTGAGCGACTGAACAACAACAAATTACAAGAATAGTCTTCAAAAATAGCATATTTTATTGTCTTGGAACATTCAGGCTGCTGTAACAAAAATACCGTAGAGTAACTTACCAACAACAAATAAGTATTTCCCACACTTCTGGAGGCTGGGAAGCCTGAGATAAAGGCACCACAGATTCAGGGTCTGGTGAGGGCTCTATCCCCGGTGCACACATGACTGTCTTCTCACTGTCCTCACATGGTGGAAGCGACAAGGGGCTTCCTAGGGTCTCATTCATAAGGACATTAATCCCGTTGATGAGGGCTAATGACCTCCATAAAACCCCACCTCCAAATTCTATCACATTGGGTGTTAGGATTTTAACATATGAATTTAAGAGGAATGCAAACATTCAATCCATAGCACATATCAACAACAACAAAAAAATGTCTAAATAAAACACATGCACTACTTATACTTTATATGTGTTCAAATAATCAATATGGGCATAGTAGTTTCTCAATTTTGAATACCAAATTTTTTTGTAAATGTGAGCTGCAGTGCACAGGGTTACAGAGAGTCAGACATGACTGAAGCGGCTTGGTGTATGATGTGGTAGAAAACGCAAACTGACTGGCTGTATATAATACATAGAAATGTGGTTATAGACTACTTGTTACTATTGAGGCAGACTAATAGCTGTCAACTTACAGCTATCCTTTTTAATAGTGGGCTCCAATTTTACCTAAAAATACAAATCCCTAAAATGAAAAATGTTTATCCTGTTCTTTCATGTACCTGGATATAATCAAATGACTAAGTTCTGGCCATTTAGAGTAAATATAAATGATATGACAAGCTTACCAAAAAAGTTTGTAAAGGAGTGTGCTTGTCTTTTTCCTTTTATCTTTCCTGATGTCCAGAATGTAGAGGTAATGGCTGGAGCATAAGAAATCACTTGAGATGATAAGGTAAATTTAGGAAAGAAAATAGTTTATAGCAAAGCAACAAGATAGAAACAAGTATCACTGATTTGGAATACCATACTAACTAATTCTGGAATTCTTTATATTTCCATTATCAACAGGATATGTAAAATAATTTTGGCATATTGATAGAATGGAATCATGAACAGCAATAAAAATGAATAAACTACAACTATGTGTAAACATGAGCTTTATTCACTAACGTTATATTGAACAAAAAAGTATAATATTATCTGAGCTAATTTCATATATAATTTCTAGAGCATTCAAAATATAAAAGAAGTAGGATTACTAACATATAAATACAAAAAACTAAATATGATAATTACAAAAATGTAGAAAGAAGAGTTTCATTTAAAAGTAACACATAGTAAGTAACAAAAAACCTGATACAATTATTAAAAACAAATAGATATATTTTGCAAAATCATTTTTTACAAAAGTCAGAGATTTGTGGAGACAAGAAGAGTAAAACTAGAATTCCAGATACAGAAGAGCCATTCATAAGTCAGATTATGTCCACAGGCTGTTTTCATGCCTTGTAGCCTTAACCACTGTGGTACCCAAGTGGTGAGGATAAAGCGTAGCCCTGGCAGACAGCCTTTAACAGAGGAAAGGAGAAACACACTGTAGTTTATTGCATGGGGCTTAAATGACACATTAGAAACTAAAAGAACTCTAAAGGAATAGCCAGTTTTCTCTATAGAGCACGTGGTATTTCTCAGGAAAGTAGGAGACTAGGGGAGAAATGAAAAGTTTTTAAAAGGGAGAAATACCTCAAATCCCACAATGTGTAGGAGAAATGTTACACAGAAGGTAAAAGCCTACCATAAATGTATAACTGATATCCTCTTTTTTTTTTTTCCAAACTCATAAGAGCACTTTTTATTTGAGGCAAAGAAAAGCCTAGCTGAAAGGATTACAGTTCCAAGCAATCAAAACCCCACTGTTAGAGGCACTATTCTGATTTTGTGAATTCAATTTAGAAAAGAGTATTTGGGTTGCATGTTCCCCAGATCCCCAGACTAGAAGAGCAAACGAAAACTGAAGAGACTTCTACTAATCTACTGATTCTGCTCTTTGGACCCGACACCAAGCTGGCCGAGCCCTCGCGGGTTTGTCTAGAAGTTGCTGACCCACCACTGATATCCTCTTAATATGTAAACTATCATTTGAAGTAAGCTGGGAAGGAAGACTAAAGAACCCAGCCAATAACCCACAAAAAGGCAGAAGCAACTTTTCTTCAGACATACAGGGCTGAGAATAAAGAGACCAACCAAACTTTCAGTCAAAATCTTGATGGCCATAGCTGGGGAGGGACTGAGAGAAGAGAGAAGAGTTGTATTACTCAAAGGGCAAAAAAACATAAACCTAGCCCAATCTATATGGTACCCTCCATGGTTCTTTTAAATATTACCTTGAAAACAATCAAAATGTTCTAGCTTTTTAAAGTGCAAGATAATGTGGCCAGTAATTTTGTTTTAAAAAATGAATAATTAAATTGACTTGTAGATGACCTATTTTTTATATTGAATAGTGAAAAGTTTAATGTATTATTATTGATATATGCAAGACAATGAAAAACAGACCAAATGGACAAAAGATGGAAATTTTAACAGACATCCATATGAAAGAATCAAATGGATGCTCTAGAAATCTTAATATGAATGAAAAAAATAGAACCCAAATTTGTGCTTTGAATACACACCTTTTTGAGGTTAATTTGTGCTTTTATTTACAAGTATAACTTAATTACAGTGACCTGCAAACGTTTTTGATCAAAAAAATGCATTTTATATCACAGTACAATAAACACACACATTTATATAATATGTATACATATATAAGTGAAACAAACAAAAGTTTTGCCAAAAATATCTACCCTGAGTGGCATTTTTTAGAATTTTATTAAATTGGAGGATAATTGCTTTACAAAGTTGTGTTGGTTTCTGCCATATAATAACTCAAGTCAGCCATATGTATATATGTACATATATGCATATATATGACTTCCCTGGTGACTCAGATGGTAAGGTATCTGCCTACAATGTGGGAGACCCAGGTTTAATCCCTGAGTTGGGAATATCTCCTGGAGAAGGAAATGGCAATCCACTATAGTATTCTTGCCTGGAAAATCCCATGGACAAAGGAGCCTGGTAGGCTACTGCCCATGGGGTCGCAGAGTTGGACACAATTGAGCAACTTCACTTTCTTTCTTTCTATACATGTATATATGTATCCCCTAACTTCTGAGTCTTCCTCCCATCCCCATCATCCCAGCCCTGTAGGCCATCACAGAGCACCAAGTTGGGCTTCCTATATTACACAGCAGCTTTAAATGCAAAAACACAGATAGTTTTAAAACAACATTATGGGAAATGGTGTACCATATAATTATGTAAAAATAGCATGAACAAAAAGGACTGATTTAGCTGTATTCATATCAGACAAAATAAATTTCAATCCAAAGGATGTTACAAAAGATAATGATGAACATGATCAGTCCTCCAGGATGGCATAATAATATAAATATATAGCACCTCATAATATAACATACAAATTTCTCAAGAGGCAGATCAGGTGGTCTGGTATTCCCATCTCTTGAAGAATTTTCCACAGTTTATTGTGATCCACACAGTCAAAGGCTTTGGCATAGTCAATAAAACAGAAGTAGACGTTTTTCTGGAACTTTCTTGCTTTTTCAATGACCCAATGGATGTTGGCAATTTGATCTCTGGTTCCTCTGCCTTTTCTAAATCCTGCTTGAACATCTGGAATTTCACAGTTCACCTACTGTTGAAGCCTGGCTTGGAGAATTTTGAGCATTACTTTGCTAGTATGTAATATGAGTGCAAGTATGTGGTAGTTTGAACATTCTTTGGCATTGCCTTTCTTTGGGACTGGAATGAAAACTGACCTTTTCCAGTCCTGTGGCCACTGCTGAGTTTCCCAAATTTGCTGACATATTGAGTGCAGCACTTTTACAGCATCATTTTTTAGAATTTGAAATAGCTCAACTGGAATTCCATCACCTCCACTAGCTCTGTTGGCAGTAATGCTTCCTAAGACCCATTTGACTTTGTATTCCAAGATGTCTGGCTCTAGGTAAGTGATCATATCATCATGATTATCTGGGTTGTAAAGATCATTTTTGTATAGTTCTTCTGTGTATTCTTGCCACATGGAACAACAGATGGGTTATAAATAGGGAAAGGAGTATGTCAAGGCTGTATATTGTCACCCTGCTTATTTAACTTATATGCAGAGTACATCATGAGAAACGCTGGGCTGGAAGAAGCACAAGCTGGAATCAAGATTGCCAGGAGAAATATCAATAACCACAGATGTGCAGATGACACCACCCTTATGACAGGAACTCAAAAGCCTCTTGATGAAAGTGAAAGAGAAGAGTGAAAAAGTTGGCTTAAAATCAACATTCAGAAAACGAAGATAATGGCATCTGGTCCCATCACTTCATGGGAAATAGATGGGGAAACAGTGGAACGGTGTCAAACTTTATCTTTTGGGGCTCCAAAATCACTGCAGATGGTGACTGCAGCCATGAAATTAAAAGACGCTTATTCCTTGGAAGAAAAGTTATGACCAACCTAGATAGCATATTGAAAAGCAGAGACATTACTTTGCCAACAAAGGTCCATTTAGTCAAGGCTATGGTTTTTCCAGTGGTCATGTATGGATGCAAGAGTTGGACTGTGAAGAAAGCAGAGTGCCGAAGAATTGATGCTTTTGAACTGTGGTATTGGAGAAGACTCTTGAGAGTCCCTTGGACTGCAAGGAGATCCAACCCGTCCATTCTAAAGGAGATCAGCCCTGGGTGTTCTTTGGAAGGAATGATGCTAAAGCTGAAACTCCAGTACTTTGGCCACCTCATGTGAAGAGTTGACTCATTGGAAAAGACTCTGATGCTGGGAAGGATTGGGGGCAGGAGGAAAAGGGGACGACAGAGGATGAGATGGCTGGATGACATCACCAACTCCATGGTCGTGAGTTTGAGTGAACTCAGGGAGATGGCGATGGACAGGGAGGCCTGGCATGCTGCGATTCATAGAGTTGCAAAAGTCGGACACGACTGAGCCCCTGAACTGAACTGAACTGAATCAAAATAATGAAAAATTTTAACAAAAATTAACCTTAAATGGCATATAAATGGATTGGGGAAAGGGATAAAATAAAGTAGTTTAATTGCTTAAAACCAAGTGTTTTAGTCACTCAGTTGTGTCCCAGTCTTTGTGACTCCTTGGACTGAGCCCTCCAGGTTCCTCTGTCCAGGGAATTCTCCAGGCAAGAATACTGGAGTGGGTAGCCATTCCCTTTTCCAGGGGATCTTCCCAACCCAGGGATCCAACCTGAGTCTCCTTCAATGCAGGCAGATTCTTTTCATCTAAGCCAACAGGGAAGCCCATTCTTTATATTGAAAAATGTATGTTATATTTTGAAAAAATGAAGCTAAATATGGGGAAAAGATTTCTAAATATTTTTAAAGTTATTTCCATGAGAATCAGTATGTAGACTGCTGTATATGACCACTTGAAAGAAAAAGGCCTTCATTTTGATAAAATAGTTAATTTTTTAAATGAGGTCTTTGCCTCCCTATACATTATTTCTTGCCTTTTCTTTTTGCTTTGCTGTAGTTGTAACTCAGTGGCACAGACACCATGCTATTTATGGTTATTTCAAGCATCGGTCACATGAACACTGCTCTCGTATACATGAACTACCTTGTACGTACTTCTTAGGTAATGTGTTACCTACTTGTGTTATGCTTTGAGCTAAAGGTTATGATTGGTTTCAGATGTTTTTATCATTTTGAACCTGAGGTTCACAGTGCAAGGGGATGACATGGATGGCTGAGTCGGGTAGCTGTCAGACTTTATGGAATACTGGGTCTACTCTCCTAAATTTCATAAAATGTGCCCATTCCTCCAAGTCAGTGTTCTATGTCTCTCCCATGTTGCAAAATATTTGAACTTCAAATTGTTCCCACAAGTCTTTAGAATCTACTAAAAGACTATGTTCCCCCTAGCAGTTCTTACTTCTCTTGCAGGATTTTGGCACTGGTTATAAACTTGAGACATGAGTCTCAGTGAACTCCGGGAGTTGGTGATGGACAGGGAAGCCTGGCGTGCTGCGATTCATGGGTTCGCAAAGAATCGGACATGACTGAGCGACTGAACTGATCTGATATGATAAACTTGTACTCCAAAAAATTTTACTAAGCTACTTGCTGGCTACCTCTTTTCAACTTTGTTCAAATTAAAGGTTTGAGAAGCAATAGTAGGAATTTCGTTAATTCCCTGACTTTATCTACTTTCATATCTAGAAGGTAGAGACAGAATGAGAAGTTGTGCCATAGCATTCTTTAATTTTCTCTTTGTTTGAGAAAACTACTTTGGCTGCTAATTTTTAGCATGGCCTGATGACTGAAGATTTATTCTTTCTTCCTTTTGTTTTTATTGCTGCTTTTGCTCTTGCTTCTATTTCTAGGTTTCACTACCCATTATTTTTCTTTTACTATTAAATTCTGAAATAAATTCATCATTCTGCAACCTTTCTGTAGAAATGAAACATTTTTTAAAATCTAAGCTACTAAATATTATTTAAGTATCTAAAAGTCGACAAGGGATATGACTAGTTATTAAATCAGTTCAGTTCAGTTCAGTCACTCAGTCCTGTCCAACTCTTTGCAACCTCATAGACTGCAGCATGCCAGGCTTCCCTGACCATCAACAGCTCCCAGTACTTGATCAAACTCATGTCCATCGAGTCGGTGATGCCATCCAACCATCTCATCCTCTGTCAGCCCCTTCTCCTCTTGCCTTTAATCTTTCCCAGCATCAGAGTCTTTTCCAATGAGTCAGTTCTTCACATCAGGTGGCCAAAGTATTGGAGTTTCAACTTCAGCATCACTCCCTCCAATGAATATTCAGGATTGATTTCCTTTAGGATTGACTGGTTTGAACTCCTTGCAGTCCAAGGGATTCTCAAGAGTCTTCTCCAACACCACATTTCAAAAGCAACATTTCTTTGGCGTTAAGCTTTCTTTATAGTCCAGCTCTCACATCCATACATGACTACTGGAAAAGCCATAGCTTTGACTAGACAGACCTTTGTTGGTAAAGTAGTGATTCTGCTTTATAATAATGCGCTGCAGGATTGACACAGTTTTTCTCCCAAGGAGCAAGCGTCTATTAATTTCATGGTTGCAGTCACCTGCAGTTGCAGGTTGCAGTCATCATCTGCAGTGATTTTGGAGCCCAAGAAAATAAAGTCTCTCACTGTTTCTATTGTTTGCCAATCTATTTGCATGAAGTGATGGGATCAGATGCCATGATCTTTGTTTTCTGAATGTTGAGTTTAAGCCAGTTTTTTCACTCTCCTCTTTCACTTTCATCAAAGGCTTTTTAGTTCTTCACTTTCTGCCATTAGGGTGATGTCATCTGCATGTCTTAGGTTATTGATATTTCTCCCAGCAATCTTGATTCCAGCTTCTGCTTCATCCAGCTCAGCATTTCGCATGATGTACTCTGCATATAAGTTAAATAAGCAGGATGACAATATACAACCTCAACATACTCCTTTCCCAGTTTGGAACCAGTCTATTGTTCCGTGTCCAGTTCTAACTGTTACTTCTTGACCTGCATACAGGTTTCACAGGAGGCAGGTAAGGTGGTCTAGTACTCGCATCTCTTGAAGAATTTTCCACAGTTTGTTGTGACCCATGCAGTGAAAGGCTTTGGCATAGTCAATAAAGCAGAAATAGATGTTTTTCTGGAACTCTCTTGCTTTTTCGATGATCCAACGGATGTTGGCTATTTGATCTCTGGTTCCTCTGCCTTTTCTAAATCCAGTTTGAACACCTGGAAGTTTTCAGTTCACTTATTGTTGAAGCCTAGTTTGGAGAATTTTGAGCATTACTTTGCTAGCGATATAAAAAAGTTATTGTATATTTGTCATAATTGGAAGGAATTTCTTCTCTAACTACGGTTTGAGTTAGGCTTGGTTTAGTTCCATTCTATTTGGCTTATTCAAATTTAGATACACTTGATAATTAATAAAGACACTGGGGGAGGAGAGGGTGAGATGTATGGAAAGAGTAACATGGAAACTTACATTACCATATGTAAAAGAGATGGCCAATGGAAATTTGCCCTTTGGCTTAGGAAACTCAGACAGAGGCTCTGTATCAATCTAGAGGGGTGGGATGGGGAGAGAGATGGGAGGGAGGTTCAAAAGGCAGGGGATATATGTGTCCTTCTGGTTGATTCATGTTGAGGTTTGACAGAAAGCAACAAAATTCTGTAAAGCAATTGTCCTTCAATTAAAAAATAAACACATTGAAACAATACATGAGGAGTATTGTGCACTGCACAACAAAGCATATCATCGGTCGAGGTATCGTGGACTATATGGAAGTGGCTTGGAGTTATCTGTGTGTGTGTGTGTGTGTGTGTTAGTCACTCAGTCGTGTCTGACTCTTTGAAACCCCATGAACTGTATAGCCTGCCAGGCATCTCTCTCCGTGGGATTTCCCAGGCAAGCATACTTTAGTGGGTTGCCATTCCCTTTGCTAAAAGATCTTCCCAACCCAGGAATCGAATCCAGGTCTCCTGCATTAGCAAGCAGAATATTTACCATCTGTTCCATCTCTATATATGCCTAAGTAATTGCTGGTCACCCCACCGGAGGCATGATTCTGGTAGCACTCTTACTGCTCCCTGTGCCAAATTACCCAGAATCATGATCTGAAAGTTCAAGGCCAGAGGTCATAATGCATGGTGAGATATCTAATTCAGTGTTTTTAGTTTTGAAATCTGTCTTTTATCAAGTGAACCTCAAAATTCTCTCTGCTTTAGGTTTTGCAAAACCTGGAACTGTTCTTGTTGTTTAGTTGCTAAGTCCTGCCTAACTCTCTTGCAAGCCCATGGATTGTAGCCTGCCAGGCTCCTTTTGTCCCAGGCAAAAATACTGAAGTGGATTGCCATTTCCTCCTCCAGGGGATCTTACTGACCCAGGGATTGAGCCCATGTCTCCTGCATTCACATGTGTAGTCTTTATCACTGAGCCACCAGGGAAGCCCAAAACCGTCCATAAGTGTGGCCTAATTGTTTTGCCTTCAGTCTCAATTCAAATCCAATTTTACAATATATTGTCCATGGAGACTTGGGCAGCACCCTTAATTCATCTAAGATTTAATTTTCTCATCTGCAAAATAAAGATCAAATGATCAAACCACAGGATTAAAGAGACTTCTAATGCTTAGATTAATGCCTTTCAACATGAAGCAATTGAAAATTACAGTTACTCTAACTATTACTACACAGATAAAGAACACTGGTACATATGATGACTGATCCTAACCTTGTGTACTCTCATTACTTTCTTCCTTAGTTTCTCCTGTTGTGATATGATTTCTTTAAAACTTTGAAAATAGCCATTCATATCCCTGTGCATTAAAGTTCAATAATTTCTTTTCAGAGTTAGATTAAGAAAAGTACATGATATTATCAGGAAACTACTTCAGAATTCCACCTAATATAGAGCAAGGATAAACCTTGTTAACTTGGATATGTAAAAAATGTCATCTGTTCCAACTGGTATTCTCAGAATATTTGTTCTACTTTAGATAATTAATCTAGAAGAAAAGTGTTTCTATTAATAAAATCAGCATACAAATAGAGATGTGTTCATTCATTTTCCGTGGCTGAGACAGGGTCAAATATCTGAAAAGACTTAGAAACATATTTCCTATCCTTTTGCATGATTTATCCTCTCCTGAGTGTTAGTGTGCAATTAAAGTGCTCCAATATTGTAAAGTCTATTATTCTATTAAAGACTTTTAAATTCTAACTATAAAATAAATTATTCGTTTCTGATAGTTGGACTACTCAACACATTATTGGCTTTCAAAATTTTAATTACATGTAGAATGTTTATGGATCATCTCTTTCAATGAGGCTAATTTGAATTTTGGAAACTATATTAGAATTTGCATACTGAAATCTGGCAAAGAGTTGTTCAAAATATTTGCTGAAGGAATGGATGATTTAATGCCTAGAAGAATATACATATGGAATAAATCGATTTAGATATATTTTTCCATTAAATTGTATAAAATGAAAATTTTACTCTCCCACACTTCTGTGTCAAATATTTGGTTCAGATGTGCTTTTCTGCTTCCATTTTATGAAGGATTTCAGACCTATTTTTACTCTAAAAGAGAATTATGCAAATCACATTTAATCACTCAATAAAATAGTTCTGAATGAAGTGTTTCCAGTTATCCACAATTAGTTTGATAGCTGAGGTTATTAAACCAGTTTTCATGCTTATTTCATCTTGTAATTTTATTCATTCATTTGCAATTTTGACATTTGCATAGTAATTATAGGGGAGGAAAATTATTTACAATATATTGAAATACTCATAGATAAAATAATTTCTTACTACTGTCTGTATTTGCCTCAAAAATAGACAGACAAACAAAACTTCTCTGGATAATTTTAATTAGTGTCTTTTGAGGCACAAATGTCTAATTCAGAGAGGCTTTGGTACAAAAAAATTGGAAAAATAATTGGTCCTTTATTTTGTTAAACTTAAGACATTTTATGAGTTTAGCCATAAATTAGAGCACCTGGATCTCTATAATTGTCCCATAACTGATGCAAGTGGAGATTTCCCACAACCTTTACAGAGAAAATGAAAATAAATAAGTTTTACTCTTGGATATGTGAAGCAAGAACTTCCAGATGTTCAAGCTGGATTTAGAAAAGGCAGAGGAACCAGAGATCAAATTGCCAACATCCGTCGGATCATAGAAAGAGCAAGCGAATTCCAGAAGAACAACTACTTATGCTTCGTTGACTATATTAAAGCCTTTGACTTAGTGGATCACAACAAACTGTGGAAAATTCTTTAAGAGATGGGAATACCAGACCACCTTACCTGCCTCCTGAGAAAGCCTGTTTGCAGGTCAAGAAGCAACAGTTAAAGCCAGAAATGGAACAACTGGTTCCAAATTGGGAAAGGAGTATGTCAAGGCCGTATATTGTCACCCTGCTTATTTAACTTCTATGCAGAGTACATCATACTAAATGCTAGGTTGTATAAAGCAGAAGCTGGATCAAGATTGCTGGTAGAAATATCAGTAACCTCAGATATGCAGATGACACCATCCTTATGGCAGAAAGCAAAGAGCAACAAAAGAGCCCCTTGATGAAAGTGAAAGAGGAGAGTGAAAAAGTTGGCTTAAAACTCAGCATTCAGAAAACTAAGATCACGGCATCCAGTCCTATCACTTCATGGCAAATAGATGGGCAAACAATGGAAACAGTGAGAGACTTTATTTTTCTGGCCTCCAAAATCACTGCAGATGGTGACTGAAACCATGAAATTAAAAGACACTTGCTCCTTGGAAGAAAAACCTTGACAAACATAGACAGAGTATTTAAAAGGAGAGACAGTACTTTGCCAACAAAGGTCCATCTAGTCAAAGCTATAACTTTTCCAGTAGTCATGTATGGATGTGAGAGCTGGACTATACAGAAAGCTGAGCGCTGAAGAATTGATGCTTTTGAACTGTGGTGTTGGAGAAGACTCTTGAGAGTCCCTTGGACTGCAAGGAGATCAAACCAGTCAATCCTAAAGGAAATCAGTACTGAATATTCATTGGTGGGACTAATTCTGAAGCTGAAGCTCCAATACTTTGGCCACCAGATGAGAAGAACTGACTCATTGGAAAAGACCTTGATGCTGGGAAAGATTAAAGGCAAGAGGAAAAGGGGCTGACAGAGGATGAGATGGCTGGATTGCATCCCCGACTCGATGAACATGAGCTTGAGCAAGCTCTGGGAGGTGAAGAAGGACAGGGAAGCCTGGCGTGCTGCAGTCCATGGGGTTGCAAAGAGTCAGGCATGACTGAGTGACTGAACAACAACAAACTAATGTTTGAGTATTCTAATGTTATTTCATCATTTTTCCCCATCACCATCTTCACACACACACACACATGCATTCACACATATACACAAACTCTAAGACTAAAAAATTCCCTTCCTCTTTGCTTTCAAAATTTAAATTTTCCAGTCATATGTATACTTTCCTTAAATAACTTTTCTTTCTCTATATATCATTCATGCTTTGATTCTGGGATATTCACTTACTTTTGTTCTTGTTCAGCCACTAAGTCATGTTGGACTCTTTTCAACCCCATGAACTGCAACACGCTAGGCTCCTCTATTCTCCAATATCTTCCAGAGTTTGCTCAAATTCACATCCTTTGAGTCAGGGATGCTATCTAACCATCTCATCCTCTGCTGCCCCTTCTCCTTTTGCCTTCAATATTTCCTAGTATCAGGGTCTTTTCCAATGAGTTGGCTGTGATCAGGTGGCCAAAGCGTTAGAGCATCAGCTTCAGCATCAGTACTTCCAATGAATATTCAGGGTTGATCTCCTTTAGGATTGACTAGTTGGATCTTCTAGCAGTCCAAGGGACTCTCAAGTCTCTCCAGCATCACTCACTTAGGTAATATATTTTATTTAAATACATTTAACCAGGTTTCTAAAAAGAGAAAGCCTCGATAAGTACTTGTCATTCTGGGAGTGTCTCAGCCCTCATAACATTTTAAATATGTGCCATCTTTATCTTCTCTCTTTTCTTTTTCTTTTTTTTAATTTTATTGTATTTTTTAACTTTACAATATTGTATTGGTTTTGCCATATATCAACATGTATCTTCTCTCTTAATCCATACAGATAAGAATGCAGGGGGAGAGTTGTCCCTCTGAATTCTCAGCAGAAATCTGAGGTAGAGAAGGGCTTTCTCCAGAGGAATATGTTAACATTGTCTTTTAACAAATGAATAAACTCAGAAATATTCAAGAGATACACAATGTTTTTAAGAAAATTTTATTGGTTTGGACTGTGAAAAAGCAGACATATCTCAAATGAAAATAGGTCTTGGAACCCCAAACTTCTACAGACAGAGAGCAGTGTAAGAAACCTACTACTACAGACTAAATATTTGTGTCCCCCCCAATTTTTAAGTTGAAACTTAATTTTCAACATGATGGCATTTGAAGATAGCAACAGGAGGTGATTAGATTATGAAGGTATATCTCTCATGAATGGATTAGTGCCCTTATAAAAGAAACCCCCCAAATTTCTCTTGCCACATCCACCATGTGAGGATGCAGCAAGAAGACAGCAAATTGTGAATCAGGAATCAGGCTTTCACCAGACATTAAAGCTGACAAATCTTGATCGTGGAATTCCCAGTCCCCAGGACAGTGAAAAATAAATTTCTGCTGTTGATAAGCTATCTGGTCCATGATGTTCTATTATACATTGCAGCTCTACTGTACTATGATATCAGTGAAATAAAATTCACATTATAAAACAAGAAAATCTTAACCAGATATCCCCATGACAGAAATATTTGCTCAAACATAAAGATAAATTTTTCTTCTTTTGGCACCAGACATCAGTCTCCCTAGAAGATAACATTCTTTTCTCAATCCTGTAAGGGGTCATGATGATGCACCACTTGTCTTGTATATCTTTGGTGAATTTTATGTACAATGCCAGTATATCATTTCCCTTAAAGAGAAAAATAGAACATACTGTGTCAGATGGCTTGGGGATGTATTAGACTTCACCTAATAAAAGTCCGACTCTGTGCGACCCCATAGATGGAAGCCCACCAGGCTCCCCCATCCTTGGGATTCTCCAGGTAAGAATACTGGAGTGGGTTGCCATTTCCTTCTCCAATGCATGAAAGTGAAAAGTGAAAGGGAAGTTGCTCAGTCTTGTCCAACTCTTAGCGACCACATGGACTACAGCCGACCAGGCTCCTCCATCCATGGGATTTTCCAGGCAAGAGTACTGGAGTGGAGTGCCATTGCCTTCTCCGAATAAAAGTTTTTAGCTTAAATACGTACTTACATGGTTATTGGTGTTCCCTTGTAGCTCAGCTGGTAAAGAATCCACCTGTAATATGAGAAACCTGGTTTCTATCCTTGGGTTAGGAAGATCCCCTGGAGAAGGGAAAGGCTACCCACTCTAGTATTCTGGCCTAGAGAATTCCATGGACTCTATAGCCCATGTGGTTCCAAAGAGTAGGACACAACTGAACAACTTTCACTAATACGTGGTTATTAAACTTACTATAGATACGTTACCTGTAATCTACATATTTTACAAGTTATTGTGTCTTGCATTACCAAATGTGTGACTGAGCTACCAATAAAAATGATGATGCCTAGGCAACTTGAATCAATTGACCAAATGTATAATTCTATTAGATCAATAATTGTAATAGTGGAACTCTAGATATGGAAAGAAGCAACAAGAGGGTGCCTTTTCCTGAACATAACAGACTAGTAGGATAGGTGTGTCCAGAGGCCTTTGGCTACACTTAATTGAATAGCCTGAGTGGCCTATCATGAGGAGTTCTAGGGCCATGGGACAAATGTTTCCCAAATCTTGATCAAAATTAAGACCAAAAGGGAGGGAATTGTAAATAAGGAATGTTGCCCACCATTCAGCTCTACAAGAATCGTTACTGGTCAACACAGTTGCTGATCTATAACACACTCTGAAAGAAATTTGGGGTAATATAAGAATCCCCTCAAAATGAGATAAGAATCAGAATCACTTTGTGCTCTGGAAAAACTGCCACAGATAGTAAAGATTATCTGAAAAAAAAAAATTTATGAACCCAGTTTCTTACATCTTGCCATACTAAGAAAAGCACCTAAACCATTAACTAAGATAGCTGGCCCCCACAAATAGTAATGGCTTTCTACTAAGATGTGTAATTTAATGCATGTACCCCCTACCCCAAATCATACATACACTGACTTTCCCCTTTGCCACTTCAGAACAGTCCTCAGAGTTTCCCAAAAGACTTTCTTCTGAGTCATAATCTTTAGGTTGACTAGAATAAAATTCTTTCTTTCTTATATTGAATATTATTTTTTTGACTATACAAATATTACTCATTTATAAATGTGGGGTATCACTAATAGAAAAAACCCTAAGAGTTGAGAAGGTGGAACCCTAAAGGATGGAGCCAAGAGATATGAACTATTACCAAAGAGTAGCAGGACTGAGTCCTAATCAAGGCAGTACCAAGAAGTGCCAAATGCAGGTTTCAAAAATTGTTATAGAATAGCGACTCCTGTGTGTTTCTTGTGTTTCTCTTTTTTGGATGAGAATATTTATAGAATTATAGTAATTAATCCTACTCTTGTTCTATTACTGTAGCATAATATAATGACTGCACAACATCCAGGATGGCAGATAATTTATCTCCTTATTTTACAAATCTTTTGATCTAAAGGGAGTACACTTGATAAAACAATAAAGAACACATTTCCATGCCTGTTCTAGTTTAGATGGTGAGACTCTAGAGTTGGAGTTGATGTAATCAGATGAGACTTCGGGAGCCTTGGAAAAGGGTGAGAGTATTTTGTAGTCAAATGCTCTGCTACTGAGCTACACCCCCTCTGTGGGTGAGGGTATTTTCAACACGGGAAGATGTATATCACTGGAGTCCAGAGGGAAATCTATAATATTTTTCCTCCAAGAATAGTAGATCAGTTGACACTGATCTTAGTCTACCGATATTTACAAATGTGAGTAGTCTTCTCCTACACAGAATCATGGCTGGATGCCTAATGTAATCTAATAAACAAAAACCTTATTAAGACTATGGAAAGACCTGTACATGCAAATACAGTAATGTGTGATCAAGGCATGGAGGCTTCCATGTTGGTTACTCTTGATTCAGCCACTCTGGGAAAATGTGGCTTCTGTATACTGGTGAAGCTTGCTTGGAGAAGCCATTCATCAGCCATATAAATTAGACCCACCAGACATAGTTTTTCCTTTAAATAACATCAAACTCATAAGAAACTCTAAACCAGAATTTCTTCCACTGAATTATCGCTGAATTCATAACCCCTACACATTGTAAGAGATAATAAATGATTGTTGTTGCTTTGAGTCACTAAGAATACGATATAATAGACAATATTAGATAACTAACATAATTTCTTACACTGATGTCATTTATCAGATCAGATCAGTCACTCAGTCATGTCCGACTCTTTGCGACCCCATGAATCGCAACATGCCAGGCCTCCCTGTCCATCACCAACTCCCAGAGTTCACTGAGACTCACGTCCAACGAGTCAGTGATGCCATCCAGCCATCTCATCCTCTGTCATCCCCTTCTCCTCCTGCCCCCAATCCCTCCCAGCATCAGAGTCTTTTCCAATGAGTCAACTCTTCTCATGAGGTGGCCAAAGTACTGGAGTTTCAGCTTTAGCATCATTCCTTCCAAAGAAATCCCAGGGCTCATCTCCTTCAGAATGGACTGGCTGGATCTCCTTGCAGTCCAAGGGACTCTCAAGAGTCTTCTCCAACACCACAGTTCAAAAGCATCAATTCTTCGGCACTCAGCCTTCTTCACAGACCAACTCTCACATACATACATGACCACAGGAAAAACCATAGCCTTGACTAGATGAACCTTTGTTGGCAAAGTAATGTCTCTGCTTTTTAATATGCTATCTAGGTTGGTCATAACTTTCCTTCCAAGGAGTAAGCGTCTTTTAATTTCATGGCTGCAATCACCATCTGCAGTGATTTTGGAGCCCCAGAAAAATAAAGTCTGACACTGTTTCCACTGTTTCTCCATCTATTTCCCATGAAGTGATGAGACTGGATGCCATGATCTTCGTTTTCTGAATATTGATTTTAAGCCAGCTTTTTCACTCTCCACTTTCACTTTCATCAAGAGGCTTTTGAGTTCCTCTTTACTTTCTGCCATAAGGGTGGTGTCATCTGCATATCTGAGGTTATTGATATTTCTCCCAGCAATCTTAAATCCAGCTTGTGTTTCTTCCAGTCCAGCATTTCTCATGATGTACTCTGCATAGAAGTTGAATAAGCAGGGTAACAGTATACAGCCTTGACATACTCCTTTTCCTATTTGGAACCAGTCTGTTGTGCCATGTCCAGTTCTAACTGTTGCTTCCTGACCTGCATACAGATTTCTCAAGAGGCAGGTCAGGTGGTCTGGTATTCCCATCTCTTTCAGAATTTTCCACAGTTTATTGTGATCCATACAGTCAAAAGTTTGGTATAGTCAATAAAGCAGAAATAGATGTTTTTCTGGAACTCTCTTGCTTTTTCCATGATCCAGCGGATGTTGGCAATTTGATCTCTGGTTCCTCTGCCTTTTCTAAAACCAGTTTGAACATCAGGATGTCATTTATACAAAGTTTTAAAACATGTCAAAGGAAATTACAGGATTTAGAATTACAAGAGTACACGTTTTTAAGTAGCAAAAAAAAAAAAACTTTACATAAAAATAATCTAGTGGCTTTCTTTGTACACCAGGAGAATCATGTATTTTAAAACATTGTTACATATAACTATACATTTCAACAGGAATTTTAAGTAACATAAATCAAAGGGAAAGTGCAGTACAGGATAATATGCTTTATGATTGATGTATTTTAGAAACTGAGGGGAATTTTGCTGAAGGAGTAAGAGCCATATTTGGGACTTGAAAGAAAATAAAAGTTAAATAAGGAAAAAGGAAGGAAGAAGAAAGAGAGTTGAATTAAGTAAAAAAAGGAAATAAAGATATTATCTGCACAGATTAAAAGCACAGAGCCAAAAGAGAGTTTGGATCTTTGACCACATTCACTTAAAAGTTACTGAATGGAGGATGAATGCATACTTTTGAACCATAGTTTTCTCTGGATATACACCCAGGAATGGGATTACTGTGTCATATGGTGGCTCTATTTTTAGTATTTTAAGGAACCTCCATACTGTTCCGCATAGTGGCTGCATTCTCACCAACAGTGTAGAGGATTCCCTTTCCCCCAAACCTTCTCCAGCATTTATTGTTCATAGACTTTTTGATGATGGCTATTCTGACTGGTGTGAGGTGGGACCTCATTGTAGATTTGATTTGCATTTCTCCAATAATTAGCAATTTTGGGCATCTTCTCATGTGCCTCTTGACAATCTGTATATCTTCTTTGGAAAAGTGTCTATTTAGGTCCTCTGCCCATCTTTTTACTGGATTGTATTCTGTGATATTGATTGTGTGAGGAATCTAAAAAATGGATGCAAATTAACTTATTTACAAAATGTAAACAGGCTCACAGATCTAAAAAATAAACTTGTTACCAAAGGGGAAGGGAGGATGACAAATTAGGAGTCTGGGATTGACATAAACACTCTACCATATTTAAAATAGGTAACCAACAAGGACCTACTGCATAGCACAGTGACCTCTACTCAATATTCTATAATAAGTGAAATAGGAAAATAATTGAAAATTATACACACACACATATCTGATTGAAGTCAAAAGGAGAAATGGGCAGCAGAACACTAGATGGTTAGATAGCATCACCGACTCAATGGACATGAATCTGAGCAAACTCCAGGGGTTAATGGAGGGCAGAGGAGCCTGGCATGGTACATTCCATGCGGTCACGAGTTGAGCACGACTTAGTAACTGAACAACATTCAACAACAAAATATGTGTCTGAATCACTTTGTGGTATAACTGAAACTAGCACAGCCTTGCAAATCAATTGTAATCCAATATAAATAAAAATTTTAAAAGTTATTTAAAGATTTTAAACATAGGCATGGTAAGATCAGACATGCTTTAGAAAGAGGAAAACTGGAGTGAGAAGGATAGAGTTTGGGAGTGTAGCCTCCTGTTGAATAATTAGGAGATCTTGAATTAAAAATATAGCAGTAACCATGGAAAGTCTTCCCCATAATAGGTAATGGCAATTCTATTCTTCCAATTTCTGAAACCCCAAACTTGTGCATTCTTCACTGCTTTCCCTTATTTTTTCACACATCACATCCAATAGTTTGGCAAATTCAGTCAGCTTTTCTTTCAAAATACATCTCCAATACCTAAACATCGCCTCTGCCTCAGGGACTTTGTGACTTCTGTTCTTCTCCTTTCAGTGCTGGTCCACCAAATATTTGTAAGGCCGACTCACTTTTCTCCTCCAGCTCTTTACTCCTTTATAACATTTTCACAGAGGACTTTTCCAGGGCATCACATATAAAATTACAGATCTTCCAATTTTCTTTATCCTCCTTCCTTACCCTATTATTGTTCCTATGTACTACTCCATCTATTTTATTTAATTATGTTGCTTATAATGTTTCCCCATTCTTAGTGATGGGAGTTGGAAATTTGTATACAAAGATGAAGAAAAAAGAGAGACATATGGTGGACAGTCAATAAATATTTATGAATGGTGAATAAATAGATTAAGAAGATATTAATACTTTTTGTTACAATTGGCAATATGATTTTAAGAATAGCTCCCAAGTTTTGTCTGTGTTAGGACTCTCCAGGACCTCTGTCTACCATATACAAACTCCTTTTAGCCCTAAGTCCTGATGAGTCCAGTAAATTGATTCAGAACTAAATGTCAGGGGATGAAATATTCACACAATTTTCAGCTTCAAAGCTTAGCAACAATTCCATAAGTAGTTTTTAATAGTCATCTCTTCCTCCAAACCCAATATATTAACCTTTTATAATGATTTGACAATAGAAAGAATAAAAGGGGAGGAGGGTTTGAATTGAAATACCTGGGATTCTTATTCTATTTCTACTATAAATTAGGACTTTTAACTCCATTTAAAAGTTTCCACATCTCAAAAAATAAAAAGGCAAACAAAAATTAAATATATCTGCTCTAATTTGCAGATTACATTGCAAAGGAAAAAAGAGAGTTGTATAATATACTTATTTAAAACAGGAAAGGTTATACACTCTATGCACAAAAATTCTTTTAATGCTAAATTTCCAAGGAGTCTAACCCACTAATATTTCAAATATATAATTATAAATGAAGAATTTCCAGTCAGTTGTTATAATAATGTAAAAGTTCTCAGAAGTAAATTCTATGTAGTAGGAGTCAAATATGATAGCCCAAAACTTTTTTCTGATTATAAAACTACTTCTTAGTGATCTACACTGGTCATTAGTGTAAAATGCTTTGCTTATGTGAGCTCACTGTCTTCCCCTTAAAATCTCTGTAACCTTTAAAAGATTCTCTTTATGTATTTGTCAAAACTGAGAAATCTGAAAGAAAAAAAAATGTCCACACAGCCCAATTACAGATTACTGAAAAGGTCAGCAAGATGTCAATGTTACAGAGCAGTCTGGAAAATCTCATGAGAACTTTCAGCTGAAAGTTCAATTAAATTGCTGGGCTCCTGACTTGGAGGAATCAATCCCTCATAAGAATAAAGGGCAATAGCCACCCTGTGGGTAAAGAACACTGGTTGACTATCCTCCTGATGTAGAACAAAGGTAAGGGGAAAAGTGGTAGCAACAAACACAATGCTTCCGGCGATTAAAAGCCATTTGTTCTCTCATGTTTTTTCAACACTACCAGGTGCATTTGACTTGTAGTAAATACATTCTAGAAAAAGCTTCTGGTTTATCACAAAGGTCTTACAGTTTCATCAAATTTCATAATTTAAGAATTTTTAAAAATGATAATTAAAAGTATTTTTAGAAGTTTGTACCAGTACAAAACTCCAAGATACACTTGTTTTGTTTTCCTCTTAATAGTTTCAATTTATTTTGTACTTAGAGCACAAAATTTCAACATTTATAAGTCTTTGAGGAAATTTTGAATAACTCAAACATACGACCTAAAAATAAAAATATAACAAATATAGCTGTGTGAAGAATTCTAAAAGTAAAAGCACATGAACCTACTTTAAAATTATGAGATGACGTATAAAGTCCTAAGAATGCTTTTTGAACATCTTCTAATAATATTCACTGTAGCAGTTAGGTCTGAGGGCATTTTCATGGAAGTTATTATGTACTTTTTTGTGGTCTAGTCAAATATATCTAAAGATGTCTAGATCTTGAATATTCATTAAGTTAAAACAACTTTAGCAGTATATATATAAATTTAGTATTATTATTATATAATGAAAACCTGGAACAATCATAAATTGCTGGTTAGAAGCACTTTGGTAATAATTTGGCAATTTATTTTAAAGTTGAACGTTCATATACTGCATGACTCAGCAATTCTATTTCTAGATGCTAACTTGAGAAATAAAAGATTTTCTTTAAACTTGTATTAGAATGTTTATAGAAACTTTTTCACACGTGTGTGCTCAATTGGTAAGTCATGTCCAACTCTGTGACCCCATGGACTGTAGCCTGTAAGGCTCCTCCGTCCATTGGATTTTCCAGGCAAGAATACTGGAGTAGGTTGCCATTTACCACTCCAGGGGATCTTCCCAACCCATGAATTCAACCCCCATCTCTTGTGCCTCTTGCATTAGCAGGCAGGCAGATTGTTTACAAGAGTCACCTGGGAAGAAGACAACTTTTTCATAAATTAACATTATACAATAATGATATATTATTATACATTTATATGGTCTTCCCTGGTAGCTCAACTGGTAAAGAATCTGCCTGCAATGCTAGAGACCTGGGTTCAATCCCTGGGTTGGGAAGATCCCCTGGAGGAGGGCGTGGCAACCCACTCCAGTACCCTTGCCTGGAGAACCCCCATGGACAGAGGAGCCTGGAGGGCTACAGTCCATGGAGTTACAAAGAGTTGAACCTGACTGAGTGACTAAGCACAGCACACAGCATACATTAATATAATAGTATTACTATTAATGAATATTATATATATATTAGATTATTATTTGAAATGGATACAAGTGCATGACTGTGCTGTGTGATTAAATATAAAATGGACAGATATATGTGTGTTTAAATGAACCTGTCTTTGTGTAAATAGCAGTACGAACCCACATCCATGTATAGTGAGCCCACATGGACTCATATTGAATATATTAATTTGTGGTCTCATTTCTCAGTACCCCTAGAACATCTTTCATATTGAGTATTTTACTATATCTGCTGATTGCATTGTTTGGCAGAGTATGCACTCAAAGCTTCCTTACTGTAGAAAGTATTCTCAATAAATACAAGACTCCTCTAAACCACTATAGTTCTCCTCTGTGCTTAGGATTTGAATTGAGCCTGGCATACCTTTTAGAGAATGAAGTAGCAACCCACTCCAATATTCTTGCCTGCAAAATCCCCATGGACAGAGGAGCCTGGCGGGCTAGAGTCCATGGGGTCACAAAGAGTTGGACACGACTGAGCAGCTAAGCACAGCGCAGAGTGTCCCATAGAGTTTTCAAGGATTAACTAAATTTATAGTGCATAAAATTGACCTGGCATGCATAAGCGCTCCATAGCACAGCTATTACAGTTATGTTTATTATTATCATGAGATCTATCAACTGTTGGGTCAGGAGTAGGTCCCAAACAAGATTACATTTAGGTAGAAAAAATTACATGCTAAATAGTTAACTAATCGTAGCTACTGCAGATAATTACCTCCTAAGACCTGATGGCTCAGTGGTAAAGAATCCTCCTGCCAGTGCAGGAAACATGGGTTCAATCCCTGGTTTGGGAAGATCCCCTGGAGAAGGAAATGGCAACCCACTCCAATATTCTTGCCTGGAGAACATCAGCTACAATCCATGGGGTCACAAAGAGTCAGACAAGACTTAGAGACTCAACAACAAAAACGAAGATAAACTAAAAATGACGGATTGATTTACTACTTCAAAAAATGGCAAAAGTAGTCACTGAATGTATAATTTATTAAAATCATTTTGAGGAAACTGACAAGTGAATTCTTGGTTAGTCATTCAACTGTTTGATCAAAACAAGACTCATATGTCTTTTTTAATTGTTTTTATAAAAGGGCAAAATGGTAATGAGCAATTTTAAGTGTGAGTCACAAAAAATAATGAAATAACTTCCTACCATCCATCTGGATTCTTTAGTTGATCATTTTAGAGAACTAAATATAAAATCTTTTGAAAAATAAAATAGGACTTTCAGTATACATGTTTGTCTTTGCTAAGTAGAATTACAGCTTAAAATCTGTTACTTAAAATAAATGGATGTATTCATTTAAAAGAGTAAAAAACTAAGAGATAAGGATAACGCCTCAATCATCTATTTTGCACTCCTAAATTATATTTGCTTGTGTAATGCTTTGTTAACTAGAAAAATAAGTATCTATTAAAGGATAACTGGACTGCCTTGTTGATTTAAATCAACTTTAAATTACTAGGAAGGGGATACATGGATGGGGGAATACCAGCGAACAGTACCTGCATGATGTACTTCTAAGTATATAAATAAATTAAAGCATATTCCCCAGATATCACAAAACAAAATCAAGTGTTCATATAAAAAAATGTTTAACTAATGTTCAGCTATTACCAACATATGGCATATCGCTTTGTATATTTTTCAAAAAGCATTACTCTATAAATTTCAAAATCCTTCCTTATTAAAATGATCTTTTCATTTGTGTATTTGCTCATTTGGACTCAGTGTAAAATAAATAGATAATATTTTAATATTTATCTAAAATAAATAGATAATATAGAATTATGCCACCCATTATTGAGCTTAGCAGTTGTGCTGCTTTTTTGCATTTTATTCAGTGCCTGAAAATAGGTTGCCTAAAAAATGCCTGAGTTACAACCAATAGTCTTTGGGGGAAGAACATACTTTGTGTTTAAGGGAAATAAGAATTGCAAATTACTTAGTAAACTGATGAATATGCATTATTGATCCAAAAATTATAATTATTTCAAAACAAAACTGTTTTACAGAATCTTGATATTATATAAATAATTTTATATTCAATAAGCATTTTATTTAATAAGATGCATGCCTTTTGCACATTAATGTTTTCTTTTAAAAATACAGCTCATTTGAATAGTTGCCTTTTCTAGCATAAAGTCAAATGAAACCCTTGCATGTGGTAGGAAGCACTGTGGTACAGCTTTTGGTTTATTCAAAAAGTGTGAATAAACTAGTTATTCTAGAGTCATTGAGAGTACAAAAATCAAAAACGTATAAGCCTTTAAATAACTTTAAGTTCTGTGTTTAGAATTGTTAAGTGGTCCAAAATAAACTTCACAAAGAAGGCTTTCTTTTTCTTTTTCTGTGTATGTAAAGGCATGAGGGACCAACATAATTTCTTAAATATTTTAAGGTAATAGAAAACTTGAGGACCAGAAAATTTATTTCATGGTGATTGTAGTTAATACCAGAGTATATATACTTACAAGATGCTAAGAAAGTAAATATTAAATGTTCTCATCTGAGAAATAGTAGTTTTGTAAGATGATGGAAATGTTAGCTAGCACAATAGTGGTAATCGTTTGCAATATATCAGTGTGTCAAACAGACACAATGTAGACCTTAACCTTACTGAAGATTGTATGTAAACTATACCTCAATACAGAGAAGGCAACGGCACCCCACTCCAGCACTCTCGCCTGGAAAATCCCATGGATGGAGGAGCCTGGTGGGCTGCAGTCCATGGGGTCGCTAAGAGTCGAACACGACTGAGCGACTTCACTTTTACTTTTCACTTTCATGCATTGGAGAAGGAAATGGCAACCCACTCCAGTGCTCTTGCCTGGATAATCCCAGGGGAGCCTGGATAATCCCAGGGGAGCCTGGTAGGCTGCCATCTCTAGAGTCACACAGAGTCGGACACAACTGAAGCAACTTAGCAGCAGCAGCAGCAGCAGCAGCATACCTCAATAAAGTTGGAAAGGAAAAGATTGCAAGAAAATATATTCCAAAATTATAGAAATCTTTTTTGTTCCTGTTTTGTGTTGTATCCTAACACATAAAATAACAAATATATATATACATAGTTTATATAATAAGCATGTAGATACACATTAATATCTTTAATGATATCTAAAACTCATTCTAAAAAAATGCACAAATCTACACTTCAAAGGATTGTCAGTGAGTGAATGTGCCTGAGCATTCTTCACACAGATAAAGAAATTAACCAACAGCTGCAGAAGCTTGTCTCTTGTCTCTATCTTAAATATCATGACTACACTGATTTCTAAAAGCATAAGTCAGTTTTGCCTGTTTTTGAGCTTAATATCAATCAAGCCATACAGGTATTAATCCCTTGGGTTAGGTTTCTTTTGCTCAACAATTATATTTGCCTATTCATCCATCTTGTTAAATGTAAGATTCATTGATTAATTTTCATCGTTCATATGATATCCAGTTGTATGAACACAAAGCATGTTTTAACTCTTCTAATACAGAATTACACTGGAGCTGTTTTTTTTCTTCCACTAAAGTAATTAACTTTGCTATACATGCTCATGATTTGTGGTGCCTATGTTTGGATGTTTTGGGGTAAATGCCTACAAATGTGATTGTTGAACTTCATGGAACAACAGACTGGTTCCAAATATGGAAAGGAGTACGTCAAGGCTGTATATTGTCACCCTGCTTATTTAACTCATATGCAGAGTACATCATGAGAAAGGCTGGGCTGGATGAAGCACAAGCTGGAAACAAGATTGCTGGGAGAAATATCAATAACCTCAGATATACAGATGTTACCACCCTTATGGCAGAAAGTGAAGAAGAACTAAAGAGCCTCTTGATGAAAGTGAAAGAGGAGAGTGAAAGGGTTGGCTTAAAGCTCAACATTCAGAAAACTAAGATCATGGAATACGGTCCCATCACTTCATGGCAAATAGATGGGGAAACAGTGGAAACAGTGGCTGACTTCATTTTCTTGGGCTCCAAATCACTACAGATGGTAAGTGCAGCCATGAAATTATTTGCAAACCCATGGACCACAGCATGCTAGGACTCCCTGTCCATCACCAACTCCCAGAGATTACAAAACTCCTTGGAAGGAAAGTTATGACCAACCTACATATAATATTAAAAAGCAGAGACATTACTTTGCCAACTCCATCTATTCAGTTCAGTTCAGTCACTCAGTTGTGTCCGACTCTTTGCAAACCCATGGACCGCAGCATGCCAGGACTCCCTGTCCATCACCAACTCCCAGAGTTTACAAAACTCATGTCCATTGAGTCAGTGATGCCATTCAACCATCTCATCCTCTGTTGTCCCCTTCTCCTCCTGCCTTCAATCTTTCCCAGCATCAGGGTCTTTTCAAATGAGTCAGTTCTTCACATCAGGTGGCCAAAGTATTGGAGTTTCAGCTTCAATATCAGTCCTTCTAATGAACACTCAGGACTGATTTCCTTTAGGATGGACTGGTTGGATCTCCTTGCAATCCAAGAGACTCTCAAGGATCTTCTCCAACTCCACAGTTCAAAAGCATCAATTCTTTGGTGCTCAGCTTTCTTTATAGTCCAACTCTCATATCTATACATGACTACTGGAAAAACCATAGGTTTGACTAGACAGACCTTTGTTGGCAAAGTAATGTCTGTGCTTTTGAATATGCTGTCTAGGTTGGTCATAGCTTTTCTTCCAAGGAACAAGCATCTTTTAATTTCATGACTGCAGTCACCATCTGCAGGACTTTGGAGCCCAAGAAAATAAAGTCAGCCACTGTTTCCACTGTTTCCCCACCTATTTACCATAATAATGGGACCAGATGGGATCGGATACCATTGTCTTAGTTTTCTGAATGTTGAGCTTTAAGCCAACTTTTTCACTCTCCTCTTTCACTTTCATCAAGAGGCTCTTTAGTTCTTCTTCACTTTCTGCCATAAGAGTGGCGTCATCTGCATATCTAGTCAAGACAATGGTTTTTCCAGTAGTCATGTGTGGATGTGAGAGTTGGACTATAAAAAAAGCTGAGCACCGAAGAAATGATGCTTTTGAACTGTGGTGTTGGAGAAGACTCTTGAGAATCTCTTGGACTGCAAGGAGTTCCAACCAGTCCATCCTAAAGGAGATCAGTCCTGAGTGTTCATTAGAAGGACTGATGCTAAAGCTGAAACTCCAATACTCTGGCCACCTGATGCAAAGAGCTGTCTCATTTGAAAAGACCCTGATGCTGGGAAAGATTGAAGGCAGGAAGAGACGGGGACAACAGAGGATGAGACAGTTGGATGGCATCACCGACTCAATGGACATGAGTTTGGGTAGACTCCGGGAATTGGTGATGGACAGGGAGGCCTGGCGTGCTCTGGTCCATGGGGTCGCAAAGAGTTGGACATGACTGAGTGACTGAACTGAACTGAACTGAAGGATTGTGTATATTTAACTCTAAGATGTAATGTCAGTTTTCTAGTTTGACTTCTCCAAAACAAATTCCCACAAATTATGTATGAGAGAGTTTCTTTTGCCACACATCTTTTCTGACATTCTAATCTAATGCAACTAGGATTGGCTTTAGTGTATAGATGTTAAAGTTAATTTTTATCCATATAGCTATTCACTTGGCACAGAATAATTTATTAAAAGATTATTCATTAAGGCACCAGTATTGAAATAAGCAGAGTATATGAAATGCTCACAGCTTGGAAAGATAGAGATTCCTCAAATAGTCATTTATTTTCTGATTTATTTCACTGGTATGACAGACTGTAGTTTCATCCACATCACTTTAACTGATTCAATTCATTCCTTTTATGGCTGAGTAATATTCCATTCTGTATATGTACCACATCTTTATCCATTCATCTGTTGATGGGCATCTAAACTGCTTCCATGTCCTGGCTATTATAAACAGTGCTGCAATGAACATCAGGGTACATGTGTCTTTCTGAGTTATGGTTTTTTCAGGGTATATGCCCAGTAGTAGGATTTCTGGGTCATATGGGCTTTCTTGATGACGCAGTGGTAAAAAAATCCCCCTGTCAAGCAAGAGACTTGGGTTTGACCCCTGGGTCAGGAAGATCCCCTGGAGAAGAAAATGGAAACCCACTCCAGTATTCTTGCCTGGGAAATCTCATGGAGAGATGAGCCTGGGGGCTACAGTCTTTGGGGTCACAAAAGAGTTGGACATGACTTGGCAACCAAACAACAACAACATCGTAGTTCTACATTTATTTTTTAAAGAAACCTCTATACTTTTCTCCACAGTGACTGTCCCAATTTACATTCCCATCAACAGTGGAAGAGGGTTCCTTTACTCCACACCCTCTTTGGCATTTATTGTCTAGATTTTTTGATGATGTCCACTCTGACTGGTGTGACGTACCATGAGGTGTACCTCATTGTAGTTTTGATTTGCATTTCTCTAATAATTAGCAATGTTGAGCATCTGTTCACATGCCACTTGGCCATCTGCATGTCTTTTTGGAAAGATGTTTATTTAGGTCTTCTACCGATTTTTTGATTGTATTGTTTGTTTTTTTGATACTGAATTCCATAAGGTGTTTGTATATTTTTGAGATTAATTCTTTGTCTGTTGCTTCATATGCAAAATTCTCCCATTCTTAGGGTTGTTTTTCATGTTGTTTATGATTTTCTTTGCTACGCAAAAGCTTTTATATTTAATTAGGTCCCAATTATTTATTTTTGTTTTTATTTTCATTAACTCATATATATGTGGAAAATTCTGAAAGAGATGGGAATACCAGACCACCTGACCTGCCTCTTGAGAAACCTATATGCAGGTCAGGAAGCAACAGTTAGAACTGGACATGGAACAACAGACTGGTTCCAAATAGGAAAAGGAGTACATCAAGGCTGTATATTGTCACCCTGCTTATCTAACTTATATGAAGAGTACATCATGAGAAACACTGGGCTGGAAGAAGCACAAGCTGGAATCAAGATTGCCAGGAGAAATATCAATAACCTCAGATATGCAGATGACACCACCCTTATGGCAGAAAGTGAAGAGGAATGAAAAAGCCTCTTGATGAAAGTGAAAGAGGAGAGTGAAAGGCTTGGCTTAAAGCTCAACATTCAGAAAACTAAGATCATGACATCTGGTCCCATCACTTCATGGCAAATATATGGGAAATAGTGGAAGCAGTGTCAGACTTTGTTTTTGGGGGGGCTCCAAAATCACTGCAGAGGGTGATTGCAGCCATGAAATTAAAAGATGCTTGCTCCTTGGAAGGAAAGTTATGACCAACCTAGATAGCATATTGAAAAGCAGAGATATCACTTTGCCAACAAAGGTCCATCTAGTCAAGGCTATGGTTTTTCATGTGGTCATGTATGGATGTGAGAGTTGGACTGTGAAGAAAGCTGAGAGCCAAAGAATTGATGCTTTTGAACTATGGTGTTGGAAAAGATTCTTGAGAGTCCCTTGGACTGCAAGAAAGTACAACCAGTCCATCCTAAAGGAGACCAGTCCTGGGTGTTCACTGGAAGGACTGATGCTAAAGCTGAAACTCCAGTACTTTGGCCATCTCATGCAAAGAGTTGACTCATTGGAAAAGACTCTGATGCTGGGAGGGATTGGGGGCAGGAGGAGAAGGGGAGGACAGAGGATGAGATGGTTGAATGGCATCACCGACTCAATGGACATGAGTTTGAGTGAACTCCGGGAGTTGGTGATGGACAGAGAGGCCTGGCGTGCTGCGATTCACGGGGTCGCAAAGAGTCGGACACAACTGAGCGACGGAACTGAACTGAACTCATATATATAGAATCTAGAAAAATGGTACTGATGAACCTATTTGCAGGGAAGGAATAGAGATGCAAAAATATAGTATGGCCTTGTGGACATGCTGGGTGGCAGGGAGGGAAGGGAGAATTAATTGAGAGAGTAGCATTAACATATATACAGTACTGTGTGTAAAATAGATAGCTTGGGGGAAGCTGCTGGATAGCACAGACAGCTCAGCGCTCTGTGATGACCTGGGGGGAGGGGATGTTGGGGGTCGGAGTGAGGCTCAAGAAGGAGTGAATATATGTATACATATGGCTGATTCACTATGTTGTACGGCAGAAATTAACACAACATCGTAAAGCAAATGTATTTTAATATAAAAAATGTTTCAGGGAAAAGAGTTATCTTATTGATCAGAGCAATGTGAATAAATATTTCTGCAGGTTTTTTTGTGCAAATTGGCAATCTGAACCTAAAATTTGTATGTATATGCAAAGAGTTAGTATAGTGTGCTGCTGCAGCTGCTAAGTCGCTTCAGTCGTGTCTGACTCTGTGCGACCCCAGAGATGCCAGCCCACCAGGCTCCCCCGTCCCTGGGATTCTCCAGGCAAGAACACTGGAGTGGGTTGCCATTTCCTTCTCCAATGCATGAAAGTAAAAAGTGAAAGTGAAGTCGCTCAGTCATGTCCGACTCTTCCTGATCCCATGGACTGCATCCTACCAGGCTCCTCTCGCCATGGGATTTTCCAGGCAAGAGTACTGCAGTGGGGTGCCATTGCCTTCTTCATAGTATAGTCTAGACAATGTTAAAAAAAGAAGATTAAATTTTGAAAACTGACATGATCATGTAGAAAGACCTGCAAAAGATTTATAGTAATAAAGGCTGGAAGGTATTGATGAAATGACAAATCATAGTCCATTAGAACCAAACAGACACTACAGAAATAAATTCACCCATATATGATTGTTCAATTTATGACAGAGATGACACTGCAATGCAATGAAGAAACATCTGTATGCATTTTTTACACCAGAATACTTACCAATAAATCAAAATCAGTTCCAGATTTATTGTGGATCTATGTGTGAAAGGTTAAAACAATAAATCTTCTGGAAGAAAACAAGGTAGGTTTTTAAAATAATCTTAAAGATTTCTTAAATAGAAGTTAAAAAGTGCCAGCTGTGAATGAAAAGACCACACTATAAGATTAAAAAGACAGGACTTTGAGTCAGAAAAAATATTAGCAAAACTTGTATTAGAAAAAGACAAATTGAAACTACAAAAGTAATACCAACAAACCCATAAGACAAAGGGAATCAGGTCAATAGAAAAACTGCAAATATTTCAACAGGCACTTCAAAACAACACATGAATGACCAACAAAACACATGTGAAAAATTACATTAGTGATCAGGAAAAGGAAAGCTAAAGCTACAATATGATACACTCCTACTACTACTACTAAGTCACTTCAGTCATGTCCAACTCTGTGTGACCCCATAGATGGCAGCTCACCAGGCTCCACTGTCCCTGGGATTCTCCAGGCAAGACCACTGGAGAGGGTTGCCATTTCCTTCTCCAATGCATGAAAGTGAAAATTGAAAGTGAAGTTGCTCAGCCGTGTCTGACTCTTAGCCACCCCATGGACTGCAGCCCACCAGGCTTCTCCATCCATGGGATTTTCAGGCAAGAGTACTGGAGTAGGTTGCCATTGCCTTCTCTGATGATACAGTCCATATCCACTCAAATAGCCAAAATTAGAGTGCAGTCAAAATCACATGTTGGTGAGATGTGGTGCAATCGTGATTCTCGTACACCACTAATGGGAGTGGAACTTTGTTCAGCTACTTTGGGAAACAATTCAGTGGTACCTACTAAGGTCAAACATACCAACACAATGACCCTAAGGTATACGCCCAACAGAAATAAGCAGATATGTTCATACATGTACCAGAATGTCCACAGCAGTCCCAAACTAGAAGCAACACCAACAACCATCTACAGAAGAATGATTAAATGAATTGAGATACACTCACTTGATCATATACTGTGCAGTAATAGAAATTATCCAACTGCATGCATCAGTGCTCAGCCGTGTCTGACTCTTTGTGACCCCATGGACTGTAGCATGCCAGTCTCCTCTTTCCATGAGATTTTCCAGGCAAGAATACTGGAGTGGGTTGCTGCTTCCTCCTCCAAGGGATCTTTCTAACCGGGAATTGAACCCACTTCTTTTGCTTGACAGGCAGATTCTTTACCACAGAGCCACTTGGGAAGCTCTTAACCAACTACAACTAGTCACAAAAACATGGATGAGTCTCACAAATGTAGTGCTGGGTGAAAGAAACCAAACACACAAAAATATGTACTCCATTTCTGCTTTATTGACTATGCCAAAGCCTTTGACTGTGTGGATCACAATAAACTGTGGAAAATTCTTCAAGAGATGGGAATACCAGACCACCTGACCTGCCTCTTGAGAAACCTATATGCAGATCAGGAAGCAACAGTTAGAACTGGACATGGAACAACAGACTGGTTCCAAATAGGAAAAGGAGTACATCAAGGCTGTATATTGTCACCCTGCTTATTTAACTTATATGAAGAGTACATCATGAGAAACACTGGGCTGGAAGAACACAAGCTGGAATCAAGATTGCCAGGAGAAATATCAATAACCTCATATATGCAGATGACACCACCCTTATGGCAGAAAGTGAAGAAGAATGAAAAAGCCTCTTGATGAAAGTGAAAGAGGAGAGTGAAAGGGTTGGCTTAAAGCTCAACATTCAGAAAACTAAGATCATGGCATCTGGTCCCATCACTTCATAGCAAATAGATGGGGAAACAGTGGAAGCAGTGTCAGACTTTATTTTTCTGGGCTCCAAAATCATGGTGATTGCAGCCATGAAATTAAAGGACGCTTATTCCTTGGAAGGAAAGTTATGACCAACCTAGATAGCATATTCAAAAGTAGAGACATTACTTTGCCAACAAATGTCCATCTAGTCAAGGCTGTGGTTTTTCCAGTGGTCATGTATGGATGTGAGAGTTGGACTGTGAAGAAAGCTGAGAGCCAAAGAATTGATGCTTTTGAACTGTGGTATTGGAGAAGACTCTTGAGAGTCCCTTGGACTGCAAGGAGATCCAACCAGTCCGTTCTAAAGGAGATCAGTCCTTGGTGTTCATTGGAAGGACTGATGCTAAAGCTGAAACTCCAGTACTTTGGCCACCTCATGCAAAGAGTTGACTCATTGGAAAAGACTCTGATGCTGGGAAGGATTGAGGGCAGGAGGGAAGGGGACGACAGAGGATGAGATTGCTAGATGGCATCACCGACTTGATGGACGTGAGTTTGAATAAACTCCAGGAGTTGTTGATGGCAGGGAGGCCTGGCATGCTGCAATTCATGGGGTCGCAAAGAGTTGGACACGACTGAGTGACTGAACTGAACTGAACTGAACTGATGGCTACATTTATAAAAAGTTCAAACTTTGTCAAATCTAATCTATGAAGATTATAGATTTATTAGAAGATAATACATTGGTTACTATTGGGGTTGATGGTGACAAAGATGAGGCTCCAGAAGAGCTTATGGGAGTAAGAGTGATATTTTGTGTTGTTCACAATGCTAGTTATACAGATAATGCACTCAATGAAATTAATTGAGCTGCACACACTTACTGATTTGTGCACTTTTCTATAAACATTGTATACATTATTAAAAGTTTACTGTTAAAAAGTTTGTACAACCTATTTAAATTCCGATGTTGGCTTTTGTGGGAGATTATTTCAGCATTTGTAAGAACTTTGACAAGCAAGCTGTCAGCATTTTAGTTCAGAGTACCAGCTTTGTGAATTCACCCAAAGAATGAAATTCACCAGAGAACCAGCTCTGAGAATTCAGGAGCACCAGAGTGGAAGCTCTGGGTCTGTGGTGCTTTGATCAAGCTCCCTTTACCAAAGAATAGCCTAGACTCCCAGGTTTCCCTGCTTGTTGACATATACCATGGCTGTCGTCTCAACCATGAGTTAACATTTTGTTAAATCTTCCAAAACATGGACGATAGACCTTGAAATAATTTCACAGCAGATTCCCCCCATTTTTCTATTTTGAAATCTAGCTACTTAACCAATGATCTATGTTAGAAGAGAATCTTCACACTTAACAAGAAAAAAGAACTCACATAATATCTTCAAAGAGCTAAATTCTTAAGGGATTTATTATTATCTATAATATTTTTTATATACTATGAAGGCACTGATTATACATTGAATAGCATAATTTTTATTTGACAGGAGTGAAAAGCATTTCCTTCAAGAACGGCTCTGTAGGATGAAGCCGGTGCTCCCCAGCAGACGGGATTTGGCAATGCAGCAATTAAGCAGCATGGAAGCAGCACCAGCATGCTGTGAACATATTCATAGGAGCCTCATGAAAGTCCCAGGACTGCTGGGCCAGCAGCTGCTCACTACCAACAAAGCTGCTGTTATTACAGAGCACTGTTTTTTTTTTTTTTTTTTCAGTTCTCCCTACAATCTTTTTATAGTATGGAGTTCCTTTGCCACAAGGGCTCATCACCAGTGCAGGACTGATTAAGCACACAACAGCCAAACATAAATAACACCTAGTTAAGTGGACACATCATACATGAAAAAAGAACAATCCTGTATGTCCAGGAATATATACAGCTTATATCTCAATTACATAAAAATTGAATCATGGCCAATATCGCTGAACAATGTGGATTAACCAGAAAACTCATCTCAAACCTGCAAAACATAAGTATCTATGATAGGATGCTTAGAAGACAAGATATCTTAATTTGAAATCTCAGTTCCTCACACACACTTTCAGTAATTCTGAAGAGCAGTCAAACTGTATCCCTAAATACCGTCCTTCATGAGTCAGGAGAAAACAGGATGTGTTGTAAATTTAGTCTGGTATAAAATATAATTCTTGACATGGAAAGATCATAAGAGTATAAGTCAGAAGACATCCATTCCAGGTTCCATTGATAACTGGGTAAACTGAAGCAACTTACTTATATTTAAAATTGAAACAATAGCTGCTACACTGTTCAGGACTGGTGACAGAACACATGAAATAATGTATGAGGATGCCCTTTACATATAAAAAGCTGTAAAAATGTATAACATTTGGTTATAAATAGGATGACCCCTGATTGCTCCTGAATAATCTATACATTTCTGGGAGACATATAATTGATACATAAGACTAAATAAAAACTTCAACATATTTTTTCACTTTCATAAGCTGAAGATTCTCACTTTTTAATGTACAGAATACATTGAACTTTTTATAATATAAGCCTACTCTTAGCTTTCATCACATAAAATCCTCATATTTTGGCTGCCTCGATGTGCATATATCCCTGTTTTTGTAATGACTATATTTCAGGTCCCAGACTACATAGCATTTTCTTATTTTCACTACTTTTCCTTAAAAGAATCTCTTTTTAAAATATCTTTTGAACAATTAAATGTTGTCTTTCTGTATCAGTATTGTATCTAATTCTCTTTATTTGTAATGAACAAACAAATCCAAACATATATTTTTATAACCCTGCACATATTTACAAAGATTTCCAGAATGTTCTAAATGGAGTTGGCAATTTTGTAACAAACTTCTAAGAGAAAGATCTTTGTGAATCTCTATTACAACACACGCATGTGCGCACATGCAAACACACACTCACACACATACAGCAGTTAAGAGATGATCCTTTTCTTTATTTCTAGACCACACATCCAGTCAGCTTTGCAGATAGCAATGCTCTCCTAAGCTTACTGTACACAAAGGACAATCCAGAAAATGTAATTTAATTTTTTAATTAAACCTTCATTTCTATTTAATTGCACACTACACCTTCTTCAGCGCCGAAACATAATGAGAAGGAAGCAATTTCCAATGTGTTTAAAGGTCTTACACTGCTCCAAAGTAGAACTGGTTTCCATGGAAACTGGCATACCACCCTCTATTTATTCCAAATAAATAACAAATCAAAAGTGCAGCTGTAATATCGGGGAATTCTATTTCTCCTAACACAATACAAAGCCACAAATACCTCTGCTAGCATTAGGCTACCACTTGTGATAACCTAATAAGTGAAAAGAACAGGTTTTCCAAACACAGTCTGTGGCTGCAGGATTCCACCCTGTGATGACTGTCACAATGACCTTGACTTCCATTCTATAAAATGCCCTTGGGTGGGAAGGCAAAACAGAAGGCATTATTTTCATGGTGTGAGATATTTTACACTGCAAATGAGATTTGCTTGTCTTAACCTAAGAAGCAAATCAAATTCTGAATTACATCATCTAATAGCTACTGCTGGGAGGTGCCGGCAAGAGAATTATTGATTTGGAAAGCCAACATCTGCAGAACGCTAACCTGATCTATTAAGGCCAAACAAAGGGCTTGTGGCTCAGCTGCTCCCTTTCTGTCACCTTCATCATGCTTTCGGCTAAATGAGCTTCAGCCCAGGAGACAGGAAAAGAGGCTGGTGTGAGTCCATCAAGTTTACTAGTGACCATATGGGAGAGCATCAATTTGACCTAGTGCAAAACCTGCATCCCTGGGGCTCATTCACATGAAAGCCTTCTCTTGCGTGTTCACACATGCACGCGCACACATGCACACACACACACTCCTTCCCCTCGAACACAAGAGCCAGGGCATTAGACAAAAAAACATCTGTATCTTTCACATTTCAACTCATTTCTAAGTCCTCTCATGAAATGTAAATCTTGTGGGAAATTAAGTATCCATTCAAATAGAGATGGAAAATCTAATCTCATACTATTTTCTCATAAAAGCTACTATATTATAGTCAGAAATACTGGTATTTGCATTCATCATTTTATTTAAAAATATGCTTCAAGATTTGGGTATACATCATCTGCATGACTCTGATGAGATTGTTTGTGATCAACCAACCAAACAGATTTATTTTTCATTTGGCAATTGTAGAGATAAAATGAATAATGAAAACATACATGTAGGCATAACCCAGGCATTTTATTGTTTGTGTGTGTCTGTCAGTTTCTGATGTACAACAAAGTGAATCAGCTATGTATATACATATATCCCCTCCATCTTGGCCTTTCCTATCACCCCCCTCTCCCATTGCACCCCTCTAGGTCAACACAGAGCACAGAACTGAGCAAATTTCCACTAGCTATCTATTTTACATATGGTAATGCATATATGTCAATCCTAGTCTCCCAGTTCATCCCATCCTCCACCCACTTCCCCTATATCCACATGTCCATGTCTATGTCTCAATTTCTATTCCAGGGAAAGAATAGAGAGGCAGATGTAGAGAACCAATATTTGTTGCTCTTTTTATCCTCTGCAATAAGGATGGGGGACCTCTAGGAAGAACAGAATCGTTGGTCTCTTGTTATGTTCTGATGTCTGGTGCTCAGTGAAAACACAGCCGAGCTGGGGTCAGCAGCACAGAGCTCTGATCATTCCACCCATTGTTTTCAGGCAAGACAGTTCTTTCTACAGAGGAACAGACTAATGAATAGAACTGTTTCAGCATGGAACTGTTAATCTCTTTATGATTTTTCAACATCACCATTTTTCTTGGATATCTTGCCTTGTGTTTTGTTGTAGCAATAAATGCAAAGAATCAGGGGCCAACATAGTTGGTGTTGAGATTTTTAAAGCTACTCACCCAAATCCTAAATATGCCAAAAATATGGATTCCTTCATGAACATTCGTTAGAACAAAACCCCTTTTCTTGAAAATAGATACACTACACCAAAGGGCTTCCCAGGTGGCACTGGTGATAAAGAACCTGCTTGCCAATGGAGGAGACTTATGAAATGCAGGTTTGACCCCTGGGTTGGGAAGATCCCCTGGAGGAGGTCAAGGCAACCCACTCCACTACTCTGGCCTGGAGAATCCCATGGACAGAATAGTCTGGCAGGTTACAGTCCATGGGGTGGCAAAGAGTCAGACATGACTGAAGTATCATAGAGCGCACTAAACCAAAACCAGCAATAAATCTGTTTAAACTAATAATTAGTAAAATCTTACACAAAGATTTAGCAAAACATCAAATATATGCTAATGATTCTATCAAATACTGATATATTGCTAAAATCATGTATTAATATTTAATCAAAAAGCAATAGATAAATTAAGTTGTCATATAATTAGCTAAAAGCTACCTAAGAATTCAATACTTACAATCAGCATTTTCTTAATTAACCACCTACACTCACTCAAACTGTTGAACTATTAATATTTGAGTACATTAGATCCAATAAAATTGGATATAAAATTCTGAGATTCAACATTTGACAAGAGTAAAGCTGAAATTTACCTTCAAGTTGTTGATTTTTAAATGAATTAATATAAACAAGATTGCAGAGGGCATACTGAATTAAGACAATGAAGGAGAATTTCACTTTATCAATGGAGCAAGTTCTGCACACGAAGAATTGATGCTAAGCAGGGTATCACTTTGGAGCCACCTATAGCTGAAGGTATCCCAAAGAAAGGCAATGCCAAAGAATGCTCAAACTACCACACAATTGCACTCATCTCACACGCTAGTAAAGTAATGCTCAAAATTCTCCAAGCCAGGCTTCAGCAATATGTGAACCATGAACTTCCTGATGTTCAAGCTGGTTTTAGAAAAGGCAGAGGAACCAGAGATCAAATTGCCAACATCGGCTGGATCATAGAAAAAGCAAGAGAGTTCCAGAAAAACATCTATTTCTGCTTTATTGACTATGCCAAAGCCTTTGACTGTGTGCATCACAATAAACTGTGGAAAAATCTGAAAGAGATGGGAATACCAGACCACCTGATCTGCCTCTTGAGAAATTTGTGTGCAGGTCAGGAAGCAACAGTTAGAACTGGACATGGAACAACAGACTGGTTCCAAATAGGAAAAGGAGTTCATCAAGGCTGTATATTGTCACCCTGCTTATTTAACTTATATGCAGAGTACATCATGAGAAATGCTGGACTGGAAGAAACACAAGCTGGAATCAAGATTGCTGGGAGAAATATCAATAACCTCAGATATGCAGATGACACCACCCTTATGGCAGAAAGTGAAGAGGAACTCAAAAGCCTCTTGATGAAAGTGAAAGTGGAGAGTGAAAAAGTTGGCTTAAAGCTCAACATTCAGAAAACGAAGATCATGGCATCCGGTCCCATCACTTCATGGGAAATAGATGGGGAAACAGTGGAAACAGTGTCAGACTTTATTTTTCTGGGCTCCAAAATCACTACAGATGGTGACTGCAGCCATGAAATTAAAAGACGCTTCCTCCTTGGAAGGAAAGTTATGACCAACCTAGATAGCATATTCAAAAGAGGAGGGAGGAGGGTTCAGGATGGGGAACACAGGTATACCTGTGGTGGATTCATCTCGATATTTGGCAAAACTAATACAATATTGTAAAGTTTAAAAATAAAATAAAATTAAAAAACAAAACAAAAGCAGAGACATTACTTTGCCAACAAAGGTTCGTCTAGTCAAGGCTATGGTTATTCCAGTGGTCATGTATGGATGTGAGAGTTGGACTGTGAAGAAGGCTCAGCACTGAAGAATTGATGCTTTTGAACTGTGGTGTTGGAGAAGACTCTTGAGAGTCCCTTGGACTGCTAGGAGATCCAACCAGTCCATTCTGAAGGAGATGAGCCCTGGGATTCCTTTGGAAAGAATGATGCTAAAGCTGGAACTCCAGTACTTTGGCCACCTCATGCGAAGAGTCGACTCATTGGAAAAGACTCTGATGCTGGGAGGGATTGGGGGCAGGAGGAGAAGGGGATGACAGAGGATGAGATGGCTGGATGGCATCACTGACTTGATGGACATGAGTCTGGGTGAACTCCGGGAGTTGGTGATGGACAGGGAGGCCTGGTGTGGTGCGATTCATGGGGTCGCAAAGAGTCGGACATGACTGAGCGACTGATGTGATCCGATCTGATCTGATAGCTGAAGGTTTCTTTTTCTTTTTTAAAAAATTGGAATATACTTGCTTTACAATTTCGTGTTAGTTTCTGATTACAACAAAGTGAATCAGCTATATGTATACATATATTCCTGTCCTCTTGAGCCTCCCTCCCATCCCCAAATCCCACACATCTAGGTCATCACAGAGCATTGAGCTGAACTCCCTGTGCTATGCAGCAGCTTCCCACTAGCTATCTAAATTGATACAGCCACTATGGAGAACAGTATGGAGATTCCTTAAAAAAAAAACTAAAAATAGAACTGCCATATGACACATTAATCCCACTCCTGGGCATATACCCTATTCAGTTCAGTTCAGTTCAGTTCAGTTGCTCAGTCATGTCCAACTCTTGCAACCCCATGGACTGCAGCATTCCAGGCCTCCCTGTCCATCACCAACTCCCGGAGCCTACTCAAACTCATGCCCATTGCATCGATGTTGCCATCCAACCATCTTATCCTCTGTTGTCCCCTTTTCCTCCTGCCTTCAATCTTTCCCAGCATCAGGGTCTTTACAAATGAATCAGTTCTTTGTATCAGGTGGCCAAAGTATTGGAATTTCAGCTTCAGCATTAGTCCTCCCAATGAATATTCAGGACTGATTTCCTTTAGGATGGACTGGTTGGATCTCCTTGTAGTCCAAGGGACTCTCAAGAGTCTTCTCCAACACCACAGTTCAAAAGCATCAATTCTGTATAGTCCAACTCTCACATCCATACATGACTACTGGAAAAACCATAGCCTTGACTACATGGACCTTTATTGACAAAGTAATGTCTCTGCTTTTTAATATGCCATCTAGGTTGGTCATAACTTTCTAGGTTATTGATATTTCTCTCTGAAATCTTGATTGCAGCTTGTGCTTCACCCAGCCCAGCACTTCTCATGATGTACTCTGCATATAAATTAAATAAGCAGGGTGACAATACACAGACTTGATGTATTCCTTTTCCTATTTGGAACCAGTCTGTTGTTCCATGTCCAGTTCTAACTGTTGCTTCTTGACCTGCATACAGGTTTCTCAACAGGCATATACCCTGCTGCTGCTGCTGCTGCTGCTAAGTCACTTCAGTTGTGTCTGACTCTGTGCGACCCCATAGACGGCAGCTCACAGGCTCCTCCATCCCTGGGAGTCTCCAGGCAAGAATGCTGGAAGTGGGTTGCCATTTCCTTCTCCAATCATGAAAGTGAAAAATGAAAGTGAAGTTGCTCAGTCGTGTCTGACTCTTCGCAACCCCATGGACTGCAGCCTACCAGGCTCCTCGGTCCATGGGAGTTTCCAGGCAAGAGTACTGCAGTGGGGTGCCATTGCCTTCTCCAGCATATACCCAGAGAACACCATAATTCAAAAATATACATGTACCCCAGTGTTCATTGCAGCACTGTTTGTAAAAGCCAGGATATGGAAACAATCTCAACATCCACCGACAGAGGAATGGATAAAGATGTAGCTGAGGGTTTTTGAGTCAGAGAAGACTTTGGTTTCAGTTCTTGCTGCGAAACTAAGAGAGGTATCATTTGCTTAAGCAATTTATTTACCTTCTCATCATTAAACCACTGTTCTGTGACCCAGAGTCCAAAATGTCTATCTCAGAGTGTTAAACTGAAGAAATATCAGTAAAGCACCTCTGCAATGCTTAGCACGTAGTAGGCCATTAATGAAGTTTTTTGCCCACTTCCTACTTTTTTCTAATTTAACGCTTAGACTGGGAAAAATTGTAAAGCTTAAAATGCATCCTTCTTAACTCTATATCAAATCCCTTCCCCACTAGCCGTCCTGTTTCTTCCATTCAATCTCATCCTCAAAGGAGATTCTGTCTCCTCAAAACTCGCTGAAAAAAAGCTTTAGGGACTTCCACTGCAGGAAGCATAGGTTCCATGCCTGGTTGGGGAAATAAGATCCTGCATGCCACATGGTGAGGCCAAAACACCTAAGTAAATAAGTAAAAACTAAGACCTACTGCATAAAACAGGAAACTCTACACAACACTCTGCAACCTATATGGAAAAGAATCTGAAAAAGAAAAGGGTGGATATATGTGAATGTATAACATTGCCATACAGCAGAAATCAACACAACGTTGTAACTTATCTATACTCCAACAAAAATTGAAAAAAGAAAAAAAGTTTTATAAGTGTGGGGAGAGAACGAATTAGTCAAAATGGCACGTTCAGGCTCTCTCGCCCCACATTTTATAAATAATTACTGTGTAACAGCTGAGATCATTTGTAGCACTGCTCATGTACGTTTCGAGGTACTCGTTTGGTCACGAGCTACTTTGTGCTGTAGAGATATGTGAGTTCCACCCAGAAGAAATGGTGGCATTTTACTGCTGCATCACAGCTGTGTCACTTGGGTCAGCCACAAGAGGAGAGACTATAGTGTGAATACTGCTACCGCTGCTGCGTCAGCCAGGAGAGAATACTGTTACGGCTGCTGTGTCAGTCAGGAGAGAGGTTGTGTGAGGTTATGTTGTGTTGTGTTATGTCTGCTGCTATGGCCGCTGTGCCAGCCAGGAGAGAATAAGCATGTCTGCAGTCCCTAAGGCTTCTTGTTCCAACCTTAGCTCGGCCTTGCCTACCCTGGGTTCAGCGAACAGTGCCGACAGTGTGAGCAGCAAGACAACTGGGATTGTGAACAGGATGAAGAGCAATACAAGAGGCTTTGGAGAAAGTATAGAGATGCATTATTTTTTAAGAATAAATATAAAACATAGCTTTTGAAAAATATTCAAACAATGTTAAGGTATATGGAGTAAAATTAATGTTCTCATTATACTCATTCTTAATTTTCATTTTTATAATGATTATGAAAGTATATAGTTTTAAAAATCAAATAAACTCAGAAAAGTATAACAAAAAATAGTCAATCTTGTCATTCATATATGCAGCTACCTGTTTACCCACTGCAGGCAATGTTTTTCAGTTCTTTCATTCCTCCATATATTTAGTGTCAGATTGTTAAATAAGGCAGTATTTATACTGCCTTTTTCTTCAAGTTTTGGATATTAACCTATTGATTTCCTAATACAGAATGTGAAGATTCAGATGTCTTTTTTCCTACCCCAACCATATGCTCACATGTACATATTTCCTCTGTCCAACTTCCAAAGTAACTTTATTCTAATTTTGGTGAATTCAATATTTAGTATTTGTTTTCTCTCTTGGAAATCTTTTTGGTTTCACTGGAATTAATAGTTGCATCTGTTTTTGCTTTGTCTATTTACTATGCCAAAGACATCATTTAATTGGCATTTTTTGGAAATATCTCCCCTGGAGTCCTCTTTCTTTCATTCCAGTTTGAGCCTGCATCTTCCAAAACCAGAAGTCCAGTTGAGAGAGTACTGTAATCACCATTTAAAAACACCCTTCAAGACATGGAAGCAACCTAGATGTCCATCAGCAGATGAATGGATAAGAAAGCTGTGGTACATATACACAATGGAGTATTACTCAGCCATTAAAAAGAATACATTTGAATCAGTTCTAATGAGGTGGATGAAACTGGAGCCTATTATACAGAGTGAAGTAAGCCAGAAGGAAAAACATAAATACAGTATACTAACGCATATATATGGAATTTAGAAAGATGGTAACAATAACCCGGTGTACGAGACAGCAAAAGAGACACTGATGTATAGAACAGTCTTATGGACTCTGTGGGAGAGGGAGAGGGTGGGAAGATTTGGGAGAATGGCAATGAAACATGTAAAATATCATGTAGGAAACGAGTTGCCAGTCCAGGTTCGATGCACGATGCTGGATGCTTGGGGCTGGTGCACTGGGACGGCCCAGAGGGATGGTATGGGGAGGGAGGAGGGAGGAGGGTTCGGGATGGGGAACACATGTATACCTGTGGTGGATTCATTTTGATATTTGGCAAAACTAATACAATTATGTAAAGTTTAAAAATAAAATAAAATTGGAAGAATAAAAAAAATAAAATAAAAAAAATAAAAACACCCTTAACTCTTTTACAGCACTAGGTTCCTGGTGTTTTCTCTCCCATGATTACCTCACATTATATAAAACCTCTTCTTGCTAGTAGACTCACTTTAGAGACTCTCCATGCTGATGTGATGAAATAAGTGTCCATGTTGAGAAAAATCATGGGGCAGCAGCTGAGGGCAATTCTAAGAACTGTATAAACCTCTAAGAGCTTAGGAAGTCTCCAGTCAACATCTGGCCAGAAGATAAGACCATAAGTTCTATCCCACAAATGAATGAATTCTGCAAACAATGTGAATGTGCTTGGATGCAGAATCTTTCCCAGTCAAGCATATAGACATAGATGCCACCCAACTAACACTTTGACTGGGCCCATATTAGACCCTTAGCTGAGGATCCAACCATGACACGCCAGGACTTCAGACCCTGGATAAACAGGACATAATAAATACGTGTTTTTTAACTCACTATGTTGTCATTTGTCAGCAGCATAGAAAATGGACACTTTTTCCTTTCCAAATTATTTTTCTTATTTGTTCATTTGGATGTTCATAATTTTTGTTCAAATATTAGATAACCCTCAATTATATCTTTGTATTTACTCATCCCTCCAGAATGATTGGGGTTTGGGGTGTATGTTTTGTTCTTTTATTCCATAGCTTTGGCTTAATTGTCTCATCAACTCACGTTTCCCTGGAACTGGGGATAAATCTCTATCCAGGAAGAAAACAATGGTTTGCTCAAGCAGAACACTGCATGATACTAGCTGTGCTTGTGTGCATGCTAACTCATTTCAGTCGTGTCTGACTCTTTGCAACCCTGGACTGTAGCCCGCCAGGCTTCTCTGTCCGTGGGATTCTCCAAGCAAGAATACTGGAGTGAGTTGCCATGCCCTTCTTCAGGGGATCTTCCTGACCCAGGGACTACACCCACATTTCTTACATCTCCTGCATTGGTAGGCAGGTTCTTTACCACTAGCGCCACCTGGAAAGCCCCTGACACTAGCTGCTGCTGCTGCTGCTTCGTCACTTCAGTTGTGTGCGACTCTGTGCAACCCTATGGACAAAAGCTCACCAGGCTTCTCTGTTTATGGGATTCTCCAGGCAAGAATACTGGAATGGGTTGCCATGTCCCCTTTCAGGGGATCTTCCTAACCCAGGGATCGAACCCACATCTCTTACATCTCCTGCATTGCAGGCAGATTCTTTATGGCTGAGCCACCAAGGAAGTCCCCATGACACTAGCTACTTAACTCTATTTCAAGGTTCATTATAGTGATAAGAACAAAAGTATTGCTTATCTATAATCACAACATTCTCCTGAATAGAAGAGAGTATATCTTAAGCACTTTGTAATTATTAAAAGCAGAGTTAAAAGGGTATCCATTTAAATTTTAAAAACCTGTCCAGTGACATTTGAAGAGATGGAAATACCTGAGAGGAGAGACCTTGTGGCACGTATGGTACAGAATGGAGCTCTGAGAGGTTTTAACTTCAACAGTGAAGTTAAATTATCCCTAGAATGAAATCTTCTTATCTTAAACAGTTGAAGGAAAACTTCAGAATGATGAAAATGACCTCCCCCCGCCACCCCCACCCTGCCCCAATTAACTCTGGGCTGGAAAAAACAATATAACTAAAGGGAACCAGCAACCTAAAATATAGAATTCACAATATTTAGCATGCTATTAGAAATTGTAAGGCACTAAAAATTATGGCCCATAACTTGGAGAAAAGAATGGAGACAGAACCACACATAACAGAGATGACAGAATCAGTAGCCAGAAACCTTAAGCTATTATAAATCTTATAAATGTGCTAATGGATGTAAAATGAAACATGGAATGATAAGAAAAATAGAAGATATGAAAAAGATTCAATGGAAACTCTACAGATAAATGTATTATACCAAAATGAACAATATTCTGAAAGAGATTAACAGTAATTAGATGCAGAAAATAGCCGTGGAATTGAAGGAAACTCCAAAATAAAGTGCACAAAGAAAAGTTTAGAAAATAAAAATGAACAAAGCATAAGTGGTTTGTGGGAAATATCATGTGTAATTCAAATCCCAGAAAGAAGAGAGAGAGAGGAGAATACACACACACATACAAGGGAGAAAGAAGAAATAATGGCTGATTTTCTTTTCTTTTCTATTCTTTTTGACACACACACCTGTTCTGACAACTTTTTCCAGTACTTTAAAGAGGTTAGTCAATTATATATGTAAATATAAAATATTAGAGCTTTAAAAGCATTGTTAAGAAAATAAAAACCACAAGCAGGATCAAATATGTCTAAAAAACCTCAATCCAATAGATGATTTGAATCCACAATATAGAAAGAATTCTTACAATGCAAAATTAAAAACAACACAGTAAAAACTGGACAACAATTTTAATCAGCCACTTCATCAAAGAACATATGTAAATGATGAACTTACACATGAAAGGAAGCTCAACATCATTATTTATTCAGTTCAGTTCAGTTCAGTCTCTCAGTCATGTCCAACTCTTTGCAACCCCAAGGACTGCAGCACGCCAGGCTTCCCTGTCCATCACCAACTCCCAGAGCCTACTCAAATGGATGTCCATTAGTCGGTGACACCATCCAACCATCTCATCCCCTGTCATCTCCTTCTCCTCCTGCCCTCAATCTTTCCCAGCATTGGGGTCTTTCCCAGTGAGTCAGTTCTTCACATCAGTTGGCCAAAGGATTGGAGTTTCAGCTTCAGCATCAGTCCTTCCAATGAATATTCAGGACTGGTCTCCTTTAGGATGGACTGGTTGGATCTCCTTGCAGTCCAAGGGACTCTTGAGAGTCTTCTCCAACACCACAGTTCAAAAGCATCATTTCTTCAGCACTCAGCTTTCTTTATAGTCCAATTCTCACATCCATACATGACTAGGGAAAAACCATTATTTAATAGGAAAATGCAAATTAAAACAATGGTAATGGCTCAATGGGTAAAGAATCCACCTGCAATACAGGAAACTCAAGAGATGCAGGGTTTATCCCTGGGTTAGAAAGGTCCCCTGGAGGAGGAAATGACAACCCACTCCAGTATTCTTGCCTGCAGAATCACCCTGGACAGAAGAGCCTGGCAGGCTATAGTCTGCAGGGTTGCAAAGAGTCAAATATGACTGAGCATGACATGGTAAAAACATACATTAACTGGAATGACTTTAAATTTAAAAGATTGACAGCAACAAATGTTGGCAAGATGAGAAACAATGGAATATCCATGCATTACTGGTGGAAACAGGCATGATCATCTTTGGAAAACATCTGAAGAATTATTATAAAATTGAAGGCACTACAATCATATGACATATCAAAACACTCCTAGAAATGACTCAAGACCATTTATGTCCACAAAAAGACTTTTACATGAATGTACATAGAAACTATATTTATGATGGCTAAAATTGGAAACAAACTAAATGCTCATCAATTAATCAATGGATTAGCACACTGTGGTTTATTCACACAGTGAAATACTATTCATATTTTGCTGTTAAAAGGAGTATGCTACAATACAATGAAGAAATAAGGAAGAATCATAAAAGAATTTTCCTAAGTACAAGAACACATACAAAACATTACATACTTTATAATTCCGTTAAATTACATTCTGCTGCTGCTGCTGCTAAGTCGCTTCAGTTGTGTCCGACTCTGTGTGACCCCATAGATGGCAGCCCACCAGGCTCCCCTGTCCCTGGGATTCTCCAGGCAAGAACACTGGAGTGGGTTGCCATTTCCTTCTCCAATGCATGAAAGGGAAAAGTGAAAGTGAAGTCGCTCAGTCGTGTCCAACTCTTCGTTACCCCATGGACTGCAACCCACGAGGCTCCTCCATTCATGGGTTTTTCCAGGCAAGAGTACTGGAGTGGGATGCCATTGCCTTCTCCAAGTTAAATTCTAGAAAAAGCTAAAAATATAGTAACAGCAGATTGATGGCTGCTGGGACCATCGATAACAGAAGAAATTGATTGCAAAGGCACAGAGAAGCTTTTGGGTGGGGGAGGGGTGATAGAAATATTCTCTCTTTTGATAGGGGCTTCCCTGGTGGCTCAGCCAGTAAAGAATCTGCCTGGAATGCGGGAAACCTGGGTTTGATCCCTGGGTTGGGAAGATCTCCTTCCTGGAGAAGGGAATGGCTACCCACTCCAGTATTCTGGCCTGGAGAATTCCATGGACTATACAGTCCTTGGGATCACAAAGAGTCAGACAGGACTGAGCAACGTTCACTTTTCATCTTTTGAAAGTTGGAGTGGGTACCAGTCTCCAGACATGCAGATGGTAAAATTCATTGAATTTTACATGTAAGTCATTGCCTTTGGGGGTTGACTTCAAAGAATAGGCAAGTTTTATGAAGTTCTCTTTTTCCATTCTAAAAGCTCATCCTTATTTACATTGTTTAGTCACTAAGTCGTGTCCGACTCTGCGACTCCACAGACTATAGCCCACCAGGCTCCTCTGTCCAAGGGATTTCCCAGGCAAGAATAGTGGGATGGGTTGCCATTTCCTTCTCCAGGGGATCTTCCCAACCCAGGAATCAACCCGAGTCTCCTGCATTGCAGGCGGAATCTTTGCCTTTGTGCCACCATATAGACTCATGAAAAAGAGTGAACCCAGAGCTGAGGGCTCTGGGGACGAAGTTTCAGGATTACAGTAGGCAGAGTACAGAGATGGGTATTCTGTTACCTACACCCATAGCCTTGGAAATGAAAATCAATTGAATTGAGTTCACTGGTATTTTTAAATTATGAAATGATAATTTTAGTTTTACTGTCTAGAGCACAGACTAGTGATATAAAAGCAAGTTTAATCACTGCAGTGATCATCACAGTAGAGCAATGTTAGAGGCACAAAATATGTGCTCAGCAGGAATTGTTTTTCTAGAGAGAAAAAAGCCTCAGCACAATTGCTGTAAATAAATACTTCATGGGTACTATGTATGTCATCATTTGGTGACTGATATAATCAGTATTTCTTCCAACCCTTCCCAGCTGAGTTGGTATCCATATTTATGTGACCTTTTCATTAACATCTCAGAGCTGTCTTTGGCATAAAATTTTGTCCCTATAACTGTATAATTAATTGTTAAAACTTTAAAATATTTCATGGAGAAAGAATAATAAGGCATTTATCATGCTATGTGGTTTAAATAATTAAATATAAGTAATTATTTATATTGGAGAAGGAAATGGCACTCCACTCCAGTACTATTGCCTGGTAAATCCCATGGACAGAGGAGCCTGGTAGGCTATAGCCCATGGGGTCGCAAAGAGTTAGACACAACTAATTATTTATATAGAGAGATTATACACTGAGAAGGTGAATTTTTCTTGGACATATGAAATTACTCAATATTTTCATCAGAGAAACAATAAACAAACCTTACTAAAAATTTTTAACTATGTAAGAATTTCTTAACCTAGTATCCTCAGATCCCTTAGAATAAGATGCAAATCTGTGTAGATATATTATCTTCTGGTGAAAGACAAGATTTCAATGAAGTTAATTTTACTCGATGGAGTGTGTAACTTAAAAATACAAGGCAATTGGCCTTTGCTAATAATGAAATGCGGAGCTACTTTAAATCTCATTTTTATTTCTATCAATCAGCATTTTGTGCCTTGGTGATAAAGAAAGTTGGAACATGAAATTGTAAGTGTGGCTTTAATATAAACTTAAAGCTACTCATATGTCAAGATAAAATATAATAATAATAATAGTAATAATATTAATAACAACAAATACTTTATAGCAACTAACATCATCCAGGGGCTTCCCAGGTGGCGCTAAAGGGCAAAGAATCCACCTACCAATGTAGGAGATGTAAAAGACACGGGTTTGAGTCCTTGGTTGGAAAGATCCCCTGGAGAAAGAATTAGCAACCCTCTCCAGTATTCTTGCCTGGGAAATCCCACAGGATCAGACACGACTGAAGCGACTTAGCACACAGGCACATACTGTCTTCCAGATACTATTCTGTTTCATACATGTCATCCCGTCTTTGTTGTTCAGGCGCTAAGTCGTGTCTGACTCTTTGCGACCCCATGGACTGCAGCACACCAGACTCTTCCGTCCTCCACTATCTACCAGTTTGCTCAAATTCATGTCCATTGGTTTGGTGGTGCTATCTAGCCATCTCACCCTCTGCTGTCCCCTTCTCCTTTTGCCTTCAATCTTTCCTAGCATCAGAGTCTTTTCCAATGAGTCTTTCACCCCATCTGTCTGTCACAATAATCTCAGAGACTAGGTACCATAGTCATTCCCTTTCACAGCCGAGGACATGAGCATTCAAGTGTCTTGCCAGGACCACACAACCAGCAAGAGTCACAGCAGTGGTTTGGAGCCAGCATTCAACCCAGCCAGTCTTGTTCTACAGGATGCTTTAACCCATCCTGTTGTCTTTTAAACTCCATATGCTTTGAAAATTGACATTAATTTTAAAATCAACTTGATTATTAGAATGCAGTCTACTTGGATTAAAGTCATAACAAGTATGATCACCTGTACTGATGAGAATTTTCAGCTTCAGTAATCAACTTTGATGTTGAAAACTTTTAATGTATATATTTACATTGCTTTTTAAATATGCCTTCTGTTAGAAAAAGATGAAATGGAGCAATTCCTTATGTGCCTCTTCAACTGCTTTGCATTACAGCATAGTCATAAGGATAATCTGAATTGATCATTGCTGCTGCTGCTGCTAAGTCGCTTCAGTCGTGTCCAACTCTGTACAACCCCATAGACGGCAGCCCACCAGGCTCCCCTGTCCCTGGGATCCTCCAGGCAAGAACACTGGAGTGGGTTGCCATTTCCTTCTCCAGTGCATGAAAGTGAAAACTGAAAGTGAAGTCGCTCAGTCGTGTCAAACTCTTAGCGACCCCATGGACTGCAGCCCACCAGACACCTCCACCCATGGGATTTTCCAGGCGGGGTGTAATAAAGTTACACATTTTAACAGAAGATAATGACTATGCAGATTTATGGCATTTTGTGAATATGTGCCTTTATTGCATGCTAAGCCACTCAGTCATGTCCATGTCCAGGTCTTTGTGACCCTATAAACTGTAGCCCACCAGTCCCCTCTGTCCATGTGATTTCCCAGACAAGAATACTGGAGTGGATTGTCATTTCTTCCTCCAGGGGATCTTCCTGACTGAGGGATCAAACCAGAGTCTCTAACATCTCCGCGCTGGCAGGCAGGTCTTTACCACTAGTGCTACCTGGAAAGCCTTTATATTGAGGATAGTTTTGTTTTGTCTTTTTTTTTTTAAGGATAACATAGCTGCAAATCCCATTACACGCAAAGCTTTAGAAAATAGCTGGCTTCCTAGAATTCAGTAAATTTTTACAGTAGAAGCTGAAAAATCCCTCCTCTGTCAAAATTGGTTCATATGTTAAGTATCTCTTACATAATGGTATTATAGTATGTAACTAAGAAATATATTCTGATTCCTACATAATACTTAAAGGATTTTTGCTTAAAGTTTGCACTGTCTAAAATATGAGTTATAATAGCTTGAGGGTTTCTTTGTGTATGAGACATCATATAAATAAACTCCTTACCACTGAGTAAGATTCAGTACCATACTGAATTTGAATTTACAAAGCATATGAAGTTGTAGTATCCAAATTCCTAAGAATTCATGATTTTAATTATTTGAGTTCACGCACTGAAGGCAAAATATATTAGCTTTTTAAATTCCAAAGTAAGTCTCTTATAAAATAAAATAATGTTAAAGAAATTCTCATACAATATAGAATCTGCAAAATTACGTTACCCTAATTTACAAAGCTATGGAAGTTGGAAGAAGGAGATGGAAGAAACTTTATAGATTTCCTCAAATAGAAGGTCTGGAAATTAATGTAAATTTTAATGTGTATGATTCTAAGAGACATAGAGTCACACTTTCAAATAGAAATAACAGACTACTTACATATGTGCATTTTGTTTAAAAGACCACTGGCCTGGTAAAGTCCTTTCATTGTATAGGTAGAATACTGGTCCAGATAAATTAAATAAGTTATTTTATGAGCAAAGAGTACTAGAACCAAGTTTATGTTTTTAATCCAAATTTCCAGTCTCTAGTGTATAATTTTAACTACAGATTTAAAGCAATTTTTCATTGGTACATTTTTAATTTCTGGATACATTATTTGAACATGCACCAAATTCCACAGTTTGTTATGCTTGATATCACAAGTAATATTAATAATTGTCTTATATGAGAATTTGTGACCTTCTTTCATTACCTTTACTGCAGAGAAAATATTACAAGCATATTAATTTCATAAAATATCATTCATTTACTTTTTCCTGGATATGATATTTTGAAAAGTGATAAAGCAAAGTTTAATTCAGCACAGAAAAGAAATCCCAATTGGAAAAAAAAAGTACCTTTACATTCTTTGACATCTTACTTTGATTCAATCTTGAAAATTAAAATCGCTTCTCACAGTCCAAACCAATACCAAGAGTCTTCCTAGACAGTGTAATAAAATAGCTGTGCAATTTGGGTCTCACCTTTCCATCTCATTTTATTTGATCTCACTACCGCTATACAATTAAGGCTCAAATAATTCACATTTGTAACCACTTAATTCTTGCTATTTTTAGCTTCATACCATATTACAGTATTTGCAAGCTTTAAGCAGGTTTCAGTTCAGTTCAGTCATTCAGTCGTGTCCAACTCTGTGACCCCATGGACTGCAACATGCCAGGCCTCCCTGTCCATCACCAATTCCCAGAGTTTACTCAAACTTGTGTCCATTGAGTCAGTGGTACCATCCAACCATTTCATCCTCTGCCATCCCCTCCTCCTTCCACCTTCATTCTTTCCCAGCATCAGGGTCTTTTCCAAAGAATCAGTTCTCTGCATCAGGTGGCCAAAGTATTGGAGTTTCAGCTTCATCATAAGTCCTTCCAATGAATATTCAGGATTGATTTCCTTTAGAAAATCCTTAAGCACGTTTTGATATATATATATATATATATATATATATATATATATTTTTATATATATATATATATGTTTTTTTTTTTAAGAAGACTTTTAGGACTTCCCTGGTAGTCCTGTGGTTAAGAATTCACTTTGCAATGCAAAAGATAGCAGTTTGATCCCTGGTATGGGAAGATCCCATATGCCTAGGGGCAGCTGAGCCCAGAAGCCACAACTACTGAATCCCTATACTGCAACCACTGAAGTCCATGTGCCCTAGAGCCTGTGCACTGCAACAAGAGAAGCCATGGCAATGAGATGCCCTTGTTCCGTAACTAGAGAGTAGTCCCACTTGCTGCAACTAGAGAAAGCCTGCACACAGCAATGAAGATCCCATGCAACCCAAAGTAAATAAATAAAGATATTTAAGCCTAGTAAAGGGATTGAATACCTCCCTCAAGGTCATAAGGGAACTGCCTTACATAGTTGTAAAACAGAATTTTTATAATAATAATGGCAGTATTGTAGTATATAATATATATAATAGTGGCAGTAAGATGTTGAAGAGAGAGTTTGAAAAACATCTTAAACTATTATCATGATACATGTAGCTCATCAGCAACTTGGCACTGATTCCTCTCCCTTCTTAACCCCATACCTTCAACTTTCTCTTTTACATTCTCTATTTCAGTCTTTAGTTGTTTGCCAAATTGCCCGTAGTATCTTGGCATGATACTGCCTCTACCTCATGACGTGTTGGTCTTTCATTTACTTGTCAGATCAGATTGTATTTTCCTGTCCCCACCCCCACCCTGGGTTACATGAAAGTGACTGCCATGAAGTGGGAGCTCATTATTTAGAAACCAAGTGGTGTCATAAGAAGACTGCAGATAAAATTGTATCAGAGTACATTTTATGAAAAGATTGCTTGGGTGAAGTTCTGGGAGAGAACAAGAACTGGAAAATCAGAAAAAAGAAAAAATACATAGGTAGTGTTGTTTGAGTAATGCTTCATCAGATAGCTAGAGCATGATGGGATAAAGTGCTAGACATGAGGGGAAAGAGATTGAACAAAGATAAATTATCAGGAAATTATGTATAAGAAAGAAGAATTAGCCTTGTCTGGCTACAAGAGTAGGAAGAAAGCAAAAGGGGAAAAAAGTTTGATACCAGACTCTAGAATATCCTGGAGATTAAGAATTAAAATTTTGTTTTGAACAATCATTGAATTAACAAATTGTATTTCAGGAGAATTATCTTTGTAGAATTTTGCAAAATGTAGTATAAGGGGAAGGGTTAAATTACTACCGACAGTCTCCTACTTACATGGTTTGACACAATTTTTTGAATTTACGATAGTGCAAATATGTGCACTCAGTAGAAATCTTGAATTTTGATCTGTTCCTGAATTAGTTATGTGCAGTATGATATTCTCTCATGATGCTGGACAGTGCCCATGAGCTGGAGTACCCAGTCAGCCACAAGATCATGAGAGTAAACCACCAATATGTTTACAACAATTCTGTACCCAGACAACCATAGTGTTTTTCACTTTCAGTATAGTATTCAATAAATTACATGACTTTTAATACTTTCACAAGAGTGAACGTCGACATTCTAGGAATCAGCGAACTAAGATGGACTGGAATGGATGAATTTAACTCAGATGACCATTATATCTACTACTGTGGGCAGGAATCCCTCAGAAGAAATGGAGTAGCATCAACAAAAGAGTTCGAAATGCAGTACTTGGATGCAATCTCAAAAATGACAGAATGATCTCCGTTCGTTTCCAAGGCAAACCATTCAATATCACAGTAATCCAAGTCTATGCCCCAACCAGTAACACTGAAGAAGCTGAAGTTGAATGGTTCTATGAAGACCTACAAGACCTTTTAGAACTAACAACCAAAAATGATGTCCTTTTCATTATAAGGGACTGGAATGCAAAAGTAGGAAGTCAAGAAACACCTGGAATAACAGGCAAATTTGGCCTTGGAATACGGAATGAAGCAGGGCAAGGACTAATAGACTTTTGTCAAGAAAATGCACTGGTCAAACAGTTGCTGGAAGAGGTGCAAACACCCTCTTCCAGCAACACAAGAGAACTCTACACATGGACATCAACAGATGGTCAACACCAAAATCAGATTGATTATATTCTTTGCAGCCAAAGATGGAGAAGCTCTAAACAGTCAACAAAAACAAGACCAGGAGCTGACTATGGCTTAGATCATGAACTCCTTATTACCAAATTCAGACGTAAATTGAAGAAAGTAGGGAAAACCACTAGACCATTCAGGTATGACCTAAATCAAATCCGTTATGATTGTACAGTGGAAGTGAGAAACAGATTTAAGGGCCTAGATCTGATAGATAGAGTGCCTGATGAACTATGGACTGAGGTTTGTGACATTGTACAGAAGACAGGGATCAAGACCATCCCCATGGAAAAGAAATGCAAAAAGAAAAATGGCGGTCTGGGGAGGCCTTACAAATAGCTGTGAAAAGAAGAGAAGAGAAAAGCAAAGGACAAAAGGAAAGATATAAGCATCTGAATGCAGAGTTCCAAAGAAATGCAAGAAGAAATAATAAAGCCTTCCTCAGCGATCAATGCAAAGAAATAGAGGAAAACAATAGAATGGGAAAGACTAGAGATCTCTTCAAGAAAATTAGAGATACCAAGGGAATATTTCATGCAAAGATGGCCTTGATAAAGGACAGAAATGGTATGAACCTAACAGAAGCAGAAGATATTAAGAAGAGGTGGCAAGAATACACAGAAGAACTGTACAAAAAAGATCTTCACAACTCAGATAGTTACAATAGTGTGATCACTGACCTAGAGCCAGACATCCTGGAATGTGAAGTCAATTGGGCCTTAGAAAGCATCACTACGAACAAAGCTAGTTGGAGGTGATGGAATTCCAGTTGAGCTATTCCAAATCCTGAAAGATGATGCTGTGAAAGTGCTACACTCAATATGCCAGCAAATTTGGAAAACTCAGCAGTGGCCACAGGACTGGAAATGGTCAGTTTTCATTCCAATCCCAAAGAAAGGCAATGCCAAAGAATGCTCAAACTACCACACAATTGCACTCATCTCACACGCTAGTAAAGTAATGCTCAAAATTCTCCAAGCCAGGCTTCAGCAACACGTGAACCGTGAACTTCCAGATGTTCAAGCTGATTTTAGAAAAGGCAGAGGAACCAGAGACCAAATTGCCAACATCCACTGGATCATGGAAAAAGCAAGAGAGTTTCAGAAAAACATCTATTTATGCTTTATTGATTATGCCAAAGCCTGTGTGGATCACAATAAACTGTGGAAAATTCTGAAAGAGATGGGAATACCAGACCGCCTGACGTGCCTCTTGAGAAACCTATATGCAGGTCAGGAAGCAACAGTTAGAATTGGACATGGAACAACAGACTGGTTCCAAATAGGAAAAGGAGTACGTCAAGGCTGTATATTGTCACCCTGCTTATTTAACTTATATGCAGAATATATCATGAGAAATGCTGGGCTGGAAGAAGCACAAGCTGGAATCAAGATTGCTGGGAGAAATATCAATAACCTCAGATATGCAGATGACACCACCCTTATGGCAGAAAGTAAAAAGGAACTAAAAAGCCTCTTGATGAAGGTGAAAGAGGAGACTGAAAAAGTTGGCTTAAAGCTCAACATTCAGAAAACAAAGATCATGGCATCTGGTCCCATCACTCCATGGGAAATGGATGGGGAAACAGTAGAAACAGTGTCAGACTTTACTTTTTGGGGCTCCAAAATCACTGCAGATGGTGACTGCAGCCATGAAATTAAAAGATGCTTACTTCTTGGAAGGAAAGTTATGTCCACTCTGGTTAGCATATTGAAAAGCAGAGACATTACTTTGCCAACAAAGGTCCGTCTAGCCAAGGCTATGGTTTTTCCAATGGGCATGTATGGATGTGAGAGTTGGACTGTGAAGAAAGCTGAGTGCCAAAGAATTTGATGCTTTTGAACTGTGGTGTTGGAGAAGACTTGAGATTCCGTTGGACTGCAAGGAGATCCAGCCAGTCCTTTCTGAAGGAGATCAGCCCTGGGATTTCTTTGGAAGGAATGATGCTAAAGCTGAAACTCCAGTACTTTGTCCACCTCATGCGAAGAGTTGACTCATTGGAAAAGACTCTGATGCTGGGAGGGATTGGGGGGCAGGAGGAGAAGGGGACGACAGAGGATGAGATGGCTGAATGGCATCACTGACTCGATGGACGTGAGTCTGAGTGAACTCCAGGAGTTGTGGATAGACAGGGAGGCCTGGTGTGCTGTGATTCATGGGGTCGCAAAGAGTCGGATACGACTGAGCGACTGAACTGAACTGAGCTGAAACCCATTGTAAATCAAGGAAGATCTATATGAACAATGCCAAGGGGGAACTTGTTGCCTGTGCTAAAGAAGCTAATAGTTTATTGGATTGTACATTTTTGTGATCAAGTGCCTGCATGAAAAGAAAAGGTAGAAAAAAGAAAGAGATAAGAAAGAAGGTAGAGCTGAATTTGGAAGTCTTGACTCTGTTTTCACTAACTTTGTAAACTTTAGTAGTCGCTTAAACTTTCTAAGCTTTAGTTTTCCTAAATTGAGAAGTTAACCAACTATTCTGCCTGCTACATATGGTTCGTAAGAGGTTTATATGAGAAAAATAAATATGTTATAAAAATTGCAATTCACAAAAAAATCAGTTCTTTTTGTCATAGTGTTTTAATGAAGCACAGAGCCCTTCTGAACATATGGAGTCCAGGGACCAGTTCTTGTTTTAATGCATAACATTATGCAAACATATATAGATAGTAAATCCAGCTTCATATCCATGCACATTGAAAGAAACAAAAGTAAACTCTATAGCTGAAACTTTTAAAAATATTTTTTGGTATCATGAAGTTATAAGGCAAATAACCGTATTCCACTTGAACACTGCCTTATTGTTCTATATTGAATTTTCATTATAAAAACCCACATTTATCTAGTCAAATGGACAAGTACTATGAAGCAATCTGGTAAATACATCAGAAAATCACTTGGAATAAAAAAAATTAATTTGTTCTTGGATTACTCTATTTCCAGTGAAAATAATATGAATGAGACATGGCCTAGCAATGAGATTGTCTAAGAAAATATTTAAGAAAGACAAATCTGTTCTCCAGCTAAATGTTCTTGTGACTGGAAATCTGAACTCAGTGCCTGTAAAGTTTAACAGAATCCTATAATGCTGTTAACCTTCTGAAACCAGAAATAGTGAACATTTATTACTCAAGAGTAAGTTGTAAAACTATTACAGAAAGTCAAGTATAAAAAGAAAAAACAGCTCAAAATAACTTCCATATTTTGTGACTATTTCTCCTAAAATGTATTTTAAAGTATAATTGCTTTTTCAGTATAATTTTTATCTCAAAATAATATATATTTTTTACCATTAATAAATAATATTAAATTGATTATATTTATACTTATTGCACATAAATAACTCCAAGACAATGTCAATATAATTTCTATGCATATTAAAAAGCAGAGACATTACTTTGCCAACAAAGGTTCATCTAGTCAAAGCTATGGTTTTTCCAATAGTCTTGTATGGAAGTGAGAGTTGGACTAAAAGAAAGCTGAGTGCTGAAGAATTGATGCTTTTGAACTGTGGTGTTGGAGAAGACTCTTGAGAGTCCTTTGGTCTGCGAGGCGATCCAACCAGTCCATTCTAAAGGAGATCAGTCCTGGGTGTTCTTTGGAAGGACTGATGCTGGACCTGAAGCTCCAATACTTTGGCCACCCGATGCAAAGAACCAACTCATTTGAAAAGACCCTGATGCTGGGAAAGAGTGAAGGAGGGAGGAAAAGGGGACAATAGAGGATGAGATGGTTGGATGCCATCAACACAATTGACATGAGTTTGAGTAAGCCCCAGACTTGGTGATGCACAGGGAAGCCTGGCGTGCTTCAGTCCACGGGATTGCAAAGAGTCAGACCCTACTGAATGACTGAACTGAATTTCTATGGCAGGGACATTGTCACTTTTCATAAGGTATATTCATTCATCTATCCAATACATAACATAGGGTAAATACTTCCAGCCAAGTGTTGCACTGGATAATAGTTACACATGCCGCTACCCACAGAAAGTTTGGGGCTTCCGTGGTGGCTCAGCAGTAAAGAATCTGCCTGTAATGCAGGAGATGCAGATTCAATCCCTCGGTTGGGAGATGCCCTGGAATAGGAAATGGAAACCCACTACAGTATTCTTGCCTGGACAGAGGAGCCTGGAGGGCTACAGTTCATGGGGTTGCAGAGTCGGACACGACTGAAGCAACTGAGCACACACATCAGAAAGCTTATATTCAAGAAGGGAAGAATATACACTAGAGGTGCCCAGTGTTATAAAAAGATTTAATTTGATCAATCACAAATGCTATAAAATATTACAGCATTTTGAAGATTTTAACATTCTAGGGCCAGTATTCTAAATAAGCTATCATTTATTTCCTACTTGCATCTTCAAAATATTTTCTCAGCTTTTGTCTTCCTCCAACCCCCACTGCCATATGCATGCACACCTCCTGAGTGCAGGCTAAGTTGAAATAGTGGTGTTAGACTCTTTGTGACACTATGGGCCATAGACTGCCAGGTTCCTCTATCAGTGGGATTCTCCAGGCAAGAATACCCAAATGGGTTACCATCTCCTCCTCCAGGGAATCTTCCCCACCCAGGGATTAAACCCAGGTCTCTTACTTACATCTTCGGCTTCAGGAGGCAGGTTCTTTACCACAAGCACCACCTGGGAAGTCCTGCCAAATGCAGCTACCAAAAAGTCAGGAATAAACAGTTAATTTCAAGCACGTCCAAGTATGTGCTTTATGTTATAATTGTTATACACCCAAAACACTTAACAAAATAATATGCAAGCCTAAGATTGTTGTTTTTGTTGTTCAGTCAGTCAGTCATGTTTGACTCGTTGCAGCCCTGTGGACTGCAGCACACCAGGCTTCCCTGTCCTTCACCATCTCCTGGAGCTTGCTCAAACTCATGTCCATTGAGCCAGTGATGCCAATCAATCATCTTGTCCTTTGTCGGCCCCTTCTCCCCCTGCCTTCAATCTTTCCCAACATCAGGGTCTTTTCTAATGAGTCAGCTCTTGCATCAGGTGGCCAGAGGATTGAAGCTTCAGCATCAGTCCTTCCAAAGAATATTCAGGACTGATTTCCTTCAGGGTTGACTGGTTTGATCTCCTGCTGTCCAAGGGAGACTCTCAAGAGTCTTCTCCAACACCACAATTCAAAAGCATCAATTCTTTGCCACTCAGCTATCTTTATGGTCCAACTCTCACATCCATACATGACTACTGGAAAAAAATCATAGCTTTGACTAGATGGACCTTTGTTGACAAAGTAATGTCTCTGCTTTTTATACACTGTCTAGGTTTGGCATAGCTTTTCTTCCAAGGAGCAAGTGTCTTTTTTCTACATTATTTTTAAAATTAAATTTTTCTGCATCATTTTAAAAAATATGTTTAAGAACTTATTCATTATTTAAAACATAAGTACATAGCTATGGAGTGGGAAGAATGATCCAAATCTATATAAAATTTATTCCATATAAAGGAATAATCTATGTAATATCCATACACTATAAATTCTCTAGAGAGAACCATATAAATGTCACAACTGCTATTATGAGTATTAAGTATGCATAAAAGATTTTGTCCTCAAGCATTATGCAAGATTTCTTAATTAAGTGGTATTATGATATCTCATAGTAATTAAACAAAAATGAGTGATTTCAGAATCCACCAGAATTCTTTAACTAGAAAGCAAAACAATGTAAATTAATCTCAGGAACTAAAACCAGCATGATTGGAACCCAATTGTCCTCTATTTTCAAAGTTAGGAAATGCTGTATGTTGTTTTCCCATTACCTCATGGAGTCTTATGTTTCATTAAATATTGCTGTGCTTTTCCTGACCATTTCTATCTTCAAATAATCACAATAATCACATAGATTTGGTTGTGCAGGAAGAAACAGATGAGAATTGAGTGTCAAGATGGAAGTCTTGATTGTGAGATGGCCAGATGAAGGGAGAAATGAAAGGAAAAAAATGCTGAATTTCATTATTAACGTAAAATACTGCCAATGAGCACGGGTTTTCTATAAATACCTTTGGGAAACCTAATACTTCATGTTTTCTCAATGCCAGAGGAATCTCAAAACTTTTAACCACATTCTGGCAGGACAGAGCCATGCACCACAACTGTAATATGTTTTGGCAATCAAACTGTTTGAATCTTAGTCTAACAACTTAGCAGCTGTATGACCTTGGACAAGTTACTTAACCTTGTAATGTCCAGATTTCCTCTTAAAAGGAAGAGGCTGTGGCAGATTGCATTTCCAGTCTCCTTAATTCAGTGCTCTCTTTTCGGTCCCTCCTCCTGTGGAAAAACTATACATTCCCAAGCTATTGAATTCAGTCAGGACCACATGACTTTTTCTGACCAATGAAGTAAGTATGGAAACGGCATGAGTATCACTTTCAAACTGAAGGGTCAGGGGCGCAGCACAAGTATACATGGGCTCTGTCCCCCTGCCACAAGCTCTAGCCATGTCCTCAGACACCTTGCAGTACAGCCTCTGCAAGTCTACCTTGGTTACCTAGTAGAAGAGAGCAACTTGTGTTCATTAAGTCACTGGGCTATACAGATGGAGATATCAGTGAGATAAGAAGAAGATTTAAGACAGAGACTTTTAAAAAGAAAACAAAATAATAATTTTCTATAGAAGCAGAAACCAGGAAAAACACTAAAAAATAGAGGCTAGAAAATTCCAAGACTCATTTGGTAGGATTCTAGTCATTTTGAGAACTAACTTTGCAAGCATTTGTATCCTTTATCTTCTCTTCTCTATTGAATTGCTTCCCCTTAACCTATCTATGTCTGTTGGTTCTGTGCTGCTATGCTTAGTCACTCAGTCGTGTGTGACTTTTTGTTACTCTTTGGACTGTAGCCCACCAGGCTTCTCTGTCTATGGGATTTTTCAGGCAAGAATACTGGAGTGGGAAGATCTCCAGGGGATCTTCCCGACCCAGGGTTGGAACCAGCATCTCCTGTGTCTCCTGTATTGCCGGCAGATGCTTTACCCACAGATGTTTTATAGGGAAGTCCTGTCAGTTGGTTCACCCAGATAAAATAACTATCAATTATGAATCTCTTTAGCTATTACCCTTTCTCTAACCTTCTCTAGAAAGTCAATATTTATAATTCTAAGTGTCCCACCTCATTTTTTACTTCATAACTATACAAATCCTCTACACAAGCCATGGTAAATAACATATAGTTTTCATTCCTGCCTTCTTCAAATCCTTTTCTTTTTTTGCTCTTCGCTTCTTTCTACTATAAAATATCATCTCTTTCTCATTCATTTGTCTGTTTCATGCTTCAATAAAAACAATCCAAGAAGGCTTCTTGGCTTTAAATATGATGGGTTAAGTTCCATGCTAACTTACTTCAGAACAGCCTTGGATTACTTATGTCACCTTTCATACCACACGCATACACTTTGAATTGACTCCTTCTCTGTTTTCATAGCCATGAACTCCTTGAGGCTAGAATCTATCTTCTTTATCTATTATAGTTAGCTTTCCTGAATCCAAAATGAACATGAACTGTGACATATTCTCACACATAATCAGTCTGCTCCATTGGCTTAATTTTACTCAACTGTGTACAGATACAAAAGATGCTGTTAGGAATTTCATTTACACCTTGATGCCTTGTAAATACATTCTCTTCAGCTCTGTCTACTTTGGTCAACTCATTTTTCCTATCCATTTAGCTGCTCATCAGGAAAGATGAAAGTAATGGAAATAACATGTTCTGTTCAAGGACTAGTTAATAACTGCTTCTACCTGACAGAGCAAGAGCAGTTTTTCAATTGGAACCAAGCTGCTCATTTATTGATTAATGGCCCAAACAAAAATTGTTTTCTTCTCTCCTACAAACAGTTTAGCCACATTTCTAAAAGAGGGTTTTCAAAACCTCTGCCTGAACACGTAACATAAAGTTAATCAAGGATAATAGATAAAACATCTAATAGATAAAATGTGATTTCATGTCACCACTGAGTATTCTAAATAAGTCATTTCCATTTTTTGTTCAGTTGAAGCTATTCAGCATTATGTGAAGTTATTACAGCATCAAATGAACTTAAAATCAGAAGACATTTTATACTATGTTATTAGGACACTGGGCTTACATTTAAAGATCTATTCTGTTCAAGTTTCTTTTTTAATCCAAGAATCCAGAAGATTAAACTAAGATTTTTGAGTCAAAAAGCCTGATAAAATAGAACATATCCTGCATTATATAATTAACACAATTCATGAGTATTACTATTTCTTCTCCTAACAACCCAACAAAATACATATAATTTGTACAAGCATTTTTGTCCTAGAGGTATTAAAACTTATTAAAATAATGTAATCACATTCCTGGAACAAATGTATTCTAAGTTGCTACAGGTTTAGCTAATCAAATTTGTAACTAAACCCAACTCTGCTTCATCACTTGATGACTTAGATTCTTTTTTTTTTTTAACTTTACAATATTGTATTGGTTTTTCCATATATCAACATGAATCCGCCACAGGTATACACGTGTTCCCCATCCTAAACCCTCCACCCTTCTCCCTTCTCCCTCCCCGTACCATCCCTCTGGGTCGTCCCGGAGTGTTACTCAGCCATTAAAAAGAATACATTTGAATCAGTTCTAATGAGGTGTGTGAAACTGGAGCCTATTATACAGAGTGAAGTAAGCCAGAAAGAAAAACACCAATACAGTATACTAATGCATATATATGGAATTTAGAAAGATGGTAACAATAACCCTGTATACAAGACAGCAAAAGAGACACTGATGTATAAAACAGTCTTTTGGACTCTGTGGGAGAGGGAGAGGGTGGGATGATTTGGGAGAATGGCATTGAAACATGTATAATATCATATATGAAATGAGTCGCCAGTCCAGGTTCGATCACTTGATAACTTAGGAATGAAAACACTGGGTAAATAAAAAGATAATCTTTATATCCAGACTATTTGTTTTCTCTATTCTACTTCCTTGAAACCAGAGAAATTCCTTTAAAAAGTGGATTTAGAGAATGCTTACTTTAGTAGATAGCCATAGAGAGAACTTACTGAAGGGAAGAAATTTTTCTCCATTTACCAGTTCTTTTCCTTCTTTATTTCTCCCTCCATTTCACAAAAATAGTAATATCAGAACCCAAAAAACTATAATCAAAGAGTACATGAAGTTTTGGCACTGAGTTAAATTTCTTATTTTTTCCCAGATGATGTGCTAAACCAATATATATTGTTTAAATTTATCAGTCTTGTCCATAGACCAAGTGTTACTTGAAAAGCTAAGACTATTTTTACTAATACTTATTCTTTACTAATTTTCCTGTTCATTTGCATTATACCTCTCCCCATATAATATATAATATATAGGACTTTGAATTAATATTTTGATACAAATCATCTATTATTTCATTTATCATCTGCATAGGATTTATTGTTCAGAGAACCAATCACTCTGAGATTCTTTCTTCAAGTTATATGATCTAGTCATCAACTTAAATAGGTAAATATTTGCACTCTTGGAATAAAGTTGTGCCTGAAATTCTATATTGGATTGACCACATGTTCATACTTTTAAATAATTAGGGCCTTTAAAAATAATGATCACTATAGCATTATTTATTCCTTCCTGTTATCAGAGTCAAACAATAAGCTATATGGTTATAATTCCAGCTTTATAAGTATAAATTTGCTTCACATTTTTCTTTAATCTATCTTTTGCTCATTGGATCTATTCACCTTATATGAGAGTATTTTAGACAATGTAACAATTTGATCTGTTCTCAGATTGGTAGATATATGTGATTCTAATCTATATTAACAGCTTCAGTCAAAATTAGAATTGTAACTATGCAATATTGATAATATAAAGTATATTATGCTTACAATAAGTATACTGAAAAAGTTATATCTTTTTATGTCAATGTTTTGTCTTTACATGGTTCAATCAATGGTAAATATTTTGCTTCAATTGTTTTGGTATTCTGTTACTAGATTTCTATTCACTTAAGATGATTGTGCTACTTGGGGAATTGAACCCTTTATCATTGTGCATTGCTTTTATTTATCTCTGGTATGCTTTCTTGTTCTGAAATTGGCTTTGTCTGAAATTAACTACTTCAACTTATTTTGACTTTTGTTGGCTTGACATACATTTCTCTATGCTATCTCTTTACTTTTAACCAACCTGGGTCTTTATTTTTAATGTGGATTTCTTGTATATAGCATAATAGTTTATCTTCACTTTTATATCAATGCTGATAGTCTCTGACTTTTAATTGCTGCATTTAGACCAGTCATATGTTGAATGATTATTGATATGGTTGGATTAATATATGCCATGTTTGTAACTGCTTTCTATTCATTCCTTCTTACACCTTTTTTTTGGTTTCTGGTTTTGACTGGCACTGTATGTGATTCAGTTCATCTCTGCTTTTAGCATATAAATTATACCACCTTCTAGAAAATTTTAAATGAATGCTCTTGTGTTTCTAAGATACATTTCTAACTAATCTAAGTCCACCTCAACTCACACTGTACTACTTCACCTGTAGTACAGATACTTACGTATAACGTAGTATTCCTAATTTTTCTCTCACCTCTCACTGATTTAATTTATTTCACTTATCTATATGCAAAGATCATCCAATATGTTGCTATTACTATTGCTTTAAACAAAATCACATTTTCCATTAATAAAGAATAGAAAAAGTATTTTATTACCTGTATTTATTTTTTCTGATGTTCTTTTTTTGCGTCCAAGAGGCTATTCTATACAATTTTCTTTCTGCCTAAAGAACTTTCTCCATTTTTTGCAAGCATGTCTACTAGTAATGAAGTTCCTCCGTGTTTGTCTGAGAAAGTTTTTGTTTCTTCTTTACTCTCGAAAGACAAATTCATTAGACATATAATCCTAGGTTAGTGTTTGTTTTCTTTCAGCACTTTAAACATTTTACTTTATTTTCTTCTAACTTCCATGAAGCCAGACCAGAAGTATTGTTTCAAAAAGTAATTCTTGTTCTTCTTATGTCCAAGAGGTGATGTTTCCTTCTGTAATCTTTCAAGGTTTTCTCCATGTCTCCTCGATTTTCTTCAGTTTAAATGTGATACAGCCACGTGTAGAGTTTGGGGGGTTATGCTTTCATATAGTGACTCAGTGAACATGAATTTAAACAAACTCTGGGAGACAGTGAGGACAGAGAAGCCTGGAGTGCTGCAGCCCATAGGGTCCCAAAGAGTCAGACACGACTGAGTGACTGACAACAACATAGATTTTGATATAAATCATGGTTAGTCTTTTCTGAATTTCTTAGACTTGTGGTTTTGTGTTTGCTATTAATTTTGAAAAGATTTTGGCCATATTACTTCAAATGTATCTTCTGTTATATTTTATCTTTCTTCTACTCCTAGCATTATAATTGCGTGTTATATTACATTTGTTTTTATCAATCCACGGTTCCACTGGGTATTCTGCTCTGGTTTTGTTTGTTTGTTTTATTCTTCCTTCCCTTTGTATTTCAGGCTGTGAAATGAAATTTGACCTATCTTCAAACTTACTGATGTTTATCTCACCCATGTCGATTTACTGATGAACACATCAAAGGTATTCTTTATTTCTATTATGGTATTTTGTTTTAGTTTTTAGCATTCGCATTTTCTAGAATTTCCATTAGCTTTTTCCTTAGTAATCCACCTTTGTGCTTATGTTACCTACCTATTCTAGCATGCTGCTTATTTTTCCATTGACGTCCTTAGAAGATTAATCACAGTTATTGTAAATCCCCTGTTGATAATTCCAACATCTGTGTCTTATCTGAATTTGTCTCTGACACTTGCTTTGTCTTCAGATGACATTGTTTTCTTGCCTTTTGGCATGCCTTGTAATTTTTTGCTGAAAGTCAGATATGCTAGATGAGGTAACTAGAACGGAAATAAGTAGTCTTTTAGTGCAAGGATTTACTTTATTGGGGCCAGGAGTTGATCTTTGTTTAAGTTTGCTATAGCTTTAGGTAACAAAAGATTCAGGTTCCTCTAAGGCCCTTGTTTTTACCCCCTCTGGTCTTTGGGTTTCAGTCAATATTCCTCTTCAGCAAGATTCTTTATCTTGCAGGACTTTTTTAGCTATAATCCACTGTTGTTGTTCGCACCCCTGTTGATTTAGAGGAGATGGTGGTGGTAAACCATGTGTAGTGGAGGCAAGGGGGAATTCTGTAATCTTTTGATGAAATCTCAGTCTCTCAGTGAACCTGTATCTCAAGACTTCAACCAACAGAAATCTTTTTCCAATGACATAACTTCTTCTCCTGACCCCTACTCTTTTCTGGGGGTACAACATCCCACATCTATTTTCTTGAACCTCTAACTCCATTGAATGTTGGTTATATTTCTCTTAGGTGAAAAAGGAAGTCAGTAGCTATTGAAATGGAAGCAATTCCCTTCTCACAAAAGAAGTTAGGCTTTAAGGTGGCTCAGTAGATAAAGAATCCACCAGCAATTCAGGTGACTTGAGTTCAACCCCTGGGTAGGGAGGATCCCCTGGAGGAGGGCATAGTAATGCCCTCCAGTATTCTCACATGGAGAATCCCATAGACAGAGAAGCCTGGTGAGCTACAATCCATGGGGTTGCAAAGAGTTGGATATCTCTGAAGCTACTGAGTAGGCATGCATGCACTAAGTCCCTTTTTCTAGAGACTAGACTTTTGTCATGGAGAGAGCTCTGTATGTATTTCACAGTGGTTACACCTCTCCCCTTGCCAGCACCACAAAGTGATCTTTCTTGAATCTTCATTATTAGACTCTTATAGGCTTCTTGGAGGCAAAGCTCATAAAAAAAAAAAAAAAAAAAAAGGGAGCCCTCAGGAGTTTTGCACTTTCTCATCAATCTACACGCAGCTTCCAACTGGTCAAAATTACTATTTTCATGTTCCTACATAAGTCTGTGGTTCCAACAGCTTCTGCTCCTGGTAAGCAGATCTCACCTGTGCTTTTCTGAATGCACCTGTCTCTCCAGATTTCAGGGTGTTGGTTTAGTCCACAATTGTAACTTTTAAAGGATTCAAGAAAAAAGCATTGAATTTCAGTTTCTCTAGCTTTTTCTGAAAGATGGAATGATGATATAAGCTCTTTACATGTGAAAGCTGAAGCCAAAAATTACTGATGGTAAGCATTTAACAACATTTTCTTATTTTTCAATTCTAAGTTTTGATAAGTTGAGTCACCACATTGCTTTTTAAGAGATCCTAGTGAAATTACTGTTGTCATGCCATTAGACAAAACTATTGCTATCAAATTGGCACTTGCAAGAGTCAATGAAAGAAAAAGATTTTCTCTAACTGACGCATAAATGAAATGGTTTTCTCAACAGTTTTACAGGGAATAAAGGAAGATTGTAAAACTAAATATTGTCATTTTTATCAAATAAAAATTTACCTAGCAAGGCTTTAAGCTCGGGTAAAATAAAATTTAAGTGTCAGTTTAATGATAAGGCTTCCTCCCATGTGCAATACAGAGTCACTACATTTTTTAATTAGAAAGGATTTTAGAGTTCATTTAAACCAATGGTCCTTAATCCAAGGTTTATGTATTAGTTTCCAGGGATACAAAATTGAAAACAGCCTCTAAAACTGTGAGCACTTCTCAGGAGCACTGATCCTTTGGACCAGCATCAGTGAGACACATGCTCTGATGCAGAAGGCAGAGCTGAGTTGCTTACATAGACTTGGATGCCATGACTTATTTATGTCATCATTTCTATTACATCTTCAAGGGATATTTTCATTGGTTCTCTTCTTCATGTGAATTAAAGCAATCTTTCTTACCATAGTTCAGTCACTCAGTTGTGTCCAACTCTTTGCAACCCCATGAATTGCAGCACACCAGGCCTCCCTGTCCATCACCAACTCCTGGAGTTCACTCAGACTCACGTCCATTGAGTCAGTGATGCCATCCAGCCATCTCATCCTCTGTCGTCTCCTTCTCCTCCTGCCCCCAATCCCTCCCAGCATCAGAGTCTTTTCCAATGAGTCAACTCTTCGCATAACGTGGCCAAAGTACTGGAGTTTCAGCTTTAGCATCATTCCTTCCAAAGAAATCCCAGGGCTGATCTCCTTCAGAATGGACTGGTTGGATCTCCTTGCAGTCCAAGGGACTCTCAAGAGTCTTCTCCAACACCACAGTTCAAAAGCATCAGTTCTTCGGCATTCAGCTTTCTTCACAGTCCAACTCTCACATCCATACATGACCACTGGGAAAACCATAGCCTTGACTAGACGGACCTTTGTTGGCAAAATAATGTCTCTGCTTTTGAATATGCTATCTATGTTGGTCATAACTTTTCTTCCAAGGAGTAACCATCTTTTAATTTCATGGCTGCAGTCACCATCTGCAGTGATTTTGGAGCCCCAAACAATAAAGTCTGACACTGTTTCCACTGTTTCTCCATATATTTCCCATGCAGTGATGGGACCAGATGCCATGACCATAAGCACACAAAACTGTCCGCCAGTGCTGTGCTTTTTGTGTGTTGCTTTTCTTACATGGTCCATCTTCCTGCAACCGGACCACAAAAATGGAATACTACACTTAGGAACTCACTTTTCTAACGGGCATATGAAAGTGAGTGTTAGTTGTTCAGTCACGTCTGACCCTTTGTGACCCCATGGACTGTAACCCTCCAGGCTCCTCTGTCCATGGGATTTTCCAGACAAGAATACTGGAGTGGGGTGCCATTTCCTCCTCCAGGGGATCTTCCCAACCCAGGGATAGAACCCAGGTCTCTTGTACTACAGGCAGATTTTTTACCATCTAAGCATTGGTGGACATGGGAGAAGCACAAATATCATAGTACACACACTCCAACTTGTTATTGTCAAAACAAATGTTTAATTACAGGCTCTTGACAATATAGCAATCAACACGCTGATACTGTAAATGGTCATATTGCTGCTGCTGCTAAGTCGCTTCAGTCGTGTCCGACTCTGTGCGACCCCATAGACGGCAGCCCACCAGGTTCCCGTCCCTGGGATTCTCCAGGCAAGAACACTGGAGTGGGTTGCCATTTCCTTCTCCAATGCATGAAAGTGAAAAGTAAAAGTGAAGTCACTCAGTCATGTCCAACTCTAGCGACCCCATGGACTGCACCCTAGCAGGCTCCTCTGTCCATGGGATTTTCTAGGCAAAAGTACTGGAGTGGGGTGCCATTGCCATATTAGATATCTTGAAATCATTTATGTTTACTACACTTAAGAATCCCTTTTTTTTTTTTTACTACTGTATAGCACATGGAACTCTGCTCAGTGTTATGTGGCAGCCTGGATAGGAGGGGAATTTGTGAGAGAATGACACATGTATGTTTGCCTGAGTCCCTTCACTGTCCACCTGAAACTATCGTGATAGTTTTAATCATCTATATCCCAATACAGAATAAAAAGTTTTAAAAAAAATTGGCAATGGCAGATAGTGAAGAACAGGAAGCCTGGTGTGCTGCAGTTCATGGGGTCTCAAAGAGTCAGACACAATTTAGTGACTAAATAACAAGCAAAAAAAGAAAAAATAAAGTGGAATACCAAAGTCCTGGGAGGATCCAAGACATTATTCAAGATGAAGAGTAAAAATGGACTGCTTGATGTTAACAAAAAAAGAATCCTTTTTTACATATCAATAATACTAAGCCCATAACTTGATTATATCTTTATGATTTCTATATCTTATATTTCTATTTTAGGCATCAATTCTATCATATAGAAGAAGCAATTTTAGTCTTTTTCCCAATACACTTTTCTTTAATTGAATCTAAGATTCGTATTTCCAGGGAAGAGTGGTATGTGTGTGTGTAAAATAACTTTGGTTCAGTTCAGTTCATTTCAGTAGCTCAGTCATGTCCAACTCTTTGCGACCCCATGGACTCCAGCACTCCAGGGTCCCTGTCCATCTCCAACTCTTAGAGTTTACTCAGACTCATGTCCATCAAGTCAGTGATGCGATCCAACCATCTCATCCTCTGTCGTCCCCTTCTCCTCCCATCTTCAATCTTTCCCAGCATCAGGGTCTTTTCCAATGAGTCAATTCTTCTCATCAGGTGGCCAAAGTATTGGAGTTTCAGCTTCATCATCAGTCCTTCCAACGAATACTTTGGTAAGTGGTACCATATCCTGAAACTCTGTTCTGAATCCATTTCTCCAATATATTAACACCTATAGGCACATCAGCTGGTAATTCTGTAGATAGCATTAGCTCCACTCCAAACCCAACATACATAGATATAGACATATATTACATATCCAGAGTTTTCATGACTAGGTCAGTATAGCTGGCTATAGATACCGTCCTCACTCCTTTTGATTAGGGGATAAAGGAAAGAAGGGTGTAGTACTTATGCACAACCCACTACACTTAGTGATATTAAGGGCATGCTAATTTGGTTGTTTCTATCTCATTTTTAATATAATTACTAGATTTTTTTTCTATTCTCTCCTGGAAAAGATACAGCTATTTTAGAAATGCCTATTTCAAGATATAGACTTAAAAATCACCTCCCACAGATCTCCTTGTTCAAGTGTTCTCAGAACTGTCACTGGGAAAATTGAACATTGTCAGTTTTTACTCATCCTCCCTTGCTTCTGAAAATCACACTTTGTCCTTCTCAGGATGTTCAAAACAGTCTCTAGAGTGACTTCAAATTTCTTCTCATCACACAACTATGAAAAATTTCATATTAGCCAGGAATTCTGAGTCTGCCTCATCACTGACAACAATTTTCTGACAGAGTTTTGGCCAATGATTTAAGATTCTTTTGCTTTCATTCTAGTCTATTATTGCTTGTGACATATTACAATGCACAAACATAAAATGCATCCTTTTATGATGTACGATTTCGTACTTTTTAGTGTATTCTCAAGTTTGTTCAATCATTACTTCAATTTAATTTGAGAACATTTCAGCACATCGAAGAAATTTAATAGCCACTAGTAACAATTTCACATTCTCCCTTTCTCTTGCCTCTGGAAAATACCAGTCTACATTCTGTCTCTCAAGATTTGCCTATACTATTCATATAAATAGAATTACACAATATGTGAGGTTTTGTGCCTTATGTAAAGTACTTTTACACTTAGATTAATTTTTCCAATGTTCATTCATGTTTTAACATTCATCAATAATTCATTCCTTTTTATGCTGAGTAATATTTCACTCAGCTGTTATAGAGTCTGGCAGATTACACTCCATGAGGTTTCAGACTCATACACAACTCAGCAACTGAGCACACATCCAAATATATATATATATATATATTTGGACATGGCATTTCTGTTTTGTACTACCATCTTTCCGTCATGGTATCTTCTGAGACTATTACATTCCCCTCCAGTTCTTCTGTCCATAGAGGTCCCTTTTTTTTGCTCATTTCTTAAGGTGTCTAGATTGAGAATAACTTTTATTCTTTCTGTGCCCCTCTCTAGCGCAAAGGGAATTTATCTCCCTGCTCAATATTTCTCTGGGGCTATGAAAAACTCTTCAAGACTATTCAGAAACACTTTGCAGCCATTTCTGCTCTGGGATCCAAGGTGTCTAGATTGAGAATAACTCCTTTATTCCTTCTGTGCCCCTCTCTAGCGCAAAGGGAATTTATCTCCCTGCTCAATATTTCTCTTGGGCTATGAAAAACTCTTCAAGACTTCAGAAACACTTTGCAGCCATTTCTGCTCTGGGATCTGTCTGTCTAACTATCTATCCTCAGGGATCCTGACTCAGGTCTTTATTTGCAGGGCTCCCACAACCTAATCTTATGTACTTCCAGTATCTTTGCCATTTAGATCTAGACCCATGAAGTTATACTCAGGATATGGTGACCCATTAGCTTTTCAGATATCTTCATTTCACTTTTAGCTCTCTTTTCTTTTCTTCTCACAGCTTGAGAAATCTTTGTTAACATTAAGATTCATCGTTTCCTCTATTCCTGTGATGCTGTAGATTTTCAAAACTTTTAGTCTTCTGTGTGTTTTATGTGGTGTCTTAGCTTTCTTGAGGTACATCATATCTTATAATGTAAGTAACTGAAGGAAACCAAGAGGAAATACTGAAGAACAAAGGTGATAATTCTGTATCAAATTAACAAATAACACAAAGCTTTCTATCAAGATGCCTTTTTGTGTGTCAAGAGCAGGAAGCTGCATACAATAGCTAAACAATAAGTAACTCATGCACTAGAATTCTTTTTAAAGTAGTGACGTATTGTGTGTGTGTGTGTGTGTGTGTGTGTATTCTTAGTCTCTCAGTCACAAAGAGTCACTGACTCTTTGGAACCCTTTGGACTATAGCCCACCAGGCCCCTCTGCCCATGGGATTTTTCGGGCAAGGACACTTGAGTACGTTGCCACTTCCTTCTCCAGGGGATGTTCCCAACCCAGGGATCGAACTTGCATCTCCTGTCTCCGGCATTGTAGCCGAATTCTCTACCGACTAAGCCACTGGAGAAGCCCAAAGTATTGGGGTCAAATGCAAAAATGAACGTATTTTCCTTCATCTAATTACCAGAACTAGTCTGAAGCCTGTGACAGAAAGTTACCTCATAGAATAGGAGATAACAGTGTTAGCACTCATATAATGGGCACTCATCTTAAATTTACTGATGTTGGGGTTAAAGTCACTTGCATTTTTTATAGTAGTATAGAAGAGTTAGCATTTTGTGGACCAATGCAGTGACTTTTGTGCCCTTTGTTGTCAGAGATTTCTTATGGAATCAGAGAGGGAAACTTAGTTAGCCCTACTTAGTTCTAGTGATGAGGCAGCTAGAAAAAATCTATATCTTGCCCAGTTAAAGGAAGATGGCTCACATAGCAGAATTACAGTGTATGCTCAATTGTTTCTAGAAACTTTCTAGAAAGGTTTTCCTTCAAATTGAAGGGTTTGTTGACCACAGTTGTGAGTGTAATAAACTTCCTTAAATCATTACTACTGCTGCTGCTGCTGCTGCTAAGTCGCTTCAGTCGTGTCCGACTCTGTGTGACCCCATAGATGGCAGCCCACCAGGCTCCCCCTTCCCTGGGATTCTCCAGGCAAGAACACTGGAGTGGGTTGCCGTTTACATCATTCCCTATTCCTTAATTATTATGAAGAAAGTGATCATGGGTACCCTGTATTTTTTTACAGAAAAGTTAATTTGCCTTCCATAGTCAAATATTCAAATTTTAAAAAACTCTAAGTCATATTTGTTCTTTTGCAACCAACCAAAGACATTTATGAGGTGATTTAAAATAGTGTATCTTCAGCCTAGCAGAAAGAGTTAGAAATATCAGAGCAGCTAAATGAACTTCACATGCTGCTGGGATGAACATATGACTAGTGTTTTAATAGAAAATTATTATCTTGGATAAAACAATTTGAGAAGGAAAATTGTATTATTCCATTTCGCAGTAAAATATATTTCTAAAAATAAATATGCAAGCATTTAACTGAACAAAATTCCTTTGCAACAATTGAGTGACCCTTTCTATAGGTATCATCCCTCTGATGATATTAATGAAATAGAAATAAATAGATTTCAAATTAATTTGCCTTAAGTAGATTGTAACAACTATGCTGATTTAAGAAAATGGCAACCCACTCCAGTGTTCTTGTCTGGAGAATCCCAGGGATGGGGGAGCCTTGTGGGCTGCCATCTATGGGGTTACATAGAGTCGGACACAACTGAAGTGACTTAGCAACATGCTGATTTAATGAAAAGTCTCTCATTATGAGGCAATAGCCACAACTGACTAGAATTTGAACGAATATGGTTGGAGGATTTCTGATACATTCAACCCTCATTTCTTCCATAAAGCTGACAGAACTGGAGTTTGCTTCCACTGTTAGCTTCTACTACATGCTGGTATCATAAAGAATTTTCATCACTTTTACATGTGAAACAAAAGCCAGAAAACACATAAAAATAGAAGTGTTGGCATGCCCCTAGCTACATTATCAAAAGTTTCTCTTTGCTCAAACATCATTGAAAGACAAGTTATAGGAGGTGAATCCTTATGCAAATTTTATGTATGGTTACCGTTAATGTGAAACTAAATACCATAGTCGATTTTACTTTTGACTATATCTTAATGCAAAGGACTGCATCTACTTTAAAAATGAGAGCAACAGCCCAAATTTATTATTTCTAAAGACAGATATAGAAACTAGAGACCTGAAAATGGCATATTCTCTCAAGGCAAGAGCATGAGTTATTGACAGAGGAAGAAACAAATTCCAGATGTTTCTGACTCCAAATGCTGTAGTGCTTCCATCATAAAGTAATGCTTATCGAAACATCTGTGATAAATGAAGAATGGTATCCCTAGTATTCTTTACACAGCAACATGAAGCACTAGCGTGCTCATTGGAACTTCTGTATTGGATGGAAGATTTGGTAAGACAAAGGCATCATTTTTTACAAAAAAGAAAACATAATCAGTTCTGCAACTGGCCCCTCTACAAAACTCCACCTGTCAAAACTTAGTTGTTTCCTACTTTCAAATTTACCCAAAACCCAATAGAATCCCCCAAATAATGATAATCCTACCCAGGCACACTCTTACATTGCGGTAGGTACAATGATTGAGTATTCAATATATAGAAGCACTTAGGATAAATCACAGATGAATTGTATATAAAATATGGGAGGTTAAACCCCAGTAAGTTGTCTTCTGGAAGAAGCTACATTTCATATAACTAAATAGCTATGTTGATGTTCAAGCATTATAAATGCTTAATGCTTATATCCCTCTAACATCCTGGTGTTTATTTGTTGTTGTTTAGTTGCTAAGTCATGTCCAACTCTTTTGCAACCCCATGGACTGTAGCCCACCAGGCTCCACTGTCCATGGGATTTCCTAGGCAAGAATACTGACTGGAGTGGGTTGCCATTTCCTTTTCCAAGGGATCATCCCAGACCACGGATCAAACTCACATCTTCTACTTTGGCAAGCAGATTCTTTACCACTGAGCCACCAGGGAAACCCAGTAGCATTCATACTTTATCATTATATGATCCTAGATATTGTAAGATATCACTAACATATTATGTTTCAGCTTTCATGAGAAATTTGGAACAAAAAATAATTTGCTTAGCCTAAGACCAAACCATGAGACTTCCCTGGTGGTGCAGTGGTTAGGACTTCACCTTCCAATGCAGGGGGTTCAGGTTCCATCCCTGGTTGGGGAGCTAAGATGGAACGTGCCTCTTGGCCAAAAAACCAAAGCATGAGACAGAAACAACATTGTAACAAATTCAATAAAGACTTTAAAGACATGGTCTGCATAAAAAAAAAAAAAATGTTAAAAAAAGAAAAAGACGATACCATGGTATTTCAGCACTCTCCACCCCCGCTTAAAGGAAGCACAGTTAGTGTCCTGGGAGCTGATGTTGAAAGGTGGGCCACCACTCTCTGCTGGTCACACTTACCATCAGAGTAATTTGAGAAGCAGCACATGGTGGGGCAACTGTCCAAAGAACAGAACACTGTCCAAATAGGTAATCAATCTGTTAGGGCTGGGCAGAGAGAAAGCTTCCAAGTAAGGATGCCAAGGGCAGAGAAATCCAGGAGACCAGACTGGAGAGAGGGCTAAAGCAGATGGTAAGGTTTGTAGCCACCTGACTAATTCTCTGAGCCAATTAGCAAGTACCAGTAGTGGATTTGGGGATGACTCTTTAAGGCATGGAAGGACAAATGTCTCCCATAAGAATATAGGTTGAATTTAGGAGAGCAGACTCTAAAAAATCCGTAAATGCTTCTGTTTTCACATTTGGATATCAAATTGGATTAAAGAGTTGAAAAGATTTTGCATTTTTTAAACACCATGAGTCTATCCAAAAAATTAAAAAATTAAAAATAAAGGGAAAAGATTCTTAAATTTATCCTTTTTGTCCCTTATACAGGCTTCCTTTGTTGTCACTTCATTGTTCATTCAGCCTAGACCCCACTGTTCATTACCTTAATTTCTCCCCACAAGAAACCTCATCTAATTTTAAAGTGTTTCCTTATGTTACAACAATGGATAAATATCATGATACTGACTCTGCTCCTTAATTTAGGCTCCTTAGTACTCTAAAGAAAAATTTACAACCCAAGAATTCTTGTTAGTACAGATTTTTCCTGTAATCTGACCCCCTTTAAAGAAAATTTTTGATTAGAGTGCAGTTGTTTTACAGGTTGTGTTAGGTTGACTGTACAGCAAAGTGAGTCAGTTATAAGTATACATCATGTATACCCTTTTCCAGATTTCCTTCCCAGTTACATCACCACAGAGCATCAAGTAGAGTACCTTGTGCTATAAAATAGGTTCTCGTTAGTTATCTATTTTATACATAGCATCAATAATATATATACATATCAATCCCAAGCTCCCTATTCATCCCACCCCCTCCCCCTTGGCACCCATAAACCTGTGCCTCTTTTTCTGCTTTGTGAGTAAGTTCATCTGCATCATTTTTCGAGATGCCAATGGTGTCACTAATTACCTAGCCTCCCAAGGCAGAAAAATCTTGTGTCTTTCTGTCTGTCCTTATAATCAATTACAAACTCCTCTCAAATATTTCTTGACTCTGTCCCTCATCTTCCCACTACCATGGCCCTAATTTTGCCTTATAACAATGTTTTGCCTGAACATGATGAAAGCCTTCTACTCAGATGTGACAAAAATGTGATGCTCCCTGTGAACCCCCACTGCTGGACTGAAATTCCTGAAAGTTTCTGAAGCTCCAGACCTTTAAAGTATTGTCATGATACAATTAGAACTTCAAACTCACTTGCCTCATTGCACCTTTTTTACTGCACCAACCCCAGATACCAGTTAGGTGACCAGAAGGAACCTCTGAGTGACCACACCTCAAGGAAAACCTGCCAAGTGCCCAAGCCACAGGTGATTCTGTGTGGCCCAAGAATCCATGGGGCTTCAAGAAACTCTTAGAACTCAGATTCTCCAAGTCCTCATCTTTGTTTAACAGCTGGTATTCAAAATAGCAGGACCCATACACATAAACATACACACAGACTAAAACTGCAGTTCTCATATTTATCTCATCATAAAAACTACCCCCAGCACTGTTTAAAAGCCAAATTTCCACATCTGGGTATTAGACCTGAGGTGAAAACTGGTAATCTGTGTTTTAACCTGAGTGTATTTGAATTTTCTCTTTAGGAAACATTGCTCTACCAATTTCATGACAGTAACTCAACTGTGCTCTCTTGCACAGTTAAATAAATTTTAATAAAAGATAAATTCATCTTGTGTTCTCATTCTCTCTCACTTTCTTCCCACTTGCTAAATATTTTGCCCACTAAAATGTCTCTTGCAAGACAATAAAATCCTCAGACTCTTTCCTCAATGTTATCTCAATGTTCTGATTTCATGAAAACCTGACTTTCTGCTGAGGATGAATCTTCTATTGATTTGCTCTCAAGTAAACTTATTCATTTTCTCATACCTCATGTACTCTGTGGGTTGAGAAGGTTGGTCTATGTCTTCCTTATTCCTTTTTTCAAATGTTTGCATCTCATTCCTCTTGTGAAAACCCCCTTTTATACTGTAGCTATGAAAAGAAGGAGGTGGGGTTCAGAGATAGCTCAGCCTGAGGACAATACAGAGTGCAGGGAAATATTCCTATTCTGAAAGGGACTCAAGCAGGGTCTGAAAGGGGGAAAAAAGTGGAGAACACGTGAGAGAGAGATCACTATGAGTGTAAGGTTTTTGGGAATTAAACTCCACGTCATAAGTGGAAAAAAAATTATCCTTTGAAACATGAAAGGCACTTTCTGTATTGCAAAGTGAAAGAAGAAGTGGGTGATTATAGACACACTTTGACTTTCATATTTTTGGTGGAAAATTGAGGGAATTCCAATCTGGTGGCTTTTATTTAGTTATTCAAGAAGGAGACAAGCTTCTCTTTGCAGAAAGTGCAGTTTACAAGGAACCATTTGAACTTTTGAAGACCAGAAACAATTTGAAGTTGTTGCTCTGAGTAACAAAAAGCAAATCATCTAAAGAAATACAGTGTTAAAAACTACTGTATATTGGCATAAGTCCGATTTGTGTGTGTATGAGTGTGGCTGTGTTTTCTCCAATAACTACTCCATTTCACAGATGCCAAGTCAGGAAAGATAGGTGTTGGGTTCATCAACGATGATGATGAGGGTGCATGTGGCACAGATTTATACATGAGATAACCTATTAGAGAATAGAGTTTAGAGAATTTACAAGAAAGTAATTTAAATGTTGATCACTGATAAGGTTCTTCTTGGTGTGAAGAACTTCTGCTTCCAATGGTACCTTATGAACTTGGTGTGCTTAAGGTATGGTTAGGGTCCCCAGTTGGCTTTTTGAAGTTTGGACTCCAGTCAAAGCTATATTGATCTATTGATATTCTGAGTCCTGAGGTATTAGGGTCACTTCAGAGCCAACAACAATCACTCCTGAAAAGCCTGGGTGTTTCCCACACTAGTCACTATCTATGCAAATGAACAAAACTCATTTTGGGGAAGAATACTTTGGCCACCTGATGCGAAGAGCTGACTCACTGGAAAAGACCCTGATGCTGGGAAAGATTGAGGGCGGGAGGAGAAAGGGGATGACAGAGGATGAAATGGTTGGATAGTATCACCAACTCAATGGACATGGGTTTGAGTGGACTCTGGGAGTTGGTGATGGACAGGGAGGCCTGGCGTGCTGCGGTTCATGGGGTCGCAAAGAGTCAAGACACGACTGAGTCACTGAACTGAACTGAACTGAACTGAAGAGGTTTCCTGGATATTCTTGTCATATTATAGGGTTCTTTCCCAGGGAAACTTAATTGTTTTCTTCCTTCAAAAGTTCTGTGTCCATGAGCACACTGAAGGTTTGTCTAATATTTGGATAAGGGGCATATAATCTCAGTGTTGCTTGCTCAAGCCAAATCTCTATTCATGAGAGGTGGATACTTATTATATTAAAACAATTGAAGAAGGAGTGTATTGAGTTGACCACCAGTATCACTTCTAGATACCTTGCCATCAATTAGCTGATATGAAAGAGCTTAGGAGATTGTACAAATCTCAGAGGTCTAGTCATAATGCTTGTCTCACCTTGTGTTGTGAAAATCATACGTGTATAGCCCTTTATGGCATATATGCTCCTCCCAGCTGTCACATTGTCTCATCCCCATTGACCTTGATGTAACCATACAGAACCTGCAGATTCTTCTCAGCCTCAGCTGTTGCTAAGGCTGTTGACCACAGCCATCCCTACCAGGCCACAATAGAAGTGACCAAGTCTGTATGGGCTCTGACTAACTCCATGTTAGTATAACCGAAGTGTGTCACTTCATGCCAGCGTCACCACATGTGACTCATTTCCTGCTCAAGGGTGTCCCTGTGAAACTTCAGATGTGAAATCATGTCAACAGTCTTGGGGACTTCAAATGCAAAATGAAGGAGAGCAAGGGAGACAGTGGTTGGTGGATAAATTCTTATTCCTTCATCCCTCTGGGTGGACTGTCCTACATTGTTATTTATAAGACACTCCCAAAAAATCCAGTTATTAGTTTTATGTGATTCCAAATAGTGGAAAAAATAAATTTGTTGTCACACCCCAGAAGGTATTCTCCCTTCTCTGCCTCATCCCTACTTTTTTGGTTTTGCATTCCCCTAGAGTAGCAGTTTTTGCTCTAGGCACTTGTCTCTGGATGAACCCAAGCTAACAGTCCATTTCATTTGTAGAGTATCCCACCAGCATTTCTAGCTTAGAGAAAGCCATGATTAAAGCATTATTGTAAATAAAATGTAAAATGTGTGTTTTCCTCAATATTTTCTTAAGTCCTTGGTAAAGAGTGACTCCTCCAGATTTTTCTGAAGGGAATATGGGCTTTGGGTGAAGGGGATGGAATCCATGTGATGGATTTAATATAAATATTGAATACTTTTTTCTATATTTGTCAAGGTCTTTCTGAACTCTCAGTGTCTGTAGTATAGGTCAGAGTTAGTCTGTATTGTTAGTGACTACCACTCAGCACTATGAACTCTAAGTAAAATGTCATTCGTTACTTACCCTTTCCTTCCTAATGCTCTCCACTGACTTTGAGATTAAGTCAAACCACTTTAGCCTCATAGGCAGGAGGCATCTATAGATCTCTCTAGCTTTATCTCCTGCTCCTACTAACCTTATTCTTCTCAAACTCTATTTTTAGAGTTTGTACATCACTCCCATACCTGCTTCTGTAATTTTGTTTATGCTGTCCCCTGTTCTGGGGACCCCAGCCTTATACTTCTCTTTCTTGTGAACTTTTTATTTATAAAGACTGAGATAACTTCACTTTCCTCCAAGAAACATTTACTGACTTTCCCCCTCCACATCCAAGAGACCATATTCTTATGAAATTGTATTATTATGAAAAGATCATTTATTTCCTTGGCATCTCCAGATGTAGACCAATTCCTTTAAAGAAGGGGCCAAGTTTTATTCATGTACGTATCTTAGGACTCAGAGCAATGTAGATTACACAGAATATGTCAAATAAATGTTTCCTGAATTGCTAAGATACCCATCAGAGGAATGTCTATGGAAGTCCATGAGACAAAGGCACAATTGACCAGAAAATAGATTTCAAAGAAAAATACTTAAGTTTAGCTACAAAGAAAAGACACAAACAGTGGTTTAGAAGAAGGTAGGCAATAAAAATTTCAAAGAAACACCGAAACTGAAGATGCCAGACACTGAACTTCTTCCTAACTGTAAGCATTGTTCCTGACAAACCGTCTTCTTCAGTATTTCCCTAAGATAAACTGCTTAGTTTCATTATAAACACAGACTCTCAAAGTTATTTCATTTTAATTTACTCTGCAGTTCATGTGATTATCACATAGGCTGAGAACATCTTTTTTATTGCCAGATGGCTTTGTTTCTCGTTTGATTATGATTATATGTGTGTGTGTTAGTCACTAAGTCATGTCTGACTCTTTGCAACTCCATGGACTGTAGCCCACTAGGCTCCTCTGTCCATGGAATTTTCCAGGCAAGAATACTAGAGTGGGTTGCCATGTCCTCCTTCAGGAGATCTTCCTGATCCAGAGACTGAACCCACATCTCCTGCATTGGCAAGCAAGTTTTTTACCACTAATACTTCTTGAAAAGCCCTATATTGTCAAATATCTTTGTTTCTAGCAACTTTGGATACTTGGACTGAAAAACTGTTAAGGAACATTTATTACAAAAGCTAGAAATAGCTAATACTTCAAAGATTGAAAAAATTATTATTATTATTTTGCTAATATCAGATTTAATAATTATACTTGCTGTGTGTTTGTGTTACTCTCTCATTCGTGTCCAACTCTTTGTGACCCCACGGACAGAGGAGCTCATCAGGCTCCTCTGTCTATGGAATTTTCCAGGCAAGAATACTGGAGTGAGTAGCCATTCCCTTCTCCAGGGGGTCTCCCCAACCCTGGGATCAAACCCAAGTCTCCTGCATTGCAGGAAGATTCTTCACCTTCTAAGCCACCAGGGAAACCCAATCATAGCTGCTACCATGTGTTAAGTGCCTACCAATAGGAAAGGTCCTGCTTCAGATACTTTGTCTCTAATCCTCATAAATAAAAAAGGAGGACTTTTTTTCACTTAAAGAAAACAAAATATCTCAGAGATAATGAAGGATTTGATCTGACTTCAGATCTACTTGAGGCCAAACTTGTTCTTTTAAGAGGACAAATGAACATGGTGTGATAGAACTAGTTTTAATATCAATGGGTAGCTTCATGATTATAAAATTTCAAAAAATAAGAATAAGAAACTTTCAACATTTAGTTCCAAGGGACAGGATTTCTGAAGAACACACTGAACTGTATTTCTTCTTGCCACTTACTTCTGGCATTCATTTCTGCTTCATTTGCTTTAAAGGTTGTATTTCATTTCAAATTGCTTCCACTGTTACTAAAAATGAATTTAGAGCATAAAGAAACAAAAACTACTGACAAGTTATTTCCAGTTCCTTAGATGAGATTTCCAGGACTCTTGTTATTTTAAAACAGAATCTTTTCTTTATCTACCCTTAGAAAATTACCCAACTAATGATGAAAGTAATTGTGACTTTTCCTGCATGTTGGGAAATTGCCCTTCATGGTCTCATACCTCCATCACCCCCACAAATCCCTCAAAATCTCCTTAATGAAATCCAGCAGATAAAAATATTCAAGAGCAATATCTTTCATCTATGCTTAAAAATTAGATTTATAAGTGGAAAATTTGTATTTTGTCAGGAGTTGAAGCTTTTATTATTGTTTCTGAACTAACACCAAGTTTTAATAACATATCGTTAAAAATGAGAACAGACTCTGATAGACTGAGATCATCCCAACCACGTTGGCAGAAAAGGACATCAAAGACCCCCAAAGGGAACTTCATGCAGGAGAGGAGATCAGGGCTGTGACGTCACTTTCCTGCCAGAGCTGGTCCTGGGAAAATGAGCAGCTGATGCTGGGAGCCCAGACGGGATGGTCCATCCTGGCTAAGAAACTGTGCTTCAGGGAAAAGGTTTGAACACGTGAATATCAACAAGTGTCCCTGACTGGAGAAGTCCAAGCAAGAGTCCCTCCACCTTCCAGGCAGGCAGGGTCTGTGCCAACCTGGACATGTGGTTCTCACCCCTGGGGGGCATGGCGACAGCTTGCAGGATGAATGCATTAGGACAGCAATGAGAGCACAAACAGACAAACACGTGGTCTCCCTTGAGCATGGAGGAGCTCTCTAGTTAGTCTCTAAATAGAATTGGGATGCTGGAAAGGTATTGAATAAATAAATCCCTTCAATATCTCAACAATTCAGTCAGTGAGGGAATTTCTCTAGAGAAATTCCAGACTTGTCCTTAATCCAGAAAATGGGGCCTCTATCAGTTGTAATTTTGAAATCAGAGAGATATGATCATTACTACACTGTACTCTAGTTACATGCTTCCTACCTCTTGCATGTACATTATCTGTAACCAAGGAAGCTGCATGTAGTGTTTCTACTGAATTGTAAGTCAAGGATTTGAATCCACCCACTGGTTCCAAATAGGAAAAGGAGTATACAGTCAAGGCTATATATTGTCATCCTGCTTATTTAACTTATATGCAGAGTACATCATGAGAAACGTGGGGCTGGAAGAAGCACAAGCTGGAATCAAGATTGCCGGGAGAAATATCAATAACCTCAGATATGCAGATGACACCACCCTTATGGCAGAAAGTGAAGAGGAACTAAAAAGCCTCTTGATGAAAGTGAAAGAGGAGAGTGAAAAAGTTGGCTTAAAGCTCAACATTCAGAAAACTAAGATCATGGCATCTGGTCACATCACTTCATGGGAAATAGATGGGGAAACAGTGGCTGACTTTATTTTTGGGGGCTCCAAAATCACTGCAGATGGTGATTGCAGCCATGAAATTAGAAGACCCTTACTCCTTAGAAGGAAAGTTATAACCAATCTAGATAGCATACTGAAAAGTAGAGATATTACTTTGCCAACAAAGGTCTGTCTAGTCAAGGCTATGGTTTTTCCAGTGGTCATGTATGGATGTGAGAGTTGGACTGTGAAGAAAGCTGAGTGCCAAAGAATTGATGCTTTTGAACTGTGGTGTTGGAGAAGATTCTTGCGAGTCCCTTGGACTGCAGGGACATCCAACCAGTCCATCCTAAAGGAGACCAGTCCTGGGTGTTCATTGGAAGAACTGATGCTGAGGCTGAAACTCCAGTACTTTTTCCACCTCATGCGAAAAGTTGACTCATTGGAAAAGACCCTGATGCTGGGAGGGATTGGGGGCAGGAGAAGGGGATGACAGAGGATGAGATGGCTGGATGGCATCACCGACTCGATGCACATGAGTTTGGGTGGACTCCGGGAGTTGGTGCTGGACAGAGAGGCCTTGCATGCCGCAATTCATGGGGTCACAAAAAGTCAGACACAACTGAGCAACTGAACTGAACTGAACTGATGCTCCCATTTTGCTTAAGAATGAGTGGAAACTCCCTAACCATTAAAATCAAGTTTGCGGTGTCCAGAATAAGCAAAATCAAGCACAAATACCCTTACAGATTGTGGTTTGAGCAAGGCTTATTTTAGTCTGATTGTGTTACCCCTTACAAAACCACAATGTTCATGCCACTGAGGAGCTCTCATTTCAAGTGGACCACATGTCAACGATCTTAAGCAAATTATTCTTTCTTTGAGTTAACTGTGATGAAATCTTCACTTTGGTACTGACATATTATTTGAAACTGAATAATTCTGACACATTTATTCCAGATGCATAACGAGATTGTCCTTAACAACATGGGTTCATGACCTTGTATTTTGGAAACTGTGAAGTTGTTTTGTAATGTCTAATGGCAGTGCATTTTAGGAATGCATAATAATATAACTTGAGTATTTCAAATGTGAAAACTCTAATAAAGACTTTACATATCTAGACTTTATTAAACACTGTACTGCCTCCTTAATTGTATTTAATAATTATGTATCACATTACACATTTTCAAACCACTTTTCTCATTAATGAATGTATTCAATCTCATCATTGGTTAACTTTGAAAAAGATGAGCATTATGTAGCTCAGATGGTAAAGAATCTGCCTGCAATGCAGGAGATGCACATTCGATCCCTGGGTCTGAAAGATGCCCTGAGGAAGGGAACAGCTACCCACTTCGATATCCTTTCCTGGAGAATCCCATGGACAGAGGAGCCTGGTGGGATACAGTCCATGGGTTGCAGAGAGTCGGGCACAACTTTGTGACTAAGCACATACCCTCAGTTTAAGGATAACAAAGAACAATTCCCCCAAAGTCATATAGATACAAGCCCATAGCTTTATGTTTTTGGAATCTACTGCTGAGCAAGGGGGCTCCCCCAGTGACTCAGCAGTAAAGAATCCACCTGCATTGCAGGAGATGCAGGAAATGCTGGTTCAATTCCTGGGTTGGAAGATTCAGGAGAAGGGCGTGGCAACCCTACTCTATTATTCTTGCCTGGGAAATCACATGGACACAGGAGTCTGGTAGGCTACAGTCCATAGCATCACAAAGAATTGGGCACAACTGAAGCGACTGAGCACACACGCATGCTGAGCAAGGAGGACTAGTCTTTACAATTATTCAGGATTAACATTTAGCTTTTTATGAAGCTCCAAGGGTTCAGAGAGATGAGGTCCTCGTTACAAAGACCAGTTCATCCTCCAGCAGGCCCACCAGTGTCCACCTAGATTTAGTCCTTCTGCAGAGGTGCTTCTTCAAGGATTGCTGCTGGAAAAGCACCAGGTATGTTATCATGTATGATCCCACCTCTTGATAGAACCAGAACACGAGCCCGCCTCTACTCACTTAGTGACCCCACTAATCTTTAACAGAGCCCCAAATCTAGTTTTGTATCTGAACAACAAGTTTCCAATATTGAAAAAGTTAAGACCCTTTGCTCAACTGCCTTACCAAATTTGAAACCAGAAACACGTGACTTTTTGATTCTCTACAAAATATTAATTCTGAGCTAGCTTCCCTATAGGTATCTGTCAGTAAGGGAAGTTAGGCATTTGTGAAAATTCTCAAGAATCTATAAGGCAAAAGCACTAATATGAGCAGGTTTTCTGCAAGATGCTTGTTCACCAACCAAATGCTCTCCTAAACTCTTGTGTTGGATATGTGAGTGCTAACTGCTAGACACATACATTTCTTACTTACACTCGTGTTGTTCTGTTGCAAGGCATGGAGCATGGCTACCACATCACCCTAAGACATCTGGTTATAGAGAAGAATATTTAATCAAAAGGCACATTTGATGGTGGCCTGACTTAACTGACACTTATTTCAGGTGCTACAGAGGCATGAAAATATGAGTTTGTACCTAGTAACTTAGCATTTGTTAATTTCACATAAACAACGTGTTGTTTGTTGTTGTTTTTTAATTCCACTTTAGATATACATGAATGTCTATACTTCTATAAAGTCATCATCTTATTAGAATTTCCCAGAGAGTCATGCATACTTCCAAATGTATTTCTGTCTGTAAAGCCCTGCTAACAGTGCCCCAACATGAAAAAGTAGTCAAAGTCAAGATTTTTGATCAAGAAAAAATACTTTATTCTTTCTTAATTGCAAAATCATTTTACCTCAAATGCTAGCTTATTCATTTGTTTCTAACTAGTAAAATACATGAGAATTGCTGCCTTGGAGAATAATTAGGAAAATTACAAGATTTTGTTTTTGTAATACATTAAAAAATGCAAAATGAGTAAAGTTTCTGCAAAGGAGAAAGACAGTGTTTGGAGATAATTCGCCTAGGATCCACCATATCAGTACATCTTCTGAGCAAAAGGCACTGACAACATTATCCAAATCACTGCAGATGATGACTGCAATCATGAAATTAAAAACCACTTGCTCCTTGAAAGGAAAGCTATGACAAATCTAGAGCACATACTAAAAAGCAGAGACATCACTTTTCAGACAAAGGCCCATGTAGTCAAAGCTCTGAATTTTTCAGTAGTCATGTATAGAAGTGAGAGCTGGAACATAAAGAAGGCTGAATGCTGAAGGATTTATCCTCTCAAATTGTGGTGCTGGAGACGACTCTTGAGAGTTCCTTGGACTTCAAGTAGATCAAACCAGTCAATCCTAAAGGAAACCAGTCCTGAATATTCATTGGAAGGACTGATATTGAAGCAGAAGCTCCAATACTTTGTCCACCTGATGTGAAAGGCTAAATCATTGGAAAAGACCCTGATGCTGGGAAAGATTGAGGGCAGGAGGAGAAGGGGGCAACAGAAGATGAGATGGTTGGATGGCATCACTGACTCAACGGACAAAAATTTGAGCAAACTCCAGGACACAGTGATAGACAGGGAAGCCTTGCATGCTGCAGTCCATGCATTCACAATGAGCTGGACACAACAGCTGAAAAACAAGGCAAGGGGAAGATTTGTTTAAATTCCAGAGTCATAAAGCTACAGACTTCCGTGTCCTTACACACTCCAGGGTGATAAAGATGGTGATGTCTCTGGAGGAAAGGACTGGTGGAAGCTGTCTCCTTGTAAGATTGGGGTTTTCTCGAGGGTCAGTGTCCCTCAGGTGTGGCCAGGATCCACTGTGTCCCCATATGACTGGGCTGGAGGCTGGAGGACAAGAGAAAGCCATGCAAACAGGAACCCCAGGCTGTCCTCTGTGCCTACAGTAACAATATTAATCTACTTGAACCCATTGTCTACTTAATGCAAGAATGGGGCGGTCTGGTCTAGTGGCTTCAGAAGTCACTGCTTCTTAGGAAGTTTACCACTTGACAGGTAGACATAGAAAAGCAAACATTGGTCTTAGGATTGTACACTTTGCTCTGTTAAAAATGAGGAAGCCAGAAAGTAAGTGTGTAAGTAGGTGATGTCACAAGTTCTAGAATGAAGTTTTCATAGGAAAATATCTGTCTATGAGTCCAGGGTCAAAACACTCCCTTTCTGCCAGCAAGTTTAAGTAAAAATGATCCAGGGTGTGTGTGTGTGTGTGTGTGTGTGTGTGTGTGTGTATGTGTGTGTGCCTGTATGTGTTGTGTGTGTGTGTGTGGTGTGTGTTTTCATCTCAAGTATCCAGATTAATCTGTGTCTGGATTGTTGACAAGATGAAATGGGAAATTTGAGCCAACAAATCTGAGGTTTAAATGTAAGAAAAAGTAAACTTTTACTATGAATGTTATCAAACGCACATACACACACATTCATAAACTTTGGGGGAGAAAATTCAGAAAGTTCCTATTGACCAAGGGGAGACAAATGAAAATTGGTTGCACATCTCCTATTATTTTACAGTACAGAGAATAGTACTGAAATTCACTTAATTTTGTTATTTATTACTGTATTTCAGTGAAAACCAAAATTTTTCCATGTACTTTTATAGAACTGGTCATTTTATTGATCTTCTACCCTGCTTTTCTAACTCAGCTTAATATCTTCAATGGGACTTCTCCTATCAGGGATCACTGTATTTCACACTAAGGAAATGTTACTATTAGAGTTCTCCTTTCCAATCAATTTCACCAAAGTTTTGTTGTTTATTATGGTTTTAATCTTCATAATTCAACAATATTCAGTGAACCATCCTAAACCTGTATTTAGTAAACTAAAACATTGGGGAATTAAAATGACTTACAAATGATTTTTTTGGAGCATGTATATTCTGATTTTCAGTTCAAGTTTTTTCCCCTGTTTTGCAATTCAGCAAGAATGTAAAAATTTCCTATTTGTTTAACTTTCAAGCATCAGTTGTCATTTGTTGTTGCTCAGTTGCCAAGTCATGTCCGACAGTCTGCAACCCCATGGACTGCAGCAGGCCAGACGTCCCTGTCCTTCACTGTCTTTCAGAATTTGCTCAAACTCATGCTCACTGAGTCGATGATGCCATCCAACCATCTCATCCTCTGTCACCCTCTTCTCATGTTCTCAATCTTTCCCAGCATCAGGGTCTTTTCCAGCGAGTCTCATCAGGTGGCCAAAGTGTTGGAGCTTCTGATTCAGTATCAGTCCTCCTAATGAATTGTTATTTAGACATATACAAAATTCTAAATCTCATATTACCTATAGCAATAATATAATTTGAAAAATACTTACAGAAACCACATGACTCTGTTCTTCTTTACAAATTTTTTTTCATTTAAATTAAGAGAAAATTGGATTTAATCAAGATGTTTGAGTATTGTTTATTTTAATTTAAATTTATATTTAGGAAAGAAAACAACTATAATTGTATCTAAGCTACAGGAAGAATTGCAGACATTTCTACTAATTAATTTCTATTTAAATCTGAAATTTGAAATCATTATCTCCAACTCACCAATGTATAATGTTCCAAAAATGCTTTGAAGTTAAATGAACCTCAGACCATATTTTCCCATGGAAACAAGTATCACAAATCATACTTTGACTTCTAAACCAGTGTACAAATCTTATTTCCTCCTTGTATGCAGTGTCAATTTTTCAGGCTTCTAAATTTTGAGGAATGCTATTCCTCTAAAGAACAGTCACGTGCTCCGTTGAATTAGAAGCAAGTGCCCAACAAAGAGGAACCTTTTGAGAGGTAACACAGGAGAGCTCTAGAAAAGAGAAGGTGAGAAAATGTTGGGGGAAAAAATGGATGGCTGTTGTAAACAGCACTGCAATGAACATTGGGATACGTGTATCCTTTTGAATTATGGTTTTCTTAGGGTATATGCCCAGTAGGAGGATTGTAGAGTCTGTCATACAGTGTGAGGTAATTCAGAAAAAGAAAAACAAATATCATATATTAATGCATATATGTGAAATCTAGAAAAAAGGTGCAGATGAACCTATTTCCAGGGCAGGAGTAGAGACCCAGATGTAAAGAACAGATATGTGGACTCAGGGGAAGGGGAAAGAAGAGGGTGGGACAAAATGGGAGATCGAGATTGACATATATACACCGCCTGTGTATATATACACTATATACAAATAGCTAGCTAGTAGAAACATGCTATGAAGTACAGGGAGCTCAGCTCAGTGCTCTATAATGACCTAGATGGGTGGGACTGAAGGCTCAAGAGGGAGGGGATATATGTGTGCATATAGCGGATTCATTTAATTGTACAGAAGAGACCAACACAGCATTGTAAAGCAATTACACGCTAATAAAAAAGGAAGAATGGATGGCATGAAAGCCCAGCTTGCAAAGGTGAGAGTGGGGACCTATATCAACTGCTTGTCCACCTTTTGAAAGACAAAATCCCTTGGAGGAGGACCTGGCAACCAACTCTAGTGTTCTTGCCTGGACAATCCCTTGGACAGAGGAGACTGGTGGGCTTCAGCCCTTAGCCCAGCTTCTAACCTTTCACTACACCACACAGCACATTATTATTTCTTCTCTTTACTTTAGAACTCCAAAATCTAACTTGAAATAAAATCTATGCTGAGGTTCTGATTATTATCCATGAAAACAGTTTAGAAGTATTTTGAAATCAGAAAGTCACTGGTCTATATTATTTTATTCTTTCATTTATTCATGTGTGTATGCAATTGTTGACTGTATTTGTACTGAACATATACTGTGTATGACAGACACTCAAAGTTTATTCCCTAGCCTTATAATTTTTATCTAGGTCCCAATTAAAGTGTCTTGCTGCTGCTGCTGCTAAGTCGCTTCAGTCGTGTCCTACTCTGCGACCCCATAGATGGCAGCCCACCAGGGCTCCTCCATCCCTGGGATTCTCCAGGCAAGAACACTGGAGTGGGTTGCCATTTCCTTCTCCAATGCATGAAAGTGAAAAGTGAAAGTGAAGTCACTCAGTCGTGTCTGACTCTAGCGACCCCATGGACTGCAGCTTACCAGGCTCCTCCATCCATGGGATTCTCCAGGCAAGAGTACTGGAGTGGGGTGCCATTGCCTTCTCCAGCTTAAGACACTTAAAGTGTCTTAAGTCCATAAAACTTGTTGCTGTAGAAGATGTCTTATAAAGTCAAGGTCTTTAATTACAGTTGAAGTCCATTATCTTCACTCAGTACCAGGTATACAAACATTTTCTAACTCTTCTTAGCCACCTGTAAGATCACATACAAAAGGAACCAAAGAATAGAAAATAAACCATATCCAGAGTACTCCACTGGGCTTCACAGGTGGCTCAGTGGATAAAGAATCTGCCTGCAATGCAGGAGACACAGGTTCTACCCCTGGGAGGGGAAGATCCCCTGGAGGGGTCTTGGCAATCCACTCCAGTATTCTCGCCTGGAGAATCCCATGGACAGAGGAGCCTGATGGATTATAGTCCATAGGGTTGCAAAGAGTCAGACACAACTGAAGCAAGTGAGCACACACGCACCAAGAATACTCCATCACTGCCTCTTCATAAACAATCCAAAATGCACACCTTCATTCTACCTCTAATATTAAGAAAGAACACTGCTGGGAAAAAAATCTAGAATCAACATGTACTACCAACATGTATGTAAGTTTGGTTTCTGCAAAATTTAAATGTCCCTAGGAGGAACAAAACTGGTAAAAATTATCAAAACTGATAATGATGAGTCAATTTCAGATTATCTGGTAAGACCTCTTTGATTTAAAAAAAAAAAAAGAGCAAGGGAAAATAAGCTTTTCCTGGTCAACTAAACATCCAAATGAATGGAGTTAAATAAAAGGTCATTATTTAGAAACACTGCTTTAGGTAGAGGTATTGAAGTTCTGCCAAAGAGGTTATTTGCCTACTAAACTAATTTGATTTGTTAAAACAAAAGCTTTCAAACTAATGAAATACTGGTATTTGCTTCCTGAATAATGACCTTCCTCCTTTTCCTGTACACTTCACTGTACACTATTTGTACACTTCAATATTCTCCTTCCATTTCTCTTCCATTTTTTTCCTCTTGTTCATCCAATCTATCCAATTCTTAGAGTGATGGCAAACCAGACTCCCCAGATCAATTACACTGAGAAAACAGGAAACAGACCAGACTGAGCAAAGTATTCCACAAAGAAAGTGAATGTTCTGAAACAAATAAAGTGAATATGTGCATTTATGTGCTGATCTTCCATTAAAATATTTCTTTGTCATGCTTAGCATATATTACTCATCAGTATCAATTTTATCTAATACTATCAGTGTGAGAATAAAAGTTTCATTGTAAAGTCAAATGATTGTGTAGTATCAATCTACCCATCATTAGGAGATGTGTTTTCTGTATTTTAATACTGCTCATGCGGTGACTGGCCATGAAAATATTATTTGATACATATGTACTTTTTCAGTATAATATAACATTCTGAAACTTCATATAAAAAGGAAAGCTTATTAAAAATCCTGCTTTCTGCTGTGGTACATATATACAATGGACAATTACTCAGCTATTAAAAAGAAGGCATTTGAATCAGGTCTAATGAGGTAGATGAAATTGGAGCCTATTATACAGAGTGAAGAAAGTCAGAAAGAAAAACACAAATAAAGTATACTAATGTAGGGAAAATCACTAGACCATTCAGGTATGACCTAAATCAAATCCCTTATAATTATACAGTGGAAATGAGAAATAGATTTAAGGGCCTAGATCTGACAGATAGAGTGCCTGATGAACTATGGAATGAGGTTCGTGACATTGTACAGGAGACAGGGATCAAGACCATCCCCATGGAAAAGAAAAATGGGGGTTTTTCTTTTGCAAAAAAGCAAAATGGCTGTCCGGGGAGGCCTTACAAATAGCTGTGAAAAGAAGAGAAGAGAAAAGCAAAGGAGAAAAGGAAAAATATAAGCATCTGAATGCAGGGTTCCAAAAAATAGCAAGAAGAGATAAGAAAGCCTTCCTCAGCGATCAATGCAAAGAAATAGAGGAAAACAACAGAATGGGAAAGACTAGAGATCTCTTCAAAAAAATTAGAGATACCAAAGGAACATTTCATGCAAAGATGGGCTCGATAAAGGACAGAAATAGTATGGACCTAACAGAAGCAGAAGATATTAAGAAGAGATGGCAAGAATACACAGAAAAACTGTACAAAAAAGATCTTCACAACCCAGATAATCACGATGGTGTGATCACTGACCTAGAGCCAGACATCCTGGAATGTGAAGTCCAGTGAGCCTTAGAAAGCATCACCATAAACAAAGCTAGTGGAGATAATGGAATTCCAGTTGAACTATTCCAAATCCTGAAAGATGATGCTGTGAAAGTGCTGCACTCAATATGCCAGCAAATTTGGAAAACTCAGCAGTGGCCACAGGACTGGAAAAGGTCAGTTTTCATTCCAATTCCAAAGAAAGGCAATGCCAAAGAATGCTCAAACTACCGCACAGTTGCACTCATCTCACATGCTAGTAAAATAATGCTCAAAATTCTCCAAGCCAGGCTTCAGCAATATGTGAACCGTGAACTTCCTGATGTTCAAGCTGGTTTTAGAAAAGGCAGAGGAACCAGAGAGCAAATTGCCAACATCCGCTGGATCATGGAAAAAGCAAGAGAGTTCCAGAAAAACATCTATTTCTGCTTTATTGACTATGCCAAAGCCTTTGACTGTGTGGATCACATGTATTCTTCACAGAGCTAGAACAAATAATTTCACAATTTGTATGGAAATACAAAAAACCTCAAATAGCCAAAGCGATCCTGAGAAAGAAGAATGGAACTGGAGGAATCAACCTACCTGACTTCAGGCTCTACTACAAAGCCACAGTTATCAAGACAGTATGGTACTGGCACAAAGACAGAAATATAGATCAATGGAACAAAATAGAAAGCCCAGAGATAAATCCACGCACATATGGACACCTTATCTTTGACAAAGGAGGCAAGAATATACAATGGATTAAAGACAATTTCTTTAACAAGTGGTGCTGGGAAATCTGGTCAACCACTTGTAAAAGAATGAAACTAGACCACTTTCTAACACCATACACAAAAATAAACTCAAAATGGATTAAAGATCTAAACGTAAGACCAGAAACTATAAAACTCCTAGAGGAGAACATGGGCAAAACACTCTGACATACATCACAGCAGGATCCTCTATGACCCACCTCCCAGGATATTGGAATAAAAGCAAAAATAAACAAATGGGACCTAATTAACCTTAAAAGCTTCTGCACATCAAAGGAAACTCTAAGCAAGGTGAAAAGACAGCCTTCAGAATGGGAGAAAAAAATAGCAAATGAAGCAACTGACAAACAACTAATCTCAAAAATATACAAGCGACTCCTGCAGCTCAATTCCAGAAAAATAAATGACCCAATCAAAAAATGGGCCAAAGAACTAAATAGACAGTTCTCCAAAGAAGACATACAGATGGCTAACAAACACATGAAAAGATGCTCAACATCACTCATTATCAGAGAAATGCAAATCAAACCCACTATGAGGTACCATTTCACACCAGTCAGAATGGCTGTGATCCAAAAGTCTACAAATAATAAATGCTGGAGAGGGTGTGGAGAAAAGGGAACCCTCTTACACTGTTGGTGGGAATGCAAACTAGTACAGCCACTATGGAGAACAGTGTGGAGATTCCGTAAAAAACTGGAAATAGAACTGCCTTATGATCCAGCAATCCCACTGCTGGGCATACACACTGAGGAAACCAGAGGGAAAGAGACACGTGTACCCCAATGTTCATCGCAGCACTGTTTATAATAGCCAGGACATGGAAGCAACCTAGATGTCCATCAGCAGATGAATGGATAAGAAAGCTGTGGTACATACACACAATGGAGTACTACTCAGCCATTAAAAAGAATACATTTGAATCAGTTCTAATGAGGTGGATGCAACTGGAGCCTATTATACAGAGTGAAGTAAGCCAGAAAGAAAAACACCAATACAGTATACTAACGCATATATATGGAATTTAGAAAGAGGGTAACAATAACCCTGTGTACGAGACAGCAAAAGAGACACTGATGTATAGAACAGTCTTATGGACTCTGTGGGAGAGGGAGAGGGTGGGAAGATTTGGGAGAATGGCATTGAAACATGTAAAATATCATGTATGAAACGAGTTGCCAGTCTAGGTTCGATGCACGATACTGGATGCTTGGGGCTAGTGCACTGGGACGACCCAGAGGGATGGTATGAGGAGGGAGGAGGGAGGGGGGTTCAGGATGGGAAACATGTGTATACCTGTGGTGGATTCATTTTGATATTTGGCAAAACTAATACAATTATGTAAAGTTTAAAAATAAAATAAAATTAAAAAAATTAAAAGATGACAAATAACAACAACAACAAAAAAAAAACGTAAAAAAAAATAAATAAATAAACTGTGGAAAATCTGAAAGAGATGGGAATACCAGACCACCTGATCTGCCTCTTGAGAAATCTGTATGCAGGTCAGGAAGCAACAGTTAGAATTGGACATGGAACAACAGACTGGTTCCAAATAGGAAAAGGAGTACGTCAAGGCTGTATATTGTCACCTTGCTTATTTAACTTATATGCAGAGTACATCATGAGAAACGCTGGACTGGAAGAAACACAAGCTGGAATCAAGATTTCCGGGAGAAATATCAATAACCTCAGATATGCAGATGACACCACCCTTATGGCAGAGAGTGAGGAGAAACTAAAAAGTCTCTTGATGAAAGTGAAAGTGGAGAGTGAAAAAGTTGGCTTAAAGCTCAACATTCAGAAAACGAAGATCATGGCATCCGTTCCCATCACCATGGCAAATAGATGGGGAGACAGTGGAAACAGTGTCAGACTTTATTTTTCTGGGCTCCAAAATCACTGCAGATGGTGATTGCAGCCATGAAATTAAAAGACACTTACTCTTTGGAAGGAAAGTTATGACCAACCTAGATAGCATATTCAAAAGCAGAGACATTACTTTGCCAACAAAGGTCCGTCTAGTCAAGACTATGGTTTTTCCTGTGGTCATGTATGGATGTGAGAGTTGGACTGTGAAGAAGGCTGAGCACAGAAGAATTGATGCTTTTGAACTGTGGTGTTGGAGAAGACTCTTGAGAGTCCCTTGGACTGCAAGGAGATCCAACCCCGAAGATCCATTCTGAAGGAGATCAGCCCTGGGATTTCTTTGGAGGGAATGATGCTGAAGCTGAAAGTCCAGTACTTTGGCCACCTCATGTGAAGAGTTGACTCATTGGAAAAGACTCTGATGCTGGGAGGGATTGGGGGCAGGAGGAGAAGGGGATGACAGAAGGTGAGATGGCTGGATGGCATCACTGACTCGATGGACGTGAGTCTGAGTGAACTCTGGGAGTTGGTGATGGACAGGGAGGCCTGTGGTGTGGTGCGATTCATGGGGTCGCAAAAAGTCAGACACGACTGAGCGACTGAACTGAACTGAACTGAATGCATATATATGGAATTTAGAAAGATGGTAATGATGACCCTATATATGAGACAGCAAAAGAGACACAGATATAAAGAACAGACTTTTGAACTCTGTGAGAGAAGGCAAGGGTGGGATGATTTGAGAGAATAGCATTGAAACATGTATATTACCATATGAAATAGGTCTCCAGTCCACGTTCGATGCATGAGACAGGGTGCTCAGGGCTGGTGCACTGGGATGACCCTGAGAAATGGGATGGGGAGAGAGGTTGGAGGGGAGTTCAGAATGGGGAACACATGTACACCCATGGCTGATTCATGCCAATGTACGGCAAAAACCACTGCAACATTTTAAAGTAATTAGCCTCCAATTAAAATAAATAAATTAATTTTTAATCCCTCTTTTTATTATTTCTTTTAATGTAAACTTAATGGCATCTTAACAAATAGGTACATAAGGCAAAATGCCATTATTGATAATATTTCTTACTTAGCATCTACAAGGAACATTTTTTTTCACAAATAAAGGAATTCACATTTACCTCTTTCTCAAAGAACAGAAAAGTAACAACAAAGTACCACTTCAGGAAATTGGTAAGTTTTGAAACTGACATATTGACAGTATAAAATTGAGTGATAAATATGTAAACTTTATAAATGAAAGAAATCTAACCTATTACAAATCAAAATCTTGTATGGGGATGTCCAAATGCCCAATGTTCTTTAATCATCAGAGTTGTTGTTGTTCAGTCTCCTAGCTGTGTTTGACCCCAAGGACTGCAGCAGGCCAGGCCTCCCTGTCCCTCACCATCTCCCAGAGTTTGCCCAAGTTCATGTCCATTGCATCAGTGATGCCACCCAGCCATCTCATCCTCTGACACCTTCTTCTCCTACCTTCGATCTTTCCAAGCATCAGAGACTTTTCCAATGAGTTGACTGTCCACATCAGTTGACCAAAATACTGGAGCTTCAGCTTCAGCATCAGTCTTTCCAATGAGTATTCAGGGTTGATTTTCTTTAAGATTGACCATCAGAAAGGTCAATGTTTCATTTATACTTTTGCACAGTTGAATAGCTTTAAATTATGTAAGTATTATGTCACATTCATATTTACATTCATCTAAAGACATGACTGTTCCATTCTTGTCCTTCTGAATTCTAGCATATTTTCTCCTGTTTGAGATGAATAACTTGCCTCTGGTTTATTCAGAATCTAACATCTGTTTTATTGTTGATCACCAGTGCCTGTGATAATCATTGCAACTAAAAAAAAGTCCTCTGGTCCAGCAGCTAACACCCATGGTAGGTGGTAGCTCATCCTCAAAGTATCAATTCTTCAACTGACCAGTTTCTCAGTTAAAAAGTGTGGGAAGGAATCCCCAGCAATCTAACCAGGGTCCAGAGGATAAGCTCTTTCAAATATGCCATGTCCATGAAAGTTGGAAGATGTAAAGATTCAAGACAATTTCTGGGAGCCTTCTAACAGCAGAGACAAGGCACAGATACCAAAGCATTTCTTTAGATAAAGCCAGCTCACCAGAGGGCACCAGGGCCATCTGACTGAGCCTGAACCCCAAGGATCATCACAACTGTAACTGCCTGTTGTTTTCATTCTCACACAATGCAGTGTTCTGGGTGAAAATCATTCCCAGCAGGACTTGATCAGGACTTGATCACTTCCCCATCCTTTGCTCCCAATCTCAGTAGTTAATGGAAACTACTGGATGCCTGTTGCTGTCTCTAACAAACATGATAATTTATTCTGGGGCCTCCATTGACTTCCTTGCCTCTACTTTGAAGTGTTAGTCCCTCAGTCGTGTCCAATTCTTTGCAACCCCACGGACTGCAGCCTGCCAGACTTCCCTGTCCTTCACCATTTCTTGGACTTTGCTCAAACTCATGGCCATTGAGTCAGTGATACCATCCAACCATCTTGGTTGGGTCCACACAAATCCATTCCAAAAGTGTTTACTGATGTTCAGAGACTCTTGATCCCTTCCTCTCAATAAATGATAAGTACATAGATAAATTGACTCAACCTGCTGTCAGCTTGGGAGAAGCTCAAATAAAAGCCAAAGTTCAGTCATGTCCAGCTCTTTGCAACTCCCACGGATTGTAGCCCGGTAGGCTCCTCTGTCCATGGAATTCTCCAGGCAGAAATACTGGACTACCCACTGCCATTACCTTCTCCAGGGGATCATCTCGACCCAGGCATCAAACCTGAATCTCTTGTGTCTCCTGCGATGGCAGGCAGATTCTTTACCACTGGCACCACCATGGTAGAACACCAAATGAAAGCCAAAGAGAAGGTTGTAAATGGTGCCAGCATCTTTTTTCCTACCTATAGTTTGTCAGGCTCAGACAAAGTTCCACAAAGTCTGTTCAAAATTATTTTCTCACTTTGGTTCTGAATTGAGAAAAAAATTTAATACAATATTGTAAAGTAATTAGCCTCTAATTAAAATAAATAAATTTAAATTTAAAAAATTTAGTAGGCAAAAGAGAAATAAATGACTTTTGCTGTGCTTCATTCCATTTTACAAATCCATTACCAAGATCTGATGAGAAACGAACACCAAAGGCACTTTGTCACCATTTAGTAGTCGTTGATATGTTATTGGGCATGGCCATTTTTTAAAATATGTATTTTTTTTTTGAAGTATAGTTGATTTACAATGTTCCAGGTACATAGCAATGTGATTAAGTTATACATATACACATATATTATTTTTAAAATTAATTTCCATTATAGGTTATTACAAGATATTGACTATAGTTCTGTGTGTTATACAGTAAAACTTTGTTGCTTATCTTTTTTCTTTTAATTAGAAATCTAGCAACCTATTCATACTAAGTCTAGTGGAATCAAAATGTCACAAAATCTTAAGTTGGGCAAAAACTCATAAGTTCTCTGAAATATATATATATATTATAATATTATTTATATATAATGTATATAAAAGCCTTTCTACTATGATTGATAAAGGCTTGAGAAAGAACATCAAAAAAAAAGATGAGATGGAAAAATTGGAAAACATAAACTAAGTGAAATTGGAGCACTGAATATGAAACAGAAAAAGTTAAACTAGATAAAGTAAAAGATCATTATGTAGTCCAGTTGTTTTTAAATATGGCTGCTCATTAGAAACATATCTGTAGCTTTGGAGAAAAAAATACATAGGCATTTGTATTTTTCAAAAAATTTCAAGATAATTCTTATAATCATTTGGATTTTAAAAAGTGATTACAGGTTTTTCTATTAGATGGTAGTTTTGGTGATACAGAATTCTATTATTTTTCTGTTGACCAATCCTGATACAATGATATTAAGTGAGTAATTAACATTAGGGCTTCCAAGGTGGCGCCAGTGGTAAAGAAAAGAAATGTGGGTCCAATCCCTGGGTCAAGAAGACACCTTGGAGGAGGAAATGGCAACCCACCCCAGTATTCTTGCCTGGAGAATACCATGGACAGAGTAGCCTGGTGGGCTATGGTCCAGGGGGGCACAAAGAGACATGACTAAAGTGACCGGGATACATGCAATCACAATAGTAAAAGATGTTTATCAGTTTTCACAATCAATAACCAGACAAAAAATAAAAGAAAATCACAATTTCAAGCAATAATGGGAACTTGATTAACTTAACAATATTTAAAAATTATATGCAATTTACATACAAAACTTACATACAACTCAAGCAGAGTACTACGGTAAGTGGAAGTGCATACAGGTGTATGTTTTCATTTGCCCAGCCTGTCAATGTCTTTTGGTTGATGCATTTATCTGTATATAGGGCACAGTCATTCTTAAGGCCTTTTCTAAATGGTCTCTTATCATTAACAAGTTCAGTATGAAAACTATAGAAAAGTTCAATTTTATTTAGAACAATTCAGGCCTTTCCATGAAACCTGTGGCCAGTTCTGAGTTTTTAACTTAATGGGTCAAGGTTCATTGGAAGACAGTTCAGAGAACAATATGACCTCATTTTGTTTGCACAGTGGGTTTCTTTTGGTGACCACTATCGGTAATTCTCATCTCTCTGGTACTGTTATTCTCTGGTTCTAGGATAATACAGAGAACAAAGAAGCCTTTGGCTTTCCAGAGGAGACATTCACTTTATTTGCAGTTTTTCCCTGGGGGTTTTGTGTCTTAATGCTTAAATTTTTTTAAATGATTCCCTAAATAAAATTTTAACTTTCTAGTCTCTGCCCTTTTGAAATTCCAAAATAACATTTCTGAACAGAATGTTTGATTTTGTCATACCAGTTCTTAAAATAATATATGAGAAAATCTCTAGTAATACTTAAGAGTGTGGATGCTTTATTTTTAAAGATTTTTTTTTTATTTTGAAGCATCTCCAAAATACTAAATATTTAATCTGTCATTTAGAAATACATAAAACTAAACTTCATGGTTAGTTTCCTATGTATTTAAAATATGTATTATGGAAAGTTTTATGGTATTTGAGAAAAACTTTGAGTGCTTAAATTTGTTTTAAATTATTTTTACAGGATTGCAAATTAACTTTCATAAACTGAGATCCCTGAAGGACTGTGCTGTAAATTCAAAAATTTAATTAATTTAAACTTGGCAAAATTAATTAAACTTGGCAAATTTGCTCCGAAAGCATCACAGTTAGATCCAATAACTTCATGTGTGTTGGTGTGTGCCTCTGCATGTGTGTGTGTGTGTGTGTGGTTTATTATATGTGTGTGTACTTTCTAGAACTACTTTCTCATTCTTTTCTAAATGTATAAAATTGAATTTATTCACATTCTTCCATATGTAAAATTGTATATTAATGGAAGATTAAAACATGTTATTTTACAAATTGTGTAAATGTATTTTTACCAAGTGATGTCATAATTACATAGATATGCTGGGAGGATTGGGGGAAATTACAATTAATCAGCACAGAAATATGAACACATATGTTAAGTATACTCATGAATAAAATATTCTGCTCAAAAATATAACATATATGTATTTAGAAAAAAATATTTTGTAATCAAATTTGTTTTATCTATCTAATGTTAGTGACACCAAACAAGGAAATGACATATGTTTCTCTGGAATAAACTCTGGTTTGTCTTACTCCTTATGCTAATCCATATGCTCTAATTTATATGAATCAATCTGTGGCCAAAACTCTGTTGTGATAATGATTTAAATATATTTATATGCCATTAAAAATAGCTAAGAAAGAGTATCTTTAAACTCAATAATAGAACAATTACCCAAAATGAATATTATAAAACAAAGAAAAATAGGACAGATTTCTTACATGGAAAATGACAATATACATTTATAATGCAGATTAGGTGCATGAGGATGAAATATTATTTCATGTGAAAGCATTATATATAAAAATAGACAATAGTGAGTTATACAACTAGCTGGTTTTTTTTTTTTTTTAATTATTGCACAGTTCTGGTCCATATAGATCACTTAGGGCTACTTTTTTTAATCCTCAAGTCTTACTGTCAAAATCAGATCTTCTTAAATTAAGCACTAAAATGTGGCCCGTCATCCAGACACCACACATTTCCCCATATGGTGCTGTCATCGCATTCCACACACTGCTAGCTCAGACTTTGCACATATTCTGTTGCTATGGCCCAAACTGAGTAAATATAGCCTAGGTGAAAATAAAAGACCCCTATTATCAGATATGAATCCCACTCAACTAAGAAGCTTCCTTTCTTTGCCCACATCAAGCACAGGGTTTCAGAAGAAATCCTGTATCCCTTGAATTTGCAATCACATAATTTGATAGATAAACTGTATGCAGAATTTCTCCTAATCATTATAATAGTAAACCCTTTGTTGAGGAATAGAATTTTTATTCAATTAATTTTTATTAAGTATCTATTATATGCCATGCAATAATAAGAAATATAACTGCAAATAAAATAGATACAGCCCCTGCTGTTAAAATTTTTTGTTGCTATGTGCAGATAAGATATTAACTAAATAATCTTCATGATAAATGTATATTTATATAATGTATGATGATGTATTAGTTTGCTCGTTGCCATTTAAAAAGTACTACAAATTAGGTAGCTAAAAAAAACAGAAATTCATTATCTCACAGTTCTGGAGGCTAAAAGTATGAGAAAAGATTGTCAGCAAGGTTGGTTCCTGCTTTTTACTCAGGGAAAATCAGTACCAAGCCTCTCTCTTTACTTCAGATGGTTTCCTGGGGGTCTTATTTCTTGACCTGTAGACATTGCATCCTGATCTTTGCCTTCAGGTTCATATGGTGACGTGTGTGTGTGTGTGTGTGTGTGTAAATTTCTCCGTTTTATAAGGCACCAGTTATTCTGTTTTAAGGAGCTCACCTTACTGTAGTATGACCTCATCTTAACTCACTATTTCTGCAAGGATCTTATTTCAAAATAAGGTCACATTCTGAGGTCCTGAGGGTGATGACTTAAACATACAAATTTAATGGAGATGAGGTGCACAATTCAATCCATAACAGATGACACATGCTTTTAAAGAAAAAAAAAAAAAACACTATTTCATAAGAGTATAAGTACGGTAACTTGGACTAGGGGGTAAAGGCCGGAGAAAAATTAAGGACAATTTGCCTAGACAAGTGACTTAATGAAGGAAACAAAAAAAAAGAGAAAGTGAAGATGAATACAGAAAAAGGGAAAAACATCATCATAGAAACTCTTGAGCTTCAAGGTGATTTTCTTCAATGGTGCTCAACCAACACCACAGGAAGCCAGCTAATTAAGACACTGGAAGGGCCTATGATATTCAGCAAGCAAAACATCACTGTTGATTTTTTATGCTGCAATTGGGATGAATATCTATGAATGCTTATAGTGTAGACAACACTTACAAACAGGGAAAACGGTCATGAATGACACTGAGAGACTAGAATAACTAGAGAAAATCTAAAATACAGGAAAACTCAACGATGAGACCCAAACATATAGAATGTCAACATGTGCAATTAAATTTATAGTGTGCACTGGTGTCACAGAAAAGGGTTAAAAAAGATAAGTCTAGAAAACAAGGTGAATTTCACAAAATAAAAATGGGCTAAATAATTAAGACAAATATTCTATAATAAGTAGATATGATAAAGGAAAGATGGAGTAATTTTCTGAAATTTGGGGCAAAGGCAGTTAGTGGGAACAGAGAGGAGACAATTTTGGAAATATCAAAATATAGCAACAATTTCTGAAAAATCTGAAGTATATTCTTCTCAGATTTTGTCACATAGCAAACTTACAAGGTAGATCCTGTGAATTAACTGGAAAAATCTTATAAGAAAGAAATCCTGGTAAATGTTTAATCACTGACTTTCTGAAAACAAATATATGAAAATATGTGAATATGCATATATATGTGTTGACATAGATATGTACATAGATATATAGATCTAGGTCTATTATAAATTTATATTTATATCAGTTTAATAAACTGATATACAGGATGTATAACAAACAACTTGCAAATAATAAGATATACATTACTCTCCATTAGAAATTTCTTACAGCAAATTGATTCTCACAAAATACTTTTATTGATTTTTGCCAAATTCTTATATAGCCAATCTAGATTATTAAGTCAATAAGTGCAATTCCAACATATATATTGGTTGATATGAATGTTGGTTTCTTAATAAGATGATGACATTGAAATAACATAGGCATTATGTTGGAATTTCACTCAATCATACATAGAGTGGAATTACACTCATTCCTCAACCTGGAATTTTTCTCATTCTTTAAGGTCCTGAGTGACTTCTTTGCTGATTGGATAATAGTCTTTGGATACCACAGGAATATTTTCTCTGTATTTGAGGTGTTCACAATGTAACAGGTGTAGACACAGGGCACTTTTAGGTTTAATTGACATTATTAACATTTTTCCATCACTTTCTTCAGTCTGAGCAGTGTTCAGTCATGTCTGACTCTCTGTGACTGCATGGACTGTAGCTCACCAAACTCCTCTGTCCATGGAATTTTCCAGGCAAGAATACTGAAGTGGGTTGCCAGTTCCTACTCCAGGGCATCTTCCCAACCCAGGTATCAAACCTGCGTCTCCTACACCTCCTGCATTGGCAGGCAGATTCTTCAGTCTAGACAATCGAAAAATAAGTTGGGGGCTCCATGTTGATGAACACATTTAGGATCTCAGAGAAACAGAGGTTATGGAAGCTCCACATGCCATCTCCTCAGAACCTGCCTATATATCTCTTTAATTTGGCTGCTTTTGAGTTGTATCATTTATAGTTAACAAGGAATATATATATATATATATATATCAACCTGATATCACTTAATGCAAAGTTGGGAAAGGATACACCACATTATATAATGCTTTATATAGATATAAAGCATCAGTGCAACCATATAGATGCACTTTTATATATATATATATAAAACCTCAAAAGCATAGATAATAATCAAATAATTAGAAAGGATTGAGTACTAGGACATACCAGGTGGCTCAGTGGTGAAGAATCCATCTGCCAATGCAGGAGCCACAGGACACTTGAGTTCGATCCCTGGGTTGGGTTGGGATGATCACCTGGAGGAGGTAATGGCAACCCACTCTAGTGCTTTTGCCTGGAAAACCCCATGAACAGAGGAGCCTGGAGGGCTACAGTCCATGGAATCACAAAGAGTTGGACACAATCTGAGCATGCTGCTGCTGCTGCTGATGTTGCTGCTGAGTCGCGTCAGTTGTGTCCGACTCTGTGCGACCTCATAGGCAGCCCACCAGGCTCCGCTGTCCCTGGGATTCTCCAAGCAAGAACACTGGAGTGGGTTGCAATTTCCTTCTCCAATGCATGAAAGTGAAAAGTGAAAGTGAAGTCGATCTGAGCATGCAGGTATACTAAATATTCATTACTTTTTTTCTTAAATTAAGTGTAGGAGTGTATTACTTCAGTTCAGTTCAGTTGCTCAGTCATGTCAACTCTTTGCGACCTCATGGACTGCAGCAGGCCAGGCTTCTCTATCCATCACCAACTCCTGGAGCTTACTCAACCTCATGTCCATCAAGTTGGTGATGACATCCAACTATTTCATTCTCTGTCATCCCCTTTTCCACCTGCCTTCAATCTTTACCAGCATCAAGGTCTTTTCCAATAAGTCAGTTCTTCACATCAAGTGGCCAAAGGATTGGAGTTTCAGCTTCAACATCAATCTTTCCAATGAACATTCATGACTGATTTCCTTTACGAAAGACTGGTTGGATCTCCTTACTGTCCAAAGGACTCTCAAGAGTCTTCTCCAACACCACAGTTCAAAAGCATCAATACTTCAGTGTTCAGCTTTCTTTATAGTTCAACTTTCACATCCATACATGACTACTGGAAAAACCATAGCCTTGACTAGATGGACGTTTGTTGGCAAAGTAATATCTCTGCTTTTTAATATGCTGTCTAGTTTTGTCATAGCTTTTCTTCCAAGAAGCAAGCGCCTTTTAATTTCATGGCTACAGTCACTATCTGCAGTGATTTTGGAGCCCCCCAAAATAAAGTCTGTCAGTGTTTCCATTGTTTCCCCATCTATTTGCCATGAAGTTATGGAACCAGATGCCATGATATTCGTTTTCTGAATGTTGAGCTTTAAGCCAACTTTTTCACTCTCCACTTTCACCTTCATCAAGAGGCTTTTTAGTTCCTCTTCACTTTCTGTCATAAGGGTGGTGTCATCCGCATATCTGAGGTTATTGATATTTCTCCCTGCAATCTTGATTCCAGCTTGTGTTTCTTCCAGGCCAGCGTTTCTCATGATGTACTCTGCATATAAGTTAAATAAACAGGGTGACAATATATAGCCTTGACGAACTCCTTTTCCTATTTGGAACCAGTCTGTTGTTCCATGTCCAGTTCGAACTGTTGCTTCCTGACCTGCATACAGATTTCTCAAGAGGCAGAGAAGGTGGTCTAGTATTCTGATCTCTTTCAGAATTTTCCACAGTTGATTGTGATCCACACAGTCAAAGGCTTTGGCATAGTCAATAAAGCAGAAATAGATGTTTTTCTGGAACTCTCTTGCTTTTTCCATGATCCAGCGGATGTTGGCAATTTGATCTCTGGTTCCTCTGCCTTTTCTAAAACCAGCTTGAACATCAGGAAGTTCACAGTTCACATATTGCTGAAGCCTGGCTTGGAGAATTTTGAGCATTACTTTACTAGCGTGTGAGATGAGTGCAATTGTGCGGTAGTTTGAGCATTCTTTGGCATTGCCTTTCTTAGGGATTGGAATGAAACTGACCTTTTCCAGTCCTGTGGCCACTACTGAGTTTTCCAAATTTGCTGGCATATTGAGTGCAGCACTTTCACAGCATCATCTTTCAGGATTTGAAATAGCTCAACTGGAATTCCATCACCTCCACTAGCTTTGTTCATAGTGATGCTTTCTAAGGCCCACTTGACTTCACATTCCAGGATGTCTGGCTCTAGGTGAGTGATCACACCATCCTGATTATCTGAGTCATGAAGATCTTTTTTGTATAGTTCTATGTATTCTTGCCATCTCTTCTTAATATCTTCGGCTTCTGTTAGGTCCATAGCATTTCTGTCCTTTATTGAGCCCATCTTTGCATGAAATGTTCCTTTGGTATGTAAAGAGCAATATTGCATAGGAACCTGGAAAGTCAGGTCCATGAATCAAGGCAAATTGGAAGTGGTCAAACAAGAGATGGCAAGAGTGAATGTCGATATTCTAGGAATCAGCAAACTGAAATGGACTGGAATGGGTGAATTTAACTCAGATGACCATTATATCTACTACTGCAGGCAGGAATCCCTCAGAAGAAATGGAGTAGCCATCATGGTCAACAAAAGAGTCCGAAATGCAGTACTTGGATGCAATCTCAAAAACGACAGAATGATCTCTGTTCGTTTCCAAGGCAAACCATTCAATATCACAGTAATCCAAGTCTATGCCCCAACCAGTAACGCTGAAGTAGCTGAAGTTGAACGGTTCTATGAAGACCTACAAGACCTATTAGAACTAACACCCAAAAAAGTTGTCCTTTTCATTATAGGGGACTGGAATGCAAAAGTAGGAAGTCAAGAAACACCTGAAGTAACAGGCAAATTTGGCCTTGGAATACGGAATGAAGCAGGGCAAAGACTAATAGAGTTTTGCCAAGAAAATGCACTGGTCATAACAAACACCCTCTTCCAACAACACAAGAGAAGACTCTATACATGGACATCACCAGATGGTCAACACCAAAATCAGATTGATTATATTCTTTGCCGGCAAAGATGGAGAAGCTCTATACAGTCAGCAAAAACAAGACCAGGAGCTGACTGTGGCTCAGATCATGAACTCCTTATTGCCAAATTCAGACTTAAATTGAAGAAAGTAGGGAAAACCACTAGACCATTCAGCTATGACCTAAATCAAATCCCTTATGATTATACAATGGAAGTGAGAAATAGATTTAAGACCCTATATCTGACAGATAGAGTGCCTGATGAACTATGGAATGAGGTTCGTGACATTGTACAGGAGACAGGGATCAAGACCATCCCCATGGAAAAGAAATGCAAAAAAGCAAAATGGCTGTCTGGGGAGGCCTTATAAATAGCTGTGAAAAGAAGAGAAGCGAAAAGCAAAGGAGAAAAGGAAAGATATAAGCATCTGAATGCAGAGTTCCAAAGAATAGCAAGGAGAGATAAGAAAGCCTTCTTCAGCAATCAATGCAAAGACATAGAGAAAAACAACAGAATGGGAAAGACTAGAGATCTCTTCAAGAAAATCAGAGATACCAAAGGAACATTCCATGCAAAGATGGGCTTGATAAAGGACAGAAATAGTATGGACCTAACAGAAGCAGAAGATATTAAGAAGAGATGGCAAGAATATACAGAAGAACTGCTTCTGTTAGGTTCATACTATTTCTGTCCTTTATAGGATTGTATTACTTGATCTCTAATAATGATCATGTTTAACGATTAGCTCGAAAACTCCTGAAAAATCATTAATGAGCTATCATGAGCCTGTTCATGATACCACTTTCACATAACACTGGAAAAAACTCATCCTGAAATTACTGCCACTCCAACTAGCATCAGGACACAAACTCTAGGTACTGTAGAGTGATGTCACTTCAATAAAAAGGCAAAAACTGAGCACTGTTATATCGAACTATGGATGTTGTTTGGTTAAATCTGAAAATGGAGTCAGGTGAGGCAAATACAGAAAGATTTCAGTATTTCTCTAAAGAAATACTTGAACACAAAATGTTCTAAAGAAATTCCCCAAAGAATTGTTCCTGTTGTTGTTTAGTCTCTAAGACATGTCTGACTCTTTTGCAACCCCATGGAATGTAGCCAAACAGGATCCTCTGTCCATGGGTTTTCCCAAGCAAGAATACTGGAGTGGGCAGTCATTTCCTTCTCCAGAGGATCTTCCCAACCTAGGAATTGTACCTGTGTTTCCTGCATTGACAGGCAGATTCTTTACCACTGATCTACCACAGAAGCCCCAGCAAAGAATTATTGAGTCCAAAAAGTTTCCTTTGACCTATACATTATAAATTTCAAAACTATGTCTCCAGGCCAAAAAAGAACTTGAAACCTGCATCTCATTTTATCCATTGCCCATGTTCATTTTAGAATTCTACAGGCATCTCACATGGAATGTATAGAAGACAAAATTTATTATCTGTTTCCCAAATCTGCTTCTTTCCATGTAGTCTCTAGTTTTGCAAAAAGAAAGCAGATTTCAATCTAGTAAAATCCAGTCTACACCATCTCTCTTATGTGCCATGTCTAATTAGCCTATAGGTCCTATAGTTCTTTCTTCAATGCTTCTCTCAAAGGCACTTCTGTGCCTCAGTGCTAATATGCATTATATCATATCATATCAAGAACTTCTTAATTGATTATCATTTTTCCAGCTTTAGGACCATTTAAGTCAAATTCTTAACCCATGCCAGTATTCTTGCCTGGAGAATTCCCATGGACAGAAGAGCCTGGAAGGCTACAGTCCTTCGGGTCACAAAGAATCGGACACAACTGAGTGACTAGGCACAGCACAAGCCATATTCTTACACTGCATTTATAGACATTTCTAAAATAAAAACCTGAGTATGTATTTCCTTTTTGAAAAATCTATAATGGTTTTGAAAAACATTTGGTCTCCTTAATATGGATTCAAACATTTTGTGACTACCAATATCAGGTTGACCTGACTCCATGCCAAATTTCAGCTTTCCTGAAAAATGAATATTAAGAAGAGCATTCCCTCTGTTTCATGTAATTACCCATGATTTCATCATACCACTCAGCCCCATTCCCCAGCTGCATGATTAACATTCACTTATCCATCATCACACAACGGAAACACTGCCTGTTTTCTAATAGAATAGCAATATTCTTTAATGATAATGCTAGTATGACTGAACTGTCACTCTTATATACTATTGATAGATTTATAAATACTAACAACCATTTGAAAAATAATTTGACATTTAAAATGTTAATATTCTTACTTTTGGCAATATTAACATTCATTTTACACATAAGGTTCATATAAATGTACAAAGATACATTTGAAAAAAAAAGTGACCTTTTTTAGTATTACTTGTTAAGGCAAAAAACTGGAATCAATTCAACAGAATAACTTTAAAATATGCAAATTAACATCTTGAAATAACTTGTAGGCATTTTAAAATGTGGTAGATTTGTGTCTATTGACCTGAAAATCTACACTATAATGCTCGAAGAGAGAGGAGCAGCATTTTAGTATTTGCAGATGATCCCACTATCAGCAAAAGAAAAGGTTTATCTTCACTTTTTAAATGTTGTTGGTGTTCCATCACTAAGTCATGTCTGACTCTTTGCAACCTCATAAACTGTACACACCATGCTCCCCATCCTCCACTGTCTCCCAGATTTTGCTCAGATTCATGTCCATTGAGTCAGTAATGCTATATATCTCATCCTCTTTCATCCCCTTCTCCTCCTACCTTCAATCTTTCTTAGCATCAGTCTTTTCTAATGAGCCTGTTCTTCACATCAGGTGGCCAGAGTATTGGAGTTTCAGCTTCAGCGTCAGTCCTTCCAATGAATATTCAGGGTTGAGTTCCTTAAGGATTGACTGATTTAATCTCCCTGAAGTCCAAAGGACTCTCAAAAGTCTTCTCCAGCACCACAGTTCGAAAGTATCAATTCTTCAACACTCAACCTTTTCTATGGTCCAAATCTTACAACCGAACATGACTACTAGAAAAACCATAGCGTTGACAATATGGACCTTTTTTGGCAAAGTAACATCTCTGCTTTTTAATACATTATCTAGGTTTGTCATCACTTTTCTTCCAAGGTGCTAGCCTGTTTTAATTTCTTGGCTGTGGTCACCCTCCACAGTGATTTTGGAGCTCTAGAAAATAAAATCTGTCACTGCTTCTACTTCTTCCCCTTCTACTTGCCATGAAATGATGGGACTGGATCTCATGATCTTCATTTTTTGAATGCTGAGCTTTAAGCCAGCTTTTTCACTCTCCTCTTTCACCCTCAAAAAGAGGCTCTTTAGTTTCTCTATGATTTCTGCCATTAGAGTGGTATCATCCTCATATCTGAGGTTGTTGATATTTCTCCCAGCAATCTTGATTCCAGTTTGTGGTTCATCCAGCCTGGGGTTTCATATGATGTGCTCGGCATAGAAATTAAACAAGCAGGGTGACAGCCTGCTTATACAGCCTTGACATCTTCCTTTCCCAATTTTGAACCAGTCAGTTACTCCATATCTGGTTCTAACTGTTACTTTTTGACCCACTTACAGGCTTCTCAGGAGACAGGTAAGGTGGTCTGGCTCTCCCATTTCTTTAAGAATTTTCCACAGTTTGTTGTGACCCACACAGTCAAAGGCTTTAGCATAGTCAATGAAGAAGTAGATGTTTTTTCTGGAACTCTACTGCTTTCTCCATGTTCCAACGAATGTTGGAAATTTTATCTCTGGTTCCTCTGTCTCTTTGAAACCCAGCTTGTACATATGGAAATTCTCAGTTCATGTACTGATGAAGCCTAGCTTGAAAGATTTTTGAGCATGACCTTGCTACCATGACAAATTAGTGCAATCATACAGTAATTTGAACATTCTTTGACACTGCCCTTCTTTGGGATTGAAATGAACTTTTCAATCCCAATTTTCAAACTTTGGATGGAAAGGACTTTTCCAGTCCTGTGGCTACTGCTAAGTTTTCCAAAGTTGCTGATGTATTGAGTAGCGCACTTAAACATCATCTTATAGGATTTTAAACTTTTAAAATAAAAACTTTTAATATGTTCATTATTTTTTGTTGTTGTTCATGTATAGGTGAAAGCAGATAGTATTTGGATATAACAAAACAGAAACAGACTCGCCGATGCAGAGAATAGTGGTTACCACAAAGGAAGAATGACATAGGGAAGAGTATAAACTGGAAATTATCAAATAATGAGTCACAGAGATGAAATGTACAATAAAAGGAACATAGTCAATATTATACAACTTTGCATTTCATGTAATCCATAAAAGTATCAAATCACTGTTGTAGACATGAAACTAATATAACATTGTAAGAGCTCTATATTTCAATTAATAAATAATTAAAAATAAAACTCCTTTATTTTGGAATAATTTTAGATTTACGGAAGTTACCAAGTTAGTACAAAGAATTTGTGGATACCCGCCCCACCCAATTTGCCCCATTGTTAATACCTTGTACTTTTACAATATATTTCTCAACTCCCCCCTCAAAACAGTATAGATATATAATGCTCAACTGAAATCTAAATTTTATACAGATTTCATCTATTTTCCAATAACATTTTTTCTCTGCTTCAAGATTCAATCCAGGGACCCCGGTACATTTAGATTTTTCATTTTGGGCTTAAAGTCTTCTGTTTTATTTGTATTTCTTTCTCAAAATGCACATACATGTTCAGCAGTGTTAATAATGGCTCAAGTGTCACTCTCTGAAATTCTTCCCTGTCAGAATTGAAAGACTCTCTTTAGTTCCCAAAGAATCTTAATTATCCCTCCAACAAACACGCATTATAATCATCAATTTTCTTTCCACCTCCACAACTGGTTTTAATTAGGCAACTCTGAAATAAAAGAGTTTTCCAAATTATTAGTTCATCTTGCTTCTTCATATCATGATACCCCTGGTGGAGCCAATATGCAAGCACATTAATTTTAAAAACACAATAAACTGAATAAATAATAAACACTGAATATTGCAATAACAGAACCAAAGGATTAAATTACATAAAATATTCATAACTGCATATTTATACGTGGTCATGTAATCACTGAATGTTGAGAGGAAAGATACAAAGCTCACCAGCTGAGGCTCAGAATGAACTAACAAAATTTCCACCTACAATGAATTGGGTCATAAAATGAATTCATTTCAATGTCATACAAATTCTCACGGAAACACCATAATAGGATGTGATAGAGATACCACGCACACAGCAAAGCAACACTGCTGATCACTTTTCATTGAGTGACAGACATCAACATTAACCACTGAAAGATCTTAGTTGAGAATTTTTAAATGTTCTTTCACAGGAGAAGTCTCCAGGAGCTATTTTACTGATTAGGGATTTTAGAAAATCTTTCCAAAACAGTGTGCCTATGACCACTGAACCTTTCTGTACTCATTTTATTAACAAATGAAGAAAGGAAGGCTCACAGAGATGAGAAAACTTCCTCAGAGTGGCATACCTAGTCAGTGGTGGAGCAGTACCACCAAAAGCCATTTTTGCATCGCTTTTACTACCTAAGAAACTGAGGCCGTCTGAATGTTAAAGAATCCACCTGCCAATACAGAAGAGGTAAAAGACAGCGGCTGGATCCCTGGGTAGGGAAGACCCCCTGAAAGCACAGCAAACCACTCCATTATTCTTGCCTACAGGATCCCATGGACAGAGGAGCCTGGACGGCTACAGTCCACGGGGTCGGAAAACAGCTGGACACGATTGAAGCTACTTAGCACTCAGTCAGGAAACTGAAGCTCGGCTTTAAATTCACTATGTGCAAGGTCATAGAATAAATCAAAGTAATACAGGGACATTTCTAAAGCAGAAGGTTTATTTAACATAGATAAGAGTTATGCTCATTTGACACAGATAGGAACAGCCAAACTGTCAAATTTTTTTTTCAAAGTTTTAGAATAGAATTGAAAGACACGGAAGTCCAGCCTGTATTTCAATTATGATGAGGAGTAGTTGGTTAGGTGTCTGATGGTGATGGACTTGAAGTGTGTCGTCCACTGGAAAACGCTGTTCTCCAGGATTGCCGTCTCTGCACAATTCTGAGTTCAGTTTAGTTCAGTAGCTCAGTCATGTCCGACTCTTTGCGACCCCATGAACTGCAGCATCCCAGGCCTCCCTGTCCATCACCAACTCCTGGAGTCCACTCAAACAAATGTCCATTGAGTCGGTAATACCATTCAACCATCTCATCCTCTGTCGTCCCCTTCTCCTCCTGCCCTCAATCTTTCCCAGCATCAGAGTCTTTTCAAATGAGTCAGCTCTTCGCATCAGGTGGCCAAAGTATTGGAGTTTTCAGCTTCGGCATCAGTCCTTCTAATGAACATCCAGGACTGATCTCCTTAAGGATGGACTGGTTGGATCTCCTTGCAGTCCAAGGGACTCTCAAGACTTAGTGTGAGGCTAACTGGGACATTCTGCATGATATCTGCAAAGTGGAAGTGAGGCAGCAGTGTGTTCCTGTGCTCAGAGAGGAGCACCTTGGGCAGCTGATCATTGCCCTTGCTCACCCACGCTCACCTGCTTCACGCCAGGAGACCTCTGCCCACAGCTCCTTCAGCTCATGCCAGACCTGGTGGGTCAGCCTCTCCAATGCTTCCCCCCACCCCCCACCCCACCCCCCCACCACCATCCCACCACCCCACCACCCCCCGCCGCAAGTTGCACTGAACTCCCTGAGCACAAGAGCTTCTCCCACAGGACACCCCACCAGGGAAGCAGGAGTCTGGGAAACAGTGAGAGATCAATGTAGGTGCCAGTACATTCTAATTCCATTTTGCCCCATCATTTCTGGTTCAGCTTTACCCATGAGTCCCTCACTGTTTGCATTTTCCCTTCCAGACTACCAACCCTGTGGACTTCAGCCCAGTATCTCTTAGAGAAACATCAGCAGCACATATATGGTGTAACTAGCCCCACACTTGTGTAAAGTCAAATCCCTTATAACATACATAGCCTCTGGGGTCTCTTTCTGATCGAACTCTAAAAATGACCCATAAAAAATTCTTGGGGTTTACAAACAAGAAGGAGAAAGACTAAAAAGCAAACAAATGCATTTTACAACTCTTGGGAGCAACTTTCTATTTGTCATATTGGATGCTGCTCTACTCAAGAATTGCAGAATAAAAAATGTAATAGATCAGTTTAAACAAACAAAAACAAACTCAGTTCCAAATTGGAATACAAACCATTGAACTGTGATCAGTATGCCACAGTAATGGCAGGACACCCATGATGATGTGTTAGTTTCAAATATTCTCAAACAACTAAAAACAGTCTTAAACCACCCAAGAAGTAAAATATATTCAAACACCTTCGAAAAGGACAATTGTGGACATTGGTACCCTGTGGTCATTTTAATTTTTAAGGAGTATATGACTCATGTATTTTTTCCTTTTATCTAATTTGAGATAAGAATGTAACTTAAAAGTTATTCTGCATTAGGACACAATTCTGATTTTGTACAGTACAATTAATTTTATTTTCAGTGCAGCTTAAGAAGGAAATATATCAAACTAGTCCTTGCCCTTCTAAATAGTAGATAAACTGTGTGCCCATCTGTCAGTTTCTGCTTCTTTGAATTACAGACCAGTGAGCTTTCTGGGTTGAGTGATCCATTTATAGTGGATCTTGAGTTCATCAATACATTTTACAAAGTATTTCCACTAGAAACAAAACCGTCATTGAAAATGAATCATAAGGGTTACTGTCAGTTTCTGTACTTGAGACACATAAACTAATATTGGCTAAAAAACAAATTTCTTTCATGTATATTAACTTAACTAATGAAGCTTTGTTATTTGGAGACTTTCTGTCATGTAAAACAGGAGTGATCGTGGCATTTTAGTCATACATTGACATATAAAACTTCCAACTTAAACAGCTTCTGTCTTTGGTACATCAAAATGACAAGGTATCTTTAAAACTAACTGTTTACTACCAAGTATATTGAAACAGGGTGAATGGAACAAAAGTAAGGATGGAAGAAATCAATTACTGAGAACTAATTCATCCAAACTTGAAAGCAGAAACTATATCTATACACCCCTTAGTAGTGTCCAACTCTTTGCAACCTTATGGACTGTAGGCCACTTGTCTCCTCTGTCCATGGGATTCTCCAGGCAAAATACTGGGGTGGGTTGCCATGCCCTCCTCCAGGAAAACTTCCCAATCCAGGGATTGGAACCCACATCTCTTATGTCTCCAGCATTGGCAGACACGTTCTTTACCACCAGCACAACCTGGGAAGCTTCTCTTGAGCCTATAGGAAAACATATCAAATGTACTGCTAAAATAAAGTGTTAGTCACTTAGTGGCTTCTGACTCTTTGTGACTCCATCGACTGTAGCCCACCAGGCTCCCTCCATGGAATTCTCCAGGTAAGTATACTGGAGTGGGTTACCATTTCCTTCTCCAAGGGATTTTCCCAACCCAGGCATCAAACCAGGTCTCCTGCTTTGCTAGCAGATCGTTTACTATCTGAGCCACTAGGGAAGCCCCAAATGCACTGATGATATAGCATATATTTGCCTTTCCATTAAAAAAAAAAAGGCTGATAATAATAAAATGTGGGCAAGATATTTATTGAATAAAACCTCATGTCTCTTTCTGTGAGAAGTCATATATGGATTTCTATCTATTAATATTTAATGGCTAGCATTGTACACCTGGGAGTTGGCCCCCACTTCTGAGACCTTTCTGAACCTTCATTTTCCTCTTTTACCTTTCTTGTTCTTCCTTAACCCAAGTTTTGTTAACTATTAAAAAAAAAACAAAAACAAAAACAAAGAAAAGCAAGTGAATTGACTGTTTACTTACAAAGAAGGGCAGTAAGGAGACTTTATCAGAGACCCCTTAAATTTTCTTTTTTCCTGGCAAAATGTCTTACTACATGGTTCAGTTTCTCCTATCAGAAGTGTGTCAGGGAAGACCTCTGAAGGCCCTGAGATTTTACTCTACTTGAATAATCACAAGTTAGCCAGTTTTATTTTCACAGAAGCTGACCAGAGACCCAAGACTCCTGGGACGGAAACAAAGAACTTTCACAGCACAGCAGGAAGCAGGTGCCTCATGCTTGTGTGTGTTCCTTTTGCTCTCCAAGTTTCATGGGGTGAAATAGAGGGACCCAAGTGGATGCTGTGCTTGCAGAGGATCTACATCATAGCTGAGGGATCTCAAGCTTAGAAAACTTCGATCTTTAATAGAATGAGCTGCAAGGAAACCTGACCTTTGCTCCAGAGGGGAAGTTATTTCTCTCTCCAGGGTTGCTTGCTACACAAATATATTTGGGAAATAGCTGATATGAAAGATTGTCAGTGCTTCTGTTCTGAAGATGTGAAAAACTGTGGAAAATATCATGGAGAATTATCTTCCAACAAAAGTTATACTGGACTTAGTTCAACATTTTTGTAATATGAAGAGCAGGCATCTGCCTAACCTTAAACTCAAAAAGTGTGAAATAGCAAACAGAAGAAGTGCTCTCTAGCAGGATAGAACTAATCCAAGTAATTTATTAAGCTTCCAATTACATACGGCCTTGTATTAGAACTATACCAAGCAAATTACCTGTTAAAAACATTTCCTTCCTTAACTACTTCATTTAACATAAAATGAGAGTAATGTTCTAGAAATATGTTTATTCCAATTGCTTTGAAAATAAAACTCTGCCTTAGGAGCAGGGTCATTAGGCATATTTAAAGTGTGAATAGAGAAATAAAGAAAGATAGGTAGGTGGATAGATAGATGATAGTTTTGGATTTTTTTTTTAATTGCACATAATGCAAAACATTCACTGAAGATAGGCTGATAGCCTCTTTTTTGTGCTATGTTCTTGAGGTGAAAGGAGAAGGGTTATTGAATTGGAGGATATGATTGCTACTAGCAAGGACTCATTTTCTCTATGTCAACAGACAAAATTGTGTTTACTCCTTAGGCTGTGTTCACAGATACATATTGGAATGTCTGAACTCACTCAGAAGAAGAATAAAAATAAATTTAATTAAAGATATGTTAGCAGTTTTATTTAAATTGTGGAAAAATAAGCAACTTGACTTTTCCATGAGATTTCTGTGCATTATAAGAGTTTAATCTTGCCGGTGTTTTTTCACATTGGTTGATATTTTTTCAAATACTAGGTTTTTGGCTTTTTCCCATCATCTGGTTTACCTGTATGTAACATATGATTATACATCTGCTAATTATGGAGTTATTTAGATTATAGAGGTAATACATTTTTGAATCACATAAATATAGATGGAAAGATGGAATCCAATATTGACACCACCGTGAGTTAAGTAACCACAACAGAGCCAAGGGTCTGAGAGCCTCTGAGGAGGTGCAAAGTGGGAAACCTTCACCTTCAGATGCACATTTCAGTAAAATGAATGGGAGTAAGGAAAGAAGCCAGAGTCATGCTCAATTCTATGTTAATGGCTGATTGAGAAAGAGGGAAAGAGAGTAGACTCTTCCTTTCTGTCCAGAGGAAAGTCATATCTCCTGAATCTCCACTCTGAGCAGAGTAAACAGCCCACCCAAAAAGAGTTTTAGAGGTGTCTCATTCTATTTTACCTCCTACAATATGTTCTGACTTGGTAATTCTATCTGTTTTATAGCCCCTCAAGTTAGCATCTATCTTTTCTCTGTAAATATGATAAATACTTGGAATTTGGCTATTATATATTGGTCTCTGTATTTGATTGTTTCACTGAAACAAAAACTTGGAATTGAATATTTCCAACTACATACATTTTACAGTTGAAATATTCTGTATTTAAGATATTTATAAGCTGTAAAAGTTTTCCCATGAAACTCACATTGTGTGTGTGTGTGTGTGTGTGTGTGTGTAAGTGATGATTTGAGTCACTGAAAGTCAAGTCATGACCTCAATGAAAATCTAACAATTATTTTATTTTCTGTAAGGTTCCTAAAAAGTACAAAGATCACTTTACTTCAGAGACTCCTACACACATATATCCATCCTGAAGTATAAAGGATATGAAAAGTAACTAAAACATCTGAAAGAATTTGAGAAGGAGAATACGCTTTATTTGGTTGCAAATTCATCAAGCAAGTAGGTTATTTATTTCCATAAGTTTAACAATACTTTTATGTACTTTCATGATGCTTAAAAAAAAAAAAAAAAAAAAAGCCTCCAGCACAGAATATGCAAGTTCCTTGAGTTGGCGGAGTCTAGGCAGCATGGTGATTGACAGCTGGGAGAATCTTTGTGATTGGCAGGAGACGGCCATTCCCTCCAGGAGACACTTTGCATGCTGCCACTAAAAATCATGCCAGCCTCTCTCTCTTACTTCTTCTTCCAAAATCTTTTATTAGTAAATTCCTCCTGCTGTTCCACCTAAGCCACTAAACACCTTATAGGCTGGCTTCCCCAGAAAGGAGAAAATAAGATATTAGCTGAAGGACTGCGTTCAACATCAGCACCTCAAAGGTGAACCACAGTGACATGTCAGAAAACCAGGTCAAATTCCCAGGTGAAAAAGCCAAAAAGATTTCCTCTTATTCCTTATTTCTAAAAGGGTGCAAAATATTCTAAATCTCCTCTGTAATTGTTCTCTTACCTCTCCAGTTCTCTCTGACAAGGGAAGGGTCCTGGACATAGCTAGTGGTCAAGAGAAGAAAGATCTAAAACATCCTTCTAATCTCCATTTTTTTCTAATATCTTATTTTTGATTGGATGATAAGTACTTTACAATATTGTGATGGTTCTTTCCATATCCAATTTTGTATTCTTACTTAGAAAAAGAATGAAGATCTCTCCTGATCTTTTTTTGTTTTCCTAAGTAAGAATACAAAATTGTGAATATGAGACATACCCATCTTCTCCATTCTTCATTTTCTAACATAAAAGCATTGGGAAAATATCCATTAGACTCCAGCCATACTGGCCTTCTTTTTCTTTCTCAAACATTCCAGTCATTTTTGGGTTTGCAACAGCTACATTTTGGGGAGTCAGAAATGCTCTTGTGCATGCTCAATCGCTTCAGGAGTAGCTGACTCTTTGCGACCCTGTGAACTGTAGCCCGCCAGGCCCCTCCATCCATGGGATTCTCCAGGCAAGAATACTGGAGTGGGTTTCCATGCACTCCTCCAGGGGATCTCCGTGATCCAGGAATTGAGCTTGCTTCTCTTATGTGTTTTGCACTGGCAGGTGGGTTCTTTACCACTAGCACCACCTGGGAAACCCAGAAATGCTCTCAGCAAACACTTAGTTATTTAATATTTTCTACTGTAATGAATAAATGAAGCAAAATAGGATGCTAAGCAATTCTGCACTAAGCTTTATTATTAAATGCATTAAGCAAAAATATTTACAAGTTACTCAAGGACTTCTTCTATTTTATGGAAAACTAAATCTATCCTTCCCTTTCCCCCAGACAAAGAACAGTTGTGTTTCTTTGATATATTTAATGTAGCTAATTTCTAGATTTCCCTAAATATTTTCTGTACCTAAAGAGAAGAGCCATCTAAAAAAATTCAACTTCCCTCCAGACCGATTCTAATTCTTAAATAGACCTGATGGGATAAAATATGGAAAGGATGGAGGAAAAGATTGAGCTGTGTGAATTAATACTGCTTGCAAAATAATGTGAAGTAGCATCTTCAACTTAAATGCACTTAAGAATGTTTCTGTTCCTTGGTGTTAAGAGCTAGCGTATAGAATTTCTGACAATTAATATTTGACCTTGAGAAATGGGGTGGAGGGAGAGGAGATTCTATAATCCAAAGAATAAAATGTCTGCAATTTATACTGGAGAATAAATGGGGAAGGGAACTTGGAGAGCTCTGACCCACGTCTAAGGGTTGGCAGAAATCGTCTTGACTTTGAAAAGTATAAAGCAAGAGGCTGGACTTAATGTATGGGCCATGAGTAGAATTTCCAGAAAGAAGAGTAAGCCTTGGATGGTGGAGATTAGAAAAAGGAAATCAGTTCAGTTCAGTCACTCAGTGGTGTCTGACTCTTTGAGACTCCATGGACTGTAGCACGCCAGGCTTCCCTGTCCATTACCAATTCCTGGAGCTTGCTCAAACTCACGTCCTTTGAGTCAGTGATGCCATCGAATCATTTCTTCCACTGCCATCCCCTTCTCCCTGCCTTCCATCTTTCCCAGAAAAAGGAGAGAATCACTCTCAAAGACAGAAACAGAGAAAAGACCAGGGTAGATATTCTAGAACACTCTGAACATAAAATACAGCTTCTGAGGCACAAGTAATCAATTATTTGATGTGCAATTTAAAATATTTCTCTCCTGGTTTAAATGCTTCTCTTGGTACCATTTGCTAGAGCCTGATACTTTCTAGAGCTTTCAGTAATAGAGTTCTAGAGAAGAAAACACCAGGAAATGAAGAGAAGCATAGCCCACTCCATGTATTCCTCTCAGCGCTCCCCCAAAGACAGGAAAAAGCCAAGATGAAGAGTTGTTGGTTGAGCAGCTTCAGTGGGTGAGCAGGAGGGAAGTGAGCGATGGTTTATGGTAGAGCAGAGAACAGGGTAAGCGTGTTGTGTGGGAGCAGCCACATTCCAGACACAATGAGGGCATGAGCAATGAGACAACCCCTCTCTTTCTAAGGTAATAAATAGAAGGAATCATCAATTAGAGGGAGGAAAACTGATGCATGGGTTACCTGTGCTGCAAAATTGCATGCTTCACAGAGAGTTTTATCAAGCATCAGCAATAATATGTATCAAAGGTTCACCACTTTGATGTAATTGATGTGTTCATCAGTAAAGAATCTGCCTGCCAATGCAGGAGAAATGGGTTTAATCCCTGGTCCAGGAAGATCCCCTAGAGAAGGAAATGGCAACCCTCTCCAGTATCCTTGCCTGGAACTCCCCACGGACAGAGGAGCCTGGTAGACTACAGTGCATGGGGTCACCAAGAATCTGACATGACATAGCAACTGAACAACGATAGCAAAATGGTGTTTGACTAAAGCGTCCTATGTTGTGAAGTGCACTGATTGCTCAAATTTATAGTACAGCTTTCTACTTTAAGTAAGTTTTTAGGGAAAAGTTTGATGTTAGCTCATCAATTTTATATCATGTAATGTTAATGAAATCTCTTGGTTTCCACACAGTAGCAGTGCTAAATGGAGATTTAAAAATAATGAACAAATGACTAATAAATAAGGTTATTGAACCAATTAATGAATGCCCACATTTATAAAACAGAATTATAAGGAAGCAAATACATTTTTCAGAAGATGACTCAGTAGGATGTTCATTAAGAGGTCAAGACTTTTAAAACATGAATAAATTCCCCAAATCAACATATGCAACTTTCCTAAAACAATTCTACCTTTAAAAAGAGATATGTTCCTGTAAATAGCAAATTCTCAGCCTTGCCAAAGACTGTTCATTTGGTTCTCAGAACACTCTGAGATCATTTCTCTACTTCCAGGCATCCCTGTTCTCAGGTGATCCTGAACACTGCCATTTGTCTGAACGTTATAAAATATCACATTAATCTTATTATTCTTCTACCCAAACTTTTTGTGGTCCTTCATTGCTTATTAATATTAAACTTAGGTCAAATTTCTCTTCCTGTGGTTTATGTTTTACCATATTTTTCCAGTTATCTATTTGTTCAGTCGCTAAATTGTGTCTGACTCTCTGCAATGTTGTGGACTGCAGCATGCCAGGCTTCCCGGTCCTTCACCATATCCCGGAGCTTGCTCAAACATGTCCACTGAGTCAATGATGCCATTCAAACATCTCATTTTCTGTCATCCTCTTCTCCTCCTGCCTTTAATCTTTCCTGGCATCAAGGTCTTTTCCAATGAGTCGTCTCATCACATCAGGTGCCCAAACAATTGGAGCTTCAATGCTACATAGCAAATCATCCCCAAACTAACTGATTTCAAACAATACCTTATTATCTTTCATGGTTTCTAGGGGCCAGGAATTCAGAAGGTGGTCTGACATTAAGTCCTATATGAGGTTTCAGTCAGAGGGAGGCTGCAGCTAGAACATTGGGACTTACCTGGTATAAGGGAAACCACTTTTTGCAGTGTTTGAGTTTCTCCACGTGGTCCTTCTAAAGGTGGTACTTTGGGCTACCTCACAGCATGATAATCTGGGGGCAGTCAGATAGCTAGCATGGCAACTAAAGGTTCTACTGTGATTATTACAAAGAAATAGGTAGAAGCTTTTATCTGCCTACATAATGCATGTGTGTGTCTGTGTGTGTGTGTTAGTTGCTCAGTCTTGACCCACTTTGTGACGTCATGGACTGTAGCCTACAAGGCTTCTCCTCTGTCCATGCAATTCTCCAGGCAATAACAGTGAAATTAGTAGCCATTTGATAGCTTATGGTGAATTTGATAGCTTTCGGATTCGTGATCTCCGAAGAAGATTTAGCTTTGGAACCAGGGACCAGGCTTGATCACTCAAGAGCTTTTGTGTAGCAGAGTTTTTTTAAGTAAGAAAATGGACAGAGAAAGCTTCTGACATAGACATCAGAAAGGGGGACAGAGAGTCCCCCCCTCCTAGTGTTAGCAAGGGAGTTATATACTTTTTTAATTGGTTATTGCAATAAATCAAAAGAATGTCTCAAGGTTGTAAAGATCTTACTAGACCCACTCCAACAATTTATATTTTAAGATGACAGGATTAGAACTAACAATAAAAAGATCTTACCAGACCCACTCCCCTAATATACATCTTAAGATAACAGGATTAGTCAGAAGGTTTTCAAGAAGGAGAAACTATCCTCAAGCAGGATACATTGTTGTTATATAATCCTTACTAAGGAATGTAGAAAAAAAAAACAAAAAACTGTTTGTCCTTCCCTCCTCCTTGAGAATTCTAGACCCCTATCTCCTCTTTGAGAGCCCCAGACCCTTTTCTCCTCCTTGGGGACCCTGGACTTCTTATCAACCTGCCTAGGCATTGACTCTCTCACATACATTCCTTTGTCCAGGGGATCCTCCCAACCAAGAGACTGACCCCAAGTCTCCTGCATTGTAGACAGATTCTTTACCATCTGGGCTTCCCTGGTGGCTCAGAGGTTAAAGCATCTGCCTCCAATGCAGGAGACCCAGGTTTGATCCCTGGGTCGGGAAGATCCCCTGGGGAAGGAAATGGCAACCCACTCCAGTATTCTTGCCTGGAGAATCCCATGGACGGAGAAGCCTGGTAGGCTACAGTCCCCAGGGTCGCAAAGAATCGGACACGACTGGGTGACTTCACTTTCTTTACCATCTAAACTACCTGGGAAATGTATATTGCATTATACATATAATGCAAATGTATCCCTAAAAACTCAGTTCGAATATCACCTTCACCAGAAATCCCTTTCTGATTCATATTTCTTTATAATTCTACTTTTTGCCATCCCCAATCCATCCTGTAAATATTTCTGTTAAAGTCTGACTTTGGGGAAAATAGCAGCATGTACTAATCATTGATTGAGAGATAAATCACTTTCTTTAGACTAGCACTCCAACTTGAGGAATAGCTCCATGTGTGTTCTGGGAAAGTCTGGAGTGAACCAGGCATTAATCTAACAATTATGTGAGCTCAGATGTAAGTGTGGATGAGAGATGAACAGAGTAAGACAGCTTCAGTTATCTCAGTAACAGAATCATGAGGTTTGTAGACATCACTGAATGTGTCTGATTCACACCATATAAACGGTAAGTTGTGAATACAGAAGGTCTCAATGCCATCATCCTACTGACAGACAGTTCCTGGAAATTCTAAGCTGCCCTTGAACTTTCCGAAGATATAAATAATCAGGCAGTGAGTCTACCTCTACAAGCAATTTTTCTCTAGACCTTGAAGTCACAGTTTTTGTAAATGAGTCATAACCATACTTCCTGATTCCTAGCAAAGTTCTGATTTACTCATTTTAACACAGCAAAACTATGGATAATATACCTTTTACTCTCACAAATGCCCTAATTTAGAGAGTAAATTGTATTGTCACCAAGGTCACATTTTTGATGTGAAATAGATCTTTCCATATAAATTTGCAGTTATTTTAAATTCAACACTAGCCAATTATTTTAAATAATAATAGATGTCAGTTTCCACTTTTTTATTATTTTTATTAAATTCAATTTACATACAATAATATTTATTGGTTTTAATTATACTGTTTATTGAATGTTGACAAATGTGGTCATACATGCAGATAGTGTTTCTTGATACAGAGCAATTCCATTACCCTATAAATTTTTCTCATGCCCCTTTCCAATTTATTCCCCCACTTCCTCCAGGCAGGTTTAGTTCTGATTTATATCACCATTCTTCAGTTTGTGTATCCTGCAAGTTCATAGGAGTGGAAATATATAGTACACTCTCTATTTTTTTCAATCTTTCTGCTTCTTTTGCCCAAGGCAATGTCTGTTTTTTTCTAACTATTTTTATTTTTTTAATACATATATTTTATTTTATTTTTAACTTTACAATATTGTATTAGTTTTTCCATGTATCAACATGAATCTGCCACAGGTGTACACATGTTCCCCATCCTGAACCCTCCTCCCTCCTCCCTCCCCGCACCATCCCTCTGGGTCGTCCCAGTGCACCAGCCCCAAGCATCCAGTATCGTGCATCGAACCTGGACTGGCGACTCGTTTCATATATGATATTATACATGTTTCAATGCCATTCTCCCAAATCATCCCACCCTCTCCCTCTCCCAACAAGTCCAAAGACTGTTCTATACATCAGACTTTATTTTTCTGGGGCTCCAAAATCACTGCAGATGGTGACTACAGCCATGAAATTAAAAGACGCTTACTCCTTGAAAGGAAAGTTATGACCAACCTAGATAGCATATTCAAAAGCAGAGACATTACTTTGCCAACAAAGGTTCATCTAGTCAAGGCTATGGTTTTTCCTGTGGTCATGTATGGATGTGAGAGTTGGACTGTGAAGAAAGCTGAATGCCGAAGAACTGATGCTTTTGAACTGTGGTGTTGGAGAAGACTCTTGAGAGTCCCTTGGACTGCAAGGAGATCCAACCAGTCCATTCTGAAGGAGATCAGCCCTGGGATTTCTTTGGAAGGAATGATGCTAAAGCTGAAACTCCAGTACTTTGGCCGCCTCATGCGAAGAGTTGACTCATTGGAAAAGACTCTGATGCTGGGAGGGATTGGGGGCAAGAGGAGAAGCGGACGACAGAGGATGAGATGGCTGGATGGCATCACTGACTCGATGGACGTGAGTCTGAGCGAACTCCGGGAGTTGGTGATGAACAGGGAGGCCTGGTGTGCTGCAATTCATGGGGTCGCAAAGAGTCAGACACGACTGAGCGACTGATCTGATCTGGTCTGATCTGATACATCAGTGTCTCTTTTGATGTTTCGTATACACGGTTATTGTTACCATCTTTCTAAATTCCATATATATGCGTTAGTATACTGTATTGGTGTTTTTCTTTCTGGCTTACTTCACTCTGATTAATAGGCTCCAGTTTCATCCACCTCATTAGAACTGATTCAAATGTATTCTTTTTAATGACTGAGTAGTACTCCATTGTGTATATGTACCACACCTTTCTTAACCATTCATCTGCTGATGGACATCTAGGTTGCTTCCATGTCCTGGCTATTATAAACAGTGCTGTGATGAACATTGGGGTACACGTGTCTCTTTCAGTTCTGGTTTCCTCGGTGTGTATGCCCAGCAGTGGGATTGCTGGGTCATAAGGCAGTTCTATTTCCAGTTTTTTTAAGGAATCTCCACACTGTTCTCCATAGTGGCTGTACTAGTTTGCATTCCCACCAACTGTGTAAGAGGGTTCCCTTTTCTCCACACCCTCTCCAGCATTTATTGCTTGTAGGCATTCATAGATGCTGTTGTGTATATCAATCATTCATTCCTTCTCATTATGGGGTAATACTCCAGGTATGCATATACTGTAACATGATTAGAAGCCATTCACCTGAGATGAGTGTGCAGGTTATATTCAGTTTGAGCTATTATAGGACAAAGCAAATATAAATATTATAGGACATGTTTTTGTGACCCAAAGTTTTTATTCTTCTTGGATTAAGTACCCAGTAGTGAAATTGCTACCTTGTAGAGTAAAGTGAAAGTGAAGTGAAGTAGCTCAGTTTTGTGTGACTCTTTGCGACCCTATGGACTGTAGCCTACAAGGCTCCTCCATCCATGGGATTTTCCAGGCAAGTGTACTGGAGTGGGTTGCCATTTCCTTCTCCAGGGAATCCTCCCAACCCAGGGATGGAACTCAGGTCTCCTGCATTGTAGGCAGACGCTTTACCGTCTGAGCCAGAAAAGGTCATAAAGTAGGTATATGAATAAATTTACCAAACCCCTATCAAACTCTTCCAAACTTGTCGTATTCAATGCCATTCTTTATTCCTAACATCAATGTATGAGACTATCAATTTCTCCACACCATTTCCAACACTGGGTATGTACAATCCATTCAGTTTTAGCCATTATAGCATAATTGTAGTACTGAAAATAACCTTTGACTATTAATCATAATCCAAAGCAATTTTTAAATTTTTTTAGACAACAATATAATCTAACATGAGCACTGAAAATAGATATTTTAATCAAGGGTACTAATCACAAAATAAACAACTGATTGTGAATCTTCTAATTTTCCATATTGAAATATTTTTAAAGATTTTTATAACAACAATTTGAAAAAGAAACAAAGACTAGCAGAACCCACATTTATCTTGACTGTAGTTTTCTTCAATTAACAAGATAATTATCATATCCCAATTTTAGAAATTATTTTAATTTGTGCATCTTAATAGGTCAATATCATTGCAAAGGGGGTTTGGGCATTTGTTTTTCATGATGAAACTGGAAAATATAGAAAAGCCTTAAAATCCTAAAGTTTGAAAATTTTTTTACCAATTCAAAAAATTATATTCTTCTTAGTTCAGCTCACTTTAGAGTGACATTAGTCATAAAGATATGTTCAATGAAAATGAGGAATGAAAGCTCTGAAACCAAAATACACAAGGCTAATTTTATTAAATGATTGTGTTATCAAAGAAGATCATACAAAATATTACTTAAAAATGAGTTATTGTTAGCTACAGATAGCTGAGTAGCAGTCTCAGCCTGAAAATGTGTTCATTTCTGTTTTTAAACACCTGGTTATAGTTTTAAGGAATATTTTTTAAAGAATATTTTAAAAACCTTAGTACAGTGTTAGACTAAGAGTTATCTAAATTCAAGATAGAATTCAACGTTGGTAGTACCTGCCCACATAGTCAATGAAGCTATTGACCCAAAGGAAATTTACCTGTAATCAGCTGAATATCTCAGGCTATTAGGTGGAACAATCCAAATTATAAAGAGAAAATCTATTACAGCTATGGCTCTTTATTATCCAAAGATGAGACTCTACAGTATAATTTTGGGAAAAGACATTCAATAACTAAAATTAATCATCAATCACCACATTACTAGAAATCCATTACTCTTGTCTGTCTAGGATATTTGGATAAAATTCATTTGATGAATCTTCATGAATGATAACCTTTTTGCTAAGGAGGCAATTAGAAACACAATTTAATATTAAATAGATACATATACTTATTAAAGCTACATTACCATCCAATTTTCTTTTTTAATTTATAATATATTATTAACACAGCCAAAATCCATTCCCAACACCTGTTTGATAATAGAAAAAGCAAAAGACTTAAAAAAAAAAATTTAGTTCAGTTCAGTTCAGTCACTCAATCATGTCCAACTCTTTACGACCCCATGGATTGCAGCACGCCAGGCCTCCCTGTCCTTAACCAACTCCCGGAGTTTACTCAAATTCATGTCCATTGAGTCAGTGAAGCCATCCAACCATCTCATCCTCTGCCATCCCCTTCTCCTCTCACATTCAATCTTTCCCTGCGTCAAGGTCTCTTGAAATGAGTCAGCTCTTCGCATCAGGTGGCCAAAGTACTGGAGTTTCAGCTTCAACATCAGTCCTTCCAATGAACATTCAGGACAGATTTCATTTTGGATCGACTGGTTGGATCTTCTTGCAATCCAAGGGACTCTCAAGAGTCTTCTCCAACACCGCAGTTCAAAAGCATCAATTCTTCTGCAACTCAGCTTTCTTTATAGTCCAACTCTCACATCAATACATGACTATTGGAAAAACCATAGCCTTGACTAGACAGGCGTTTGTTGGCAAAGTAATGTCTCTGCTTTTTAATATGCTATCTACGTTGGTCATAGCTTTTCTTCCAAGGAGTAAGCATCTTTTTTATTTCATGGCTTCAGTCACCATCTCCAAATTTTGGACCCCCCAAAAATAAATCTGTCACTGTTTCCACTGTTTCCCCATCTATTTGCCATGAAGTGATGGGACAAGATGCCATGATCTTTGTTTTCTGAATGTTAAGCTTTAAACCAACTTTTCACTCTCCTCTTTCACTTTCATTACCAGGCTCTTTAATTCTTCTTCACTTTCTGCCATAAGGGTGGTGTCATCTGCCTGTCTGAGGTTATTGATATTTCTTCCAGCAATCTTGATTCCAGCTTGTGCTTCTTCCAGCCCAGCGTTTCTCATGATGTACTCTGCATAGAAGTTAAATAAGCAGGGTGACAATATACAGCCTTGACGTACTCCTTTTCCTATTTGGAACCAGTCTGTTGTTCCATGTCCAGTTCTAACTATTGCTTCCTGACCTGCATGCAGATTTCTCAAGAGGCAGGTCAGGTGGTCTGGTATTCTCATCTCTTTCAGAATTTTCCACAGTTTATTGTGATCCACACAGTCAAAGGCTTTGACATAGTCAATAAAGCAGAAATAGATGTTTTTCTGGAACCCTCTTGCTTTTTTGGTAATCCAGGAGATGTTGGCAATTTGATTTCTGCTTCCTCTGCCTTTTCTAAAACCAGCTTCAACATCTGGAAGTTCATGGTTCACTTACTGTTGAAGCCTAGCTTGGAGACTTTTGAGCATTACTTTGCTAGCATTTGAGATGACTGCAATCATGCAGTACTTTGAGCATTCTTTGGCATTGCCTTTCTTTGGGATTGGAATGAAAACTGACCTTTTCCAGTCCTGTGGCCACTGCTGAGTTTTCCAAATTTGCTGGCATATTGAGTGCAGCACTTTCACAGCATTATCTTTTAGGATTTGAAATAGCTCAACTGGAATTCCATCACCTTCACTATCTTTGTTCATAGTGATGCTTCCTAAGGCCCACTTGACTTCACATTCCAGGATGTCTGGTTCTAGGTGAGGGATCACACCATCGTGATTATCTGAGTCACGAAGATCTTTTTTGTATAGTTCTTCTGTGTATTCTTGCCACCTCTTCTTAATATCTTCTGCTTCTCTTAGTGAAGTGAAGTCACTCAGTCGTGTCCGACTCTTTGCAACCCCATGGACTGTAGCCTACTACGCTTCTCCTTCCATGGGATTTTCCAGGCAAGAGTACTGGAGTGGGTTGCCATTTCCTTCTCCAGAGGATCTTCCTGACCCAGGGATTGAACCCAGGTCTCCCGCACTGTAAGTAGACACTTTACCCTCTGAGCCACCAGGGAAGTCCCTGCTTCTGTTAGGTCCATACCATTTCTGTTCTTTATTGAGCCCATCTTTGCATGAAAAGTTCTGTTGGTATCTCTAATTTCCTTGAAGAGATCTCTAGTCTTTCCCATTCTATCGTTTTCCTCTATTTCTTTGCTATGATCACTGAGGAAGGCTTTCTTATCTCTCCTTGCTATTCTTTGGAACTCTGCACTCAAATGGGTATATCTTTCCTTTTCTCCTTTGCTTTTCACTTCTCTTCTTTTCACAGCTACTTGTAAGCCCTCCTCAGACAGCCATTTTGTTTTTTTGCATTTTTCTTGGGGATGGTCTTGATCCCTGTCTCCTGTACAATGTCATGAACCTCCGTCCATAGTTCATCAGGCACTCTATCTATCACATCTAGTCCCTTAAATCTATTTTTCACTTCTACTGTATAATCATTAGGGATTTGATTTAGGTCATACCTGAATGCTCTCGTGGTTTTCCCTACTTTCTTCAACTTAAGTCTTAATTTGGAAATAAGGAGATCATGATCTGAGCCACGGTCAGCTCCCAGTCTTGTTTTTGCTGACTCTATAGAGCTTCTTCATCTTTGACTGCAAAGAATATAATCAATCTGATATCAGTGTTGACCATCTGATGATTTCCATGTGTAGAGTTGTGTTGTTGAAAGATGGTGTTTGCTATGACCAATGCATTCTCTTGGCAGAACTCTATTAGCCTTTGCCCTGCTTCATTCTGTACTCCAAGGCCAAATTTGCCTGTTACTCTAGGTGTTTCTTGACTTCCTACTTTTGCATTCCAGTCCCCTATAATGAAAAGGACATCTTTTTTGGGTGTTAATTCTAGACGGTCTTATAGGTCTTCATAGAACCGTTCAACTTCAGCTTCTTCAGCATTACTGGTCAGGGTATAGACTTGGATTACCATGATATTGAATGGTTTGCCTTGGAAACGAACAGAGATCATTCTGTCGTTTTTGAGACTGCATCCAAGTACTGCATTTCAGACTCTTTTGTTGACTATGATGGCTACTCCATTTCTTCTAAGGGATTCTTGACCACAGTAGTAGATATAATGGTCATATGAGTTAAATTCACCCATTCCAGTCCATTTTAGTTTGCTGATTCCTAAAATGTTGACTTTCACTCTTGCCATCTCCTGTTTATCACTTTCAATTTGCCTTGATTCATGGAACTAACAATCAAAAACCATTACTTCTGCTTTATTGACTAAGCCAAAGCTTTTGACTGCATGGATCACAATAAATTGAAAAATTCTTCAAGAGATGGGAATAACAGACCACATTACCTGCCTCCTGAGAAACCTGTATGCAGGTCAGAAGCAACATTTAGTACCCGACGTGGAACAATGGACTGATTGCAAATTGGGAAAGGAGTTCATCAAGGCGGTATACTGTCACCCTGCTTATTTAACTTATATGAAGAGTACATCATGTGAAATGCAGGGTTGGATGAAGCACAAGCTGGAATCAAGATTGCCGGGAGAAATATCAATAACCTCAGATATGCAGATGACACCACCCTTAGGCAGAAATCAAAGAGCAAGAAAAGAGCCTCTTGATGAAAGTGAAAGAGGAGAGCAAAAAAGTTGGCTTAAAACTCAACATTCAGAAAACAAAGATCATGGCATCCGGTCCCATTACTTCATGGCAGATAGATGGAGAAACAGTGGAAACAGTGACAGACTTAATTTTCTTGAGCTCCAAAATCTCTGCAGATGGTAACTGCAGCCATGAAATAAAAAGATGCTTACTCCTTGGAAGAAAAGCTATGACCAACCTAGAGAGCATACTAAAGAGCAGAGACTTTACTTTGCCGACTAAAGTCCACTTAATCAAAGCTACGGTTTTTCCAGCAGTCATATATGGATGTGAGAGATGGACTATAAAGAAAGCTGAGTGCTTTTTTGAGTGCTGAATTGATGCTTTTGAACTTGTGGTGCTGGAGAAGACTCTTGAGAGTCCCTTGGACTGCAAGGAGATCCAATCAGTCCATCCTAAAGGAAATCAGTCCTGAATAGTCATTGGAAGGACTGATGTTGAAGCTGAAACTCCAATACTTTGGCCACCTGATGTGAAGGAAAAGACCCTGATGCTGGGAATGATTGAAGGCAGGAGGAGACGGGGACGACAGAGGATGAGATGGTTGGATGGCATCACCAACTCAATGAACATGAGTTTGAGCAAACTCCAAGAAAACTTTGGGATGGACAGAGGAACCAGAGAAACTGGTGTGCTTCAGCCCATGGGGTCCCAAAGAGTCAGATGCAACTGAACTACTGAACTGAATTGAACTGATTAACATAGCATTCACCTAGTTTTTTATCTAAAATAAGTATTATTTATGAGTCCCTTACTTACTGGAAAAAATATATAAATGTATGTGAAATTTTTATTTTAATTTTATCAAAGCAAGAGTTAGAATGCAGTAACTTGTGGGTAGCCATGTGAAAGCACACATAGCCATTCACTGTGCTTCACTAAATATTATACATAAACAAAATTCCAGAAAGTTCAGATATGGAAAGAAATTAAAAGCATCCAAGCTTAAGAAAAGAAAAAAGAAAAAGAAATAGTCATAAAAAAGTCTTAAAGTACTTTCATAACAAAAGACATAAAATTAATAAAGCAAAGTAAACTTGCTTTGTACTCTCACAGAATGTCAACTAAACTCAAAACGTCCTACCACAGCTGATGCAGCCAGCCATGGAAAAATCTAATACTCTATGTGAGTACCCATTCACCTCATGTTCTTTTCTTAGACTCAACTGAGCTTGTCTTGGAAGGGTTATGGTATCTTTGTGCATTCTATCTTTATCTTCATAACTCTGTGATCTCAACCTTTCTATAAAACTGCTGTCATACTTAGGTTTAAGTCCAATATGTATTAACTATTTGTTTATTCATTAGAAAATCTGATCAACTTTACTAGTATTTTTATTAGGAGTACTCTTTTCTTGGGGCTTCCTTGGTAGTTCAGGCAGTAAAGAATCTGCCTGCAATGCAGGAGATGCGGGTTGGATCCTTGGATCCGGACGATCCATAGAAGGAAATGTCAATGCACTCCAGTATTCTTGCCTGGAGAATTCCATGGACAAAGGAGCTTGGTGGTTACAGTCCATGCGGTTGTAAAGAGTCTGACGTGACTGAGAAACTAACACTTTCACACTTTCACTACAATGTGGTCTGTGGTTTTAGTGGCCTACTTTTGACTTTGTTTTGGACATAAGAGCCTTTAATTTTAATCTAATGATTCTGCAGAACTTGAGGGGGTTTTGTTACTGTTGTTTAGTCACTAAGTCATGTCTGACTCTTTTGCAACCCACAGACTGCAGCCCGCCAGGTTTTTCGGTCCACAGGATGTCCCAGGAAGAATATGGGAATGGGTTGCCATTTCCTACTCTAGGAAATCTTCCTGACCCAGGAACTGAACCTGCATCTCCTGCATTGGCAGATGGATTCTTTACCACTGAGCCACCAGGAAGGCCCTCAAGGGGTTTTTAGAAACACACATATTGCATTATAGTAGATAAACCTACAATGTGCAAGACACACATACATAATCACTTGTTAGGTGCTTCCACCATCCCCAACTTGAGAGCAAATGAGCCTATATGGAAATATTTCTGTGTTTCCCCCAGCCCCACCAGTTTGCCACTCACTTCCCAAATACACACACACACACACACACACACACACACGTATGCACACACCCAATTGGTTATAATCCCTCTACCAGTGAGTGTGATGATTACATTAAATCTCTGAATACTTCAAGGTATACTGAAGGAGTTCATTCCTAAAATAACACCATTCAGTTCAGTCACTCAGTCGTGCCCAACTCTTTGTGACCCCATGGACTGTAGCATGCCAGGCCTCCCTGTCCATTACCAACTCCCAGAGTTTACTCAAACTCATGTCCATTGAGTCGGTGATGCCATCCAACCATCCCATCCTCTGTCGACCCCTTCTCCTGCCTTCAATCTTTCTCAGCATCAGGGTCTTTTCAAATGAGTCAGCTTTTCACGTCAGGTGGCCAAAGTATTGGAGTTTCAGCTTCAACATCAGTCTTTCCAATGAATACTCAGGACTGATTTCCTTTAGGATGGACTGATGGGATCTCCTTGCAGTTCAAGGGACTCTCAAGAGTCTTCTCCAACACCACAGTTCAAAAGCATCAATTCTTCAGTGCTCAGCTTTCATTATAGTCCAACTGTCATATCCACCATGGTAGGCACTTATATAAGTATGGTGCGGCATTCTTACCTCTGGATGACCTCTGGATGCTTGCATTCTCAGGAAGACTCAAGTAATATACACAGAAGTATTGAAAATTGTAAATTGTGATAACTTTTGTCAAAACCAGACGTTTCTTTTATAAGAAATGTCAAGAATTTGGAGGGAAGGTCTTTGTGGGACCAAGCCAAGGTCAAACCAAATTAAGTGCCATCTAGAGTGACTGGAGAAGCTGGAAGAAACAGGAAGATACTCCCTCTTCCTTTGCATCTATTTCACTTTATGGTCACTTAAAACTTTAATCTTATCACTGTGAAATATGTCTATTTATCTAAGACGGGTTTCAGCTATGCATGCATGATTTAAAAGAGCTTTCTGAAGCCAAACATTTCACGATTACCCCACCACTCATTCTATCCCCTTATTTTATTTTCTAATTAGAAAAATGTCAAGCAAATAATGAAAAAACATTATTCTAAATGCCCACATGTATACTAGCCATACTCAGCAGTGGCCACAGGACTGGAAAAGGTCAGTTTTCATTCCAGTCCCAAAGAAAGGCAATGCCAAAGAATGCTCAAACTACCACACAATTGCACTCATCTCACATGATAATAAAGTAATGCTCAAAATTCTCCAAGCCAGGCTTCAGCAATACGTGAACCGTGAACTTCCAGATGTTCAAGCCGGTTTTAGAAAAGGCAGAGGAACCAGAGATCAAATTGCCAACATCCACTGGATCATGGAAAAAGCAAGAGTGTTCCAGAAAAACATCTATTTCTGCTTTATTGACTATGCCAAAGCCTTTGACTGTGTGGATCAAAATCAACTGTGGAAAATTCTTCAAGAGATGGGAATACCAGACCACCTGACCTGCCTCTTGAGAAACCTGTATGCAGGTCAGGAAGCAACAGTTAGAACTGGACATGGAACAACAGACTGGTTCCAAATAGGAAAAGGAGTACATCAAGGCTGTATACTGTCACCCTGCTTATTTAACTTCTATGCAGAGTACATCATGAGAAACGCTGGGCTGGAAGAAGCACAAGCTGGAATCAAGATTGCCAGGAGATATATCAATAACCTCAGATATGCAGATGACACCACACTTATGGCAGAAAGTGAAGAGGAACAAAAAGCCTCTTGATGAAAGTGAAAGTGGAGAGTGAAAAAGTTGGCTTAAAGCTCAATATTCAGAAAACGAAGATCATGGCATGCAGTCCCATCACTTCGTGGGAAATAGATGGGGAAACAGTGGAAACAGTGTCAGACTTTATTTTTTTGGGCTCCAAAATCACTGCAGATGGTGATTGCAGCCATGAAATTAAAAGACACTTACTCCTTGGAAGGAAAGTTATGACCAACCTAGATAGCATATTCAAAAGCAGAGACATTACTTTGCCAACAAAGGTCCGTTTAGTCAAGGCTATGGTTTTTCCAGTGGTCATGTATGGATGTGAGAGTTGGACTGTGAAGAAAACTGAGCACCGAAGAATTGATGCTTTTGAACTGTGGTGTTGGAGAAGACTCTTGAGAGTCCCTTGGACTGCAAGGAGATCCAGCCAGTCCATTCTAAAGGAGATCAGTCCTGGGTGTTCATTAGAGGGACTGATGCTAAAGCTGAAACTCCAGTACTTTGGCCACCTCATGTGAAGAGTTGACTCATTGGAAAAGACCCTGATGCTGGGAAGGATTGGGGGCAGGAGGAGAGGGGGACGACAGAGGATGAGATGGCTGGATGGCATCACCGACTCAATGGACATGAGTTTGAGTAAACTCCGGGCCTTGGTTAAGGACAGAGAGGCCTGGTATGCTGCAGTCCATGGGGTCGCAAAGAGTCGGACACGACTGAGCGACTGAACTGGAACTGGTTACTAGCCATATTGAATATTTTGCTCCATTTGCTTTAAATTAACACTAAGAGGACCCTGAAGGAGTTAATACTTTCTTTGTATTCCACTATGATATTTAACTCCCGGCCCCCCACCGCCCTGCAGAGGTGACTCATTTTCCTGAAGGCATCAAACATAATTTCTACCCATGAGTTCATGCTTTTGAGATCAAGAGCGATCCTTAAACAACATAAAGTATTGCTTTCAGTATTTTCAAGTTCTCATAGATCATTTTGTGTACACTAAATGCCTAGTTTTTTTTTTTCTCCTATTCATTGTGTGTTTTAAGAATTATCCAGGCTGATTAATGGATCCTAGAACACTCATTTTAATGAGTATAAAACACTCGATTGTGTGGATATGCCAGAATAATTTTATTTCTTTGATAGCCATTTTTCTCTATTGCAAGCAATGCTTCTAAGAACTTTTAAAATATATATCACCTCTTGCATATGTACAGAAGAGTTTCTACTTGTTTCCTAGAAATGGAAATATCAAGCCATGGATTACACACAACTTCACCTTTAATGGACATTACCAAATTGTTATGCATGATATTAATAGCAGCAATGCTAACCATTTGTGCCACTCATCAAATATATCTTATCTCTGCTTTTCAGTCATTTCTGCCCACTTAAATTTAAGTGAGACCATGTGACTACTTCTGGCCAATGAGTAGTGAACAGAAGAGATATTGCTTTCTACTATTTTAAGCACATGAAGTTATTTTCTATTGTGTTTTATTTCCTTGATAATATCTAAAGAGGTTGTGCATTTCATTGTTTATTTATTGACTCTTATGACTTATTGGTCATGGGGATTTCAGCTTCAATGAATTCATATATTTGCCAATTTTTCTTTGGCATTGTTTGCATTTTCTTAATTATTTGTCATTCATTCTGGATGGTGGGTCCATATCAATTAGCTGGAATGAATTACCAGAGTCTTCTAGGTTCTCGGCCTTTTGGCTAAGATCAAGTGAACTTCCCTGGTGGCTCAGACAGTAAAGCGTCTGTCTACAATGCAGGAGACCCGGGTTTGAGCCCTGGGTTGGGAAGACCCCCTGGAGAAGGAAATGGCAATCCACTCCAGTACTATTGCCTGGAAAATCCCATGGACAGAGGAGCCTGGTAGGCTACAGTCTATGGGGTCGCAAAGAGTTGGACACGACTGAGCAACTTCACTTTTCTCCTAGGTTGTGTCTTTTTTTTTTTCTTCTAATTTTGTGTAATGTATCTTCTGCCAAATTTTTAATACATTTAAAAACTCTAATGTATTAAAAATAAGCTTATCCTTTTATGATTTAAAACTTTTTACATATATATTTATTTTAAATAGACTTTATTACCTCTGTCATATATGTTTTCTCATGATTTTGCTTCTTTTTTACTTGGAGTATTTTAGTAGAAAGAAAAATTATAATCTGTGACATAAATTACTATGCTTCTTTTAAAAATAATCATAGTCAAAAATAAAATTTTTATACAGTAGATTCATTTCTTAAAAATTATCCAATATTGGTAAATCAAACTATATTTTAAATATCAGAAGATATTCCATCATTTATTAAACCAGTGGTAAAATATTTTGAATGATATATAACTGCTTTCTATTTCTTATCAAAGAAAGGATCTTAATTTTAGGTTTTGTAAAATGAAAGGAAATGGTTCAGAATAGAATAGATTGAGCAAAATAATATATTTTATTATTACTTGTGAGATGATAAAGCCCAAAGGACATTCAATGAAGGTTATTTTCTGCAATACTATATGGATGTTTAAAGCATCAACAAAATGAGGCTTCTGCATATTTAAAGCTTCAACAAAATGAGGTTTCTGTGAACATTAATGTCAGCTGATAATTCAGACCAACACTTCAAACAAAGATAATGAAAAATAAGGATTAAATATGCTTTTTAAAAATCATCCTAAAAGTAACAACCATTAAATAAATATTTACCAGGCCAAAACCTAGAAGAAAAAAAGAATAAATATAAGGTCACAACTCAAAAGTTATTTTTTCCCTGAAAATGTTTTTTTAATTATGAAAGAAAAGCTGTGAGATATAACAGACTTGAGAAATAACACAGGACCAAGAGAAAACTATCACAAGGCACCTGAGTTCCAAATTGTTTGGTTGGGAACTCTAATAAACCCCTTTCTTCAAACACAGATTCAGAGGATTAGATTTTAGAGTAAATGTTAATTAATTAAACTGGGTGGGGGGTTTGTTGATAAGTTGTTTCTAACTCTTGTGACCCTATGGACGGTAGCCCACCAGGCTCCTCTGTCCATGGGATTTCCCAGGCAAGAATACTGGAGTGGGTTGTCATTTCCTTCTCCAGGATATCTTCCTGACCCAGAGACTGAGTCTCCTACATTGTAGGTGAGTTCTTTATCAACTGGGCCACCAAGGAAGTCCCCTGCAATTAAACAAACCCTTTCCCAAAATTGCGATCTAGCTTCAAATCATCTGTGTAGTGAGGAATTCTCAAGCCTTGAACTTGGATTAAAGTGGTACAAGGGGAATGATGTGTTTCTGTATACAACTCTGCACCATCTTGAAGAGGGGGTGACAAAACCAACCCACTAGCCCACCATCAGCTTCTGAAAATAAGGTTTTATTCATACACTGCTGCTGCTGCTGCTGCTAAGTCGCTTCAGTCATGTCCAACTCTGTGTGACCCCATAGACTGCAGCTCACCAGGCTCCCCCGTCCCTGGGGTTCTCCAGGCAAGAACACTGAAGTGGGTTGCCATTTCCTTCTCCAACACATGAAAAGTGAAAGTGAAGTCGCTCAGTCATGTCCGACTCTTCGCGCCCCATGGACTGCAGCCCACCAGGCCCCTCCATCCATGGATTTTCCAGGCAAGAGTACTGGGGTGGGGTGCCATTGTCTTCTCCTATTCATACACAACCATATCCATTTGTTCTGTTATCAGTGGCTACCATAGCTCTACGATGGCTGACTTGAGTACTCACAGCACAGGCAGTATTGCCCAATATTTGCTGCCTAACTCTTTACAGGAAAAGTTTGTGCATCTCTCATCTAGGGTACATCCTTCTGGGTTATCTTAATGATTCTTACTGAGGTATTTTCTCACTCAATAAACTGTAGATACATATACTTGATAGAAATACACAATAATTCTTGTCTGTATATATAAAAAGTACAGGTTCAATTGATTTCTTTCCCCCACCGTGGACAAAGTTAAGTTTTATCTCCAGTTTCACAGTCAATTCAACGTATTTCAAAAATTCTATTCAATATATTTCAAAAATGCTGAAATGAATGTGAAACTGGAGATAATACTAACTTGGTCCACAGTGGGAGAAGAGATAAATCAATTGAACCTTATTTTTGGGTGTATATATATACTTTTGTGTATATATATATATATATATATATATATATCTTTGGATTTCCTTTTGAGCTTGTTTAACATGGTCCCAGTTTCCTAATTCATGAGTTAAATAATGAGTTAAATAAAATCCTTAACATATGATTGCATTTATATCTGTCTGAAAGTTATGTTTTTAAGTTTCCTTCAAAAATTATTCTTTAAGAGTGCTCTCAGATTAAATTGTCACTGTGGAGGTTAAGCTACATAATTGTGTAACCAAGCCCACATTGACTTATCATGAAATTGTAGGAACAGTGGGTTTCTTTAGGACATATTGTGATGTTGGTGGCAACTTTGCACACAGTTTCATATTGATCTGTCAAACCTCAGCCAGGACAGACCCAGTAGGATCTGATATATTGAGATGTATGAAACCCATGACTCCACACATGGATACCTGTGCCATTTATAGTACAGCATGTTTGTGTCCTTAAAAGTAATTAACCTCCAATTAAAATAAATAAATTTATATTAAAAATGAATTCTGATTAAAAAATATATATATATATTTGTGGCATTTAGTCCATTTTTGAAAGAAATTGATTCAGTGAGATCTAAATTTTGTATTCAGTTTTACATATCTGATGATTAAGGACATTTTCCACTGACTTGTTTTTTTGTCTTAATCTGATCAGGTTGCTTATAACAAAACACCATAGGCTGTCTGATTTGAACAATGGATATTTTGTTTCTTACCATCTGGAGGCTGAGAAACCCAAGATCAAGGTGCTAGCATGGCTGGTTTCTTGGTGAGGGCCTTCTTCCTGGCTTATAGACAGTCACCTTCTTGAAGTATTTTTACATAGTGAGGGAGAGACAGAAAGCTCTGGTCTCTCTTCCTTTTCTTCCATGTGTGTGTGCTCAGTCACTCAGTCACGTCTAACTCTTTGTGGCCCCATTGACTATAGCCCACTGGGCTCCTCTGTCCCTGGGATTTCTCAGGCAAGAATATTGGAGTGGCTTGCCATGACCTCCTCCAGGACATCTTCCCAATGGAGGGATTAAACTCATGTTTCCTGCATCTCCTGCTTTGATAGGAAGATTCTTTACCACTGAGCCACCCAGGAAGTGTTTTCTTATAAGAATAATAATCCTGTCTTGAGGACTCAACCCTCATGATCCTTCTAATTATCTCCCAAAGACCCTGTCTCCAAATACCATCACATTTTGGATTAGGACTTCAATACATTAATTGGAGTGTGGGGCAGTGTGGAAACAAACTCTTAGTCTATAACACATTTCAAAACCTGTTTCTACTTTGAAGTGAATTGAAAGTCATGTGAAAGTGAATTCAGTCATGTCTGACTCTTTGCGACCCCATGGACTATACAATCCATGGAATTCTCCAGGCCAGAATACTAGAGTGGGTAGCTGTTCCCTTCTCCAGGGGATCTTCCAACCCAGGGATCAAACCCAGGTCTCCCACATTGCAGGCGGATTCTTTACCAGCTAGAGAAGCCCAAGAATACTGGAGTAGGTAGCCTATTGCTTCTCCAGTAGATCTTCCTGACCCGGGAATCAAACCAGGGTCTCCTGAATTACAAGCAGATTCTTAACCAGCTGAGCTACCAGGGAAGCCCTACAACCCAGATACTTTCAGTGCATAAAAAAAAAAAAAAAAAATTATATACTGAAATAGGTAACAGTAACTGAACTATACACGAATGTGAAAATCACTCAGATATAACCCACTGAATACAAACCAGCAGTACCTCATCTCTACCTCCCCTTAGTTGAATCCTAAATGTACTTGACTCACCCTACTTGAGAGGAAGTTTTATGGAGAGGAAGACAAAAGAGCTGTCTCAACTAAACTGCCATTAAAATATTTTACTCTGAAGCACTACTGCATACTGAGGTAAGCAGTAAACTGTCTCTCACTACACTCTTGGCTCTTTCATTTTGTGATTTTGCTAGATTAAAGCTTCTTCCCTGTTACAGTGTAAGTTGCTCAGTCCTATCTGACTCTTGTGACCCCATGGCCTGTAGCTTTCTCTATTCATGGGATTTCCAGGGGAAGAATACTGGAGTCGATTGCCAACCTGGATCTTCCCGACTCGGGGATCCAAGCCAGGTCTCCTGCATTGCAGGCAGATTCTTTACCATCTGAGCCACCAGGGAAGCCCTGTTAAAATGTATTTAAATAATTGGTGATTTGAGAAAGAAAACATCTTCATTTGAATATCACAAAAATGCTCAAAAAATAACCAAGGTCAAGATTTATTTGATCTTCCCTTACTTGATTACAAAATGTTCTTAAATGAAGTCTTCATTTTACAACAGCATAAAGTTTAGCCCCAAATAAAACATTCCATCTGTTTCCTGAAAGGAAAAGGAATCCAACTCTCTCAAATAAACAAGGATATAGCCTATTGTCAATGCATGGAAAATCAAATGGTAAGGCCTTATGTGGGGAGGAAGCAATAGAAATCTTGATTATCTAACTTAAGATGAAATCTAAAGGCTCTCAAGAATAAAAACTGTTCTCATTTTTGTATATAGAGGTAAATGTTTTTGTGAATTCTTTCCAGGTACACAGTTTCCATGAGACTGTGTTAGTGGCACCCCGTTGTCACAGAAATCACTATGCAGCAGATAGATTGCAGATCTGAGAAATTATTGCCACATCATAAGAATCCTACGCCTGGGAATGGGCGTAAAATCTGTCTTTCACTTGATCTTTCCTCACCTCGGAAACTAAGTCATTAGAATTATTTATTTTTTACTGCAAAAGAGCATCTAAGTGTTTGATACCTTGAATTGCTCAATTTTCCACAGTTTAAATGGACAGATGTCCCACCGTTATACTCTGCACCCACTGAATTTATATAACTGGTCTTCATAAAAAAGATTTTGTGTGTGCTCTTAAATATATAGGAGTGAATGCTCCAAATGAACATGTTGTGTTTAGAAGAAAAAACGCAAGCTCTATTGAATCTCTGAGACTATTTTCAATTTATTAAATTAAAACAAAACAAAACAAAACAAAACAAAACAACTCTGGCCCAGTACAAGTTATATCATTGTTACGTTATAAATATTAATAAGCTTAACTCTACAAAATACTTCCAGGTAAATTAATTATATTTGACATACTCCTCTTCTTTAGCTTTTGCTCCAAACCCCAACAAGAAAGGCATTAAAGTACCATAATTTTAAAAACTTTAAAATATAACTTTAAAAGCCACAGACATGATTGGACAGGAAACCACAGCAACAAAATGTTGGAAGTTGGAAAGTACAAGGACTAGAGGTACATGGCTTAGAAGAACTAAGAGAAATTTAAATTAACAGTATGAAAAGTCAGTTACAAAATCCTTACTTATGCTGCAAAGTTTTTATAAAGCTAAGGAATTTGAAGCACCTGGAATTTATAGAAGTAAGGAAAAAATAGGGACTAAAACTAGGAAAAGGGCTTCCCTGATAGCTCAGATGGTAAGGAGTCTGCCTGCAATGTGGGAGACCCAGGTTCAATCCCTGGGTTGGAAAGATCCCCTGGAGAAGGAAATGTAAACCCACTCCAGTATTCTTGCCTGGAAAATCCCATGGTAAGAGGAGCCTGGCAGGCTACTTATGCTTGTATCCATTACTTGTTTTCATACCTTATTCAAGACTACACAATGGAGTATTACTCAGCGATTTAAAAAAATACATTTCAATCAGTTCTAATGAGGTGGATGAAACTGGAGCCTATTATACAGAGTGAAGTAAGCCAGAAAGAAAACCATCAATACAGTATACTAATGCATATATATGGAATTTAGAAAGATGGTAATGACAACCCTGTATGCTAGACAGCAAAAGAGACACAGATGTATAGAACAGTCTTTTGGACTCTGTGCGAGAGGGAGGCGGGGGGGGGATGATTTGGGAGAATGGCATTAAAACATGTATAATATCATATAAGAAATGAATCGCCAGTCCAGGTTCTATGCAGGATACAGGAAGCTTGGGGCTGGTGCACTGGGATGACCCAGAGGGATGGTATGGGGAGGGAGGTGGGATGGGGAACACGTGTACACCCATGGTGGATGCATGTTGATGTATGGCAAAAGCAATACAATAGTGTAAAGTAAAAAAAATAAAAATAAAGGACCACACATGATATTTAATTGCATTGAGCAGCTTCAGCTGCATGCAACAAATTCTAGTAAATTCTCTTTTCATTTTTATTGTATTACAAATACCTTCTAATTTTCCTTGTTATGGCTTCTTAGATACACCCATCATTTAAAAGCAGACATTTTATTTCCAAATACATGAGATTTTATTTAAAGTATCTTTAATACTAATTTCTCATTTTTATATTATTTTCTAATTTAAGAGCTTTCTTTTCTGCAATCACCCTCTATGTCTTTATCAGTCTAACGTTTTGAGGCTTTCAGTGGCTTAGTCAAAGATATCTCTTGGTAAATGTCTCATTGCACTTGAAAATACGTGGGTTATTTTAAAATATTTTTTGATATTCAAATTTCTCAGATATGATTCTGATGTAATCAGATTATACCACTCATTGCCCCCATTGTTACTGATTTTCACAGACTCCAGTTACTCCTCTTTGTATGTCAATGATTTTAGCTTCTGGGTCCTTGCCACTATTTCCAATACCAAATCTACAAGTGTAAATGCAGATTTTCCTTCCAACAGTTTGTTTTGTTTTGTTTTTTTCTCTCCTCTCTTCATTTCTTGAGTCTTTCACCTCCAATGATGTGATGATGTTAAATAGCAACCTACCTCAACAAATGACTTCTATGATCCTGGTATAGATTTTGTCACTAGGAAAGCTCCATAATCTCAATTTAAGCATCTCAATTCATTGACCACAATTTTTGCCTTTCATTCCCTCCTTCCATCATCCCCCCACCATCCATCCTTTGGCTCTGACAGAATCTCCAGATCTTAGATTCTATCACTCATCTCTGTCCCTCATTCTGTTAGTAGGATCATTCGCCACCTTCTTCCCCCAACAAACTTAAATTCCATGTTTAATCATTGTAATCATGTCACTATAGCTGCTCTCCACTCCCTATCCCCCTTCTCACTTTGATTTTTCACTTGGTAAGACCACAGCCCTGGCTAGACACAACTGTACATGCATTTGAACCCACTGGAACCCACACAGCTATGTGCCTGAAGAAAAAAATCATACTTACACTTCAGTTCAGTTCAGTCACTCAGTCATGTCCAACTCTTTGTGAACCCATGGACTGCAGCACGCCAGGTTTCCACTGAATTGGTGATGCCATCCAACCATTTCATCCTCTGTCAGCCCCTTCTCCTCCCTTCAATCTTTCCCAGCATCACGGTCTTTTCAAATGAGTCAGCTCTTCGCTTCAGGTGGCCAAAGTATTGGAGTTTCAGCTTCAGCATCCATCCTTCCAGTGAATATTGAGTACTGATTTCCTTTAAGATGGAGTGGTTGGATCTCCTTGCAGTCTAAGGGACTCTCAAGAGTCTTCTCCAACACCACAGTCCAAAAGCATCATTTCTTCGGCTCTCAGCTTTCTTTATAGTCCAACTCTCCCACCCATACATGACTACTGGAAAAACCACAGCTTTGACTAGACAGAACTTTGTTGGCAAAGTAATGTCTCTGCTTTTAAATATGTTGTCTAGGTTGGTCATAACTTTTCTTCCAAAGAGCAAGCGTCTTTTAGTTTCATGGCTGCAGTCACGATCTGCAGATTTTGGAGCCCCCCCAAAATAAGGTCTGTCACTGTTTCCATTGTTTCCCCATCTATTTGCTTACTCTAGTGTAATTTTAAACCCATGAATACAAACCTCAGTGAATCCTTACTGCTACAGTCACACAATATACCTCTCAGCAACATAGCCTTCCACTCAACTAGAATAATACATTTTTTCCTCCTCTCTCTAAACCCATGTCAGTTTTCTTAATCTCACCCTCAGTTGAGAATTGCTTTAATCTGCTTGAGCTGCATAACAAAATATCATAGACTGAGTGGCTTAAACAAACAGAAATTTATTTCTCACCATTCTGGATGCTAAGAAGTATAAGATCAAGGTGTCAGCCTGGTAGTTTCATTCTGAGGCTGCGTCTCTTGGCTTGTAGGTGGCTGCCATCTCACTGTGTGCCCACATGACCTGTTGCTTGTCTGAGTGTGAGGACAGAGAGAGAAATATCTCTCTCATCTTTTATGAGACCCAATCTATCATATTAAGATCCACACTCATAACCTCTTATAACCCCGTTGCTTAGTCTCTCAGTTGTGTCCACCTATTTTGTGACCCCATAGACTGTAGCCCACCAGGCTTCTCTGTCCATGGGATTTCCCAGGCAAGTATACTGGAGTGGGTTGCCATTTCATTTTCCAGGGGATGTTTCTGACCCAGGGATGGAACCCACATCTCTCACATTAAGACAGATTCTTTACCACTGAGCCACCAGGGAAGCCCCTTATATAACCTTATTTACCTCTTAAAAGACTGATCTTCAAATATAGTCACAATGGGGGCTGGCTAGGACTTCAATGTTTGAATCTGAGGGGATACAAAAATTAAGGTTTTGTTTGTTTTATTAAGGTTTTAAAAGTAGATATTAAACAACAAAGATAACCAAACCCTTAATAATTATAATTTTTCATAAGGGATAATTTTCATATATTTGGTGTTTTAAATTTAGGTAAGTTTTTTTTTTAATTTTATTTTTAAATTTTACAATATTGTATTAGTTTTGCCATATATCAAAATGAATCCACCACAGGTATACCTGTGTTCCCCATCCTGAACCCTCCTCCCTCCTTCCTTCCAATACCCTCCCTCTGGGTCGTCCCAGTGCACCAGCCCCAAGCATCCAGTACCGTGCATCAAACCTGGACTGGTGACTCATTTCATACATGATATTATACATGTTTCACTGCTATTCTCCCAAATCTCCCCACCCTCTCCCTCTCCCACAGAGTCCATAGGACTGATCTATACATCAGTGTCTCTTTTGCTGTCTCGTACACAGGGTTATTGTTACCATCTTTCTAAATTCCATATATATGCATTGGTATACTGTATTTATGTTTTTCTTTCTGGCTTACTTCACTCTGTATAATAGGTTCCAGTTTCATCCATCTCATTAGAACTGATTCAAATGCATTCTTTTTAATGGTTGAGTAATACTCCATTGTGTATATGTACCACAGCTTTCTTATCCATTCATCTGCTGATGGACATCTAGGTCGCTTCCATGTCCTGGCTATTATAAACAGTGCTGCGATGAACACTGGGGTACACGTGTCTCTTTCCCTTCTGGTTTCCTCAGTGTGTATGCCCAGCAGTGGGATTGCTGGGTCATAAGGCAGTTCTATTTCCAGTTTTTGAAGGAATCTCCACACTGTTCTCCATAGTGGCTGTACTAGTTTGCATTCCCACCAACAGTGTAAGAGAGTTCCCTTTTCTCCACACCCTCTCCAGCATTTATTGCTTGTAGACTTATGGATCGCAGCCATTCTGACAGGCATGAAATGATACCTCATAATGGTTTTGATTTGCATTATCTAGTTTTAATATAATTTTGCTTCTTTCATCAATAGATCAGTTTGCAATTTCAATTTAAAATACCTCTTGAGTAATTGTTTTAGACTCATAAAATTAACTAGAAATTCCATTTAATTTACCCAAAAAAATAAATTAGACCATAAAAAATTAGACTTTTCCAGGATAAGTTTAATTTATTAGTCTTTCATGAACTGTTTTGCTACATAGGAATTTTACATTTTATTTGGGGTGAGCAAAATGATACCCCTAAATGAGAATCAAGTGTATTAAAATTATAAATTCTTTTAAAATATTAAAATATGAAGAATTATTCATAAAGTTGTCTTTAATATAACTATTAAAAGCTATCTAATTTATTAGAGTAATGAGATATGTAGTCAGCCCTAAAAACTTGATGATAAATAAGAAATTTAGAGTTCCACATTTGAAGTTTGATATATGGGTTATTAATTTTTGAAAGTGCTACACTCAATATGTCAGCAAATTTGGAAAACTCAACAGTGGCCACAGGACTGGAAAAGGTCAGTTTTCATTCCAATCTCAAAGAAAGACAATGCCAAAGAATGCTCAAACTACTGCACAATTGCACTCATGCCATATGCTAGTAAGTAATTCTCAAAATTCCCCAAGCAAGGCTTCAGCAATATGGGAACCGTGAACTTCCAGATGTTCAAGCTGGTTTTAGAAAAGGCAGAGGAACCAGAGATCAAATTGGCAACATCCGCTGGATCATCGAAAAAGCAAGAGAGTTCCAGAAAAACATCTATTTCTGCTTTATTGACTATGCCAAAGCCTTTGACTGTGTGGATCACAATCAATTCTGGAGAATTCTAAAAGAGATGGTAATACCAGACCACCTGATCTGCCTCTTGAGAAATCTGTATGCAGGTCAGGAAGCAACAGTTAGAACTGGACATGGAACAACAGACTGATCCCAAATAGGAAAAGGAGTATGTTAAGGTTGTATATTGTCATCCTGCTTATTTAACTTATATGAAGAGTACATCATGTGAAATGCTGGGCTGGAAGAAGCACAAGCTGGAATCAAGATTGCCAGGAGAAATATCAATAACCTCAGATATGCAGATGACACCACCTTTATGACAGAAAGTGAAGAAGAACTAAAGAGCCTCTTGATGAAAGTGAAAGTGGAGAGTGAAAAAGTTGGCTTAAAGCTCAACATTCAGAAAACTAAGATCACAGGACTCTGGTCCCATCACTTCATGGAAAATAAATGAGGAAAGAGTGGAAACAGTGTCAGACTTTATTTTGGGGGGCTCCAAAATCACTGCAGATGGTGTTTGCAGCCATGAAATTAAAAGGCACTTGCTCCTTGGAAGAAAAGCTATGTCCAACCTAGACTGCATATTAAAAAGCAGAGACATTACTTTGTCAACAAAGGTCCATCTCATCAGGGTATGGTTTTTCCAATAGTCATGTATGGTGTGAGAATTGGACTATAAAGAAGGCTGAGCACAAAAGAATTGATGCTTTTGAACTGTGGTGTTGGAGAAGACTCCTGAGAGTCCCTTGGACTGCAAGGAGATTCAACCAGTCCATTCTAAAGGAGATCAGTCCTGGGTGTTCATTGGAAGGACTGATGTTGAAGCTGAAACTCCAATACTTTGGCCACCTGATACGAAGAGCTGACTCATTTGAAAAGACGCTGATGCTGGGAGGGATTGGGGGCAGGAGGAGAAGGGGACAACAGAGGATGAGATGGCTGGATGGCATCACTGACTCGATGGACGTGAGTCTGGGTGAACTCCGGAAGTTGGTTAAGGACAGGGAGGCCTGGCGTGCTGCGATTCATGGGGTCACAAAGAGTCGGACACGACTGAGTGACTGATCTGATTTGATCTGATCTGATGCTAGGAAAGATTGAGGGCAGGAGGAGAAGGGGATGACAGAGGATGAGAGGGTTGGATGGCATCACCAACTCAATGGACATGAGTTTAGGTAGATTCTGGGAGTTGGTCATGGACAGGAGGCCTGTCTTTCTGCTGTTCATGGGCTCCCAAAGAGTCAGGCATGACTGAGTGACTGAACTGAACTGAATTTCAAAAATAAAGTGTTTTGGACTAATGTTTCTTGTGGTCCAAAATATCCACACTATGAAAAACTTCACATTGATATAAATGAGTTCAACAAAAAGGTGTTCAGTTCAGTCAGTCCTGTCCAACTTTTTGCAATCCCATGGGCTGCATCATGCCATGTTCTCTGGTTCCCTCTTTCTTTTGTTCATCACCAACTCCCAGAGCTTGTTCAAACTCATGTCCATGAGTTGGTGATGTCATCCAATCATCTCATCCTCTGTCATCCCCTTCTCCTCCTGCCTTCCATCTTTCCCAGCACCAGGGTCTTTTCCAATGAGTCAGTCCTTTATATCATGTGATCAAAGTACTGGAGCTTCAGCTTCAGCACGAGTTCTTCCAGTGAATATTCAGGATTGATTTCCTTTAGGATGGACTGGTCTAATATCCTTGCAGTCCAAGGGACTCTCAAGAGCATTCTCCAACACCACAGTTCAAAAGTATCAGTTCTTCAGTGCTCAGCCTTCTTTGTGGTCCAGCTCTCAACATCCATACATGACTACTGGAAAAACCATACCTCTGATTATATGGACCTTTGTCAGTAAAATAATGTCTCTTCTTTTTACTAAGCTGCCTAGGTTTGTCAGAGCTTTCCTTCCAAGGAGAAAGTGTATTTTCATTTCATGGCTGCAGTCACTATCTGCAGTGATTTTGGAGCCCCAAAAAATAAAGTCTGACACTGTTTCCACTCTTTCCTCATCTATTTGCCATGAAGTGATAGAACTAGATGCCATGATCTTCGTTTTCTGAATGTTGAGCTTTAAGCCAACCCTTTCACTCTCCTCTTTCACTTTCATCAAGAGGCTCTTTAGTTCCTCTTCACTTTCTGCCATAAGGGTGGTGTCATCTGCATATCTGAGGTTATTGATATTTCTCCCTGAAATCTTGATTCCAGCTTGTGCTTCATCCAGCTCGGAATTTCACATGATGTACTCTGCATGTAAATTAAATAAGCAGGGTGACAATATACAACTGACGTACTCCTTTCCCAATTTGGAACCAGTCCATTGTTCCATGTCCAATTCTAACTGTTGCTTCCTGACCTGCATACAGATTTCTCAAGAGGCAGGTCAAGTGACCTGGTATTCCCATCTCCTGAAGAATGTTCGACGATTTGTTGTGATCCACACAGTCAAAGGCTTTGGCATAGTCAATAAAGCAGAAATAGATGTTTTTTTCTGGAACTTTCTTGCTCTTTCAATGATCCAATGGATGTTGGCAATATGATCTCTGCTTCCTGTACCTTTTCTAAACCCAACTTGAACATCAGGAGGCTCACGGTTCATGTACTGTTGAAGCCTGGCTTGGGGAATTTTGAGCATTACTTTGCTAGAGTGTGAGAAGAGTGCAGTTGTACAGTAGTTTGAACATACTTTGGCATAGCCTTTCTTTGGGGTTGGAATGAAAACTGACCTTTTCCAGTCCTGTGGCCGCTGCTGTTTTCCAAATTTGCTGTCATATTGAGTGTAGCACTTTCACAGCATCATCTTTTAGGATTTGAATTAGCTCAACTGGAATTCCATCGCTTCCACTTTCTTTGTTCGTAGCAATGCTTCCTAAGGCCCACTTGACTTCACATTCCAGGATGTCTGGTTCTAGGTGAGTGATCACATCATCATGATTATCTAGATTGTCAAGATCTTTTTTGTACACTTCTTCTGTGTATTCTTGCCTCCTCTTCTTAATATCTTCTGCTTCTGTTAGGTCCATACCATTTCTGTTCTTTATTGTGCCCATCTTTGCATGTAGTGTTCCCTTGTTATCTCTAATTTTCTTGAAGAGATCTCTAGTCTTCCCCAGTCTATTGTTTTTCTCTGTTTCTTTGCATTGATCACTGAGGAAGGATTTCTTATCTCTCCTTGCTATTCTTTGAAACTCTGCATTCAAATGGGTCTATCTTTCCATTTGTCCTCTGCCTATCGTTTCTGTTCTCAGCTATTTATAAGGCCTCCTCAGACAACTATTTTGTCTTTTGCATTTCTTTTTCTTGGGGATGATTTTGGTCATTGTCTCCTGTGCAATGTTACGAACCTCCATCTGTAGTTCTTCAGGCACTCTATCTATTAGATTTAATCCATTGAATCTATTTGTCACTTCTACTATATAATCATAAGAAATTTGAGGGAGGGTAGGGGAAGGAGGAGGGAGGAGGGTTCAGGATGGGGAACGTGGGTATACCTGTGGTGGATTCATTTCGATATTTGGCAAAACTAATACAATATTGTAAAGTTTAAAAATAAAATAAAATTTTAAAAAAAAGAGAAAAAAAAAAGAAATTTGATTTAAATCATTGCTGAATGGTCTGGTGGTTTTCCCTGCTTTCTTCAGTTTAAGTCCAAATTTGGCAATAAGGAGTTCATGAATTGAGCCACAGACAGCTTCTGGTCTTGGTTTCACTGACTGTATAGAGCTTCTCCAGCTTCGGCAGCAAAGAAAATAATTGATCTGATTTTGGTATTGACCATCTGGTGATGTCCATGTGTAGAGACTTCTCTTATGTTGTTGGAAGAGAGTATTTGCTATGACCAATGCATTCTGTCAGCAAAACTCTGTTAGCCTTTGCCCTGCTTCATTTTGTACTCCAAGGCCAAACTTGCCTGCTACTCCAGGTATCTCTTGACTTCCTCCTTTTGTATTGCAGCTCCCTTTGATGAAAAGGACATCATTTTTTTGGTGTTAGTCCTAGAAGGTCTTGTAGTTCTTTGTAGAACTGTTCAAATTCAGCTTCTTCAGCATTAGTGGTTAGGGCATAGACTTGAATTACTGTAAGATTGAATGGTTTGTCTATGAAATGAGCAAAGATTGTTCTGTCATTTTTTAATGTGCACCCAAGTATTGTATTTCAGACTCTTGTTGACCATGAGGGCTGCTCCATTTCTTCTAAGGGATCCTTGCCACAGTAGTAGATATAATGGTCATCTGAATTAAATTATCCCATTCCTGTCCATTTTAGTTCACTGATTCCTAAAATGTCAATGTTCACTCTTGCCATCTCCTGTTTGACCACTCCCAACTTACCTCAGTTCTAACAAGGACCTAACAGATTCTAACCTGGACCTAACATTCCAGGTTCCAATACAATATTGTTCTTTACAGCATCAGACTTTAACTTCCATCACCAGTCACATCCACAACTGGGCATTGTTTTTGCTTTCCTCTTGAACAGTATGAAAACGCAAAAAAGTTATTGGAATAACATTATTTTGAATAAAGATTAAGAGAAATAGTGAAAATGAGGTGTTGGTAGTGGGTGGAGAAAGTGAACACCCAGGAAGAAATGGAGCCAACATTATTTGTACCATATATACTCAGCCCAACAATTTCAGCTGGAAGTTGACCTGGACATTTGCCCTGTACATTGTCTGCAGTCGACCTTAAGTGCTTATCATATCTCTTGACTTTACTGAAAAGAGATTCAAATCCAGGGAGTCTGTATCGAGTCCATAGGGTGTACCACTACATCAGTTCAGTTCATTTCAGTCGCTCAATCATGTCCGACTCTTTACAACCCCATAAATTGCAGCACGCCATGCCTCCCTGTCCATCACTAACTCCCAGAGTTCACACAAACCCATGTCCATCGAGTCGATGATGCCATCCAGCCATCTCATCCTCTGTCGTCCCCTTTTCCTCCTGCCCCCAATCCCTCCCAGCATCAGAGTCTTTTCCAATGAGTCAACTCTTCACATAAGGTGGCCAAAGTACTGGAGTTTCAGCTTTAGTATCATTCCTTCCAAAGGACACCTAGGACTGATCTCCTTTAGAATGGACTGGCTGGATCTCCTTGCAGTCCATGGGACTCTCAAGAGTCTTCTCCAACACCACAGTTCAAAAGCATCAGTTCTTCGGCCCTCGGCTTTCTTCACAGTCCAACTCTCACATCCATACATGACTACTGGAAAAACCATAGCCTTGACTAGATGGACCTTTGTTGGCCACTACATAGGCTGATTTTTTTTCAATTCCTTCCAAACCATGGTCTTAAAAGCAAGTAATGAGTCATGTATCCTCAATCCCTGTGCCTAGGTCTCTTTATTTAGATGTCTAGTCTAAAGCAATTAAGATGAAGAACACATTTTTTGTTTTTCTCAGAAGTCTCCAAGGAAAATCTTTCCTCTTTCAGATCCTGATAATCTTGAAGTTGTTCTCTGACATTTTTAAGGGGTTCTTTTAGTGTTGTTTTTATTTGAAGCATCTTAAATCTTTCTTTTGATGTCCTTCCACTATTGCTCTGTCAATGTAAATCTTCAAGGGAAAGAATTCTGGTCACAGTATTTCTTTTGTGATTGGGGAAGGAGGCACTTTGACTTTATAATTACTTATTTCAGAATTTTTCTTTTTCTATCCAGGTGACTACTTTGGCATCTCCAAGTCCTCTAATATTTAATATATAATTAAAATTACTTAGGTCCAATAATAGAAGTTGGTCAGTGGGTAATTTCTCCTGATAATCTATAGCTTCCAACTCTGAGCCCTGATTCTCCTGGTTTTTCCAACTCACCTTAACTTTTCTCTAAGTGACTGTACTTTCTCTTCACCCTGAGGTGACCCAATTTTATACACAAGTCTTAATTTCTGGCAAGCATCACTCTTAGGAGTCAGTTTTGAGGAATAGACTTTTATTGAAGATTCAGGGAGGAACACTAGAGTATTATATAGAACCCTAGCAGAAATTAAAACATAAAATTTAGCATATTTCTCTTTATTTTTTAGAAGTAAAACTGCTTTGTATTCTTTTCATTGGTATAATTTTAAATTAGTATTATACAGAAAATAGAATTAAATTAATCAGAATAATTATAAAGTTAAAAATTGCATATACAATTTTCCTCATTAGAGAGTGTTCCTATGATATTGCATAATTTTAAAAAACACCTTTATTAAAAGCTACACATTATTCAGGAAATACACTATATGTTAATCATCCATTTTTCCAATGTTGAACATTCCCTGTAATTTCTAAAATTTTCACTTAATAATTTTTTAATTAATTTATTTATTTTAATTGGCGGCTAATTACTTTACAATATTGTGGTGGTTTTTGCCGTACATTGACATGAATAAGCCATGGGTGTACATTTGTGGTACATATACACAATGGAATATTACTCAGCTTTAAAAAATAACGCATTTGAGTCCATTCTAATGAGGTGGATGAAACTGGAGCCTATTATAAGAGTGACGTAAGCCAGAAAGAGAAACACCAATACAGTAGATTAATGCATATATGTGGAATTTAGAATGGCAGTAATGATGACCCTATTTTCAAGACAGCAAAAGAGACACAGATATAAAGAACAGACTTTTGGACTATGTGGAGAAAAGGCGATGGTGGTACAATATGAGAGAATAACATTGAAACATGTATATTGTCATATGTAAAATAGATGACCACTGCAAGCCTGAAGCATGAAGAAGGGCACTCAAAGCTGGTTCTCTGGGACACCCATATTTCTCTTTCTTAAAATCTCTGAACTGTCTTTATATTTCTCACATGCAAAATTTCTACTCTTTTACCTCTCTTTGTCCCAGGTGGTGCTAGCAGTAAAGAACCTGCCTGCCAGTGCAAGAGATACTGGCTCGATCCCTTGTTTAAGAAGATCCCCTGGGGAAGGGAATCGCAACCCACTCCAGTATTCTTGCCTGGAGAATCCTATGGACAGAGGAGCCTGGCAGGCTACAGTCCGAGGGGTCACAAAGAGTTGGACATGACTGAAGTGACTTAGCACGAGCAAAAGACACCTTTTTTTTATATATTTAATTCCCCTCCTTTGTTCCCTTTCTCAGTAACTACAAGTCATCCCAATTTCTTCTCAATTTGTTAAACAAAGCAACATGTATCCTTGAAGATTTTTTGCTAAAATTAATGATAATGGCTCCCTACCTATTTAAGTTAAAAATTAATGATTGTGTGTGTGTGTGTGGGGGGGGGTCTGTTGCTTAGATAAGCTTGAAAAGTGCTTAATGAAGATTTCTCTCTTGTAGGATGTCTTCTAAGCTTTGATGTGTAAGTGTGAGGTGGGTGCTGAATGGGGAGAAGACCTTGTAGTAATAATATCACTTAATATACAACTGGAATATACCTTCTAGTTTTCTTTACCTGGAAGTTTCTGCCATGTGATCACTGTGTTTAGACTTCTGAAATTCTAGGACAGTGCTTGATACATAGTCTGTAAAAATTCTTGGATGAATCTAAAAAGACATCATGAATAAATGAATAAATAAGTAAGAAGGAAGGAAGTTTCTTTCTTCTGAAGGGAGAAACTGAATTTCTTGTAGCCCACTTCTGTTTTAGACTTATAGATTCACTTTGAGAATTGTGATTTTATGTATGTGAATTATGATTATTTTCTATTAACTGCACCATTCCTCTGTAGTTTGTAAAGCAGAGGGACTTCCATTGTTGCAGTGGAAGCATCAGGTTTCCAATTGGAATTATCTCCCAAATATCTGACTCTTCACTTAGGGTAAATACAAGATGGAAGCAAAAATATTCAGTCATAGGAGGGAAAGAATATGGAATATTTAAGTGTGGAAGAGAAAGTAATAATTTTCACAAACTGAGATGTGGAAAACAAAACACACTCTGCCTCTCAGATCCCCTATGGAATTGAATGACTGGGAATATTAATGTAAAGATAGGATCTCCAAGCCCAGAGGGAAGTCTCTTCTGATCACAGAGTTATTTGATAGCATCTATTCACAATACCATGATAGTTACTGACGTATTTTTCACAGAACCATGAAGTCATTTCCAGTTCTTCTTGTTTTCCTCCTCACAAGAGAAATGTAGAGATGTGACCCCAATTATTAATGTCACTAATCAAGCATATATGGTTAATGTTTACATTAACATTTGTTGACAATGTGGCTGGATTGTAGCCTCTTATCAGTACTTTTGTGTTAGAGAGGAAAAAATAATAAGCTTTAGCATCATCTTATCTATTGTAAATCACAATATACACTCACTATGCCACTCACTTTTAGGCCAACTATTTCTAATAGAATACTTACTTTCTAAAGGAAAGGAGACCACAGCACATCTTGATATCATACCCATTTAAGTGTCTATTATGGTTATGTGTGAACAAATAGTATTAAAGCCTGAAATGTTCTGCCTCCTCTGTTTCACAGAAGACCAATAGAAGCCCAGGGGAAAGGAAAAAATGCTGAAGACTTCTAAATCTCAGCTAACTTCATTCATGATACACTCTATATGTTCACACTGTAAAAACAGCTATAGAAGAAGGGTGAATTCTAACAGAGTCTCAAGATTAAAAAATACAAATTACTAAAATTGCTTAAAATATCAACTTTATATAAACCTTCAATTTTTCTATTAGTAGTCCCATTGATGAATGAGAAAAAGAGGTATTGTAAGCATGGACAGTCTCCAAACCTTTCTGGGGTTGAGAACCCCATGAACCCAACTTACTTGACAATTACTGTTGAACCTTGTAGGAAAGATGGTTGCCAATTTATTTTAGAGTTTAAAGAAACTAAACCTGGATATAGAAGGTAAATTGATTACACTTTCATTGATAGTCAAGATAATCCATATCAATTTTACAACAATGCTGTGTTCAATTTATTTGGTTGGTTACTGGGCTGGTTGTTTGATTGATGATAGATAGATAGAATAGATAGATCTCAATGAGAAAATTCACAGGAGATGGAAGGAAGATGTTAGTCAACTTAAAGAATGAGATAAAATAGTCAAATAGATTCTTAGTTTAATTCATAAAATCAGTTAAGCATTTGTAAAGGCTGTATGGAATGTACAGTCTTAAAGCTGTGATACTAACCCATCACCAAATTTATGTTAAATTTCTTAGCATCCATATTTGACTCCACCAAGACACTTCTATGGGCATCTGAATCAGCATTTACTGATGTTATTAAAAGCTAATTGATTTTCCCCAAATATACTTCTCTTGGTCAAAATGAAGTCATTGAGAGAGTATCCCATTATGTGGAAGATTTGGAAAAGCAGAAGTATATACCTTTTGTTTGGGAGAATTATTTTGGCGAAAATAAACTTTTACCTTATATTCAGGTATATGTTATATTTATAAACCCAAACAAAAGGTTTTGGGAACTATTCTTTGAAGAACATTTTGTTTGGAACCATGGGACAAAGTGAACCACATTATCAAAAGGATTTAAAAGCAAGTGGATATGTTACTATATATCAAAAGAAAATCAACAAGAATCTACTGTATAGCACAGGGAGCTCTACACAATATTTTGTAATAACCTATGGGGAAAAAATATGAAAAGAATATAGATATGCATATAACTAAGCCATCTCGCTATATACCTGAAACTAACACAACATTGTAAATCAGCTATGCTCTTGTTCTTGTTCAGAGGCTAAGTCATGTCTGACTCTTTGTTGCCCCATAGATTGCAACACATCAGGCTTCCCTGTCCTTCACTATCTCACAAATTCATGTCCATTAAGTCAATGACCAACTATACTCCAATATAAAGTAAAATTTAAAAAAAATAAAGTATATATCTACACACATGCTAGCAAGATTATGTTCAAAATCCTTCAAGCTAGGCTTCAACAGTACATGAACCAAGAACCTAGTACATGAACCTAGATGTACAAGCTGGATTTACAAAAGGCAGAGGAACCAGAGATCAAATTGCCAACATCCCCTGGATCATAGAAAAAGCAAGGGAATTCCAGAAAAACGTCTACTTCTGCTTCATTGGTTATGCTAAAGACTTTGTTTGGATCACAGCAAACTGTGGAATATTCTTAAAAAGATGGGCATACCAGAGCACCTGACCTGCCTCCTGAGAAGCCTGTATGCAGGACAAGAAGCAATAGTTAGAACTGGACATGGGACAATGAACTGGGTCAAAATTTGGAAATAAGCACTTAAAGGCTGTATATTGTCACCCTGTTTATTCAACTTATATACACAGTACATCATGCAAAATGCTGGGATGGATGACTCACAAGCTGAAACCAAGGTTGTTGGGAGAAATATCAACAACTTCAGATATGCATATTATACCAATTTAATGACAGAAAGTGAAGAGGAACTAAAGAGCCTCTTGATGAAGGTGAAAGAGGAGAGTGAAAAAGCGGTCTTAAAACTCAACATTCAAAAAACAAAGATCATGGCATCTGGTAACATCATTTCATGACAAATAGGTGGGAAAAAAGTGTAGACAGTGTCAGATTTCATTTTCTTGGGCTCCAAAATCAATGTGGACAGTGACTGCAGCCATTAAATTAAAACATGCTTGCTCCTTGGAAGAAAAGCTATGACAAATCTAGACAGTGTACTTAAAAGCAGAGACATCACTTTGCCAACAAAGATCTGTATAGTTAAAGCTATAGTTTTTCCAGTAGTCATGTATGGATGTGAGAGTTGTAGCATAAAGAAGGCTGAGCACCAAAGAATTGATGCTTTTGAATGGTGGTGCTGGAGAAGACTCTTTGAGATTCCCTCGGACAGCAAGGAGTTCAAATCACTCAATCCTAAAGGAAATCGGTCCTGAATTTTCATTGGAAGAACTGATGCTGAAGCTCCCCAATACTTTGGCCACCTGATGCAAAGAGCTGACTCATTGGAAAAGACCCTGATACTGAGAAAGATTGAGGGCAAGAGAAGAAGGGAATGACAGACTATGAGATGGTTGGGTGGCATCACAGACAATCAGTTCAGTTCAATTCAGTCACTCAGTCATGTCCGACTCTTTGCGACCCCATGAACCGCAGCACGCCAGGCCTCCCTGTCCATCACCAACTCCCGGAGTTCAACCAAACCCATGTCCATTGAGTTGCTGATGCCATCCAACCATCTCATCCTCTGCCGTCCCCTTCTCCTCCTGCCCTCAAACTTTCCCAGCATCAGGGTCTTTTCAAATCAATCAGCTCTTCGCATCAGGTGGTCAAAATATTGGAGTTTCAACTTCAGCATCAGTCTTTCCAAAGAATATTCAGGACTGATTTCCTTTAGAATGGACGGGTAGGATCTCCTTGCAGTCCAAGAATTTGAGCAAACTTAGGGAGACAGTGAAGGACAGAGAAGGTTGACATGCTGCAGTTCATGGGGTCGCAGATAGACATGACTTAGTGACTGAACAACAACAAAACAGACAAGTGAATAAGTAACTGTGATGTGTTAGGCAACTTGGAAAAGTCTGCGTTTTAAGATTTATTGGATCATCGTATTTGTTATGAATTGGAAGAATCAGAGCCCAGGGGTCAGAAAAAAGCAATTGAAAACAAAAATGCATCTGCGCAAGAAGAATCATATGGAAGCCTAGACTAAGATAGTGAGAGGAAAGGAAAAAGAAAGAACTAAATTTAATTGAGAGACTGTAAGAGCAGCAATAATTAGACCAATAACGTATTAGGAACACATAGAGCAAAAGAGCAAAAGGTAATAGATGTCTGATTTTTCTAGTTTGAGACATTGACATAGATGTTGACTTCAATGAGAATGAAAGACGCTTCTGTGATAACCTATTAGCACCTCCATAAGAGTTGAGAATTGATTGTTGGGTTCTGACACTTCCTGGGAAAAATTAATCCTTTCATAGTGAAACATTGAAAGGAAGTGATATAAACAGGCTCTTTTTATTTTTCTGTGAAAATAATTGTGCAAAAAATTGAGGTCTAAGAGAAATTATACTCAGGTTTTTCCAGGTATAATTTACATTTAGTAAAGTTCAGCTTTTTTAGATATTCAGTGCAGAGAGTTTTGAACTATATACCTCCAACAAAACCAAAGTATAATTTCCATTTTTTTTCCAAAAAGTTATAACACTTTGTAATGAATCTTTTTCTTCCATCCTTAGTTCCTAGTAACTAATAATCTGATTTCTGTCTCTCTGGTTTGCTTTTCTAAAATGTCATATAAATGAAATAATATACCAGTTTTCATGCCTTTCCACCTTAGCATAGTCCTTTTGATCTACATAATGCTGTTGCAAGAATTAGTAGTTTTTGCTCTTGTTGTACTATGTAAGTACACTGTAATTTGTTTAGCTACAAAGAAGTTGATGGGTATTTGGCCTGTTTCCATTTTTTGGTAATTATGGAAAAAGCTATAATAAATATTCATGCACAGAAGTTTTTACAGACATAATTTCTGAGGGTTTTTTTGTTTGTTCTAGTAAACACCTAGGGTTGATATGCTGGGTCAAATGATAAAGATATGTTTGAATTATTAGAAACTGCAAAATTATTTTCTTATGTGACTTAAATATTTCAAAAACCTAATTCTAAAAACTAAAACTCTAGTGTTAACAAAAGAGAGTATAGAAGAGAATCTTTATAACTTTAGATTAAGCAAAGATTTTTTAGATAGAAGAGGAGAACCATTAAACCATTAAAAATGGCTTCCCTTCTGATAGCCAAAAGTTTTTTTCTCTAAATCTATGAATCTGTTTTGTAAATAAGTTTATTTTTTTATCAATTTTTAAGATTCAAAATAAGTGATACAATATGATATTTGTCTTTCTCTATGAGACTTACTTCACTTAGTATGGTAATCTCCAGCTCCATCCATATTGCTGCAAATGCACTATGCATTATTTCATCCTTTTTAATGGCTGAGTAATATTCCATTGTACATATGTACCACATCTTCTTTATACATTCATCTGTTGATGGGCATTTAGGTTGCTTCCATGCCTTGACTATTGTAAACAATAGTGAATATTGGGGTGCATGTATCTGTTCAAAGCATGGTTTTCTCCAGATATATGCCCAGGAATGGGGTTGCTGGACCACAGGTAGCTCTGTTTTTGGTTTCTTAAGGAATTTCCATACTATTCTCCATAGTGGTTGTACCAATTTATATCCCCACTAACAGGGTAGAACAGTTCCTTTTTCTCCACACCCTCTCCAGCACTTATTGTTTGTTGACTTCTTGATGATGGCCATAGAATGCCTATTTTTCTAAATATAAATGAAGACAAAGAGCAACTAGAATATTTGTAAGGCTCAACCTCTTTATATTCTATTTCTGATGGTGGATTGACACTTGGGATAGAATAGTCTTTATTTTAGAGATAAGATATTTTCCTCTATAATATTACTCAACAACCATCTTTTAGAAACAATCAGACAAAATTCTTCCATTTTTACCAACTTGTTTGGCACAAAATAGTTTTCTGAAGACATTGATTATAGTTGGAAATCAAGTCCCCCTAACTACTGTCTATAATAAATATATTTAGCTTGACAAAGAAAAGGAGACAGAGAAATAGAAAAAGAAAGAAGGAAGCAGGAAGAAAGGGAGGAAGGGAAGAAAGCAGGAAGGGAGAGAGGGAGAGAAAATATATTTCATCTTAACCCAGAGGCTAATATGGAGTTAAATGTGTCCATTGGGATTTTGAACTTGTGGTTCTGAACCAACCAAGCATAAAAGGGAAATTAAAAAAATTTTTAAACTACTTATAGACAGTAGTACCCTTGGACTACAAGGAGATCAAATCAGTCAATCCTAAAGGAAATCAGTCCTGATGCTGAAGCTGAAACTCCAATACTTTGGCCACCTGATGCAAAGAACTGACTCATTAGAAAAGACCCTGATGCTGGGAAAAATTAAAGGCAGGAGGAGAAGGGGATGACAGAGGATGAGACTGTTGAATGGCATCCCTGACTCAATGGACATGGAGTAAGCTCTGGGAGTTGGTTATGGACAGGTAAGCCTGACATGCTACAGTTTATGGGGTCACAAATAGTCAGACAGGACTGAGCAACTGAACTGAACTGACTTCACTGTTATAGACTGTCTTACATCCAGAATGATACCATTTGAGATTTACTATTTTTCAGTTATCTATTCTACAATAGCTCTTTGGGATACAGATTATATTTTAACTGTCTCTATGGAATGCATTGAGTGATAATTGCATGCACAGAAAGGCAAAGTTAGGGTCCCTTTATTGTATAGATGTCAAACTCTGAAAGCACTAAATTAAAAATTCTGATCAAAGACTCCTTTTCTATATACTTAGCACTCATCAAAATAAATGCTTCTGTCTGAACTCAATTTGGCAACAGTTTGTTTGGTCAGTTATATAACCATCCATTTGCTTTGCCTACATATGTCCCCACTGACACTCATTGCCAGGCTAAGCAGAATCTAGATCAGGAATTTGCAGAGTCAGTATTAAAAAGCAGCAAGTGAGCGGCAGGTTCTGTTTCTGGTAGAGACCCAGGTCACAGGGGTGGGAAGGGGCAGCCAGGGGTCAAGGAAATACAGGGCCAAGTGGGTCCGATGCCAATTTCCATGGTAATGAACTGAAGCCAAGAAGCCATCCAGAGCCCAGGAAGCCTCCACAATGACACAAGGCAGGCAATAGTTTCTAGAGAGATCAAATTTTGTAGGATATTCTAGGAAACCTTTATAGGTTAACATGTCTGAGCCAATTCCTATTCTGCTGCTGCTGCTGCTAAGTCGCTTCAGTCGTGTCTGACTCTATGTGACCCCATAGATGGCAGCCCACCAGGCAAGAACACTGGAGTGGGTTGCCATTTCCTTCTCCAATGCATGAAAGTGAAAGGTGAAAGTGAAGTCGCTGAGTCTTGTCCGACTCTTAGTGATCCCATGGACTACGGCCCACCAGGTTCCTCCATCCATGGGATTTTCCAGGCAAGAGTGCTGGAGTGGGGTGCCATCACACCAGGCTTACTGTAGATCTTTCTGCTCTTGCTTTAATTGTTTATAATGAATATTATCTTCATCAATGAGCACAATGACATAGATAATTTTATATCTTAATTGCACCTTTCTTCAACTTGATAATTGCAAACTCTCTATATTAATGTAATATTTACTTTTGCTTGTCTCTCATGTTCATATTGGCATGTTGAAAGATTATGTGCTTGATAAAATATTTGTAGACTAAATGTTTTCATTCATCTTTAGAGAGTTAATTCTATATAGAAGAAGCAGAGCTATATTAGGAGACAATTTGAATTCTAGCATTTTGTCAGTAGATAGGTTGAGATTTATTTTATTTAAATTTTATGAGCCTCAGGTGTCACATCTGCAAAATATAGCTAAATAATGCTTTATCTATCTGAACATAGGGGACTAAGCCAATATATCATCTGATAGTCACAAAAATAAATAGACTTTTGGGAAGAATAGAAGAGTTCTGCATGAGTTTTTGAAGGAATTGAATTCTCAGTCCTAAATCTTCCAACATGGAGCTGTAGGAAATATAGAAAGTATTTATATATAATGGCATTTTCAGAGACTGAAAAAGTAGACTTCAGAACAAACAGTGCCCTTAGCCCCACCCATTTCAATGAGATGCCTAACAACACTCTGGACCTGCATATCTCATATATAGTTTACCTTAACTCTATAATTTACATTAATGTTGTCAAACTACACCCTGTTGTATGAGAGTTTAGAATGTTCTAGAAAAGAATTGCTGGAAGGAGTACATATAGAAAACCCAAATTAATTGTCAAGGGAACCCAACTTCACATTCTAACTTTGTGATGGCACATAGATTTAGATACATATCTTCTTTCCTAGATACTATAATTAACAGTACATGTAAGAAAAAATAAGGAAAAGAAATAATGCATTATACAAAGACATGTACTATCGATGGAAAAGCAAATGGAAAATTCCTTGACATCAAGCGGCTATCACTCATTACTGAACTCAAGCAGAGGAAAGTTACCCTAAAGAATAAATGCAATATAGTTTTCAACCAAATAACTCAAATTTTAGGGTTGAAAGAGGAAATGACAGAGAGGCAATGTGGAACAGAGAAATTGCAAGAGTTCTGTCCACAGACACACCTGGCTGTAGCAATTCCACCATGTTTGGATTTGGCTTGGAAGAGTCACTAAGAGGGAATTCTGCCAAAGCAGACTGATTATTGGTATTAGGAGAGAGAGAAAAAGATAAGTGGTTCTCCAACTAACTTATCCCTACAATACACATGCAGGTTAAAATGACTCAGCACAGCCATAAAATCCTCAGAAGTTTTAATATTTATAGTAAATCCTGCCTTACCCTCTTACCACTTTAAATTCAGGCCAGAAATAGACACTTCTTTCTTCCTGAATAGAGTGTGCATCTCTCATTCTATGAAAATCTGTCCCACTATGTGTTTTCTCAGTCAACTTTCTCCTCCAAAATGTTGAATCACAGCAACAATAAAAAAAAAAAGTGTATTTTTGAAGTTTTGGCCACAGAAATCAGAGCAGAAAAAGAAATAAAAGGAATCCAAATTGGAAAAGAAGAAGTAAAACTCTCACTGTTTGCAGATGACATGATCCTCTACATAGAAAACCCTAAAGACTCCACCAGAAAATTACTAGAGCTAATCAATGAATATAATAAAGTTGCAGGATATAAAATCAACACACAGAAATCCCTTGCATTCCTATACACTAATAATGAGAAAATAGAGAAATTAAGGAAACAATTCCATTCACCATTGCAACGAAAAGAATAAAATACTTAGGAACATATCTACCTAAAGAAACTAAAGACCTATATATAGAAAACTATAAAACACTGGTGAAAGAAATCAAAGTAGACACTAATAGATGGAGAAATATACCATGTTCATGGATCAGAAGAATCAATATAGTGAAAATGAGTATACTACCCAAAGCAATCTATAGATTCAATGCAATCCCTATCAAGCTACCAACAGTATTTTTCACAGAGCAAGAACAAATAATTTCACAATTTGTATGGAAATACAAAAAACCTCAAATAGCCAAAGCAATCTTGAGAAAGAAGAATGGAACTGGAGGAATCAACCTGCCTGACTTTAGGCTCTACTACAAAGCCACAGTCATCAAGACAGTATGGTACTGGCACAAAGATAGAAATATAGATCAATGGAACAAAATAGAAAGCCCAGAGATAAATCCACACACCTATGGACACCTTATCTTTGACAAAGGAGGCAAGAATATACAATGGATTAAAGACAATCTCTTTAACAAGTGGTGCTGGGAAAGCTGGTCAACCACTTGCAAAAGAATGAAATAGAACACTTTCTAACACCATACACAAAAATAAACTCAAAATGGATTAAAGATCTAAATATAAGACCAGAAACTATAAAACTCCTAGAGGAGAACATAGGGAAAACACTCTCTGACATAAATCACAGCAGGATCCTCTATGACCCACCTCCCAGAATATTGGAAATAAAAGAAAAAATCAACAAATGGGACCTAATTAAAATTAAAAGCTTCTGCACAACAAAGAAAACTCTAAGCAAGGTGAAAAGACAGCCTTCAGAATGGGAGAAAATAATAGCAAATGAAGCAACTGACAAAGAACAAAATAATCTCAAAAATATACAAGCAACTCCTGCAGCTCAATTACAGAAAAATAAATGACCCAATCAAAAAATGGGACAAAGAACTAAACAGACATTTCTCCAAAGAAGACATATCAATGGCTAACAAACATATGAAAAGATGCTTAACATCACTCATTATCAGAGAAATTCAAATCAAAACCACAATGAGGTGGCATTTCATGCCAGTCAGAATGGCTGCTATCCAAAAGTCTACAAGCAATAAATGCTGGAGAGGGTGTGGAGAAAAGGGAACCCTCTTACACTGTTGGTGGGAATACAAACTAGTACAGCCACTATGGAGAACAGTATGCAGATTCCTTAAAAACCTGGAAATAGAACTGCCTTATGACCCAGCAATCCCACTGCTGGGCATACACACCGAGGAAATCAGAATTGAAAGAGACACGTGTACCCCAATGTTCATCACAGCACTGTTTATAATAGCCAGGACATGGAAGCAACCTAGATGTCCGTCAGCAGATGAATGGATACAAAAGCTGTAGTACATATACACAATGGAGTATTACTCAGCCATTAAAAAGAATACATTTGAATCAGTTCTAATGAGGTGGATGAAACTGGAGCCTATTATACAGAGTGAAGTAAGCCAGAAAGAACAACACCAATACAGTAGTATACTAATGCATATATATAGAATTTAGAAAGATGGTAACGATAACCCTGTATACGAGACAGCAAAAGAGACACAGATGTATAGAACAGTCTTTTGGACTCTGTGGAAGAGGGAAGGGGTGATGATTTGGGAGAATGGCATTGAAACATGTATAATATCATATAAGAAATGAATTGCCAGTCCAGGTTCGATACAGGATACAGGAAGCTTGGGGCTGGTGCACTGGGATGATCCAGAGGGATGGTATGGGGAGGGAGTTGGGAGGGGAGTTCAGGATTGGGAACACATGTACACCCGTGGCGGATTCATGTTGATGTATGGCAAGACCAATACAATATTGTAAAGTAATTAGCCTCCAATTAAAATAAATAAATCTAAAAAATAAAAATAAAGTATAAATTAATATTTCTAATTAGTATACTAGATTTTTAAAATCTAATTTTTAAAAATACTAAAAAAATTGTAACCTTGTAGCCATTCCCAAGGATATTTAAATGCAAAAAAAAAAAAAGATAATCATAAAGACAAAGAGGGTTAAAATTTTGTAGAGGCATAAAGTATAATATTATACCAATAAATTTTTAAATACAAATATGTTGTTGTATAAGTAACTACCTACTTAATGAATTCTATTGAGAAAGTCTACAAAAACCAAAAACAAATGTACCTGACCCATAAGACTTTCCAGGTAGGTTTTGGCAAAGAATCAAGACTTTTATTCTACTCCAGAGCATAGAAAACATGAGACTTTTCAAACATTCTTTATGAAGCTGTAATAACTCTAATATTCAATGAACAAAGATGGCATAAAAGCTATGATACATCAACATCACATATATATATACATGATTTATTAATATTTTAAAGGTATCATTTCATAAAATCCAACAGAAGTGAAAAAACTTTACCAAGAATAGTGTTCATTTGTTGCAGGAAGAGAATAGTACAACATCATAAATCTGGTGTGTAATGTATTACACATTAATGGAGAGTGCTAAAATAAAGTATTTAATATATGAAAATTGTCTAACTGAAAGGCCAAAATTTGTTAAGCAAAAAATATTGGAATAAATTTTTACTAGGTGGCCAGATTGTTTAAAAAGTAAATAAAATATCAACAGCACTTAATTTAGGTAACAATTGTCAGTTACATCACATTAAAATATTTTGAATTCTATAAAACATTGAAGATTAGATCTAATATGAAATGCACAATTCCAAGACAAAAAATAAACAAAATTTTAATGTAGAATGTTGAATAAATGAAAAGATAAATTTTTGCACTATATTGACTGAAAAGACCCGACATTATAAAGATACCATTTGCCAAATATTTATATAAATTCAGTGTGTGTTCAACAAAAATTGCTGCTACATTTTCTAAAAGTATTTTTATATTTTTTGTTCTAAAATTCACCTCCAATTGTCAATTATTGGCATTAGCAATAAAGCATTGATTTTTTAAAATGTCACTTAAAACCTACATCAGATCATGGAAGATCCCTCTTGAAATATTTCCATGACTGGTTCTTGTTTAAATTTAAAATCTCTACCATGGTTAAAAAAAAAAAAAAGAGTGCATTTTTCCACCTCCTGCATTTTCATCCAGTACTCCACATTCCCACAAAGTTGCAATCTCTTCTCCTGTGAGAAGCAAAATAATGGGCTCCCAAAAGCATCCATGTCCTCATTCCTAGAGCCTCTAAATGTGTTCAGTTATGTGAAAGAAGAGAATTAAGATTGCAGATGGAATTAAGGTTGCTAATCAGCTGATCTTTTCCAAGAGCATCCTGTCTAAAGCAATTTTGTGACACTTCCTCTTATTAGCTTTATAGAATTCAGCACAATTTGCAATTTTCCCTTTACCATTTGTCTTCTTCACTAAGCTCTATATGAGCAAGAATCTTATCTTCCTTGCTCTGTGCTTCATTTCCAGGTCCCCACTCAGAGTTTAATATGTGTAAAGAACTGACTAAATGAATATACTATAAAGTCATAATAATAAAAGCATATGATAATGGCACAAAATATATGTAAAAATCAATAGATAAGAGCCCAGAGCCAGAAGAAAAGAATTATGAAACTATAGAAGATAATAAAGATTTTATTTAAAATCTGTGAGTTAAAAAGTACATGTACACCCATGGCTGATTCATGTCAATGTATGGCAAAAACCACCACAATATTGTAAATTAGTTAGCCTCCAATTAAAATAAATTAATAAAATAAAAAGTAGAAGAGCTAATAAATTAAAGCAGCCATTACCTGCATACACAGTTTCTTGCTATGCTCAAAAGTAAGTCCAGATAAATTGAAGATATAAGTGTAAAAACAAAAAGGATATTTTCATAACTTTAAAATGAAAAAAATCCTTTCTAATAGTGACATGAAATACAGAAACCATTAAGAGAAAAGACTGATTCCTTTGAGAACCTAATAATTCAAATTCTCTAAAAGCAAACAGCCCCATAAACCAAATTAGAAAATGCCATAAACAAAATTGAAAAACAGTGGAAGAAAATTTTGCAGTGCATGTTATGGACAAGAGATAACTATACAAAGTTTCTGGAGTGGGTTGCCATTTCCTACTCCAGGGTATCTTCTCCACCCAGAAATCAAATCTACATCTCTGTGTCTCTTGCACTGTTAGCCAAACGTGGCACCAGAGAAGCCCATGAATTCAGCAGAAATATATTAACAGTCTTAATTTTTAAAATGAGAAAGAACAGAATTCATGAACTTTCTAATAAACATGAAAAGACATGTAAAAAGCAATTCACATAACTGACCACTGAACAAATATGTCAAACCTTAAATAATAATCAGATTGTTGTTGTTCAGTCACTTAGTCATGTCCGACTCTTTGAGACCCCATGGACTGCAGCGTGCCAGGCTTCCCTGTCCTTCACTTCACTTCATGGTGACGCCATCCAACCATCTCATCCTCTGTTGTCCCCTTCTCTCCTTGTCCTCAATCTTTCCCAGCATCAAGGTCTATTCTAATAAGTTGGCTCTTCACATCAGGTGACCAAACTACTGGAGTTTCAGCTTCAGCATCATTCCTTCCAATGAACATTCAGGGTTGATTTCCTTTGGAATTGACTGGTTTTATCTCCTTGCAGTCCAAGGGACTCTCAAGAGTTTTCTCCAGCACCACTGTTTTCAAATTGAGTTTGAAAACATCAGTTATTCAGCTCTCAGCCTTCTTTATGGTCCAGCTCTCACATCTATACATGACTGCTGGAAAAACCATAGCTTTGACTATACCTACTTCTATTGACAAAGTGATGTCTCTGGTTTTTTGTTGTTGTTGTTGTTTTTATTGAAGGATAATTGCTTTACAGAATTTCTCTGTTTTCTGTCAAACCTGAACTGTATGGCTCAGGAAACTTAAATAGGGGCTTTGTATCAACCTAGAGGGGTGGGATGGGGAAGGAGACAGGAGGGAGTTTCAAAAGGGAGGGGTTATATGTACACCTATGTCTCTGTTTTTAATATGCTGTCTAAGTTTGTCATAGCTTTTCTTTCACATAGCAAGCATCTTTTAATTTTTTGGCTGCAGTCACCATCCAACAGTGATTTGGAATCTAAGAAAAAGAAATCTGTCACTGTTTCAACTTTTTCCCCATCTGTTTGCCATGAAGTGACAGGACTGGATGCCATGATCTTCATTTTTTGATGTTGAGTTTAAGTTAAGTTTTTCACTCTCCTCTTTCACCTTCATCAAGAGGCTTTTTAGTTCCACTTTGCTTTCTGCCATTAGAGTGGTATCATCTGCATATCTGAAGTTGTTAAATTTCTCCCCAAACCCTTGATTCCAGCTTGTGATTCATACAGCCTAGCATTTCTCATGATGTACTCTGCATATAAGTTAAATAAGCAGGGTGACAATATACAGCCTTGACTACTCCTTTCCCAATTTTGAACCGGTGCATTGTCCCATGTATGGTTCTTAATGTAAATAAAAGCAATGGGATATTTTTCATGCATCAGACTGGCAAGATCAAAATACTTAGCCCCTTGAATGTGAGAAAGACAAAGGATTCTCAGCTTCTTAAAGAGAGTCAATTGGTACACCATATTTTTTTTTATATATTGGTGTATAGTTGACTTACAATGTTGTGTTAGTTTCAGGTGTACAACAAAGTGAATCAGTTATAGATTATTTTCCTGTGTAGATTATTATAGACAATTCTCTGGGCTATACAGTAGGTTCTTGTTGATTATCTATTTTATATATAGTAGTGTATATATGTTAATTCTGAACTCCTAATTTACCCCTCCCCACCACCCTTCCCTTCAGTAACCATACATCTGTTTTCTTTGCAATAAGTATCAAGGCTTTTCTTTGAATTAAACATTTAACTTTTAGTGATTACATACAAATTTATTCAAAGTTATGGAAACAGAAGTACTCATCAGAGGAGTGCTTATAAGAATGAAGAAAGAGCAGATAGGAAGAAAAGAAAAGAGAAAGATAGAAAGCTTAAGAAGCAAGTTACAGAGCAGCATATGTAGAAAAAAAATTCCCCAGGTATTTGTGCGTATATGTTACATAAAAATCTGGAAGAACATATACCAGAATTTTAATCTGGAGATTAGATGATGGAATCAAAAAGACTGACTAAACATTCTTTTTGTGTGTTTTTTTCTTTTCTGGCAATACAATGACCCGCTTTAAAACCTGTTTAATATACCACCTTCTCTTTGGGTAACATAAATTGGTAAATAATAATTATCAAATTTGAGAACACTGTAAGACTTCTGAAAATGGCAAAGGAGAATGAGCATTAAATTTCCTAAGGGAACTTTATGGACAGCCAAACTTCTGCAAAAGTGCTTTACAATTTATATCTATTATATACAGGAAATTAAGGGAAATTCATTTATTATATTTCATAATTGCCATTTATTTCTATTTTGCAAATGCACATTACTTCCTTTCCTTCACTCTAGGGCACCAAAATATTTTGGGTAAAAGAGTAAGAACACTAGTCTCATCTTTAGCAAGGAGCTAACCCCAGAGATCAAAATCTAATAAGACAAATCCAAGCTATGCAAGAATGTTCTGAGGCATTTTTCAGGTAGAGATAGAGCAACTGAAGCACACTGAAACAAGTCCTCTCTGACATTTAAAACACCCTAGGCTTTTCAGATGGCGCTAGTGGTAAAGATCCAGCCTGCCAATGCAGAAGACATAAGAGACACGGGTTCAAACCCTGGGTCAGGAAGATTCCCTGGAGGAGGAAATGGCAACCCACTCCAGTATTCTTGACTGGAAAATTCCATGGACAGAGCAATCTGATGGGCTAAGTCCCTGGGGTCACAAAGAGTCGAACACAACTGAGCACGCACACACACTAAGGAACCAGTCAACAATCATACACATTCAGTCTTGAAGCATAAAGAAACAACCCCCATGGAATTAATTTTAGACCAGTGAGAGAAAAATATAGCAGATAACTTATCTCTCTCCCTTCCTCCAAAAGAACTGTCATGATATCCACTGGATCATGTCATCTCTTCAACAACAGTCCTGCCAAATCAATCATCATTGTTCTCATGCCAAACAATGGCTCACTCAATAATGCACCCCCCAACTTTGCTTTCTTCATTCTCTGCCTCATCCCCCTTTTCTCTCTCTTCTGCCTTTCTGAGACCTCGCGCTCCACAATAAGTTCTAACACATAAACATTTGGCTATAAGTAACTGAGGTCACTCAGTTGTGTCTGATTCCTTGTGATCCTATGGACTGTGGCCCACCAGGATCCGCTATCCATGGGATTTTCCAGGTAAGAATACTGGAGTGGGTTACTCTTTTCTTCTCCAGGGGATCCCAGGGGTCAAACTCGGTCTCCTGCATTGCAGGCAGACTCTACCATCTGAGCCACCAGGGAATCTCTAAACATTTGGCTAATAGCCTGCTTTCTACAAAAGTATTTGCCTCTTTTCTATGAGAGAGCTATGATATAAGATACACCTCTGCATAGGTTTCTTCTGTTTAAGATGCACAAAAAACTAAATTTTCAAAAATTAAACTAATTAAAATATATTGACTTTCATTTCTATGTCTTAATTATCAAAATTTGGCTCTGTGTCCTTAAACAAACTGATTGCTTATTTAGAAATTTAATTTAATAATTTATAAAATTAATTTTCTCCTTACTAAACATTTATTTCACTCATGCATATTTCTAATGTCTTATTTTTATTGTTGTGCAGTCGCTAAGTTCTGTCTGACTCTTTTGAGACACCATGCATTGCAGCATGCCAGGCTTCCCTGTCCTTCACTGTCTACTGGAGTTTGCTCAATGTCCACTGAATCAGTGATAATATCCAACCATCTCATCCTCTGCTGCCCCCTACTTCTGCCCTCAATCTTTCCCAGCATCAAGGTCTTTCTTAATGAGTTGGCTTTTTGCATCAGGTGGCCAGATTATTGGAGCTTCCCCTTCAGTATCAGTCCTAGCAATGAATATTCAGGGTTGATTCCCTTTAGGATTAACTAATTTATCTCCTTGCAACTCAAGGGACTCTCAATAGTCTTCTCCAGTGCCACAATTTGAAAGCATTAATTCTTCGATGCTCAGTCTTCTTTATGGTCCAACTCTCACATCCATACATGACACATGACTACTGGAAAAGCCATAGCTTTGATTATACGGACTTTTGTCAGCAAAGTGATGTTTCTGTTTTTTAATATGCTAAGTGTGCTATAGCTTTCCTAGTTGACATCATTGCTGCAGTCATCATCCACAGTGATTTTGGAGCCCAAGAAATAAATTTGTCACTGTTTCCATTGTTTCCCCTTCTATTTGTCATACTGTTTTATTAAATAATATTAATAAAAACATAAATATTACTAGTCAAGAATCTCAGTATTTGAGATAGACAAATACATCAGAAATCATGATACATTGTTCTGACTGCAATAACAGAGTTATCTGAAAAATTATGGTCAGAAGAGAAGGAGCTTCTAATCCAGGCTTCAGGCTTTAAAAAAGGTTAAAATCCTACTTGATGAATCAGTACCTGTGAAAATTCTTAAAGAATATGTAATATTTAGCTGAGAAACCAGATTAAAGATATCAGTCTAGGCAAAGAAGATAGCATGAGAAAAAAAAGCCTTTGAAAGCAATCTGTTTATGACATATACAACGTGTTACTGAAAAAAAAAAAATCACAGAGCCAGAGATGCGTCACGAGTAGATAAAAGTAGACAAGGCTGCTTGTGCCTTTAAGATCTGGGCTCTGCTGAACGTGACAGGGAAGTAATGAAGACTCCTAAAAATAACATGGCTGCATTAACAGTTCTTGATGGTCTTTTCTAACTCAAATTCTATGATTCTACAGCCCTGTATTCTTGTAATAGGATAGAGATTAAAAGTGGCATTTTGTTGAAATTATATGCTATGGTAGTATGTTAGTAACAGTGTATTAAATAAAAATTATTATTGATAATGTAAGATCAATCCCATATGCATGGTTTCATGAGATCACATCTGGAATGCTCTTTTCATTGGAGCAATATCTTTAAGAAAAATGTTGATCTGACAATATCCATAAACTGTCCAAGACTAATGAAGGATTTAGAAAAACATTTCTGGGGAAGAAAGTACTGTCTGTCTTCAAATATTAAACAGTTGTCATATGAAAGAAAAACAGATATAAGCTAAATAGCTTACGGATTGAAAATACATATGTAATTTGTGAGCAAGTTATAAGAAGCAAAATTCCAGTTTAGTATATGAAAACAGAATGTGACAAAACTTAAGTTTTTCAAGAGGGAAAGCATTTTGACATATGCCTCAAGCAGAGGTTAAAAACAGCCTCTTCTAAAACTGGTGCTACTCTCTGGACAACACATGAAACTGTAACTCACCCTTTCATCATAAAAACAGAACAAAACCAAACCAATAAAAAATTTGCCCTCTCACCATATAAAACTGGGAAAACATCAGAGTTTAGACACATATATTTGTCGTGTATATGTGTATAGTGAAAGTGAAAATCTCTCAGCCGTGTCTGACTCCTTGCCACCCTGTGGACTATTCAGTCCACGGAATTCTCCAGGCCAGAAGACTGGAGTGGGTAGTCATTCCCTTCTCCAGGGGATCTTCCCAACCCAGGGATTGAACCCAGGTCTCCCGCATGGCAGGTGGATTCTTTACCAGCTGAGCTACCAGGGAAGCCCAAATGTGTATAAACCTCATACAAAATGGATGTAATATAGTTTTCCAAATATGTACTTTTTCATTATAGTTTTAGAATAAATTCATTACTGTCAATTTAATTCTCTTTTTGAATATTCTGCTTGGAAAATTATATTTGTGTGAACAGACATAAAATCTGCAAATATTTTGTATTAATAAATATATACTAATGCATATATATGGAATTTAGAAAGATGGTAACAATAACCCTGTATACGAGACAGAAAATAGACACTGATGTATAGAACAGTCTTTTGGACTCTGTGGGAGAGGGAGAGGGTGGGATGATTTGGGAGAATGGCATTGAAACATGTATAATATCATATATGAAACGAGTCACCAGTCCAGGTTCAATGAAGGATACAGGATGCTTGGGGCTGGTGCACTGGGATGACCCAGAGGGATGGTACGGGGAGGGAGGAGGGAGGAGGGTTCAGGATGGGGAACACATGTATACCTGTGGCGGATTCATGTTGATATATGGCAAAAGCAATACAATATTGTAAAGTTAAAAAATACAATAAAATAAATATATTTTTTTAAAAAAACAGCAATTCCAGCTAGAGATTGTGAGACTATATCATACTCTCTTTGATAGGGCAAAGGTTTGTAGAAACACGCTATTAGAATTTATTGTATTAATAATTTACCACATTGTGTTTTATATTGCTATTGTACATAATCATAAATAATATTTTAATACAACTTTTAATTTTCTTTCAAGACTTCATTTCTCGAAAGCCCAATAAACTGAAGCATTCTGTGAAAAAAATAAAAATAAATAAAAATAAAAAAGGGATCAGTAAAGTCAAGTCAATAGCCCACTGATTAACAACAGGATACACAACATTGCTGATAATTTTGTTACAAATCTCCAAATTCCTTTAACAGTGATAAATTAGAAACATAAAAAGGTTTTAGAAATTCTACATAAATGCAAATTTGTAATCTCATATTTCTTAATTATACTCACTAAAATTTTCTTTGCTCTTAAAAACTTACTTTTCAGTGCAGTTCCTTTTGTTATTCTATAATAAACCAGGTTTTAAGAATTCTGAACAATGTAGCAAGAGGGTGAGAACTTAACATTTATTATATACAGTGACTTAAAGTATTATTAACCTCATTATAGAACCAAGATACACTCTGTTGAAACTAGTTAAAATACTCAAAAAATATCCCCATTTCTTTTACATTTCTAGAACTGCATCAAGTATGGATTGTATGTTCTAAGAAGAGGAAGGATTAATAAATACCAAGCATGCAGATTGGTTCAAAGCACATCATATGATGTTTTGATATGATTTATCTATATACCAAGAAAACACATTCAGATATGCTTTATCTATACTTATGTAATACATTTGAAAATTTCTTATAATATTTCCATGGAAAAAATAGAGAAACATGCTATGAATGACAATATCATTGGGTAAACATGTAATTGAATTAACGACCCTGCCCAAAGGTAATGATTGATTTAATATAAGGAAAGATTTAGTGGGCTTCTCCTCACTTGTAGCTGTGCATTTTGATCAATATTTTCGATTTAAATAATGTTGTGAGACTTATGGAATTTCAAGACAGTGGAAGACACAAGGGTTAACATAATGACTGGTGAGATGGTCTAAACTTATCAAATACAATAAACTGAAAACAAATGTAAATACCTATGCCTAATTTTTTGATTGTCTGTATAGGCAATTAAAGGGGAAGTTGGCATTTTATAAAAAGTGCACATCACTTTATTAAAAGTGCATGTGATGAAAAGATGCTCAACATCACTCATTATCAGAGAAATGAAAATCAAAACCACAATGAGTACTATTTCACTCCAGTCAGAATGGCTGCGATACAAAAGTCTACAAGCAATAAATGCTGGAGAGGGTGTGGAGAAAAGGGAACCCTCTTACACTGCTGGTGGGAATGCAAACTAGTACAGCCACTATGGAGAACAGTGTGGAGATTCCTTAAAAAACTGGAAATAGAACTGCTATATGATCTAGCAATCCCACTGCTGGGCATACACACCAAGGAAACCAGAATTGAAAGAGACACATGTACCCCAATGTTCATCACAGCACTTTATAATAGCCAGGACATGGAAGCAACCTAGATGTCCATCAGCAGATGAATGGATAAGAAAGCTGTGGTACATATACACAATGGAGTATTACTCAGCCATTAAAAAAAATACATTTGAATCAGTTCTAATGAGGTGGATGAAACTGGAGCCTATTATACAGAATGAAGTAAACCAGAAAGAAAAACACCAATACAGTATATTAACGTGGTGTTCTTTGGAAGGAATGATGCTAAAGCTGAAACTCCAGTACTTTGGCCACCTCATGCAAAGAGTTGACTCATTGGAAAAGACTCTGATGCTGGGAGGGATTGGGGGCAGGAGAAGAAGGGGACGACAGAGGGTGAGATGGCTGGATGGCATCACCGACTCAATGGACATGAGTTTGAGTGAACTCCGGGAGTTGGTGATGGACAGGGAGGACTGGCGTGCTGCAATTCATGGGGTCGCAAAGAGTCGGACACGACTGAGTGACTGAACTGAACTGAACTGAACACATATATATGGAATTTAGAAAGATGGCAACAATAACCCTGTATGTGAGACAGCAAAAGAAACACAGATGTACAGAACAGTCTTTTAGACCCTGTGGGAGAGGGCAAGGGTGGGATGGTTTGGGAGAATGGCATTGAAACATGTATATTATCATATGTGAAATGGATTGCCAGTCCAGGTTCGATGAATGATGCAGGGTGCTCGGGGCTGGTGCACTGGGATGACCCAGAGGGATGGGATGGGGAGGGAAATGGGAGGGGGGTTCAGGATGGGGAACACATGTACACCCGCGGCAGATTCATGTCAATATATGGCAAAACCAATACAATATTGTAAAGTAATTAGCCTCCAAAAAATAAATTAATTTAAAAAAAAAAGAAGTGGAAAGGAACATTTCCCAGCTCATTCTGTGAGGCTGCTGCTGCTGCTGCTGCTAAGTCGCTTCAGTCGTGTCCGACTCTGTGCAACCTCATAGACGGCAGCCCACCAGGCTCCGCCGTCCCTGGGATTCTCCAGGCAAGAACACTGAAGTGGGTTGCCATTTCCTTCTCCAATGCATGAAAGTGAAAAGTGAAAGTCAAGTCGCTCAGTCGTGTCCAACTTTTCGCAACCCCATGGTCTGCAGCCTACCAGGCTCCTCTGTCCATGGGATTTTCCAGGCAAGAGTACTGGAGTGGGGTGCCATTGCCTTCTCCAATTCTGTGAGGCAGTATTACTCAAATGCCAAAACTAGAGGCCAGTTATTTTGTAGAATTCTCAACTTTGCTCCATCCAGTGTTTGCTCTCGAAGAATATCATGTTTTGCATCTTTGACAGGAAAATGATGGAAATGATACTGTGTTCACATCATCTCATTTTATCAAGTGGTTCATGATTTCAGTGTGTCCCAATATTGATGATATTCACTTGGATCACTTGATTAAAGTGGTTGCCATCTAGCTTCTCCACTGTCAAGTTACTCTCCCCATCTTGTAATTAAAACATTCTTTTGTATTTTAAAGTATATACATATTTTATTCCTCTCCAAAATTTATATTTATTAATTTAATTAAATCTATTTGATTAATAGCCTCTTATTTTACTAAGGGAATCATGACTTGTCACTATCATTATTTATATTGATATTCATATTTTTCCAGCCTCAGACAGTGGGAACCTCCTTAAGCCAGGCTCTCTGTCCTTTTGACATCTTCCCATCATTCTTTGAGCAATTTGATGCTTTTGGTAAAAGATATTCCAGGCTCGTCTTGTACTTTTCCTGACCTTGCCATGGAACTAACAATTTCTCCCAGAAATCCCCCCAAATTTAGTGGAAATTGGAATTTAGAATCCAATGTATGAGACTTGTATATACTCATTATTTCCCAGTTCCTGCCATTGGACAGAGTCTGGGAAGTGTACATGTGTGTGCATGCCTCTGTGTGTGTATCCCCCTCGTATAACTCTGGCTCTGATATCACAAAACTCTGGATTGTCCCCAACCAATGTGAATGCCTATCTCAACATATTCAGATTCTGACACCCACTCCAAGCAACCGTTTTATAAACATACTCCCCTTACCCTGCTTGGGCTTTGATACTCTGCAATGGAATACCCCCATGTTCAGATACTCCCCTTGTCCCACTCAGCCTCTAACTGCCCACACAGGGCTGCCCACTTCCATGCATGGATGCCCTCCTCTTCTTGTTTGGCCTCTGACTTTCTACACAAATCTGTCTCCTCCATGTGGATTTCGGCTTTTCTGGACTTAGGTTTTTACTCTGCATGCCTGGCCAGCCTCCTATTTAATATACTCTGGACTAAAGTGACTCTTGTGGCAGGCTTCTCTGCTCTGTGAAGGCCTCTTAATCCCAATTTGGCACTGACTTCCCATGATACGTCCTGGGATAGATATCCTTTTTTCCCTGCTCAAATTGTCACATCTGATACTACTCACCTCCCTTCCCTGTTCTTGTGGATCTTATCGTTTCACCCTATTTGAGTTCTGACGCCCCATACTAGGCTACCTTGTCTGAATGGATATCCTCTTCACCCCTACCATCTCATCTGGCCCACTATGGCACCATGCCCCCCTATCATGGATGCCTGTCTTGATAGATCTCATGGAATTGCTTTATGAATAGTTGCTTTATACTTTGGGGTGTAATCCCAAAGGATGACTTAATTAATTACGTTGTTCATTCTGTTTAGTTTTGGCCATTGGAAGCTCATTCCTGTCTTCTTTGACATAACCCCATTACTGTGGGGCTTTTTTTTTTTTTTTTTCACTTCTGTTTTGATACAATAAGATCCCCAAACTCCTCTTCTATATTTTTTCTCTGAGCCCTATAATCAGCAATTTCTTCTAGAAGCCTGGTTCCTTTCCTTGGAAAAAGTATTGGGAACCAAGATCTGTGCTTATTTCTACATCATTGTTTCTTTCAGATTTTGAGAGTATCACTTCTCTTAGACACTTTCGGCTCACGGAACAAAGAAATATATGTATGTATATTCATGTGCCATCTATTTAACAGTTTAATTCATGTATGCATGTGTAACCGTATCAAGATTGTTAACCTGTACCCCTATGAGAAAGAACACTATCAACAAGATTAAAGTGAATTTATCTTTTGCTTTCAGTCTTGCAAACTCTGTTCATTTCCAAAATTACTTGTCAGGGACTCTGATTGAGGTAGTTTTAAATATTTGCAATATAGTTAGATTGTTCAGTCAGATTCTGTATTCCATTCTTGATGTCAAAACTTTTTTTTTTAATATGCATACATTGATTCACTTTATGTGCTGTAAGATTCTAAGGGTTTTGACAAATATGCAGTGTCATCTATTTACCATAACATCACACAGAACAGTTTCACTGCCCTAAAACGTCCTCTATGTCTGGAGAAGAAAATGGACAGAGGAGCCTGGTGGGCTACAGTCCATGGGGTCTCAAGGAGTCACTCACGACTTAGCAACTGAGCATTGTCATTTTTAGGAACAGTGAAGGCAACAAAACACATCAGCGGCTCCTAGTTTGTGGCCTCTCCTTTATTATCTTTCTTTCCCACTTGGCCCTCTACTCCACAGGGGCACATGCCCATGGGTCTGCTCTGCTCACCCAGTGTCGGGATTTAACAAACGGAAAAATAAAAATGAAAGATGTACCCACCCTCCCAGTAGAGCACCAGGTTCAGAAAGAATACAGTGGCAAGGAGATGGCATTCTGTCACCCCCAACTCTTTTTCAACTACCTGCTGGAAATTTCCCCATCTTCCTTTAAGCCCTACTGCCAGTTGGCCCCGCAAGCATCCTTCTCCTCCACCCAGAAGTCATCACAATGGCCACAGGGGTTCTGGCTGGGGCGGGGCCCTCTACAACATCAGCAAGGGCCCAGCCCTGGCTGGTCCTCAGTCTCCAGGTGCCAGGGCAGACCAGCACACAGGAGCCATTTCTTCTTGGCTCACCATGTGGTCCCTCAAATCATTCCTGTGCTTTACCATGGATGTTACCTGTGTCTACGCCTTAATGTTTCCTTCTCTGAGAGACAAAGCTGAAGAAATCCAGGGGAAGATGCTCTGTGGAGGGCACTTTTTAATTCTGCAGAATCTACAAGAGCATGCCTGAGACTGGCTTGAGATCACGTTGCTCTGGCTTTTCTTCATTGTGCTGATGTACGCGACAGTGAAGCTGGTAGGAGAGAGTGGCGAGAGTCAAGTGTAGACTCCTGCTGCCCGTCAGGGCCGTTCATTCAGCTCTCTCGGAAGGAAAAAGGAAAAGTCTTCCTCTGAAAAATACTATGTGTCCCATATCTTAACCCTGCTCGAGACGTACTTTGCGAAATTTGTGTCCAGTGTGCAGAATCTGAAACTCATCACGTCAACTGGTGGTAACCACAACCTCCTCAGTGTTGAGGTTCCTGCAGGCTTATGAGCTCTGGGGCAATGAAGAATCTGACTGAGTGGGTTTGTGAGCCAAAGTAGGAGAGGAATTGTGAGCGCTGACATATCTTATCCAAACTAATAAAACTATTCTAAAGCAAAAAAAAAAAAAAAAGTGCATGTGAGAATAGCATTGAAACATATATACTACCATATGTGAAACAGATCGCCAGTCCAGGTTCGATGCATGAGACAGGGCGCTCAGGGCCAGTGCACTGGGATGACCCTGAGGGATGGGATGGGGAGGGAGGTGGGAGGGGGGTTCAGGATGGGGGACACATGTACACCCATGGCTGATTCATATGGATGTATGGCAAAAACCACTACAATATTATAAAGTAATTAGCCTCCAATTAAAATAATTAATTTATTTTTAAGTGCATGTGAAAAAGTCTTAGTGGATTCAAACCCCAAAGAGCTTGAATGGAATAGCTAAAGTACCCTTGAATTTTCTTTAACTGAACCCAAACTGTTCATTTGATTTTCTACAAGCTCATTATGAATCAACAGAGTGATATAGCTGCCCAAAATGCCATCCTGAGATGCATTAATTAGAATATTTGCTCAGAATACAAGAAGTCAGAATAAGTACAGCTTTATCTGCATTGTTCAGACAGTCCCGGGAGATTTTTGTTCAACATGGATGCCTCATTACAAATCTAGAAAGAAAAACCTACAAAGCAGTACCTGTGTATTCAAAAGACTGACAAATTGTGAATGTGTATCCTGAAAAAAAAAAAAAAAAAACACTTAGTATTTCAGTTTGAGTTCCCCAAAACCCAGATGCTAAGATAGGACTGGATATACAAGAGATTTATTGGGAAATGTCTAATGAAGGATAGAGGGGAGAGTGAGAGTAGATAGGATGAATCTTGAGATTGTGATGCAACACAAACATTCATGAAGGAAATAGAGAAGGGAGGACTGTATAGGAAGAGCCTCAAAACACAGATCAGGTCTGAAATAGTCTTGGCCAGACCTATGGAAAGTTTCCAAAGCAAACTTGGCTTCTAAAGGGCAGAAACAGTATCTAATATGACAGCTGTGTTCAGTCACTGAATGGGAGCAACCTGAGAAAGGATGTCCTCACTTCACAACCCCCATGTATCCAAAGGTACAGCCACTGGCATGTTCTGAAGACACACCTCCATGGCTGCTACACTTGAGGAGGCATAGTAGCTATCTTAAATTTTCCTTAAAAACTGTAATATGGATGAAAGTCTAGATATTTTTTCTGAAAGACTTTAAAGCAGAAATGGATAAAATCTCAAGCTTCATCAAAATATGGAGTTCATAATAATTAAGAGCTAAAAAACATAATGAATAGTGTTACAAGATGATGAGTAGCAAAGGTCCGTCTAGTCAAAGCTATGGTTTCTCCAGTAGTAATGTATGGATGTGAGTGTTGGACTATAAAGAAAGCTGAGTGCTGCCCGAAGAATTGATGCTTTTGAACTGTGGTATTGAAGACTCTGGATAGTCCCTTGGACTGCAAGGAGATCCAACCAGTCCATCCTAAAAGAAATCAGTCCAGAATATTCATTGGAAGGACTGATGCTGAAGCTGAAACTCCAGTACTTTGGTCACCTGATGCAAAGAACTGACTCATTTGGAAAGACCCTGATGCTGGTAAAGATTGAAGGCATGAGGAGAAGGGGACAACAGAGGATGAGATGGTTGGATGGCATCACTGACTCAATGGACATGAGTTTGGAGTTGGTGATGGACAGGGAGGCCTGGCGTAATGCAGTCCATGGGGTCACAAAGAGTCGGACATGACTGAGCAACTGAACTGAACTGAACTAAAAGAGTCAGAAGTTAGACCAGAAGATCTGTGAAACCACTTCTTAAATCCTGAAGTCTAATGAGACTTAGGAATAAAGGAACTAAGAATAGTAGAAGCTCAAGCAATTAAGGAACATGGTTTGTTCAAATGATTATAAGGAGACTGGATTAGGAAGTTTTTATTTATTTATTTTTCTTTTGTAATAATGGTGCATTTTGCGTTTCAGAAGAAAATAGTGAGACATATACGGCAAATCCACTGCCTCTCGTATACTAAAAGTCCCCTGTGTGTGTGCTAAGTCATTTCAGTTGTCTCAGACTCTCTGCAACCCTATGGGCTGTAGCCCATCAGGATCTTCTGTCCTTCGAATTCTCCAGATAAGAATACAGGAGTGGGTTGCCATGCCTTTCCTCCAGGGGATCTTCTGGAGCCAGGGATCAAACTGGGGACTCTTGCATTGCAGGCAGATTCTTTACTTCTAGCACCCCCGGGAAACTCCTAAAATCTTCTGCATTGGATTAGAATCAGATAACTAAACTGCACTTAAGTCATAAGCTTTGGAACCCTGATGTTCTGAAAAACATAGGTAACACTTGTCTGCCCTTTTTTGAAAGGAAGAGTCCTTCTTTACTTTTCTTGTCAACACAGCATACATTCAGGCAATAGAGTATTCTAGATTTCAGTCATGTGCAAGTTTCTGCTTCCTTTAGAGGATAAAAAATTAAAAAGCTTTTGCACTCAATATTTTCTGAGGCCAGTGAACGGGTTAAATAAGCTAAAGTTAAGTCCTGAATATGAGAACTGAAAATCTGGCAACCAGCCCAGAGTCCATTTCCAAAAAGCAGCAGCTATCCTGGGCTTGTACAAAGGAGGTGGTTGCCCTAGCAACAGTAGCTAAAAAAGAAAATATGGCCGACAGGTATACGTACAGATTGCTCTAAAAAGAGGGAGATGGCTCTGCCAGCCCTGCACTCAGTATTAAGGAGTCATTTTGCAAATCTCAAGCTTTGAAACTGAACCCTCTAACTTCCAATTGCAGAGATTTTCCCTGTCATATTTATTGAGGTCGTGATCAATGCGTTTCATGATTCGCCATTTTAGAGCAATGGCTGAGAATGAATATGCCCCCAACCTAAACACAGTTACTACAAATGATTGTCAAGATACATCAGCTTACTCAAAAGGCCTCTTTCAAGAAAGATGTGCTCAAAATAAACATTGGTTTCCCCCCCCCCACCCCCCCACCCCCGCCAAAGTCTTGAATTAAATTATTTATGTTCCAGCTCTTTTTTTATTCTTCTGCAGAACTGTGACTTTCATATGAAACATTTAAACTGCTCAGAGTCTCTGTTATTTTTTACATAATTATTTGTCACTTAAACTGTCATCTGTTCTTAAAAAACTAAACCTTCTCAGCATCCTGTGTGTACTAATTATCTTTTAAAAACTGTTTTATGGAATTAGCCTTAGAGATTTTTCTGAGACTCTAAAAGAATGGTGGTGGTTAATACTGTTTGGTTAGAAAGGACGGATGTGTTTTTATTGGAAAGCTTGCAGAATCCTTCCTAGAGTATCAGTTTCTCTAAAGGTATAGTCCAGATTGGTTTATTTATAGCGTTTATCATAATTTATGAGTACTGTGTTGAGTTATTCAGTCATATGGCAATCAGGTGCTGCTGCACTGTGCTCAGTCGTGTCCAACTCTTTGTGACCCCAGGCACTGTACTCTATTAGACTTCTCTGTCCATGGAATTTCCCAGGCAATAGTGGAGTGGGTTGCCATTTCCTTCTCCAAGGAATCTTCCCAACCCAGGGATCAAACTTGGCTTTCTTGTGTCTCCTGCACTGACAGGTGGATTCTTTACCTACTGAGCCACCTGGGAAGCCCTATGGAAGCAGAACCTTTGCCAGAAAGGCATAAGCCAGTGCTTAGTGGAACAGGTCATAATACACAAGCTTTCACTCCTCAATTCCCATTCTCAGATAGCCAGTTCCATTTTCAAAAAAGCATATGATGCAAAGACTTATACTCGTTCAAGAAATCAGGGTCCCAGTTCTCTTAGCCTATGAAATGGCCTTAATAAGACCCTTCCCTTAGGCTCCTGATACTCCAGAGAGAGCATGATGAGCTCCATATAAGTAACCTCCAAGGTTCTTCTTGGCTGTTCTGTTCCATGAAAATGGGCCTTTGCCTACTATGAACACAAAGGTTCTGTTTAATTCATTCAATTTTGATTAGAGCTTCTTCATCAAGTTTCTTTACAAGTTTTCTCTGATTTAACACTCCTAATTTTCCTAGTAAAAATTAAATACTACCAGCTTTAAAATTCTAGGTAGACACTCATTGTGCACAGTGAATGAAGGACTCCAGCAGACACTTCTCAGAGATATTCTGATGTCTGGATCATCTGTTCCTTGAATTAGAGTATGAAATCCCCAGGGCAAATGTAAAAACACAAAGGAAGAGTATATCAAATGATTCTTAAGAATGGAATAGCAAAAGTTGGTAGGGAAGAAATAGACATATAATAGTTAGCATAAGGGGATGCTAGGATAATTTTAGAGTTATCCATGATTAACTCTTTAATTCAATGTTTCTAAACTTTAACCAGAACCCTTTTGAAGGTAAAAAAAGAATTGACCCACTGTGTTACTTTGTGTTACTTTGACTATACTTATGAAGTGTATAAATGTAAAGTTAGGTATAAACAGCATATGCTCAGAAGACAGCCATAGAAACAAATTGAACAGGAACTAAATGATAAAGTCAATAAAATTAAAATTAGTTATTAATGTAATGTGGTGAATCAGCTTGAAACTTAATCTGCTTTAAATTTGAATATTGTACTGACGGCCACATCATGGTTTTAAAAGCAGTTGGCAGGCTTATGCTACTCTGTGTCATCTGCTAACTCAATTCACCCACTGCTTTTCTCTGCTCAAACTCATGAGAAACTTTTATTTGCATAGTACTTCACTTAGCCTTCATGCCTGGGAAAGAATAGCGTACTTTCTTAATCACCTTCTATTCTTTTTTCTCTTGCAGATGACTACCACAGATATACCAGTGGTGCCAGTGTGAGCCATGCGTCAAAAGGCATGAGGAGCAATTCTAGTGCAGCCATTCTTGGAGTAATCACATGATCATGGAATCCAACCTTACTTTTCTCTCTGTGATCATAAAGAGAAAAACAGAAAATCAAGACAGTATTGTAGAATATCCACAAAGCCCCAGTTGGAGAAACAGAAATCTAGTGGATAATTACGTCCAAAATAATTTTGGTTTTAAAAATAGTTAATAAATTGTTTTGATTTTTAAGAAGTTCTTAGTTTCCAAGGCAAGTATCTTCAAAACCCCAATTTCCTTATGCATTTGCACAGTTGACTGTATAACCACTCAAGTAGCAATCTTCATTTCTGTCCTCCTTACAGAGTCTGAGATAAGACGAATTCTCACTTTCACAGACTTCCTTCCACATAGGGGTGGCGAAGTGATTTTATTGGGGCCAATGAAATAAATGTGAAGGACTGCTTTCAATTTGGGAAAGTGCTTCATTTTCCTGATAAAAGTGACAAGTATGAAATGATTAATTGCTTGTCCTCCCTCTCTCCCTTTGTTTCTGCTTTGAACATAGACTTTTTTTTCCCCCACTCTTTTTGATATCTCAGACTTCTCATAACTCTGAGGGCCAGGACATTAAGTGTGGTAGAAAAGAAAGGTAAGAACCTGTGTCCTTGGTGATTTCTAGATTTTTTTTCCCAAAGTTCTTATTAGTTAAGTAATACGTATCTGGAAAGTTTAAGCCACTGTTAAGCAAAAATTCTGTTTCTTACAGCCAGAAGCATTTGTAATTTAGAGATCTTATATCATCTTCCAAATCACCTAGTTTTTATTGATGAAAAATAATCAGGAGCATGGAGTTGGAAATGGGGTGAAATATACTCCATTTATTCCATGTGGTATTCCACATTACATTTAATATTTTATGTTCCAAAATTTCATATTATATTTGTTATCCTTTGATCTAATACTAACCATGTATAATCACATAAAATGTTGATACTAACTTGCAATAGGAAAGATGGCTCTTTCTTATAGAGGTGTTGAAATGGTTTATAGTGCTGCATCCTGGCCCTGAGTATGTTTCCACCCCCAAGCTAGAGTACCTTCTATTCTTCCTTAACACAGCTGACTTCTTCCATGCCTTAGATGAGACAGACTTCCTCCTACTTGGATCTTGCATACACTGTTCCTCTGCCTGGAGTGCCCCTCCCAACACATTCCTCCTCCCCTCCTTCTGCTCCAGTTTACCCTTTGGATCTAACTTAACATTTCAATTCCTCAAGAAAGTTTGCTAGACTCCACCAACCTAAACCAGCAACTCTGATCTAACTCACTAAAATCCTTTCCTCCTGAGTACTTTTATTAACTTGAAATGACACATTAATTACTATATTTGAGCTTGATTTCTACCCCCAGTCTCTTTGCCTGAAACCCCATGCATTTTACGTTCATTAATGGATCTCTGTACCGAGCCCAGTGTTAGTTACCTGATAGATGTATGGTAAACATGTGTCAAGTCAGGGAATAATTTAATGAATGAAAACATAAGTGAATGGAAAATGGGAATAATGTAATGATATTTCAAAGGTAGCAGACCCTGAGAACTGATAACTTCTATTGATTATAAGAAATCTTATATTTCAATGTGTGTATTAGAGCTACTAAGCCTCAGATCAATTATATGGATATATACACTCCTATTAATTTGATAATCCAGTGATAGTGCTTTAGAAATTCATCAGGGTGCACAAATGAAATTATTCAGATCAGATCAGATCAGTCGCTCAGGCATGTCTGACTCTTTGCGACCCCATGATCGCAGCACGCCAGGCATCCCTGTCCATCACCAACTCCCGGAGTTCACTCAGACTCATGTCCATCGAGTCAGTGATGCCATCCAGCCATCTCATCCTCTGTCGTCCCCTTCTCCTCCTGCCCCCAATCCCTCCCAGCATCAGAGTCTTTTCCAATGAGTCAACTCTTCGCATCAGGTGGCCAAAGTACTGGAGTTTCAGCTTTAGCATCATTCCTTCCAAAGAAATCCCAGGGCTCATCTCCTTCAGAATGGACTGGTTGGATCTCCTTGCAGTCCAAGGGACTCTCAGGAGTCTTCTCCAACACCACAGTTCAAAAGCATCAATTCTTCGGCGCTCAGCCTTCTTCACAGTCCAACTCTCACATCCATACATGACCACAGGAAAAACCATAGCCTTGACTAGATGAAACTTTGTTGGCAAAGTAATGTCTCTGCTTTTGAATATGCTATCTAGGTTGGTCATAACTTTCCTTCCAAGGAGTAAGGGTCTTTTAATTTCATGGCTGCAGTCACCATCTGCATTGATTTTGGAGCCCAGAAAAATAAAGTCTGACACTGTTTCCACTGTTTCCCCATCTATTTCCCATGAAGTGATGGGACCAGATGCCATGATCTTTGTTTTCTGAATGTTGAGCTTTAAGCCAACTTTTTCACTCTCCACTTTCACTTTCATCAAGAGGCTTTTTAGTTCCTCTTCACTTTCTGCCATAAGTGTGGTGTCATCTGCATATATGAGGTTATTAATATTTCTCCCGGCAATCTTGATTCCAGCTTGTGCTTCTTCCAGCCCAGCATTTCTCATGATGTACTCTGCATATAAGTTAAATAAACAGGGTGACAATATACAGCCTTGACGTACTCCTTTTCCTATTTGGAACCAGTCTGTTGTTCCATGTCCAGTTCTAAGCTGTTGCTTCCAGACCTGCATACAAATTTCTCAAGAGGCAGACCAGGTGGTCTGGTATTCCCATGTCTTGAAGAATTTTCCACAGTTTATTGTGACCCACACAGTCAAAGGCTTTGGCATATTCAATAAACAGAAACAGATATTTTTCTGGAACTCTCTTGCTTTTTCCATGATCCAGCGGATTTTGGCCATTTGATCTCTGGTTTCTCTGCCTTTTCTAAAACCAGCTTGAACATCAGGAAGTTCACGGTTCACATATTGCTGAAGCCTGGCTTGGAGAATTTTGAGCATTACTTTACTGGCGTGTGAGATGAGTGCAATTGTGCGGTAGTTTGAGCGTTCTTTGGCATTGCCTTTCTTTGGGCTTGGAATGAAAACTGACCTTTTCCAGTCCTATGGCCACTGCTGAGTTTTCCAAATTTGCTGGCATATTGAGTGTAGCACTTTCACAGCATCATCTTTCAGGATTTGAAATAGCTCAACTGGAATTCCATCACCTCCACTAGCTTTGTTCGTAGTGATGCTTTCAAGGCCCACTTGACTTCACATTCCAGGATGTCTGGCTCTAGATGAGTGTTCACACCATCGTGATTATCTGGGTCATGAAGATCTTTTTTGTACAGTTCTTCTGTGTATTCTTGCCATCTCTTCTTAATATCTTCTGCTTCTCTTAGGTCCATACCATTTCTGTCCTTTATCGAGCCCATCTTTGTATGAAATGTTCCTGTTCCAAGAAAAAAACATTTCCTTGGTAACCAATTTTGTCTGGTTCTATAATGAAATTATTAATGTATAGCAAATAAACATATGTTCTGTGAAGCATATTAAGTTATCTGTTACTTATAGATTAAATGTCCCTTTTTCTCACTGCCCATTGCTAGAGATAATCATGTCTATCTTTTTAGAGATCTTATGCATCATGACATAATTGTTAAATCAGATAATTTAATTGCCATAGGAGGTTTTATTTTCCTTGAAAACCTGAATCCCATGAAAGAATTATGCTTTCAAAATTTATACATACCTAGGCAAAAAATTCTCACTATAATAAGTTCTTTTGTAAATTCTTAAATATGAGTTCTCTTCCATTATATATTAGTTCTCAGGTCTTAAATGAAAGCCAAATATATAATTGTCTTACTTTTCCTATTTTTTTTATATAGGTGAGAACCTTCACCTATATCTTGGACTAAAGAGAAGGATTTCTGATTGTGTGTGTGTGTGTGTGTGCGCGCTCAGTCATGTCCGACCCTTAGTGACCCTTTGGACTTTTATAGTTTACCTCCTATTTTTTCTGATTTCTGCATTAAGAAGAACAAGTAACCATAAGCTCAGGTAGCTCAGTGGTAAAGAATCTGCCTGCCAATGCAGGAGATGCAGATTCAACTCCTTGGTTGGGAAGATCCCCTGGGAACGGCTACCCACTCCAGTATTGATTCCCAAGGGATTTCCAGGCAAGAATACTGGAGTGGGTAGCCGTTCCCAGGGGATCTTCCCAACCAAGGAGTTGAATCTGCATCTCCTGCATTGGCAGGCAGATTCTTTACCACTGAGCTACCTGAGCTTATGGTTACTTGTTCTTCTTAATGCAGAAATCAGAAAAAATAGGAGGTAAACTATAAAAGTTAAAGAATAAAAAAAGTTAATGTAAAGCCTGATTAAAAAAATCTTACAAACCATATTTTTTTTCAATTATCTGTTTCTATTTTGTTTATCTATGACTATAGACTATTCTACTTGTCCTGATTTTTAAAGACCATCAAATTATTTTCTTAATTATTTTTAACTGGAGGATAATTGCTTTTCAATATTGTGTTGGTCTCTGCCATTTGTTATTGTTCAGTCACTCAATCATGTCCGACTCTTTGTGACCCCATGGACTGCAGCATGCCAGGCTTCCCTGTTCTGTACCATCTCCCCAAGATTTCTCAAACCCATTTCCACTGGGTGGGTGATGCCATCCAAGAATCTCATCCTCTGTCATCCCCTTCTCCTCCTGCCTTCCATCTTTCCCACTATCAGAGTCTTTTTTAATGACCTGGCTCTTCGTATCAGGTATTGGAACTTCAGCTTCGTATCAGGTATTGGAACTTCAGCTTCAGCATCAGTCCTTCCAAAGAATATTTAGAGTTTCCAAGGAGAAGGGGACGACAGAGGATGAGATGGCTAGATGGCATCACCGACTCGATGCACATGAGTTTGGGTGAACTCTGGGAGTTGGTAATGGACAGGGAGGCCTGGTGTGCTGCGATTCATGGGGTTGCAAAGAGTTGGACACGACTGAGCAACTGAACTGAACTGATTATTGATTTCCTTTAGAATTGACTGGTTTGATCTCCTTGCAGACCAAGGGACTCTCAAGAGTCTTCTCCAACACCACAGTTAAAAAGCATCAATTCTTTGGTGCTCAGCATTCTTCTGGTCCAACTCTCATATCCACACATGACTACCAGAAAAATCATAGCTCTGATGAGATGCACTTTTGTAAGCAAAATAATGTCTCTGCTTTTTAATATGTTGTCTAGGTTTGTCATAGCTTTTCTTCCAAAGAGCAAGCATCTTTTAATTTTATGTCTGCAGTCACCATCTGCAATAATTTTGGAACCCAAGGAAATAAAGTCTGTAACTGCTTCCATTGTTTCCCCATCTATTTGCCATGAAGTGATGGGACTGGATGATATGATCTTGGCTTTGTGAATGTTGAGCTTTATGTCCGTTTTTTCACTCTCCTCTTTCACCTTCATCAAGAGGCTCTTTAGTTTCTTTTCCCTTTCTGCTATAAGGCAGGTGTCATCTCAGTATTTCAGATTATTGCTATGTCTCCCGGCAATCTTGATTCTGGCTTGTGCTTCATCCAGTCCAGCATTTCGCATGATGTACTCTGCATAGAAGTTAAATAAGCAGGGTGATAATATACAGCCTTGACATACTCCTTTTCCAATTTGGAACCAGACTGTTGTTCCATATCCAATTCTAACTGTTACTTCTTGACCTGCATACATATTTCTCAGGAGGCAGGTCAGGTGCTCTGGTATTCCCATCTCTTTAAGAATTTTCCAGTTTGTTGTGATCCACACAGTCAAAGGCTTCAGTGTAGTCAATGAAGTAGAAGTAGATACTTTTCTGGAATTCTTTTGCTTTTTGGCTAAAAGCAGATGTTGGCAATTTGATCTCTGGTTCCTCTGCCTTTTCTAAATCCAGCTTGAGCATCTGGAAGTTCTGGTTCACATACTATTGAAGCCTCGCTTGGAGAATTTTGAGCATTAATTTGCTAGCATGTGAAATGAGCGCAGTTGTGCGGTAGTTTGAACATTCTCTGGCATTGCCTTTCTTTGAAGTTGGAATAAAAACTGACCTTTTCCAGTCCTAAGGCCACTGCTGAGTTTTCCAAATTTGCTGGCATATAGAGTGCAGCACTTTCACAGCATCATCTTTTAGGATTTGAAACAGTTTGGCTGGAATTCTATCACCTCCATTAGTTTTGTTAGTAGTGATGCCTCTTAAGGCCCGCTTGACTTCACACTCCAAGATGCCTGGCTCTAGGTTTTTCCCATATATAAACATGAATCAGCCCTAGGTATACATATGTCCCCTCCCTCTTGAACCTCCTTCCCATGTCCTACCCCTCTCTACTCCTCTATGTTGTCACAGGGCATCAGATTTGAGCTCCTTGCAGTAGATAGCAAATTTCCACTGGCTATGTAATTTTATATACAGACTATCAAATTAACCATGTATTTTTGCTGTAAAAACCAGTCCATCATTTCAACTTTAGGCTGGTATCCCCATAATAATAAAACTATGTCAATACTAAATTTCAAATTGTGTAAAAACTCTTACTAACATGGAAAAAATACTTGATCTGTCAAAATAAATAACAGTTAACTCAGATTGAGTAAATGATATATATTGACTTGATAGAAAGTTGAATTGTTAAGACATGTTAAGATATGTTAAGACATGCCCAGTGAGATTGTATAATGGTGAAGCTAAAGAAAGAACATACCCTTGTGAACATGAGTGTCATAAACTTGATTATGGGGAAAAAAATGGTAGATTTTAAGAGGATTGAGTTTGAAGTGAAGAATATGGGGATTATGAGCTGGATGATGAAGGGAAAAAAAAAACTCAAATTAAGTTCAATCCAGTTGCAAACCAACCATCCCAACGACATTCTACTGATCTTGAATATGAAGGTGGGTGCAAGAACCTACATATATAATAAAATTGCATAAATTAAATACATGTGCACACACATACAAACACACACTAATACAAGAAAACTGGAAAAACCTGAATAAGATTGATGGATTATATCAATGTCAGTATCTTGGCTCTGATGTTGTACTACAGTTTTATAAATTATCATTGTAAGGAATTAGGTTAAGGGCATATGGGATCACTCTGGATTAGTTTTTACAACTACGTGTGAATCTACAATTATTTCAAAAAATAATGTTTGAAGATGTCCTCTGGTTACAGTGATTACAATGAGCTAGAAAAGATGCTAAAAAAGAAGAGTTGGGTAGGGCAGGGCGGCTTCTTCATCTGTTCAGTATTCTCCATATTATATGCTAGTTGAAAAGATTTCCTCTAAATACTAGGATTTAGACTGTACCAATCTCATAGGCTTTTGATCTTATATTTTGTTAGCTCCTTATCTCCTTGATAAGAGATAGTAAATGTATTAAAACCAAGCATTGTCTCTTATCAAAGTATATAACTCCTATGACAGCCAGCACCAAGGTCATAGATATTAGATACCAGTTCTATATTTTTTAATAAATTACTGGATGCACGTGCACAAGCTAGGAGTACACAATCCTTCTTAACAATTTGGTTTTGCTGTAATTAGCTATGACAAAAAAAAACCCAGAAAAGATGGAGACTATTGTTCCTGCTGTTAGGTGTGACTAGTGTTCAGTGGGCTGCTGAACTATCGATTTAGAACACAGTTCGTTGAACCTAAGGCTAAAAGGGTATCTGATAGAAACCTCATCATCTATCTCCCTCATTTTTACAGAACAGATACATCATGTGACGTTCCTGAAGACCTGGGGGCCAAAGGTGGCCAAGATGCAAAGAGTGATTGGATAGCACAAAAGTCAGTTCACTTTGAAGCACATCAGGTTAGCACAAGCTCGTCTCAGTTAGGGATTAAAGTGGTTTCAAGTTGACTGAAAGCAGATTACTCAGTGGACATTTGTGGAACAAGCCAGTATGTGTTGATTAACAGATCAGTCATGGGTTCCACTGTCTGAGGGCTTTTCTATAAAGCCTAATAAAACCAGAGAAGCCAAAGGAATTACTGGATTCTCCGAATATTTGAATGACTGTTATTCTCCCTCTAAACCCATTTTGATAGAAAATATAAATACATAAAAATAGTAAATTTTTTATCTATAAAAAACACAATTTCCTTATTTTAATATAAACATAAAGGATGTTTGAGAGATGCAGTGTTACAAATGCTGGGGCAACTAAGAAAACCATGACAGGATTATTAAGAAAACATTCAAGGACAGTATCAGAATATAGTGGGATATTGTTCCATAGACCAGTGGCTTTTAACCCGACTGCATGTTAAAAGCACTTGAGGGTTTTAAAAATATCAGTGTTCACATACAAAGCCCCAAATTGAATCCAAATATTTGGGATGAGTCTTTGGCCTTGATTATTTAATCATTTATCATAATTGTTGTTTTGTGATTATTAAAGTTTCTCAAGGGTTTTTAACGTACAGACAGGTTTGGGAACCACTGACTTGAACCAAAGGCAAAAATGATACATTCAGAAATGCTGCATCCTGTCCCCCTCGACAAAAAAATTTCCCTCCATTAATCTTACTTTCTATCATCTTTACTAAATAATAAGCTTCCTGTAAATCAAATTTTATGAGTTGTTAACTTCTATTCTTGCCTAGATTTCCAGAAATTCAAGATGAAGGAGACTAGATATCAATTTACAATTGTTATTTTACACAAGACACAGAAATTATTACAAATATTAAATATTACACTTGAGTATATATCATCAGATGCATGAATAGAAAAAGTAACCTTTTTTTTTTTTGGTCTGTTCATAGTCCTAGACCCCAAAGTGAATAAATCCTTTCAAATGGATCTCATTCAAAGATATAACATAATTATAAAGCTAGAGCTCATCTTGGCTCTCTCTTTTGCAAATGTTTCTAAACTCAGATTATTAAAGGCAGTACTGGGTGTGCTTTGCAGGTAATGTAAACAGTGCTGTTTCATAACATTCCCAGACAATATTACAAAACTCCCTCCATCAAATAGTGCCTTGAATAGGTTTGTCTTCAGATGGGAAAAAAAGACCAAGACTTTGTAACAAAGGAATACATCAGCATCATGGCATAGTGAAGCCTTGATTGAGAAGAGAACACTCCCAAGATAAAAGGGAAAATGACATCTCTGAATCACTAGATATCAGATGCATACTGAGTAGCACCAGATATCTAGGATGAAAATGGACTTGTGTCCTGAGGAATCACTGCCCGGGTTACCCATTGATTCCTTCTCTGTCGTTTGGGAAAGCTCTGAGGTATAAGGGATTGAAGGTAAATTGAATACATTTGGAGGCAATAAAATGAGAAAAAGTTTAGGAATCTTTATACCTTTGATATGGCTGCATTTCTCCCTTAGAAGCATGACTCATAGTTAAAAGCTAACTCATTCAGTGTCTTTTGAATCTTTAATACGTCCTTTAGGAGTATAGAGAATACAAACATGATTTACAAAGAGTTTGTGACCTTAAATAGCTTATACTCCAGGGGAGAAATGAGAGCGTAATAACCATGAAGGTATCTGTATGATTAAACTTTGCATATAGAAGTGAGGCTAGAGGTTTCCAGTTGACAGGCCCAGAGGAATGAGGAGGTAAGGACCATGGAACACAAGAATCTTGGAGTTGCTTTAGCCATTCGTGTGATGTCATTTATCCCTGAGTGATTCCTGTCAATGTTAACACAGTTCCATTTTGCGTCAGAGAAGTCTCTCTGCTGCTGCTGCTGCTGCTAAGTCATGTCAGTCATGTCCAACTCTGTGCAACCCCATAGACGGCAACCCACCAGGCTCCTCTGTCCCTGGGATTCTCCAGGCAAGAATACTGGAGTGGGTTGCCATTTCCTTCTCTGAGAAGTCTCTCACCAGACAGCAAATTTAGGACAGAAAACTTGCCTGTATTGTGTGAGCTCTCTCAGTAAATTGTTGGTCAGTGTGACTCAAAAAGGAATACAGACAGAGAAGAAGAAATATCATATGCCATATCTTATATGTGGAACCTAAAAGAAATTATACAAGTGAACTTACAAAACAGAAACAGACTCATAGATTTAGAGAATGAATTTAGAGTTGCCGGGGGAAAGATGAGAGAAGGAAGAGTTAGGGAGTTTAGGATGAATATGTACACACTGCTATATTTAAAATGGATAAGCAACAAAATTATTCCAGTCCATCCTAAAGGAAATCAGTCCTGAATATTCATTGGAAGGATTGATGCTGAAGCTGAAACTCCAATACTTTGGCCACCAGATGCGAAGAACTGACTCCTTGGAAAAGACCCTGATGCTGGGAAAGATTGAAGGCAGGAGGAGAAGGGGATGACAGAGGATGAGATGGTTGGATGGTATCACCAACACAGTGGAGATGAGTTTGAGTAAACTCCGAGAGTTGGTGATGGACAGGGAGGCCTGGAGTGCTGCAGTCAATGAGGTCCCAAGGAGTCGGACACGACTGAGCGCCTGAACTGAACTGAATAATCTACTTCATCTTTCGTCTCATCTACCTCTTATTAGCTTTGTCCACTAATTTTTGGGCCCCAACCCAGATCTTTTTCTACATACAATCTTGTTTCTTGGAAATTCCAAGTAAATATCCCAGCCTCCTAGGCCAAAGTAAATGTATTATCCCTGCACACACATACAGACTCACACACACGCACACATACATACTCTCTCTTTTTCTTCAGCCACACAGATTTCTGCATTTTCTTTTTGATGAATGACACTGTCATTAACCTCTCTAACCACAGCCCTCAGAGCCAACCTCAACTTATTTTCCCTCACTACTCTGTAAACTCTTATAAATTCTACCTCCTAAACATTTCACTTGTTTTTTGTTTTTTTTTTTTTCACTTTCTACCTATACTCCCACTATCTTGATTTAGACTGTCTTTATATTTTCCTTAGTTATTCTAATAACTCTTACTATAGCCTCCAAGTCTTACACCAAGCTAAGCATTCTCCCAATAAACATCTAATCATGACACTGCCTTATTAAAATTCTTCATGTGACCATTACTGACTTGAAATTTGTCATGACCTTTTCTTACTTTTTCAGACTCAACTATCGTACATACACATGTATGCTGTGCCCTTAATATCCTTGTGAAGTACTGTATTCCTCATACCTCCATACAATATTGTCATGCCCTTTACTTTCAAGATTCAACTTGTCAAGTACTGATAACAGAGCCACTGGAAAATTAACTAGTAATGTGCCTTAAGCAGGACAAAATTAAGTTATTATTCTGGAGGTCTGAAGTGACAGAATCAGGTAGAGAACCAGAATCAATTCCAAGAAAGATCAAGGTCAGTGAAGTTAAGAAAGTTTCTGCAAAACAATATTTTGCCCATAAGAAAACAGAAAGAGAAGACCATAAATAAGAGTGGTTAATTTGTGGTCAGGATAGTTTAAAAAGAAATAAAGTTAAGAAAAGAGAACTTAGCTAGCAGTTCAAACTTGAGACAATAAATTGACAAGCTGGCAAGCCCCTTTTATTTGGAAACTGAGTCCTTTCAAGGAGATGAAGAAAGTACAAGGTTAACTGCAGAATGTAAGCTGCGATGGCTAGAACACTTGTCATCTTTCTCCCAGTGGTCAGTTCCACCAGTCTCTTTGGCCATGGTTGATTGAGTCCAGTAGACAGACATGTGACTCAAGTTAGACCCAAATTCTTTTCCTTAGGAGTTTATGAAGTAGAACATGGACAAGCAGAGACAAATGGCAGTGTGAATTGGATTCCATAACAGCAATGTTGAGTTACTCCCCAAACAGCCATGATTTCTTTCCTTTTGGAGGTTTGGTTTGGACAGCCCAGAATCTCTTACTAAATTTCCCTTTTGACTTGAGTACACCAAAATATTTCCCAAATTATCTGGGAACAAAAACAAATTGGAGAACAATATGTTCAATATAACTCTTTTGTTTGAAAAAAGAGGTGTTGTTAAAATTTAGATCTAAAACAGCATCCAAATAAATCTGGACCCCAGGAATGTGTTGATTTCCAGCGTGGGTGGAAGGTGCCTGTGACTTTCATGACTAGGGCTAGCTGCTCTCCTGGTTGCTGGTGCGGCCTCTAGTTGGCATCATGCAATTTGGTGGTGGTGGTTCAGTCACTAAGTCATGTCTGATCTCTTGTGACCCCATGAACTGAAGCACACCAGGCTTCCCTGTCTCTCACTGTCTCCTGGAGTTTGCTCAAATTCATGTCCATCGAGTCAATGATGCCATCCAACCACCTCATCCTCTGTTGCCCCCTTCTCCTCCTGCTTCCCAGCATGAGGGTCTTTTCCAATGAGTCATCTCTTTCTCATCAAGTGGCCAAAGTATTGGAGCTTCAGCTTCAGCATCAGTCCTTCCAATGAATATTCAGAGTTGTTTTCCTTTAGGACTGAATTACTTCATCTCCTTGCAGTCCAAGGGATTCTCAAGAGTCTTCTCCAGCACCACATTTCTAAAGCATCAGTTGTTTGGTGCTCTTTCTTCTTATGGTCCAACTATCATATCTGTACATGACTACTTGAAAAACCATAGCTTTGACTGTATGGACCTTTGTTGGCACAGTGATATCTCTGCTTTTTATTGTGCTGTCCAGGTTTGTCATAGCTTTTCTTCCAACTGGACAGCGAAGGACAGGCAATGGCAAGGAGTAGTTCATAAGCTTAAGGGCAAGGTCTTGGAGGAATCTGCAGTACAAATCATTTCGTCAAGAGTACCCCTCAGAAAGAAATGTTTCCTACACATCTCATTACTTAAAATTAGTGACTAGGTCAACAATTTAAAAGTTTGCTTTCCAGGAGGTAGGTAATTAAAATATAATATTGGCAGCATTAGGGCAGGATTATCCAGGGAGAGAAGTAACCAGACGATCATATCGAAGTAAATCAATTCAAAGAAGTCATTGTTTAAATTAACTTAGCACAGGCAGAAGGTAAAGTCAAAATTGAGATAAACCAAAATTATAACTGCAAATATCCACTCTGTGATGCATCCAGAGATTTGGGCAAAAACAGGAGAGCTAGTAATAGGGACAATGGTCAGCAGTATAAGACACTGAGGATGACTCAGGATGAGAAGTGAGTAGGTGCTGAAGCTATTTGGAAACCCTTTTCAATATGTCTCTGGATCCACGAGTTCATTACTTGATGACAGCATGTACCCTACTGGGATCACTGACTGTCTTATAGATGTGCCCCACAAAGCTTACTTAGCTCAAGAGGAGAGGAACGGTGGTTTCACCTCAGAGTGCCCAGCACTTAACAGAGTACTGGCCATGGGGAAGACCACAAATGGTTGTGGAAAGCATGTTGAATGACCTAGGGCATTAGGATACAACTGGAGCACAAAAGTAGTGTTTTAATCTGGTCTAGACAACTGCAGGAAAATAGCACAAGCAAATATATTTAAATAAAGGTATTTCTAAAAATACAAATAGACTTCCTTTGTGTAACATTCTTTTCCAAATTGTAAATAATTGCCTTATTCTTTGCAGACACTTTGAAATATTAAACTGATGCTAGAAATAGGAGGGAAGAAAGAAAACCCATCTTGCTTGCAACAAATTAAGGTATGCATTTTCTTCTTTTTCCAAATCCCCATATTCTAGGAGACTTTTCCTGTATGTATGTGACCCTCTAGTAAAGCGTTTGTTAATTTTAATCATGGCAGGAGTCAGTCACAACATGCTTAACAAAGAACAATCCCTTTGCCTTCACACCAAGTAAAATATTTGCACTGCTTTAATGAACACTAAGAACTGTACCTTTAAAAAATTGCCTATTCATGGTGCACTTACACTTTAAAAGGTCCCAGTATCTACTTATTTGAAAATATCAGCTCCAGCTCTGAAATCTCAGAATACAGAATCAAAACCTGTAGGCAATGATAAATTAGAATAAATCTGATTACACTGAGATTTTCCCATAATCAAAACATGAGCCTAATCTCTCATAGAAATCCTAGTGGTCTTCAATTAAAAAGAACAAGTAAGAGAGTTACAACATAGTTAAAACATTCAGTTTTAATCAGTTTCCCTAGTAGTTATAGAAAGACAATTGTAAAAAGTGTCAGAGGAATTGCTATGTGTGATGAAGCCATTTCTTAATGACTTTCTTAATAAATATGCACAAAAGCTTCAGCACTACAGTGAATTAAGCAGAACCTGGAATTGCATTTTACTTGTGAGGAAATCCAAATAGAACAAAAAGCCCTCCAAGAGGTTTAATTTTAATGTTTAAGTATTTCATACATATTTTTCTCCACAATAATTAAATATTCAGAAAGGACACTGTTTCTATTACTACAGAACTGCAGAGACATTATAGGACAGTGGAAAAGCATGACTTTAGAATGAGGTAGAACTCGATATGAATACCAACCCCCTAGTTTTAGCAAGTCAGGCAATCCACTTGAGGCTCAACCCCCAATCTACTCTGTAACACAAGACGAACGACATGCCTCGTTCACGTGACAGGAGGAAGGAAGCAGGTGGCACAACATAAAATTCCTGGTACGAGGCAGGTGCTGGAGAAATGTATCTGGGAGGTTTATTGATTTTTTTAATGAAGATTTTGAATACAAAAGGACAGCCTACAAAGGAGAGGAAAGACAAACGTGGATTGCAAAATGGAAGAAAACCATGCTGAGGTCTAAATGTCACTCACGGGTAAAATCTGTGTTGGTTTCCGATGGCATTACCACAGTGTGCAGTCAACCATCAGCCCAGTGTTCCCTCAGCCCTTTCAGAAAATTATCACTTAGCCTCTGAATTTATGTTTTGATGGATCTGACAAAGCCTTGCTAAATTGATGGCCTTTCATGTCCTGCTGTCACTGCAGAGTGAGAAAACCCTGATAGAAATAATAGCCGGAAAAAAAAGGTAACCTTTTATTCATTGATTTTTGGACCAAATTCAGAGAATCTGTATTTTAACATATATTGCCTTAGACAAACTCCACTTGAGATTGAAAGTATTTTCCATTTTTTTTTATTAATTATAATTAGCATTTCATTCATTTAGCTGTAATTTATGTTCTTTTGAGGTTTGGACCTCAGTTTTTCAAACATTTGGAAAATGTACTGTCTGTATAAACAATGTTGTAGGAGTATCTGTTGAATTCCATTAATCCCATCATCTTGACATGAATTTTTTAAAAAGAAAAAAGAAGAAGAGAAAAGGAAAAAAAAGAAAAAATTTCATGTTCCTGCCCAGAGGAGCACTAATGGGTTGTGAACCCTTTCAGAGTCATAGAGCAGAGAGAAAAATGGTTGCCTTGGTAACAAGGCAGACCAATCAGCTGCATGCACTCTCCCCAGAGCATCTAATTTATTCAGCAAATGCAGGCTAGAACAGGTGGCTAACCTAAATGATGCCAAAAAGCTTTAGCTCTCAAACATGCACACCCTCCACAATTTCTTATACACAAAGTTTCATTCTTGTACCTCATAAAGGAAGAGTTAACAAGATGTATTTCATTGTGGAATACAACACATCAGTAGTCAGAAGAGCTATCTGCATTTGTCACTTTTGAATTTTCTGGCAAAAATAAAGGTATGTGATTTCAAGAAATTATTGCTACTGACAGCTGCATCCTACTAGTTACTTCGAAAGTGGAGGTCATTCTAACTCTTATTGTAAAATTCTATTACTTGTATTTTAATAGATCAAATGTTATTGTGAGTTTTAATAGCAAGAGAGTTTATCCCTAGATTTCATGATTCTTGCTTTATATAATGGTCCCAGAAATTTCAAGACCTTAAGCCATCTGAAAGCACATAGATGTTTGTAAATAATTCTGGATTGTAAAAGGGGGAAAGAGGGAATAATAACAAACTAGTTAAAACTTTATTACAGCATTAAGTAATCCTATTAGCTATATCTAAAGTTATTATAGAAAAATCTGGAAAACAGTAAGGTATAAACTTTTTTCATACTATATAATCCAGCTCCACTTTCATTTTCCAACTTCATCTCCATACTGCTAGTGCTGCTGCCACATAGTCGCTTCAGTCGTGTCCGACTCTGTGAGACCCCATAGATGGCAGCCCACCAGGCTCCCCTATCCCTGGGATTCTCCAGGCAAGAACACTGGAGTGGGTTGCCATTTCCTTCTCCAGTGCATGAAAGTGAAAAATGAAAGTGAAGTTGCTCAGTCGTGTCCAACTCTTAGCGACCTCATGGACTGCAGCCCACCAGGCTCCTCCATCCATGGGATTTTCCAGGCAAGAATACTGTTCATCTCCATACACATTCCCAAATACATACTGACCTCCAATCAACAGAATACACCCCAATGAAATCTGTTCTTCACCTCTCTGTACTTTGCATTTGCTGTTGTCTCAGTTTAGAATGTTCTTCCAACCTTGGACTCCCTGTTCAATGTTTATCCATCCTTCAAATCTAAGATCAAGCATTTTCTCTCCCCAAAAGCCTTTCCTCACCTCTCCAGGAAGAATTACAAGCCTCCTGCTGTGCTTCCTCTGCAAGTAATTCCATTGTTTATTTCTACATCTATCTTCTGAGTCCCACAGACCTTAAATATAGGGACTATATTCTATTCCTTTCTCATCATGAGAATAGTGTCTGACTCAGAGGAGGAACTCATAAATATTTGATAGAAGAATAAATTAATGAACACAATTGTACATTATTAACACAAAATCTGCACAAAACTAACATATGACAAAACATTCTTAGAAAGTAAAATAATAACCTCACTAATTTAGACAAAGTATAATCAAATGTGCTTGCATGTATAAAGAATCTACATTTTCTTAATGAGTAGAAACTTTCTTTGAATGAAGTCTCAAACACAGCTCTATTTTTCCAAATCCAAATGTCTGTCCATTGTCTAAGATATGAATCCTACTCACTCCTCCTTTCAAAACATCTCTACCAAAAACCACAGGCTTCCAAGCTTGCAAATACTGGACCAGACTTGGTACACATTTAATTTAGCCTTCCTATTTCCCAGTACATAATAATCACATAAGTGTTTGTTGGAAAATAACATTTAAAACAGGAGCCATTTGCCAGGAAGTTCAGGTCTTGGTGTTTCCTATTGCTCTGCTTTTGAAGTCTTCCGTTTGATTCCAAAGGTGACCCTTGCCGCCTGAAGATGTTTCCTTGGCAACAAGGATGACTGTTTCCAGCATGTAAAGAAAAGGCATCTCTGTTTGCTTTATCCTCGAATACCACCCAGAGATGCTATGTTGCTTCAGAGAAAGCAAGAAACCCTCATTTTTAAGTATCAGGTCAGCTCTCCAGTTCATGGACTGCATGTTACTCTGGAAAGCAAGAGGTGGTAACAATTATCTGGTGATAGTTTCCTCATTTCATCAAAAGTAAACAAGCTCCATATAGATGTAAATATAGTCCCTTTCTCTAATTATCCCACATGCCTGCATATGCAGACACACAAGCACACACACATATATACATGTACACAACACACAGATATATTTTCATTTCTATTTCTTTTCATTTTCTGCAGTAAAGCTTTTAGCTTTCTATCAAATCTCTCCTTTCTGTATTGTCTCTATGTTACTTGTTTTCTATTTTCAGTAACAGTTTCTTTTCACATCTCAGTTTCCAACAACAACCAAATTACAAATCTGAGTTCAGTGTCAACCTATCACGGCCAAAAAAGGCTTGGTTCGAGCCACTGGCACTTGATGAGCTTGCATAACCCCGTATTATTACAAAATGAGTTGAAAATATAAAATAGATCTTGAAATCAGTGTTGTTCATGATAAATTCCCCTATAATTTGCATTTCTCCATACAGTCTTTTAAATAGTAAAGTAACATTTTGTTATGCTTTATTGCTCCCCCCAAAGCAATTTGAGAACATTTTCCTTGATATCAGTGAAACATCTTTATGCCAATTTAATACAATGACACACACATATCACAAAAGGGTTGGAAAAACTAATATGTCAGTTATAACTTCATAATAGTAAATTATTTTGTCTGGATTTTGTATTCAAAAAAGGGGGGGCAGGGATTAATGAGGTCAGAAGGGGTTGCACTGGGAAAAATTATTCTTAAAGGAGGTTTCTAGATATCGTTTTATGCTAATTTCAGTAGGTAATTACTAAATAAATTGGGCTTCCCTGGTGGCTCAGATGTTAAAGAATCTGTCTGCAATGTGGGAGACCCAGGTTCGATCCCTGGGTCTGGAAAATCCCCCTGGAGAAAGAAATGGCAACCCACTTCAGTGTCTTGCCTGGAAAATTCCATGGACAGAGGGGCCTGGTAGGCTACAGTCTCCGGGGTCGAAAAGAGTCAGACACAACTGAACAACTAACACCTTCATTTTCAAATAAATTGGACTTTTAGAGTGGATAGTGGTATGTCAAAAAGTTCAAACTCATAGTTCAGTTTTTCAATATAGAATGAACAGAATTCTAAGCTTGAACAGTAAAAGCATAATGATTTCTTCATGCCAGAAATATCCAAGGAATTTAAATTTTAAAATGTTATTCAACAGGTAGTGTTGTAAATCCATAGATTTAAAATACATTTTATTGTAATAAAGTTATAAGTTTAGATATGCAATGGACCTCAGAAATAATGCAATCTACTATTTTACATATGAGAAAATCACATCAAGAACCAGTAAAAAGCATGCCAATACAAATTGATCTCAGACCTTGGACAAATATCAGAAAATCTCTTGATGCTTTTTAGCTTATCATATAAAATGTTCACCATAAAGTTCCTGAAGATAAGAATTCTACTTTACCTTTATTGTTAACTGTTATAGTTTATAACACAATGCTCAACTTTCAACAACCTCTATAAATTATTTATACATGCAGCATCTGTTAGAAATGCTTCCAACTAAAAGTAAGGAGAAACAGCATTAGAGTGACTTAGCAAATACTGGCTTATCTTTTTGACATTAACAGAGTCTTGAGAGAGGCAGCTGGCATTGGTTCAGTGGTTTTAGCATATTATAGCTGGCATTTCTGAAATTCTCTCAGGATTTCCTCATATTTATCTCCTCATAGTCACAAAATGGCTGCAGAAGCTTTTGGCATCCCAGTCTGCCTTCAAGAAGGAAGAGAAAAGAAGCCATGCAAAGCATCTTTCCCTTATATCAAGTAGACAGAATATTTCATAAAGGTGTTGGCAAGTTCATGCTCATGTCTAGGTGTTCAGATCTAAAGAACATGGCCACTCTCACTGCAACAGAATCCAGACACTTGAGAACTTAGTTTTTCAACAGCTATAATAGAAGTGACAATGGAGAAATAGATCTGAAATACCTGAAGGTAAGTTCAAAGGTTAAATGCTTATTTTTAGGTTGATGACAGACAAATAGATAGATGATGTGCTCAGTCGCTAAGTCATGTCTGACTCTTTGCAACTCATGGACTGTAGCCTGCCAGACTCCTCTGTCCATGGGATTTCCCAGGCAAGAATACTGGAGTGGGTTGCCATTTCCTCCTCCAGGGAGATGCATCATACATACATACAAATAGAAGATAAAAAGAAAGCAGGAAAGACTCAAATAACTCAGGAAAGAAATTAGAGAAAATGCATTCCACTGCAATCTGAAAATAGAAAAATGAGGTAGTCCAAATGAGAAAGAGAAATGATATGAAGCTGAATATAAAAGTTTTCCAGATGTCTTCTGTGTGGAGTCCCAGAAGCACACTCAGTGAATAGGTTTCACTAGTAACCGAGGCAGCCAGCAAAGAGGGTATAGCAATGTCAGTGGATATTAAGAATCTGTGTGTTAGGATCCCCTGGGGGTCTAGTGGTACAGAATCTGCTTTCCAATGCAGGGGACACAAGTTCTATCCCTGCTTGGGGAACTACAACCCCACCTGCTCCAGGGCAGGTAAGCCTGCAGGTCACAACTACTGAAGCAGCACACGCTAGGGCCTGTGCTTCACAAGAGAAGCCCGTGAGCTGCAGCTAGAGAAAGCCCACACACCTCAACAAAGACCCAGCATAGCCAAAAAAAAAAAAAAAAAAAACCCTGTGTGTTTTGCCAGGTGTAGACCAAGGGAAAGTTCTAGGGTAACTACTGAAGACAAAAGGAGAAGAGGGCAGAAGAGGAAGAGATGATCAGATAGCATCACTGACTTAACAGACATGAATTTGAGCAAACTCCGGGAGACGGTGAACGACAGGGAGCCTGGAATGCTTGCAAAGAGTCGGATACGACTGAGCGACTGAACAACAAAATTGCTAACCAACTTAAGTACTTATGAGTGTCCCAAAATTAAAATCACTACACTGTGTGAATAATGTAAAATAACTTTTGCACATGTTCATAACACTACATTTGGAAGAACAATATTTTTTAATTTATTTATTTTTAATTGGGGATAATTGCTTTATAATATTGTGTTGGTTTCTGCAATGTATCAACATGAATCAGTCATAGGCATTATATGTCCCCTCCCCATTGAACCTCCTCCCCCCCAATTTGTCACAGAGCACCAGATTTGAGCTCCTGTGTGTCATACAGCAAAATCCCACTGGCTATCTATTTTACACAAAAATCCCATGGATGGAGGAGCCTGGAAGGCTGCAGTCCACGGGGTCGCTGAGGGTCAGACACAACTGAGCGACTTCACTTTCACTTTTCACTTTCATGCATTGGAGAAGGAAATGGCAACCCACTCCAGTGTTCTTGCCTGGAGAATCCCAGGGACGGGGGAGCCTGTGGGCTGCCGTCTATGGGGTCGCACAGAGTCAGACTTAACTGAAGCGACTTAGCAGTAGCAGCAGCAGTATACATGTTTCAATGCTACTCTTTCTGTTCATCTCACTCTCTCCTTTCCCCACTGTGTCCAAAGTCTGTTCTGTACATCTGTGTCTCCATAGCTGCCCTGCAAATAGGTTCGTCAGTATGTACCATCTTTCTAGATTCTATATGTATGTGTTAATACACAATATTTGTTTTTCTCTTTCTGACTTACTTCACTCTGCATAATAGGCTCTAGGAAGAACCATATTAGTACAAACTACTATTGTTTGTCTTTAAAGTCATTTCTGAGTCTTTTGAAAGTTTGTATACATACTTGTAGAAGCTCTTTTCCTTTGGGATAGCATTGTCCAATATGAAAAGCAAGTGGGCTGGATGAATCGCTAGAGTATCAAGTCAGCAGGTTCAGCTTCTCAGTCACTTTGCCTTTTTGTGCTTCTACAAACATGTCAAAATTTCACGCTTCCTCTTCGTGCTCAGTCCCCTGCTAGGATGTAAGTCAGCCCCATAGAGAGGCTCTCTGGCTTGTTTGCTGCTATAGACCAAGTGTTTACAAAAGTTCCTGATACAATAGAGTCATTCAATAAATAGTTGTTGTCTAAATAGGTGAAAATTAAATCCCCTATAGACTGTCTACTACTTAAATATTTTACTTTGAAGTGAAATTCAATAAATTATTTTAAACTTTCCTCCAACATGAGCTGTACCACAAAAAACTTAAATATCAGATTCCTCTTCAGAAAATAGCTCACTGATTAAAAGATTTAGATAATAAAGATCTTGAGAGTGAGAACCACACCCTTGTCTTATTGCCTCTGTTGCCAAGCCCAACGCCTGGTACATAAATATTTGTAAAATGAATTGCTGATCAAATTATATATTGAACAATTACTAAAGTGGTCATGATCAATATTTTGGTCTAAATCTTAAAATAAAACTATATTGATGTTTCCAATGAACATCCATTCCCTGAAATTCCTTCTTAAGAATGCTGTTCAGGCTCAAAAGCAACCATATTTTTAACCAGAAGGCTAATGAAAATCTGAGAAGAAATTCATAAAACGTAGCGCACACAGACACAGATGACTGTGCTGTGCTTAGTCACTCAGTTGTGCCTGACTCTTTGCAACCCCAAGGACTGTAGCCTGCCAGGCTCCTCTGTCCATAGAATTCTCCAGGCAAGAATATTGGAGTGGATTACCATGCCCTCCACCAGGGGATCTTCCCAACCTGTGTATCAAACCCAGGTCTCCCCCATTGCGGGAAGATTCTCTACAGTCTGAGCCACCTATCATTCTGGTCTTATAAAATACACTGTTCTCAAAGAGAAAAAAAAGAGTACAACTAAGAACCCTAGTGTGTTCATCTCCAAGAACAGAGATGAAGTAACACTGTGAAGAATGAAGAACTGTGAAGAATACTATTCAATAAAATCATGCTTATTAATTTTTATCTATGCAATTCCAAGTACAGTCTGTAACAAATGTGAAGGAAAATAATATATTTATTTGTGGCTGAAAGATTAAAAACATTGCTTTGTTAAAATTAACTCTTTCTATAATCAGTATTCAAGCCAACCTCAAAGCAGAGCTCACCATTAACACCACAGCATACACAATTCTACAGCAGAGCAGCAGGTAAGGTAAATAAATGCATTCTCAACAAGTCAGATGCTGCATTTGTGGAAATACTTCTAAAGCAGACTGTATTTGTTCACTTGTGATATTTTCACAGTTACATGCAAGCTTAGCTAGTGAACAGGAATGTTAATATTCACTGGGTTTTAATATACTTTTTTAAAAGCACTATGATTCCTCCAACTCATTGATCTCAGCAAAGCCATGAGAATTTCAGGATCCTTGCATACATAGCTGCAAGCACAAAGATATTTTTAGTTTAAGGGTTTTATTTCATAAAATGAAAAGGAACAACAGCAGCAACAAAAAGACCCAAAGCAAAACATGCACATAAAAGACAGAAATAAGTCAGTTGGAAAACAGAAGGCTGAAGCGTTAATTGAACATTACCTTTTTCTCATAGTGAGGCAAATGCACCATGGTCATTTCTGTCTTTCCTCACAGTGCTGATTTGAAACCCCCAGCTGAGAAGGCAGCTGTGCGAAGCAAGGAGCTGGTGAGCTCAGCAGGAGTCCTGTGTCCTGATGCTGCTCCCAGAAATTCACGCTTTCTTTCAGTTGCTGTGCTGTCCTTAGTAGCGCCAGAAATGTGAAATGTTCTCCTTTCTGCAAAAGTGGTACAAAGATCACAGTGACGGTTGTCTTTAAAGACTTCAAAAGCCTGGATCACCCTGTTTTTATTGTTATTTATCTTCAACGTGGCCTCGGAAGAGCAGGCACTGGCTACTTTTCAAGGTATTTGAAATTCAGGAGAGCTTTCATTAATCATAATGTTAATGAAATACAGGGCAAAACAGACATGAAAGTTGAAGCATATGGGAGAGGGAAGGGTAAGGTCGCTTTTTTCTCCTCCTCATGCAAAAAAAAAAAAAAAGACTTCACTGTTGTACAGCAGCTTTTTTCCTAGATTACAACAGTGAAACCCTTATCTTAAAAACACAAAAACACTGTGTATTATGCCTCCCTCTGCTAAAGCAGTAGTATAAAACTGATGGCAGCTTAAAGTAACACTACATTTTTAAAGCCCTTAAAAATGGAATTAATTTATTATCTGTTTCTATATAGTGGCCTTAAAAATGTTTTATGAAGTACTCTGGAAATGACTTGAAAAATAATTATGGGGAAACAACTGGACAACATAATGGATGCAGTTACTGGGTGAAGGACTTGATTGAAGCTGCAAGATTGTCATGAGTGAGTAAAGCTTATCATACTCAGAGCTAGGGATTCGGTGGGGCTTAGGCTTCAGAATCAGAGGGAAAACAACTGTTTACATTTCCAAAGATATCATAGATTGCTTACTATATATAAACATAATAACATACATACATACATATGTTTAAAGTATATAATTACATTTATGTACATAAAATATGCATATATGTGGTGTGTATATTTGACATTAGGCTTTATTTCAAATATTATGCTTCAATATTTAAAATAATAAAATATTTAAAGTAAAACTTAAGCAATTTTAGTATTGAGTACATTTTCACTACTATTCCAAATGTTATACTTAGATATAAAAGTCAGGACAAAATTACTGATAAAGAGGAATATAGAGTAAATTTAGGACTTCTACTATTTAACTTTGTTATGTTTATAACTAAATTATATAGAAATATAACCAGATTGTATTTTTCAGTTAATTTTATAGGTCAATTTTGGGGAAGATGTAGAGTTGAAATGTTAGCATTTAGAAATTCTCATTTACCTATGGATTATGTCATCTAATAGGTATTTATAACAATATACTTGGTATCTAGAGTTTTATTATGCTCACTTAAGAGTTTGGGTAAACTCCAGGGGTTGGTGACGGACAGGGAGGTTGGGTGTGCTGCGGTTCATGGGGTCGCAAAGAGTCGGACACGACTGAGCGACTGAACTGAACTGAAACCAAGATTACATAAAACAAAATTTCAAATACATGCATCATGGACACAAGCTCTTATTCCAGAAACTTATTTTATTTTTTCATATAGAATTTCAATCAAAAATACTTAGGAAACAGAAAACTAATGTATTTTTTATTGTTAGATAAGAAATAACCACAAATTTATCAACTTAAACAGTCATCTCAGTTTGGAAACTATGTACGCCAATCACATAAAGAAGCATGTACTTCAACAATGGAGACTTGGCATCTTATTAATTGATTATAATATTTTTCTTATTCATTCACTCATTCACAATGTAATTATTGTGATTTCTGTCAATAGTTGAAATGTTTGCCCTGTAAGAATTAAGTATTTTGTCTGCTAAAACACTATTTCTAAAATTATAAAATATTCAGTTTAGTTTCAAAAAATAAATGCCAAAACTGTCCAAAGATGCTACTCTGTACAGGAAAATGCATGTTAACAAATAGAATGGATAATAATACCTGCCATAGTAATATCTCAGAGACACATGTTTCACCATTCTCCAAAATAATTTTCAGTTCAGTTCAGTCGCTCAGTCGTGTCCAACTCTTTGGGACCCCATGAATTGCAGCACACCAGGCCTCCCTGTCTATCACCAACTCCCAGAGTTCACCCAGATTCATGTCCATTGAGTCGGTGATGCCATCCAGCCATCTCATCCTCTGTTGTCCCCTTCTCCTCCTGCCCCAATCCCTCCCAGCATCAGAGTCTTTTCCAGTGAGTCAACTCTTCGCATCAGGTGGCCAAAGTACTGGAGTTTCAGCTTTAGCATCATTCCTTCCAAAGAAATCCCAGGGCTGATCTCCTTCAAAATGGACTGGTTGGATCTCCTTGCAGTCCAAGGGACTCTCAAGAGTCTTCTCCAATACCACAGTTCAAAAGCATCAATTCTTTGGCGCTCAGCTTTCTTCACAGTCCAACTCTCACATCCATACATGACCACTGGAAAAATCATAGCCTTGACTAGACGGACCTTTGTTGGCAAAGTAATGTCTTTGCTTTTCAATATGCTATCTAGATTGGTAATAACTTTTCTTCCAAAGAGTAAGCATCTTTTAATTTCATGGCTGCAGTCACCATCTGCAGTGATTTTGGAGCCCAGAAAAATAAAGTCTGACACTGTTTCCACTGTTTCCCCATCTATTTCCCATGAAGTGATGGGACCGGATGCTATGATCTTAGTTTTCTGAATGTTGAGCTTTAAGCCAACTTTTCCACTCTCCACTTTCACTTTCATCAAGAGGCTTTTTAGTTCTTCTTCACTTTTCTGCCATAAGGGTGGTGTCATCTCCATATCTGAGGTTATTGATATTTCTCCCGGCAATCTTGATTCCAGCTTGTGCTTCTTCCAGCTCAGCCTTTCTCATGATGTACTCTGCATATAAGTTAAATAAGCAAGATGACAATATACAGCCTTGACGTACGCCTTTTCCTATTTGGAACCAGTCTGTTGTGCCATGTCCAGTTCTAACTGTTGCTTCTTGACCTGCATATAGGTTTCTCAAGAGGCAAGTCAGGTGGTCTGGTATTCCCATTTCTTTCAGAATTTCCCACAGTTTATTGTGATCCACACAGTCAAAGGCTTTGGCATAGCCAATCAAGAAGAAATAGATGTTTTTCTGGAACTCTCTTGCTTTTTCCATGATCCAGCGGATTTTGGCAATTTGTCTCTGGTTCCTCTGCCTTTTCTAAAACCAGCTTGAACATCAGGAAGTTCACGGTTCACGTATTGCTGAAGTCTGGCTTAGAGGATTTTGAGCATTACTTTACTAGCGTGTGAGATGAGTGCAATTGTGTGGTAGTTTGAGCATTCTTTGGCATTGTCTTTCTTTGGGATTGGAATGAAAACTGACCTTTTCCAGTCCCGTGGCCTCTGGTGAGTTTTCCAAATTTGCTGGCATATTGACTGCAGCACTTTCACAGCATCATCTTTTAGATACCTGTAAAGAAACAGAAGAAAATCAACCTCACCAATAGTCAGATAAACTCAAGTTAAAAATTGCATTCCACTTTTGGCTGTTAAATAAATATTTTTTTAAAATATTCAATCCACAGTAATGATGGAGATACAGTATCATATGTTACTGTTGATGGTCCAAATGGGTTCATTGCAATTTAGCAGGAAAATAACAGAAATAGAGACACTAAGGGAAAATGACCACAACTTGATACTAATTGTCATCTGTGGGCTCTTATCTTCTTACAGCTATATTTATAATATTGTTCAACCTATCACATCAGAGAATTGAAAAAGTAGAAAACTCAAAGTCCAATAATAAGCAAATCATTTCAGAAAGTGAAAATCAGTCCTGGCAGTGGGCAGTTAGAGCTACAGTATTAACAAACAAAACATCAGCATTGATCAGAAAGGTGTGACTATGACAAGTGTGAAACAAGACAGATACAAGGACACTCAGTTCAGTTCAGTCCCTCAGTCATGTCTGACTCTTTGCAACCACATGGACTGCAGCACGCTAGGCCTCCCTGTCCATCACAAAATCCCAGAGCTTACTCAAACTCATGTCCATCGAGTTGGTGATACCATCCAACTACCTTATCCTCTGTCGTCCCCTTCTCCTCCCACCTTCAATCATTCTGAGCATCAGGGTCTTTTCCAATGAGTCAGTTCTTCGCATCAGCTGTCCAAAGTATTGGAGTTTGACCTTCAGCGTTAGTCCTTCCAATGAATATTCAGGACTGATTTCCTTTAGGATGGACTGATTGGATCTCCTTGCAGTCCAAGGGACTCTCAAGAGTCTTCTCCAATACCACAGTTCAAAAGCATCAATTCTTTGGCACTTAGCTTTCTTTATAGTCCAGCTCTCATAGTCACACATAACTACTGGTAAAACCAAAGCTTTGACTAGACGGACCTTTGTTGGCAAAGTAATGTCTCTGCTTTTTACAGTGCTGTCTAGGTTGGTCAGATATGGGGAAACAGTGGAAATAGTGACAAGCTTTATTTTGGAGGGCTCCAAAATCACTGCAGATGGTGACTGCAGCCATGAGATTAAAAAACACTCACTCCTTGGAAGGAAAGTTTTGACCAACCTAGACAGCATTGTAAAAAGCAGAGAAATTACTTTGCCAACAAAAGTCCGTCTAGTCAAGGCTACGGTTTTTCCAGTGGTCATGTATGGATGTGAGAGTTGGACTATAAAGAAAGCTGAGCACAGAAGAACTGATGCTTTTGAACTGTGGTATTGGAAAAGACTCTTGAGAGTCCTTTGGACTGCAAGGAGATCCAACCAGTCCATCCTAAAGGAAATCAGTCCTGAATATTCATTGGAATGACTGATGTTGAAGCTGAAACTCCAGTACTTTGGCCACTTGATGCAAAGAGCTGACTTATTTGAAAAGACCCTGATGCTGGGAAAGATTGAAGGTGGGAGAAGAAGGGGATGATAGAGGATGAGATGCTTGGATGGCATTACCAACTCAGTGGACATGAGTTTGGGTAAACTCTGGGAGTTGGTGATGGACAGGGAGGCCTGGCATGCTGCAGTCCATGGGGTCCCAAGGAGTTGGACAAGACTGAGTGACTGAACTGAACTCAACTAATCTAGGTTGGTCATAACTTTTCTTCCAAGGAGCAAGCATCTTTTAATTTCATGGCTGCAGTCACTGTCTACAATGATTTTGAAGCCCCAAAAAATAATGTCTGTCACTGTTTCCATTGTTTCCCCATCTATTTACCATGAAGTAATGGGACCAGATGCCATAATCTTAGTTTTCTGAATGTTGAACTTTAAGCCAACTTTTTCATTCTCCTCTTTTACCTTCATGAAGAGGTTCTTTAGTTCTTCTGTGATTTTTACCATAAGTGTGGTGTCATCTGCATATCTGAGGTTATTGATATTTTTCCTGGCAGTCTTGATTCCAGCTTGTGCTTCATCCAGTCCAGCATTTCTCATGATGTACTCTGTATATAAGTTAAATAAGCAGGGTGATAATATGTAGCCTTGAAGTACTCCTTTTCCTATTTGGAACAAGTCTGTTGTTCCATGTTCAGTTCTAACTTGCTTCCTGACATGCATACAGATTTCTCAAGAGGCAGGTCAGGTGGTCTGGTATTCCCAACTCTTAAGAATTTTCCACAGTTTATTATGATCCATGCAGTCAAAGGCTTTGGCATAGTTGATAAAGCAGATGTTTTTCTGGAATTCCCTTGCTTTTTCAATGATCCAACAGATGTTGGCAATTTGATTTCTGGTTCCTCTGCCTTTTCTAAATCCAGCTGGAACATCTGGAAGTTCACAGTTCATGTACTGTTGAAGACTGGCTTGGAGAATTTTGAGCATTACTTTACTAGTGTGTGAGATGAAAGCAATTGTCCAGTAGTTTGAGCATTCTTTGGCACTGCCTTTCTTTGGGATTGGAATAAAAACTGACCTTTTCCAGTCCTGTGGCCACTCCTGAGTTTTCCAGATTTGCTGGCATATTGAGCCCAACACTTTCACATCATCTTTTAGGATTTGAAATAGCTCAACTGGATTTTCAACACCTCCATTAGCTTTGTTCATAGTGATTTTTCCTAAGGCCTACTTGACTTCACATTCCAGGATGTCTGGCTCTAGGTGAGTGATCACACCATCCTGGTTATCTGGGTCATCAAGATCTTTTCTGTATAGTTCTGTGTATTCTTGCCTCCTCCTCTTAATATCTTCTGCTTCTGTTAGCTCCATACCATTTCTGTCCTTTACTGTGCCCATCTTTGTATGAAATGTTCCCTTGGTAGCTTTAATTTTCTTAAATAGATCTCTAGTCTTTCCCATTCTAATGTTTTCCTCTATTTCTTTGCACTGATCACTGAGGAAGGTTTCTTATCTCTTGGTGCTACTCTTTGGAACTCTGCCTTCAAGTGGGTATATCTTTCCTTTTCCTTTCACTTCTCTTCTTTTCACAGCTATTTGTAAAACCTCGTTAGAGACACTCAGCAACAACAAAACCACCTAACAGCCCCCTCTTTATATTAACCCAAGCGGTGTCTCAGATGGTAAAGAATATGCCTGCAATGCAGGAGACGGATTCAGTCACTGGATCAGGAAGTTCCCCTGTAGAAGGAAATGCAACCCACTCCAGTATTCTTGCCTGGGAAATCCCATGGACAGAGGAGCCTGGCGGGCTACAGTTCATTGTGTCGCAAAGAGTAGGACACGGCTGAGCAACTAACACTGGAGTGACTACGACTTATTTGCCATTGACTACCAGCATTGCTTTGATCTTCTCACCTTCTACAGAAAAATTGCCAAGTTAACCAATCCCTGATTGTCCCCTGATTTCTAATTCAGAAATGGCTTCCTCTTCTTTAAGCCCTGCTTAGAATCACCCAGCACAAGACCAAATCCTTTAACAGACCCCTTCCAAAATTCTCCTTGAAACTTCAACACTCTCCCTCACTGCCTGAACCTAAATAATCTTTGTTTCACTCACATGTTTTCCCACGGTCCCTGGCTGGTGAATTTCAATAAGTTAAACTGTGACAGGTTATTATACTGCATATTATGTAGCTATTCTCATGACAGCTTACCAATGGTAAAACATGATACTAACTACACAAAAGCCTATAAAAAATATAACAGCCACTGTGGTTCAAGCACTGGGTTTGTTGATATTTTTCCTCTTAGTAATTTCTTCCTCATTTTCCTTTTTCCTAACATCTATCTTCCTAACATCTTTAAAATTGAATAAAAACTTATATTCATAATGAGAAATATTGTGCTAAAAATATGCAAATTTTGAATGCCTTCATTCAGGCTGAGTGGCTTCTAATACCAGAAATTCATTGCTCACACTTGTGGAGACTAGGAAGTCCAAGAACAAGGTGGTAGCCCATTCAGTGTCTCATGTAGTCTCCCTTGTTGGTTCATAGACTGTTGATTCTTGATGTGGCCTCTCATGGTAGAAGACAAAAGAGAGGTTTTTAGGGCATTTTTCAAAGGGCTTCCTAGATGGCACAGTGGTGAAGAATCCACCTGCCAGTTCAGGAAATGCAGGAGACCCCAGAGACACAGGTTTGATCCCTGGGTTGGGAAGATCCCCTGGAGGAAGAAATGGCAAACCACTCCAGTATTCTTACCTGGAAAATTCCATGGGCAGAGGAGCCTGGCAGACTACAGTCCAAAGGGGTCACAAAGAGTCAAACATGAGTAGCAACCGAGCACGCGTGCAATGGGGCACTAGTCTCATTCATGAAGGCTGTGCCCTTGTGATCTAATCAGTTCCCAAAGGTCCCACCTCCAGGTGCCAACATGCTGGGGATTAGGTTACAACACACGAATTTTCAGGGGACACAAGCATTCAGTCTATACAGGTAAATAGAACAAAATCTCCTCCCTCAGTTAAATATGAGAGTTCATATATGTATCTTATCTGCTTATTTTCTCCCCTCTTTTCAGCAAGAAGTAAATGTGCAAATAATCATTAATTGATACAAATTATTAATTTCTTTGATGGTCCTAGGTTGATAAAAATAATGATTGATTGATGCACACAATTAGTTGATAAATTGGTACACATAATGAATTAATTTATATGCATTGGTTATTATTGATGCGCATAATGCAATAATTCATTCTTAATGTTCATTCATTTATTTTGTGCTCATTTATTAATTCATCAGCCGTATATTGAATTTTGTTGATTATTAGTTGTACATCTCTGGGGCTAGGTGTTGGTGTGGCAGAGCTGAACATAAGAAACTGCCCACTGGAAAGAATTCAGTCTGCAATGGGAACATGACAAGGTTGATATGTTGTCAAATAGAGGAACACATGCCCTGTTCTCAGTTAGATGATGCTATGGGAGCAGCATCAAGGGGACACTTTACTTCCTTGGGGGCTAGAGGGTAGGAGTGGTCAAGGGTGACTTCAAGGAGGAGGTGACACTTTGCCTGAGTCCTTAATAACAAGTGTGTGCTTGTCAGGCACAGGAGCGAAGGAAGAGTGTTCCAGGATGCGTGAGTCTATAATTAAGAGCTAAAAAGAGAAAGACAATGAATGTTTCAGGAGATGAGAAAACTTGAGATCAATGTGGGTGTAATCATGAAGGATTTGTGAAGGAAGCGGTACTTGACCTAAATCTTAGAAAATGGAGATGGTGTAGAAGAGGAGAAAGGAGACTCAACACAGAGTAATGACATACATATTTGTCCCTGTCTGTGACATGAAGGGTGATATAAACTGATGGGATAGTTTGCTTGTGTCCATAGAGAGACAACAGATAAATCAGGAAACCATGTTTTAGTTTGAGGGCAATCTCTCCAAGGCCCATTCTATGAATTTTAGAGTTAAATCAGATGTCACATGTGACAAACCATCATTGTGTGATCACTTATTGCTGTATGTTTCTTGAGCCAAAGGAGGTTCACACATTCAAAAGTCAGCTGGAACTTCCCTAGTGGTCTAGTGGTTAAGAATTCACCTACCAAGGCAGGACACAATGGGCTGGATTCCTGATCCAGGAAGATTCCATGCTTTTCATGCCATGGGGCAACTAAGCCCATAGGCCACAACTACTGAGCCTGTGCTCCAGAGCCCATGCTCTGCAACAAGAGGCCACAGCAAAAAGAGGCCCATGAACCACATGTAGAGAGAGTAGCCCCTTGCTCATTGCAACTAGAGAAAGCCCGTTCAGCAACTAAGACCAAACACAGCCAAAAATAAAGGAAAAAAAGCAGCTGGAAGTCTTGGATGAGAACTTTCTGGTCTAATCCAGTCATCCCACAAAGCTACCACCTGTCTACTAGGATTACCCTCACAGTACTACAAAGAGCTTCTCTAATGCTTTTGCTACATTTTTGTGTTCTCTAAACTCAGAGTGGGCCAAAAACCATAAAAGTAGTAGGAAATACTTCTTTGAAATTAACTAGCTAAAAAAAAAAAAAAAAGGAAAAGAAGATCAGTCAGACTTTTCTGCCAAGTTCCAAAGGCATAGAAATGCAAAGTGAGGGGAAAGATATTTTTCAAACTTTAAATTGGGGCTGGAATTGTTGCAAGGATGGTTACATATGGCAGGCAAATAGAACACATGCCAAAAGAGGCAAAATGAGTATAAGAAGGTGTGAAGATTCATCTGTGCATATGGGGAACAGTAGCAATGAAAATATCTGTATAGGAAATGGGCCACATTTGTGCAGAAAAGAGCCCAGTGGAGATAACAGTGTTGAACATGCTATGAATGAGGAACCAGACAAATTATGGTTTGACATTTTATACTATCTTGGATGCTATTTGATTTTTATTTCCCTCTCAGTCTGAATAGCAGTCTTTTACTTCCTTATCTAGAAAGATCCCTTTCCTCTTTTCCATTTAATTAGCATAAACCATGTGAAAGAAGATTGTCCTGTTAAGTTTAAATGTAGACACATCTAGGAGGAAGCAGAATGTGGTACCAAACATTTATTTTGTCCTATTTCATTTTTAAAAGCACATCTTATTTTTGTTTCTTCTTCTAATGATTGGAGTCAGCACTAATTTAGGGGAAAATCAGTTGAAAATGCAATAGAATAACTCCTATTTCAAAGACATTTCTTTGATATATAGTTCAAATTGAAATGTATGATTATAATGAAAAGGTAGTATCGTGTGTGGTTCCAAACTGTCCTACATATACAATGATAATTCTCTTAACATGTATTGAGCCAGGACAAAGTATTTTCACAACACTGCAATATCATCCTTCTTATCCTCATTTACAGTAAGAGAATGTGAGGGCTCCAGCAGGATGGGCTCCAGGCCAAGGCGGTACTTGTTCACAGGCCACACCAACGGCAGCATTCAGATGTGGGACCTGACCACTGCCATGGATATGGTCAACAAAAGCAAGGATAAGGATGTACGTGGTCCAACTGAAGAAGAACTACTCAAATTACTGGATCAGTGTGACCTGAGCACGTCTCGCTGCGCCACTCCTAATATCAGTCCAGCAACTTCTGTGGTTCAGCATAGCCGTCTTCGCGAATCAAGTTCTAGTCTTCAGCTCCAGCACCATGAAACCATCCACGAAGCAGCTACTTATGGCTCCATTAGGCCTTACAGAGAAAGTCCTTTGTTAGCAAGAGCAAGGAGGACTGAGAGCTTTCACAGTTATAGGGACTTCCAGACTGTGAATTTGAACAGAAACATAGAAAGAGCTGTCCCTGAAAATGGTAACTTGGGTCCAATACAAGCCGAAGTTAAGACGGCAGCGGGGGAATGTAATGTGTCTGAGAGGAAGTCTCCTGGAACAGAAGTTAAAAGCTTGAGAGAATCATATAGTGTAGTGGAAGTTCATAGACTAGCCGAAGGTTTTCTGGAATCCAAGAAAAGGTCATCAGAAGATGAAAATGAAAATAAAGTGGAGTCACGGAAGAAAGGAGGGTTTGAAGGAGGAGGATTCCCTCGGAAGAAAGAAAGTCCCTCACTTGGCATCTTCACCAAGTACGTCTGATGGAGGAACTGACTCACCTGGTACTGCATCCCCGTCTCCTACAAAGACTGCGCCCTCTCCTCGGCACAAGAAAAGTGATTCTTCAGGTCAAGAGTACAGCTTGTGACAACTCAGCAAAGTGAGTAGTAGTTTCGTTATTCAGAAGAGAGTTAAACTCTACTGGATTTCAATTAGCTTTTACACCAAAACTTTACATGTTAAGATTGGACTTCATTTAGTATCATCTTTTTGACAGAATTACCTGGGTTAAGGAGATAAAATAACCATATCTCATCTGATCTTTTGGAAAATTTTTTTAGTTTTACAGGCACATTTAATAGATCATTTGTAAAGAAGGAGTCCATTTCCATGTTTATCTACTCTGGATTTTGGAAGCATAGTATTAATACCATGTCTCAATAAGATGGTGCCCATTATAGATGACCATCCCCTTAGAGTGTGAGAATCAACAGACTGCATTCCTTATGCTGATTTTGCCTGAGCTTTGTCTTGCAATGTTCTGTTTAATGAATTCCATAATTCTCTTTGGAACTTAATCTCCCAACCCTTACTGTGACTGCAGAGTGGTTTACCAGGTATTTAATGAGGTGCTATGTTTGTGGAAAAATATGTAATTCAAAAACACTATTGAATACCAGATTGCTCTGTGTAGTACTAAGTCCTTTAGGATAATTTTAATTGTGGTCATTTTCTGATTCTCATTGTTGGAGTACTTAAGTCTTGGCAAGCATCACCAATATTAAATGTCAAAAATCCATTTAAACTTTCTTTAAAGTTGGAGCAACTGTTTGAACAGATGAAATAAAGACAGTTTTGAGTGCCCAGAAAAGAAAACTACCAATTACTAATTTGCCTTGTTTGAGGAGCCACCATATTTTTTTCTTGTGTTAATAATGAAGATAATTAAATTAGAATGTGGCCATTTTGTTAAACTTAAGAGACTGCACTTCTGAATTTTTGGTTAAAGGTTTTGGCTGCTATAGAAATTTTATTTTAAATATAAGAACAAAAAAATCTTTTGTACTTTGATTTAATTGATTTCCAAATTTCTGCAAGTAAGGTAATTGTAAATTTAAAGCATTAAGCATTTATTGATGAATAATGTATATATTCCCATTCTGAGAAATATAAGTGGGTCAAGTCAAAATAAATTCTTTAAAGTTTATTATATTGCCAGTGGTTTCATAGACACTTTCTTGTAATTATTTGTCAAGTAAGGCAAATAAAAATGATTAAGACTAAAAAAATAAAAAATAAAAAAAAATAAAAGCAGAAGCTCACCTGGTGACTCAATTTTAATACTATATAAAATATATGTGACTGGATTAGTTATATAATGCTGCATAACAAATTACCTCAAATTTTGCAGCTTAAAACGAATGTTTTTTAATCTCACAGTTTCTGTGGGTCAGACAACCTGGTACAGCTTAGCTGAGTCCTTAGGTTCCTGGTCTCAAAGGACTCAGTCATGTCAAGACTTGACTGAGAGAAGGTGTACTTCCCTAGCAACTGCTGATTTGGTTTCCATTTCTATAGTATTTCTTATTCTGGAGTCTCATGTACATAGAATCATAAAGTCCATAACATCCTAAGACGGACTTCTTCGTTCAGCAACAGTCATTTAAGATTCATTCATGCTTTCACATGACTTGATAGTGCATTTCTTTTTATTAGTGAATAGTACAATACTGTATGGACATAGCACAGGTAATTTCTCCATTCATCTTTTAAAAGGCCTAAGGAATTCTCGCCATATGGGCGGCTATGAATGAAACTCCTACGAACATTCATGTGCAGGTGTGTAGGTTTTTTGTGGGCATAAGTTTTCTAATAAATTGAGTGAATTCCTACAGGCAAAAATGCAAAGTTATAAAGTTTAGCTTTATATAAACTTTTGAGCCAGTGATGGACAGTAATTTATACAAAAAAAAAAATTAGCATGATGTGTTTTATATGTTTTTAGTACCACTTTACAAGGAAATGTTTCTTCTAAGCCATAAGAATACTGGGAGAGCATGAGATGCACAATTACTGTAAAGTAGCATTTCTTAGACTGGATTCTGTTGGGGAGGAAAGTGGTAGAGGAAAAAGATTTGAATGGAGACAGAAAATCTCCATTAAATTATAAAGATGAAAGGAATATTTGAAAAAGCAGCAGCCAAGACTGAAGGTAATGAACTTCTTATCTGAACTGGGGTATTACAATGCAAACTGGAAAAGATTAGTAGGGGATATTTGAAAATATCAGTCCTGAGAAGAGAAAGAAGTATGAAAGAAAAGACCCACAAAATATAAAGTAGGAAGATCAAGTAAACAGTAGGGCTGCAGAAAGCACGAAAGTATGAGCTGGGGGTACAGCATTATGTCTGAAGAGGTGCATCTGGACTCACTAGAAGGATGTGAGTTTGGGTGAGATGCACTTCTCTGATAATAAGGCAGGGTAGGATGAATCGGGAAGCTCTATACAGTCAGCAAAAACAAAACCGGGAGCTGACTGTGGCTCAAATGATGAACCCTTATTGCAAAATTCAGACTTAAATTGAAGAAAGTAGAAAAACCAAGAGGCCAGTCAGATATGCTGCTAGGTCGCTTCAGTCGGGTCTGACTCTGTGAGACCCCATAGATGGCAACCCATCAGACTCCCGCATCCCTGGGATTCTCCAGGCAAGAACACTAGAGTGGGTTGCCATTTCCTTCTCCAATGCAGGAAAGTGAAAAGTGAAAGTGAAGTCGCTCAGTCGTGTCTGACTCTTAGAGACCCCATGAAGACTCTTAGAGACTTCAACCTACCAGGCTCCTCTGTCCATGGGATTTTTCAGACAAAAATACTAGAGTAGGTTGTCATTTCCTTCTCCAGGGGATCTTCCTGGCCCAAGAATCAAACCCTTAATCTCCTGTGTCTCCTGCATTGCAGGCAGATTCTTTACCCACTGAGCCATCAGAGTTCCTACTGTTGCTTCTAGGACCATGAAAATGAATGGTAACTAAATCGGTAGTTCCTGAAACAATGAAATAATCCTGTAAGGACATGCTTTGTCTGCAGATGCTGGATTGATGCTGTAACCCTCTCTCTCAGGAAACCATGCTTCCCTGGGCTCCACTTTCTGTCCTTGCTCCCAGGGAACATCTTGACCTCTTTTGTTCTCTGAAATAATTGTAGAACTGTTTGCTTCAAGGTGTTCTGATAGCCAGGTAGCTAAATTAAGAAGCTTATAACGGATGTATGAGTGTGTCTTTTTTGTTTCTAAACGCATACCTTCCTTACAAACTTCCACAGTATTCTCATGAGGCTTGGTTTTTGAGTTTACTTGCACTCAGTCATAATTCTCAATTTTCACCAATGTCTTCAGAACTCTGAAATACAAAAAAAAAATAGTCATCAATTGCAAGTATATGCACAAATGAGGTAATTTGCTATTTTGGCATTAAAAAATTATAATGAACTTTTAAATTTAATTTATAATCTTCTAATTAAAGTTTTTAAACTATTTCTCCACCTCCATCACTCCTGCACTAAAACTACCTACATGGACAAATATAGAGGGAATAAAGGATTTGTAATATCTGTCTCATGATTTATCCCTGATATATGTATATAAAGTACTGCCACCATTTCTTGATTTCTAATCTGCTTCCTATTTAAAAAGCTTCCAAAGTCACCACTGATAGGAGATAGACAAAAGCACTCATATGTAAAATAATCAAAATGTTTGAGTAGCTGAATCTAAAGATAGTCATTTTACTGAACAGTGAAAAACTTGTGGGACATTAAACAGTCAACATCCACTTATGAGCAATCTAGGCTTCTTCTGTCTCCAGATACAGACACTAGATCGGGAAAGACAGCACCACAGACTTGCAAGGACCCTCAGTAAGCGCTCATCAATATTTTCAAAACACATCACATACCTCCTGTGCTCCTTTGAGAAGTATTAGCCACCAAGGTAAGCCCTGCATTCTGAACTGTCTCCCTGTCTTAATCCTTGACCTACCAACATCTCAAACAACATTAAGGCAACCATTAGTTCCTTTCCTGCTTTTCTCTTTGTGCTGATCAGGCATTTAGCACTCTCTTTAAAGCAAAAGACTCATTTTTCTTCCACTTGGTGTGATAAGATTTATTTTAAATAAGTGAATAGAAACTGCACAATGATGAAGAACTTCAGAGGAGACATGATGGAAATAGAGATGGGAATAGAGGACACAGAGGGAAGAAAATTTGTGTTCTCATTAACTATCACTTCTTTATGTATTTTAATGTTCCAAACAGACTTTCAATTATTCTATGTGTGCATATACACATGCACATATGTATGTAATTAATATATTACATATAGTGTATATGTAAATGTAGTTATCTATAATTAGCCATGGAAACAGACATACACATAGATGCCAAAATTGCTTCTAAATTGTTGTCAATTTTTTTTTTTTTTATCCTTTAGTCACTAAGTCATGTCTGACTCTTTTGTGACCCCATGGACTATAGCCTGCCAGGCTCTTTTGTCCTTGAGATTTCCCAGGCAAGAATATTCAAGTGGGTTACCATTTCCTTCTCCAGGGCATCTTTCTGACCGAGGGTTTGAACCCACATCTCCTGCTTTGGCAGGCAGATTCTTTATCACCGAGCCAACTTATTCATTAATCCTGTGATAATTTCCCTGGCCTCTTATTAAAAAAAAAAAAAAAAAAACTCTTCTATATCTTTGTACAAGTCCTCTATAATTGAACCTAATATTAGCATCCAATCAGAATGCAACTGCATTCTGCATTGACACAAATTTTCTTGGTGGATTTGTGCTCATATCAAATAGAATGTGACTGATTGTTAAAAATGAGATATTTTCTGATGCAGCTGAGCCTCCAAGGCCAAGAACACAGAAGTTGGAGCCCTGAGGTGCTAGACAAGGCCTTTCCATTACTGGATGGTGGGAAAGCAAGAAAAAATCATGGAGAAAGGAAAGCCAAGAAAGAGATGCTGATTCAACTGGGGAACTCGAGGTAACCTACCTACCAAACTTGGAAAAGTATTCTTATATTTTAACAACTTGTAAAATTCTGCCACTAACAAAAGATGAGCTATGCTTAATACCTGGTTTACCTGGGCAAAATAGAAGGTCAAGAGGGAGTCTGATGCTGTTGGCCTGAGCCAATAGCAAAGAAAGATGGACAGACAGAGAAATTGAGAGAAAGATGAATCTGGAATGAGCATCCCTTTCAAGATGGAGCCAAGCAGAAAGAAACATTAATTTTCAATCTTACAATTTGACTATTATTCCAGTCTGGACATTTTAATGACTGAAATGAGTCTGTTCTCTGCAGTTTTATTCAAGCTCATTATTATCAAAGTGTAATTGAATAAAAATCTGAGGCAAGCCTAAGAGTTCATCCAGGGGCATGGAGAAAACTATCCTACAGTGTGAATTTAAGAGATTAGTGGCTGGAGGGCCAAATTTCTTTTCTGTTTGCACCTTAACTTGCATTCAATAAAAGAAAAGGTCATGATAGCAAAGCATCCAGTTTGAACTTCAACTGCCATTTGGACTAAACGTGCTTGTCTGATTAATTGTGGGGGAAGAGCAAGGGTATTTGGCAAGGTGTTTTTTGTTATTGGTTGGTTTGGACTTTGTCTGGAGCCAAAACTATGAAAGAGTGTAAAAAAAACAGAACGACTCCATGCTTAGTTGCACACGCTCCCAACTGAGGTTTCAGAGAACGCCTCAGGCAGAAAGGTCCACAGGGAGCTGACAGCATAGCTCAGGGAAGCAGATGTGCTGGGAGACCCAGATGACAAGAGGCGTGTCCTCCATTCATGTATAGAATGTAGTGGGTTTGGTAGAGCAGTGATTGCGGGAGATCAGCACCACATCAGAATCTCAACCTCATACTTTGGGGAGTAAGGAGATGAACTTGTGACTTGGACTCAGAGTGGTCCTAGCCACCCTTGGCAGCAATGGTCACTGTGAGGTGTTGTTCAAGTGACCCTGAAGGAGCCAGGCTGACAGAAGAAAAAAAAAAAAGTGAAGCCTTTGATAGTGGGGATCACAACAAACTGTAGAATATTCTTAAAGAAATGAGAATACCAGACCACCTCACCTACTTCCTGAGAAACCTGTATGCAGGTCAAGAAGCAACAGTTAGAACCAGACATGGAATAATGGACTGGTTCCAAACTGGAAAAGGAGTACATTTAAGGCTGTATATTGTCACCTTGCTTATTTAAACGAGATGCAGAATACATCATGATAAATGCCATGCTGGATGAAGCACAAGCTGGAATCAAGACTGCTAGGAGAAATATCAATAATCTCAAATATGCAGATGACACCACTCTTATGGCAGAAAGTGAAGAGGAACTAAAGAGCCTCTTGATGAAAGTGAAAGAGGAGCATGAAAAAGCTGACTTAAACCTCAACATTCTGGTCCTATCACTTCATGGCAAATAGATGGGGGGAAAATGGGAGCAGTGACAGACTTTAGTTTCTTGGGCCCCAAAAACACTATGGATGGTGACTGTAGCTTGTTCCTTGGAAGAAAAACTATGACATAACTAGACAGCATATTGAAAAGCAGAGACATCACTTTGTCGCCAAAAGTCCATATAGTCAAAGCTATGGTTCTATCCAGCAGTCATGTATGGATGTTGGCCCATAAAGAAAGCTGAGCACCGAAGAATTGATGCTTTCAAACTGTGGTGCTGGAGAAGACTCTTGAGAGTCCCTTGAACAGCAAAGAGATCAAACTAGTCAATCCTAAAAGAAACCAACCCTGAATATCATTGGAAGGACTATTACTGACGCTGAAGCTCCAAAACATTGGCCACTTGATGCAAAGAACTGACTCACTGGAAAAGACCCTGATGCTGGGAAAAATTGAGGAGGAGAAGGGGGTGACAGAGGGTGAGATGGTTGAATAGCATTATTGACTCAATGAACATGAGTTTGAGCAAACTCAGAGATAGTGAAGGACAGGGAAGCCTGGTATGCTGCAGTCCATAGGATCACAAACAGTCAGACATGACTGAGCTATTGAACAACAACAACAGCAGAACATGAATAGTCTAGATCAGACGTTCTCAAACTTGGAGGCCTTCAGACCCCTTCACAGTTTAAAAAAAAACTATTAAAGAAGTAAACAGCTTTTGTTTATGTGGATTTTATTGACATATATCATATCAGAAATTGAGGCTTAGAAATTTTTTAAGCATTTTATTAAATCTTTTTAAAGTAGCAATGATGAACCCAATATGTGTTAATATAAATAATACTTTTTCATGAAAAATTATTATATTTTCTGAAGCAAACTTTAAAAAGGGGAAAGATTGTCATTGTTTTACATTTTTGCATATCTCTTTGATGTTTGACTTGATAGAGGACAGCTGGATTCTTATTTGAGCTTATGCAATTGCTCTATTATGACATATTGCTTCTTTTTTTTTAATTTAAAGTATATCTTGCTCCTGCTCAGCTGCTTCAATTGTGTCCAATTCCTTGCAACCTTATGGACTGTAGCCCACCAGACTCCTCTGTCCATGAGATTTTCCAGGTAAGAATACTGGAGTGGGTCACCATGCCCTCCTCGGGTATCTTCTTGACCCACAGATCAAACCCATGTCTCTTGGGTCTCTTGAATTGCAGGCAGATTCTTTACCCACTGAGCCATCTGGGAAGCCCTGGTCTTGAGCTTAGGACTACTTTTACCCATCCAGTATGTGGCATCGGAGGAGACTCATAGTAATGATGTTAATAAATGTGATTTTTTTAAATTATGTGTAATAAAATAATTTAAAGTTTGGAAGATTCATATAAACAATCTGCAACACCTATTGAAACACTCTATTCTTTTCCAGATAGACATCTGTGTGAGGCCAGGTTTTTTTTTTATGAATATATACTTTATATATATTAAACTATATAAAGAATGTATAAAGTGTTAATATTTGAAGTTTACAAAGAATATATATGCATAAAAATACCTGGCCTCATATAGATGTCTATCTGGAAAAGAGTAGAGTATTTCAACAGCTATTTCAAATTGCTGATATGAATCTTCCAAACTTTATTTTATTATACATTATTTTTTTAAAAATCACATTTATTAACATCACCACTATGAGTCTGCTCAGGCTGCTGTAATAAAATGCCACACACTGGCTGACTTAGAAAGTAGACCTAAAGTTCAAGATCAAGGAGGTTTCTGATGAGAACTCTCTTGCTAACTTGCCAGCAGCCCCCTTCCTACTATATCCTCCCATGAATGGGTGAGAGAGAGAGAGAGAAGTGAGTGAGTATACTCTGATCTCTCTCCCTATTCTTTATAAGGGCTTCAGTCTCCAAATGGAGGCCTTACACCCATGACTGTATCTATACCCAGTTCCCTCTGTCATATATGAAACGAGTCACCAGCCCAGGTTCGATGCAGGATACTGGATGCTTGGGGCTGGTGCACTGGGACGACCCAGAGGGATGGTACGGGGAGGGAGGAGGGAAGGGGCTTCAGGATGGGGAACATGTGTATACCTGTGGTGGATTCATGTTGATATATGCCAAAACCAATACAATATTGTAAAGTTTAAAAAAATAAATAAACTGAGACATATTAAAATTTTCAAATAAAAATCAATTTGAAATGGGCAGCATCCAATCGAGAAGACAGAAAAGGGCTCCGATGAGCTGTGTATAATGACTTTTATAAGCAGAGGGAATAAGAACCAGGAAGTTATACCAGGCAAAACGGTAGGTAGGCCATTGCAAGGTAGCTTTCCTTAGGGAGGCAGATTGTTTAATTGCTATTGATCAAAGGATTCCTGACTGACTGACAGAAGAGTCTCTTCCTGGAAAACAGAAACTGTAATTAACTTAAGTCTTGGTTTGGTGTCTCAGGGTTAAGCATAAGCTACTCCATTTTAGGCCTGATTTTTTTTTATTTAACAACCCCCAAAAGTACCCCCTATAAATACCACCATGTCAGGGATTAGGGTTTCAAATGAATCTTGGGAGACACAAGCATTCATCCATAACAACCACCAATCTTATCAAAAAAGTCTTTACAAATTTCCAAGCCCTAAAACAGTGGCTGTTAAAGTGCTGCACTCAATATGCCAGCAAATTTGGGAAACTCAACAGTGGCCACAAGACTGGAAAAGTTTTCCTTCCAATCCCAAAGAAAGGCAATGCCAAAGAATGTTCCAACTACCACACAATTGCTCTCATCTCACACTCTAGGAAAGTAATGCTCAAAATTCTCCAAGCCAGGCTTCAACAGTACATGAATCGAGAAATTCTAGATGTTCAAGCTGGATTTAGAAAAGGCAAAGGAGCCAGATATCAAATAGTCAAAATCTGTTGGATCATCAAAAAAGCAAGAGAGTTCCAGAAAAACATCTACTTCTGCTTTACTGACTACGCCAAAGCCTTTGACTGTATGGATCACAACAAACTGTGGAAAATTCAGAAAGAGATGGGAATACCAGACCACTCGACCTGCCTCCTGTGAAATCTGTATGTAGGACAAGAAGCAACAGTTAGAACTGGATGTGAAACAACAGACCGGCTCCAAATTGGGAAAGGAGTAAATCAAGATTGTATGTTGTCCACCTGCTTATTTAACTTACATGCAGAGTACATCATGCGAAACACTGAGCTGTATGAAGCACAAGCTGGAATCAAGATTGCCGGGAGAAATATCAATAACCTCAGATACACAGATGATACCACCCTTATGGCAGAAAGTGAAGAACTAAAGAGCCTCTTGGTGAAAGTGAAAGAGGAGAGTGAAAAAGTTGGCTTAAAGCTCAACATTCAGAAAACTAAGATCATGGCATCCGATCCCATCACTTCATGGCAAATAGATGGGGAAACAATGGAAACAGTGACAGATTTTATTTTCTTGGGCTCCAAAATCACTGCAGATGGTGACTGCAGCCATGAAATTAAAAGGTTCTTGCTCCTTGGAAGAAGAGCTATGACAAACCTAAACAGCATATTAAAAAGCTGAGACATTATTTTGCTAACAAAAGTCCATCTAATCAAAACTATGGTTTTTCCAGTAGTCATGTATGGATGTGAGAGTTGGACTGTAAAGAAAGCTGAGCACCAAAGAGTTGATGCTTTTGAACTGTGGTGTTGGAGAAGACTCTTGATAGTCCCTTGGACTGCAGGGAGATCCAACCAGTCCAATCCTAAATAAAATCAGTCCTGAATATTCATTGGAAGGACAGATGCTAAAGCTGAAACTCCAATACTTTGACCACCTGATACAAAAAACTGACTCATCAGCGAAGACCCTGATGCTGAGAAAGATTGAAGGCAGGAGGAGAAGGGAATGACAGAGGAAGAGATGGCTGAATGCCATCACTGACTCAATGGACATGAGTTTGAGTAAGCTTCAGGAATTGGTGATGGACGGGGAAGCCTGGTGTGCTGCAGTCCACAGGGTCGCAAAGAGTTGGACACAACTGAGCGACTGAACTGAACTTGAACAAACAGTGGCAAAAATACATTTTCCAAAAGTCTTATTTTCATTTGAAATCTCCCATTTTTTTCTTAACTATAAATATTTCCTTTTGATATTCTTGAAGTGACAGGCTCACTGAATTCATTTTTGAGCCAAATAGCCAAGTCAGAAAAGTCATAGTTTGTTTGCTATTCTTGAAGGCAGAATTAATGTCCCATTAAAAAGCAACTAGTTCAGCTCACAACTCAAGCAATTGAATAGGTGTTTTTCCTCTGAAACACGTCATCACCAGCATATTAAAAAGAGATATGTCCTCAAGGTTAGAGACTTAATAAAATTGATATTTTTTTTCTATTTTATCAAAGACATTTTCAAGGAAACTAGCCATTTTTTCACACTGTGGTGGTAAAAAGATCAATGACTGTTTGCAGAATTTAGTGCCACTGCCAGGATTCATGCTAAGGTACCATCAGTTTTACATCCCATTGCTTTTGCACCTTCAGTGGAAAAACCATTCAATTTCAATATTATTATGAAAGTAGTTTTCGACCTTGTAGTCCTCCTGAAAGAGTGTCGAGGATCTACTGGGATCCACAAACTACATTTGGGAATCCCTTGGTCTAGATTATGCTGTAGTCCAGGGGCATTAATTCAATGGTTTATCCCAGCAGTCTCTAATCTTTCTGGCACCAGAGACTGGTTTCACCAGGGAAGACAATTTTTCCATGGACTGGGGGACAGGGAGGATGGTTTGGGGATGATTCAAGCACATTTTACTTATTGTGCTAATGATAATCTGTATTTACAGCTGCTCCCCAGCACTAACATCATTGCCTCAGCTCCACCTCAGATCATCAGGCATTAGATTCTCATAAAGAGCATCAACCTAGATCCCTCGCATGCGCAGTTCTCAATAGGGTTGGCGCTCCTGTAAGAATGTATTGCTACTGCTGATCTGACTGGAGGCAGAGCTCCAGCAGCAGTGTGAGCGACAGGGAACAGCTGGAAATCCAGATGACGCTTCACTAGTTCACCCTCCAGTCATCTCCTGCTGTGCAGCTTGACAGTCCTAGTTAGGACATGAACCAGTACTAGTCTGTGGGCCAGAGATTAGGGGCCCCTGGTTTACCCAAAGGAGAGCTAGCATCCCGTTGTCTTGAAGTGAATTTGCATAAGCAAAGTCACAGGGCTGCAAGTGATAAAGACAGCCCTGAAACCCAGGGCTTCTGGCTCCATGCACAGTACTGAACCTTCTACACCACATTCCATTCCCGGTTAACTGATCCATTCCTTATCCTAGCATGCTTAGTTAGAGCTGCAGAGACAGAATCTTATGTTTTTAAAAGTTTCCGATGCTTTACCAAAAAAAAAAAAAAGAAGTAATTAAAAGTTGTCAGATAAAATTATTGTACTGATTTCATCCATAGGCTACAATTTCTGTCCTGTGAGCCCTGTTTATAAGTGCATTCAAGTAGAGAACTCAATATTCCCAAAGTCTCTGTTACCAGCTTGGTGATAGGGTCTTAATAGAGCACAAAGACTGAAAATGCACAGAAAGGCATAACTGGTTTTTTGAAGCATAGATAAAAGAGAAAAGCTGATTGCCTTTTCTTACTAAAAAGCAGAGTGATGTGCCATTTATGAACTGCAGAATCGAGCACTTCCCTGTGGCAGCCATCAAAACAAAAACCCATCTCTCTCTCACCTAGTTTTCTATAAAGGAGAACTAGGTGAAATCTGGAGCAGCACAGTACTAGGCCTAGAAAATACTGTGGAGGTATGGAAGTTGGGGTGGGGCAGAGTGCGAATAGATTTCTGGACCCAAGAGGTGTTTAATATTAGGGTACCAAAACTGTGCTTATAAAATGCTGCAAGGCATCCTGTTTTGCCTAACAATCATGTAACTTGGGTTTGTCAGCACCATTTGATCCTGAAAATATTCTCTGCTGATTGGGTATGAGGCAAGGAAGATAAGTATTAAGTGTAAAGTGAAAGTGAAAATGTTAGTCACTAGTGTCCAACTCTTTGTGACCCCATGGACTATATCCTTCCAGGCTCTTCTGTCCTTGGAATTCTCCAGGCAAGAATACTGGAGTGGGTAGTCATCCAAGAATATAAAAAATGTCAAGGGTACAAAGACACTGGGTTGCTGACATTTCAAGAGAGAAGGCTATCATATTTGGTCTATAGAATAAAATGAATGATAATTCTGAATTATATATATACATGTTATATATATATATATATATTATATATATACAATAACTCAAAGCATGAGATAAAAGATGAATATCTTTTAAATTTATTGTACAAATATTACTTCTTATTCAAATCAATTTCTTTCACCCATCTGATTATTATACATTTTGCATGTTTAAATCACTTCAGTCATATCCAACTCTTTGTGACCCTATGGACCATAGCCCCACCAGGCACCTCTGTCCATGGGATTCTCCAGGCAAGAATACTGGAATGGGTTGCCATTTCCTCCTTTAGGGAATCTTCCTGACTCAGGGATCGAATCCGTGTCTCTTATGTCTCCTGCACTGGCAGGCAGGTTCTTTACCACTAGAGTCACCTAGAAACCACTGATAAATTTTAAATAGCTATATATTTTATTAGACTTATTAACTACTGAAGAATTAGCATTCTAATGAATTTGCTCTACAATTTTGGTGCTATTGATGTCATCTGCCATGTATTTATTTGTGAGAATTTTTTAAAAGATTGTACATAATGATTAATATAACTTTCATTTTGACTATATAAAACAATATTTATTAGAAATAGTATAAAGATCCAACATGAGGCAACATAAAATTATTTGTTTAAGCATAATTGAAACAGTTTTCAGGACCACACAATGATCTCTTTGAAGGATTTGTAGGACTGTTTCCTAAAGCAGTGTTTGTTGTGTTATTGCACGTGGAAATGATTGATAAGGGTCTAATATCCTTCGAATAGCATTGGGCTCAGTGACTTGTGACAGAGTCAAGGTTCTAGTAATATATCTTTCAGAACCTGCCGCTTTGCCTGTAACATACCTGATAACTACTATACATTACCTGTATGTGTCATAAGTAAATTCGTACAGTGATATTTGCATGTCTGAGATATAGTTTAGGCATATCTCCTTGCATGGAATAGATGTTAGTTGTGAAATTCTGTGACTTCGATAAAAATAAAATTCCTTCTTTATGAATGTCTTATTTCAGCTAAACGTTTTTAAAAACCTCTATGCTTTGTTTCCTCCTAGGCATGCAAATCAACTGCAGAAATGCTTATACATCAAGCATACCTAATGCCAGACTCTTAGCAATGCTTTATCAAAGATATTAAGAATCTAAAGAGATACTTAAATGAAAAGATGATACACAAGCACTAAGTAGGGTTCTATTTAAACAATGGAAAGAAAAATGGACCTGGCCTTTTTATTCATGTTCCATTCCAGTGTATATGATAAAACGATGAAGACAATAGATTTTTCGATGCAGATGTGGAAGAGAAAAGAAATGTTGGTTCATTTATCAAATGAACTTTTTTTGATAAAAGTTCAAAGATCTTTGCAAAATCTTCATTTTTGGGATTCTCAAAACACTTTTTTATTGACATCAAGGAAAATGGAAAATGAAAGATTTTTCTTCCTTTCAGTGCACATTTGGAAATAATGCTTATTTAGCTACAGTTTAGAATAAACTTGTCGATCAAATTAAGGGGGGAAAAAAGACCACCCACTCACCTGCTAATTGCAGAATTAGGCTAATTCATACTCTAACAATAAATGCCTCCACTTGCTACGTAACCTCTTTTGCACTGCACTGATCCTCTCAAGTACAATAATGCTCTTACCTTGGCATTCTCCACACTCATGAAATACATTTTTTTTCTTTCCATAGTAACTTTGCAAATAAATTTACACTCAATAGGACACTGTTTTCCCATGTGACAAGCTTTACAGATAACTCCTAGTATCATCTTAGCAAATAATTACCAAGAGCTTGGCCTTATTTGAGACTCCAGCTCTGATATTTTACCTAGGAACTTTCCTTTAAACAACACTTCTGACCAAAATGTACCCCGGGAAACCCACAAATCAAACATATTTGAAATTAGTGATATGGTGAGAATTAGCTGACACCATTAGAACCAATAAAATTGCATCACACTATGCCCTGACCAGTATTGCAAGAAGAGGCTGAAATTGAATGGTTCTATGAAGACCAACAAAACCTTCTAGAACCAACACCCCAAAAAGATGTCCTCTTCATTATAAGGGACTGGAATTCAAAAGGGGGGGAGTCAAGAAACACCTGGAGTAACAGGCAAGTTTGGCCTTGGAGTACAAAATGAAGCAGGTCAAAGGCTAACAGAGTTTTGCCAGGAGAATGCACTGGTCATAGCAAACACACTCTTCCAACAAGACAAGACAAGACTTTACACATGAACATCACCAGATGGTCAATACTGAAATCAGATTGATTACATTCTTTGCAGCCAAGGTGGAGAAGCTCTATACAGTCAGCAAAAACATGACTGGAGTTGACTGGCTCAGATCATGAACTCCTTATTGCCAAATTCAGACTGAAATTGAAGAAAGTAGGGAAAACCACTACACCATTCAGGTATGACCTAAATTAAATCCCTTATGATTATACAGTGGAAGTGACAAATAGATTCAAGGGATTAGATTTGATAGACAGAGTGCCTAAAGAACTATGCACGGAGGTTTGTGATATTGTACAGGAGGCAGGGATCAAGAACATCCCCAAGAAAAAAAAATGCAAAAATGCAAAATCTTGTCTGACGAGGCTTAGAAAAGAAGAGAAGCTAAAGACAAAGGAGAAAAGGAAAGATATACCCATTTGAAGGCAGAGGTTCAAAGAATAGCAAGGAGAGAGAAGAAAGCCTTCCTCAGATATCAATGCAAAGAAATAGAGGAAAACAATAGAATGGGAAAGACTAGAGATCTATTCAAGAAAATTAGAGATACCAAGGGAACATTTTATGCAAAGATGGATCAATAAAGGACAGAAATGGTAGGGACCTAACAGAAGCAGAAGATATTAAGAAGAGGTGGCAAGAATACACAAAAGAACTGTACAAAAAAGATCTTCATGACCCAGATAACCATGATGGGGTGATCATTCACCTAGAGCCAGACATCCTGGAATGTGAAGTCAAGTGGGCCTTAGGAAGCATCACTACACACAAAGCTAGTGGAGGTGATGGAATTCCAGTTAAGCTATTTCAAATCCTAAAAGATGATGCTGTGAAAGTGCTGCACTCAATATGCCAGCAAATTTGGAAAACTCACCAGTGGCCACAGGACTGGAAAAATTCAGTTTTCGTTCCAGTCCCAAAAAAAGGCAATGCCAAGGAACGTTCAAACTACCACACAATTGCACTCATCTCACAAGCTAACAAAGAAATGCTCAAAATTCTCCAAGCCAGGCTTCAACAGTAAACGAACCGTGAACTTCCAGATGTTCAAGCTGGTTTTAGAAAAGGCAGAATAACCAGAGATCAAATTGCCAACATCTGTTGGATCATTAAAAAAGCAAGAGAGTTCCAGAAAAACATCTATTTCTGCTTCATCGACTATGCCAAAGCCTTTGACTGTGTGGATCACAACAAACTGTGGAAAATTCTTAAAGAGATGGGAATACCAGACCATCTGACCTGCCTTCTGAGAAATCTGTGTGCAGATCAAGAAGTAACAGCTAGAACTGGACATGCCACAACAGACTGGTTTCAAATAGGGAAAGGAGTAGGTCAAGCCTGTATATTGTCACCCTGCTTATTTAACTTACATGCAGAGTATATCATGCAAAATGCCAGGCTGTATGAATCATAAGCTGGAATCAAGATTGCCTGGAGAAATATCAGTAACCTCAGATACACAGATGACATCACGCTTATGGCAGAAAGTGAAGAACTAAAGAGCCATTTGGTGAAAGTTAAAGAGGAGAGTAAAAAAGTTGGCTTAAAACAACATTCAGAAAACTAAGATCATGGCATCCGGTCCCATCACTTTATGGCAAATAGATGGGGAAACAATGGAAACAGTGACAGACTTTATTTTGGGGGGCTCCAAAATCACTGCGGACGGTGACTTCAGCCATGAAATTAAAAGACACTTACTCCTTGGAAGAAAAGTCATGACCAACCTAGAAAGCGTATTAGAAAGCAGAGACATTACTTTAGCAACAAAGGTCCATCTAGTCAAAACTATGATTTTTTTTCCCAGTAGTCATGTATGGATGTGAACGTTGGACTATAAAGAAAGCTGAGTGCCTAAGAATTGATGCTTTTGAACTGTGGTGTTAGAGAAGACTCTGGAGAGTCCCTTGGACTGCAAGGAGATCCAACCAGTCCATCCTAAAGGAGATCAGTCCTGGGTATTCATTGGAAAGACTGATGTTGAAGCTGAAATTCCAATACTCTGGCCACCTGATGTGAAGAACTGACTCATTTGAAGAGACCCTGATGCTGGGGAAGATTGAAGGGGTGAGGAAAAGGGGACGACAGTGGATGAGATGGTTGGACGGCATCACTGACTCAATGGACATGAGTTTCAGTAAACTCCAGGAGTTGGTGGTGGACAGGGAGGCTTGGCGTCCTGCAGTCCATGGGTTTGCAAAGAGTCGGACACGACTGAGCGACTGAAGAATCACAGATGGCTTGTTTTGCTTGCTGCTCTGCTCTCTGCTGTGTAAGGATATAAAAAGTCATCTATCTGCAACCCTGAAGAAGCCCCTCACTGGAACCTGACTGTGCTGGCACCCTGGTCCTAGACTTCCATTCCCCAGATCTGTGAGAAATTAATTTCTGTTGTTTTTATGCCACTCATCTATGCTATTTTTGTTATAGCATCCCAAGCTGAGACAGTCACCTTAAAGGATTCCCATTTATTTCATTCAAAGCATTTTTGCCTTTGCCCCAAAATATTTAATCAGCACCTACTATGAATCTCATGCAGGCTCTCATCCAACACTGATCACACCGGGGCTTGGTTCATTGCTACACTCAGGGGCCCAGCATGCTATAGACTCTACCAATTCATCATGCCAACCCCTCAAGAAACTTTCATTATCTCTCATAGCAGGGTTAATATGACACTACTCTTAAATATTTTGTTTTCCAAAAGTGATACACATTACTCTGCTCACATTTTGTTGCCAAAAGAAAGCTCTTGATCATGTTTGACTTTTAGGGTCACGGGACTGTAATCCACAAAGAGCCAGGAAGGAAAGGAGAATTAGAAACATTGGTGAGCAATAATAATGTCTATCGTGATACTCAGATTTAGCAAGTTCCCCCCAAAAGCACTTTGACATCTGATTAGTCAATCTAACACTTTATAACATTCTGTCTAATTGTAAAAGAGCATTTTACATGCTCCTTGATGTTTGCTAAAGTGTTGTTCCAATATTTCCAATATTATGTTCCAAAAATATTGGAAACTCAGAAAAATTAATTAAATTGATTAATTACTGAACAAACAGGTAATAAATGTTTCATTGTCAACTGGGCATACAATTGCTACAGAGAGATGAGATTTTCTCTAACAAAGAGTAGCAGGAGCAACATGAGGTCAAGTTGTGCTAATCAAGGTTGGCCACATGCCTAGACTAAGTAAATGAAGCATATGGAGAGAGCTGAGAGTGATGACGTCCTATCTTTCTAAAAGAAACTCTCCTTGCCCTATAAGGATACCTTCCCCCCTACTCAGAGCCTGAAATTCTCACTCTTAACTAGCAGATTTGTGGCTCTCACTCCACATTTTAAAACCTAAGAGTATTGCCTTGAAAAAGACAGGGTAACCATTATTTATTTCATTGATTTTTTTCCCCCTTTTTTTGGCTGCATTCTGTGACTTGTCAGATCTTTGTTCCCTGACCAAGGATCAATCCTGAATATTCTTTGGAAGGACTGATGCTTAAGTTGAAGCTCCAATACTTTGGCCACCTGATGTAAAGAGCTGACTCATTGGAAAAACCCTGATGCCAGGGTATACTGAGGGCAGGAGGAGAAAGGGGCTACAGAGGATGAGATGGTTGGGTGGCATCACTGATCCAATGGACATGAGTTTGAGCAGGCTCCTGGAAATAGTAAAGCATGGGGAACCCTGGTGTGCTGTAGTCCATGGGGTCACAAAGAGTTGGACATGACTAAGCAACTGAACAACAGCTTCTCACTGTGTGCTCACAAGGCAGAGAGCTGTAATCTATTTTCTTACAAGGACACTGGTCTGCACGCTCATGACCTCGTCTAAACCTATTAATAGTTATCTTCCAAAGGACTTGCCTCCTATTACCATCCCATTAGAAGTTAGGGTTTCAACATACGAACTTTGGGGGAACACAAGCATTCAGTCCATAACACAGTCTGATACTTCCTTTCTGGGGTAAAACAGCAGCTCTCCAACCTCAGCCGGCATTCAACCATTATTAACTTTTTGCTTCCATGGAAGCAAACCCAGGGCAAGAGAGAACAAGGCATCCATTGCAGGCATTTGTTCAGGTTAGAAATTAAGAACCCAAGTGCCAGTTTGTTCTAAGCTGAAACCTGTTAAAGGATATGAGTCCAATTTTTGTAGACTTGCTTCAGTAGTGCTAAGATGATGTGCCAGCGTTGATTCCTTGCTTTTGGCATGACTTTCATTTTAATAATCCCCACAATCAAATGTTACAGGAAAACTGAAATGATAAAAGAGAAAATTATGCTTGAGTATGTCATTCTTCAAATTATCCAGGCCAGGTCAGGTGATATTGTACCTTTCTTATTCAAGACCCTAATTTTCCCATAAGCACATAATTGATAGTGAATGGAGAAAAATGCCATGTCAGACATGTAGAATCATTATCTTTATAAATAATAAGTGCTTACAATTAAAGTGGTTAGCAATAGAGAAACATGCAAATAAGTGATAGTTTAGTTCAGTTCAGTCACTCAGTCATGTCTGACTCTTTGCAACCCCATGAATTGCAGCACGCCAGGCCTCCCTGTCCATCACCAACTCCCGGAGTTCACTCAGACTCATGTCCATCGAGTCAGTGATGCCATCCAGCCATCTCATCCTCTGTCGTCCCCTTCTCCTCTTGACCCCAATCCCTCCCAGCACCAGAGTCTTTTCCAATGAGTCAACTCTTCGCATGAGGTGGCCAAAGTACTGGAGTTTCAGCTTTAGCATCATTCCTTCCAAAGAAATCCCAGGGCTGATCTCCTTCAGAATGGACTGGTTGGATCTCCTTGCAGTCCAAGGGACTCTCAAGAGTCTTCTCCAACACCACAGTTCAAAAGCATCAATTCTTCGGCGCTCAGCCTTCTTCACAGTCCAACTCTCACATCCATACATGACCACTGGAAAAACCATAGCCTTGACTAGACGGACCTTTGTTGGCAAAGTAATGTCTCTGCTTTTGAATATGCTATCTAGGTTGGTCATAACTTTTCTTCCAAAGAGTAGGCATCTTTTAATTTCATGGCTGCAGTCACCATCTGCAGTGATTTTGGAGCCCCAAAAAATTAAGTCTGACACTGTTTCCACTGTTTCCCCATCTATTTCCCATGAAGTGATGGGACCAGATGCCGTGATCTTCGTTTTCTGAATGTTGAGCTTTAAGCCAACTTTCTCACTCTCCTCCTTCACCTTCATCAAGAGGCTTTTTAGTTCCTCTTCACTTTCTGCCATAAGGGTGGTGTCATCTGCATATCTGAAGCTATTGATATTTCTCCCGGCAATCTTGATTCCAGCTTGTGTTTTTCCAGCCCAGCGTTTCTCATGATGTACTCTGCATATAAGTTAAATAAGCAGGGTGACAATATACAGCCTTGACGTACTCCTTTTCCTATTTGGAACCAGTCTGTTGTTCCATGTCCAGTTCTAACTGTTGCTTCCTGACCTGCATACATATTTCTCAAAAGGCAGGTCAGGTGGTCTGGTATTCCCATCTCTTTCAGAATTTCCCACAGTTTATTGTGATCCACACAGTCAAAGGCTTCGGCATAGTCAATAAAGCAGAAATACATCAGTTTAATAGAATATCACTCCTACATTTAAATGATATGAAGAATGTGGATCAATATTCTATAATGTTAAGATTAATGGCACACTATAAAAATGTGGACACATTAAGGAAAATGACACCTGTCTATGAACAATGCTTAGAAGGGAATTTAGATTAAAACAATTGGTATTCAAATCAGAGTTTTATTCGTTCATCCAAAAAGAAAGCATTTGTGCTAGTTTTGAGAAATACAAAGAGAAAAAAAAAACAATCAGTTTCTCAGAGCAGTGAAAGTTCTTTATAAGTAAAGAAAAAAGATGAATCAATAGGCCTTCACACTGCAGTTTTGTTATAGCAGTGATAGACACAGACATAGCCAGAGAGCTAAGAAAACATGCAAGAGGCAGCTAGTCTAGTCTGGAGTGAGACGGTTAGAATAAAGATGTAGGGGAAAATTCACAGAAGTCAGGATACCTGAGTGAAATCATAAAAGGAAAAATAAAAATTAATCAGGATGAGACACAGCTGCAGGGAAAGAGTGATGTTGGGATGGGTGGCAAACACAAGTAAGAATTATGGGAAAGATTTCAAGTTTTCCGCTCAGCTGCTGCCCAGAATGAGGGAGGGAGAAAGAAGTGGGAGATGTGAAGAGAGGCTGGCAGGGGCCACATCACAAAGAAGCAACGCTTCTCAGTCTTCTAGGGAGCTAGAGCATCATCCAAGGCAGAAATTCATTCTAGAAAGATCATTTTGATGTACTCTGGGAAATGATTTTAGACTCTTAAAATAGCTCAAGAAGAAAATGTTAAGAGCTTAAATGAAGGCAGTGGCAGTGAGGATAGAGAAAAAAGAACTTGAAATAGTAGCATTGTGGACAGGTAGGATTTGTTAAGAGACCACATTTGGAGGTGAAGGAGAGGGTTAACCCAGAGTGATCTTTATGTTGATGGTTTGGTCTCCTTAATTCCTCAAAACAGAAACTACAGAAAGAGAAGCAGGATGGGCTGGATTTGTTGTAGGTTAGTAACCATGAGAGATGCTGGATATATGATCTAGAGTGCCAGGAAATATTGAGACCAGAAATTAAAATGTGAATGACCTTAGCATATAGGATATGTTTGAAGACATAAGGAAGGATGAACTCTCAAGGAGGGTTTGAGTGTGGTAAGAAAGGCATGGACACATTCTTGAGGAAGTCTATCATTTAAAGAGGAAGTGAGGAAGAAATATCCATGGGGGATTGAGAAGAAACAATCAGAGAAGGAGAAGGTGAAGAGAAAGATGATCTGGAATCAAATTAAGAGAGAGTCTCAAATTTAAGGGTGGAAAATAGTTTAAAATACAACCAAGCACTGGGGCTCTATAACAACCTAGAGGGTGGGATGGAGGCAGATGGGAGGGCGGTTCAAGAGGGAGGGGACATAGATATACCTATGTTGTTCAGTCACTAACTTGCATCCAACTCTTTGGGACCCCATGGACTATAGTCCACCAGGCTCCTATGTCTACGGGAATTCCCAGGCAAGAATGCTGGAGTGCAGTGCCATTTCCTTCTCCGTGGTAAACCTATGGCTGATTCATGTTGACATTTGGCAGAAAACAACATAATATTGTAAAGCAATTATCCTTCCATTAAAAATAAATAAATTTATGTATGAAAAAATGCAACCAAGAGACGCTGCAAAATGTCCACTAGGCTACTAATAAAGAAAACATGGGAGCAGTCATGGGGAGTTCACCAGACTGTTGTGACAGAAATAAGTGTCTAGGGGACCAGGGGATAACTAAGAAGACAGGAGTGCGGAAAAGTCATAAGATAAACAATATCTCATAAACTTGGATGTGAAGGGAAAACATGAAGTGGCTAAACAGAGGAGCAATGAGAATGACAGAAAGAAATGGTAAGAGAGGGGAATCATCAAGATCACATGCCAACTAAAAGGGAAAATTGCTATACACACCTTAAAATCATTCGCTTTTCTCCATCCACAGTGACAAAATCTTACTTGCACCTTCTTCACTTGGAGGCAGGATTACCATTCTCGTCTCAGCCATTAAAAACACTGGAGAGGAATGCGTGTGTCTTTTTGCCCCTCTCTGGTTAGAGATGACTGTTGAGAGGGTGAGGTGCTGAGAGAAGAATCCAAAAACTAGTGAGAAATGGAAAGACCAAACATTCTAGAAAATGGGAACATCAAGAGTGTCCATTTGTGGCAGGGGCACATAATTTGCTTCTGAGAAGAGAAATTTCTCTCTCTGGAACAAAAGAAAAATGAGCAAGGAAGGCTACAGTTATGGATATACTTAAGGAAATGGCAACCCACTCCAGTATTCTTGCCTGGAAAATCCCATGGATGGAGGAGCCCGGTAGGCTACAGTCCAGGGGGTCGCAAAGAGTTGGACATGATTGAGCGACTTCACTTCACTTCACTTCACAGGTGGGAAGGAGGGCTTCCCAAGTGGTGCTAGTTGTAAAGAACCCACCTGCCAATGCAGGAGACATAAGCGGGGAGGGAGTTCGATCACTGGGTGGGGAAGATCCCCTGGAGGAGAGCAGGGCAACTCACTCCAGTAATCTTGCCTGGAGAATCCCATGGACAGAGGAACCTGGTGGGCTATGGTCCAAAGTGCCGAAAGGAATCAGACACGACTGAAATGACTTAGCACACACACATAGGTGGGGAAAAGGAACAAAAGTTAAGAAAACTCTTTTTTATTATTCAATCCTTTCTTCAATCCTCAAGTATTAGGTCATTAAAACAGCCAGTGGTATATTGGAATAGATGTTTATTTTAGGCAAGGACCTGCAGTTTAAAAGTTTACAATCTAAGGGACTTCCCTGATGCTCCAGTACTTGAGTCTGCCTAGCAATGCAGGGAACGGACACGGGTTTCATCCCTAGTCAGGGAACTAAGAACGCACAGGCCTCGGGGCAGCTAAGCCCTTGTGCCGCAACTGAGCCTGTGCATGGAAACAAAGACTTGCCATGTATGTGCACTCAGTCCTGTCGGACCCTTTGTGACACCATGGACTGTAACCTCCCAGGCTCCTCTATCCATGGGATTTTCCAGACAAGAATACTGGAGTAGGTTGCCATTTCCTTCTCCAAAAGACTTGATGCAGCCATAAAAAATATATATATATATAAAGTTTACAGTCTGATACTTGTATAAAAAGCCCAGAAAAGCACTCCAGAGTATGTAATCTATTGTCAGCCATGACAAGAGCTATGGGACAGACCATTTGGAGCTAGATTGATCAGGGGTCTCCTTGAAAGGAAATCTTTAAATAATTTGTGAAAATGATTAGGAAAACATTTTAGAGAAGGTAATAACCTTAACTAATATTCAGTAAATAATCTGGTCTATGATTTCTAAAGAACATACATAAAACTTGTCTAGACCCACTGTGAGTTGAACTGAAGTAAACTCCAGCAGGTAAACGACAAACAGATAACAGACCTATTTACGCAAGGTGGAGTTGTGAGCCCTGGGCACAGGAATGAGGAGGGGGAACGGAAGCAGAGGGAGTCCTCCTCAGGGTCCCCTCACGTTACATCAACTATAACCAGCCTCTCTGATAACACACAGACTTGTTCTAAGACCACTGATGCAGCCTCTTTGTCTTTAGTTGTATTTCTCCTTGTCAATTTCTCACCTGTTCATAGAGTTTGCATAACCTAATTCATTTTCCCTTCTTTAGGCAGAGCTGGTAATTAGAAGGCACTTGTCTATTGGTACAAACCCCCCATCTCAGAAATTATACAAGTTCGGTCTATAGGACAAAATTGTGAAATGTTTTGTATTCAGTTCCCTGTCTTCCTCATTATTCATTATTTTCCTGCTCAAATCTCTGACGCTTTTCTTGAAGTGCCTCAGTTCAGCTCAGTTCAGTCGCTCAGTCGTGTCTGACTCTTTGTGATCCCATGAATCACAGCACGCCATGCCTCCCTGTCCATCACCAACTCCCAGAGTTCACTCAAACTCATGTCCATCGAGTCGGTGATGCCATCCAGCCATCTTCTCCTCTGTCGTCCCCTTCTCCTCCTGCCCCCAATCCCTCCCAGCATCAGGGTCTTTTCCAATGAGTCAACTCTTCACATGAGGTGGCCAAAGTATTGGAATTTCAGCTTCAGCATCAGTCCTTCCAATGAACACCCAGGACTGATCTCCTTTAGGATGGACTTGTTGGATCTCCTTGCAGTCCAAGGGACTCTCAAGAGTCTTCTCCAACACCACAGTTCAAAAGCATCAATTCTTTGATGCTCAGCTTTCTTCACAGTCCAACTCTCACATCCATACATGGCCACCAGAAAAACCATAGCCTTGACTATATGGACCTTTGTTGGCAAAGTAATGTCTCCGCTTTTGAATATGCTATCTAGGTTCGTCATAACTTCCCTTCCAAGGAGTAAGCATCTTTTAATTTCATGGCTGCAATCACCATATGCAGTGATTTTGGACCCCAAAAAAAATAAAGTCTGACTCTGTTTCCACTGTTTCCCCATCTATTTGCCATGAAGTGATGGGACCAGATGCCATGAGCTTAGTTTTCTGAATGTTGAGCTTTAAGCCAACTTTTTCAGTGTCCTCTTTCACTTTCATCAAGAGGCTTTTTAGTTCCTAGACCTCAATTTATTGGCAAAATTCTTTCCTCATATGTCATCCATGTTCATGTGTGAGGAACTGGTAATACCTTTAAATATTGTAGAACATCTGACACAGTTTTTTAAAGAATAAAGGTCTTGATAAAAAGAAAGATGTCCTAAGTAAAATTACGGTATCCATGAAAAGGGGGAAGTAGTTTGTATTAGCTCAGGAAGTGGTGACCACAATAACCATGGAAAGAGCTTGAATCAAAGAGAGATTTTTCTTTTTGTACATTTTCATTTGCTTCCAAGGATTAAATGAAAGAGTATATAAAGTGCCCTGCATTGTACTAGAACACAGTAGGTGCTTCTAATTGCTTTCTTCTGTTTGGCAAGGAATTTCAAGTAACCATACCAGTTCCTCAATATTATAAACAAACCATGGGAGACCTTTAGTTAATATCTGGACTACTGGCATTTTTTTTTTTTAACCTGGGGCAAGTGATAATTAGGAACAAGAAAATTTGTGTGAAGTCCAAGATGTTCAAGAAAATATCATCTGTCTGAAAAAGAGACCTCAAAAAACAGAAAAAATGATAGAAGAAGAAAAAAGTGAGCTGAAACTCTTAGGCTAGAAATTAAAGAGACAATGAAATTTACATAGATATAACATAAGAAGCAACAAAGGGAGTTTAGGCAATGCAGAAAAAATATAGTTGGGGATCTGGAAGGCAATCTTGACAAAATGAACAACCATAACCAACCAATGAACAAACATAACCAGTGTTTGAGTCAGTAATTTACATTTCAGGTAATTTTTTAACATTTCCCTAAATTATATTGTAGGTATTATAAATTTATTTTTTTTGCCTTCGACGACTCCCCTTAGAAGGCATTTTCTGTTTCTTCAGGTTGTTAGTAGTCTCTTCCAGCATCTCTTGTTTCTTTAGGAGCTTCTTCTGATTTCTCCTTCCCTCTCTGGCTGTGAAACTCCTTAGGCCAGTAGCTGGGAGCCTTTATTTACCTGAAGTCATGTAGAGAGTGGTAGGAATGTCACACTCTTCACTTCCCAGGGCAGCAAAATGCTGAGCATTTCCCATCAAAGGACCTTCCTCTTTATCTCCATACACATTTCCTGCCTTGGGGATACACAGGACTCTTTGAGTTTCATTTCTTCTCAAGGCAGTGGGGATGGGGAGGGAGAAATGAGTATATACAGACCAAAAGTGACTTTCTTTTTAGAAAACCAAGGATCTAACATCTTCATAGCCTTTCCCTCAGGACTTTGCTATATTAATACCCAATCTTATTCTATATACCTTATGTTAATACCCACATTAAAAGGAAGAAAGCATCACTTCCCTTCAGGAAAAGCTGTAGGTCAAAATGTCCTGATTCTGGGAAATAGATGTTTTTAAAAGATTTGAGAGTGAAGAATCCAGAATCCACTTAAAGAAATCAGTTAAAGGTGATAAATAAAGAAAATACAGATATACCAGCCAAATTTGAGTTGCAGGAAAGGACATAAAAGATTAACATTTTGCCAGTGTTCTCATCTTTATAGGGAAGAACAACAGATATTTTCTAAATGAAAAAAATAGAATCCAAAATAAGATTGAGTTATATTCTAAAAACTAATTGAAATAATTCTGTCATCAAGAGAAAAGTATTATTCCAAAATTGAATCAGCAAAAATAGACAAAATAGCAAATTATAAAGAAAAGTGAAGAAGGCAATTTACAACAGAAAGTAATAGAAGAAAAGGTTTCATAATCGTAACAGCCTAAAGAAAGAATAAAATACATAATAAAGAATAAACCTAATAAGGTTTTTGTGAAAGTTCTATGAAGAAAATATTAAAACTCTCCTGAGATACATAAAAGAATGCATCAATAAATTAAAATGAGTATTGTTCTCTCATAGAGGAAGACTATTTTAAATGGCCCAATGATCCAAAAATGTATTGATATATTCAATATTTCCAATAAGATGCTATAAAAAGAAGGCTTTTGTGTTAATTGCCAAGCTTATGCTAAAGTTCAGCTAGAAAACAAATTGCAGTGATACCCTTAAATTTTCTGATAAAGAATGATAAAAAGGATAAATCAGACCTTCCAGGCAGTAAAATAATAATCAAAACATTTCAGAACCAGAGGCCAAATGCACAGATCAAGGTACAGAGTAGAGAATTTAGAAATATCTTCACATTTATACAGCAATCTAATATATTGGAAAGGTGGCACTGTAAGCCTATGAGGAATAGATGGATAATTTAATGAATGCCATTCAGATAATTGAATGGTTATTGGAGAGAAAAAATAATCCTTGGTTCCTATCTTTTTTTTCTTCTTGTACTTCTTTTTTCTTTTTATTGAGGTACATACTGTAAAGTATACTAGCCTTAACTGTAAAATTCCATTTTATTTTTTTACATGTGTACTTCACGTAATTATCATGCTCAACAAGATACAGGAGATGTCCAGAACTTCAGAAATGTTCTTCATTTCCCTTACCCCAGGAGGAAACTCAGCTCCTATCTTTTGTCACCATTGATTTGTTTTGCCTCTTCTTGACCTTCACATACATGGAATCATCCTATGTACAGAATTTTATTTAAGGCCATTAAATCAAGTCCAAATATGTCATTCCTTTATTTCCTAGGCCTTTTTAGAGATGGCTTACACAGGGGTTGTCCAGGCCATGGCCATGGTCTAGTATTACCAAGAAAAATCTGCTATGGTCAAAGGTGAGAAATTGGTCATTCAGATTCCAATAAATACAAGAAATTGCAGCTGCAGATAAAGAATTATCTCCTTCACTCAGTCATTCCAGAAGCATTCAGATGAGAGTCTTCTCTTTGTCAGCCACTAGCTTAAGGGCTGGTAAGAAGAGGGCAGAAAAAGATGCAAAAATTATCCACTGCTTTGAGGCTATCACATGGGAAGGCAAACCATTACAACATAGTAAGAAAAGCGTTTACCGAGTTAAGTACAAAATGCAAAGGGACACTTGAGACAGAATGACCTGTGACCCAAGAAGGATTTAAAGGGAAGTTTTGAAAGATAAAGCAAGAAGGAAAAGGTAGCTACTTTGTTTGGTCCCTCTCTTATTCTTTATACCAAAGTAAATACTGAATGCTTCAAAAACACATTTGCAAAGTAAAGAAGAGTAAAAATTAAATCATGGAAGGATTTACTTAGAGAAAGATAGAATAAACACACTTTCCAGATACCTCCACTATGTACACTCAAACACTTGGATGTTATTGGCAGACAAACCTTAGGAAATGTGAATGTGGACCATAGAAGGTAGATGGATCTCAAGACTGAAGGAATCACCCAGCAGTGAGTTCCCTGGATTTCTTGTTGCCTCATATTTCCCACACTTGGAGTTGAAGAAACTGAAGTTGACAATCTAGAAATACTTCAGTGGACACACACACACACACACACACACACACAAACCCTATGAAAGCCTGATTTCTCTATTTAGAAGACCAGGAAAAGGGGATCTAGCAAGACAGAAACTATTAAGGAAGAAGCACTTGACTCCAGCCAAATATCTGGGGGAAGGATAAAAAAACTGTGATCCACTTCTACCCTCTTCAGTAAAATCTAAGTGGGAAACACAGTCAATGACCTTCTTCAAGGCTGTAACAAGGACCCTACCAACGACTGAATAAGTGAGTGGAACCCCACAGCTAGTAATAATAAGATGCCTACCCAGCGTAAAGAGGCCGCCTCACTGCTCTGTGGGGTCAATAGAAGACATGTGTGCAGTAGTAACGAGTTACTCCTAGCCCTGAATTGATCTCTCCAGTAGATCTCCATTGATCTTCTAGGGAACCAGAACCCAGTCATCATCCAGCAGTAACACAGAACCCCCAACACCAACATGACAAAGATGTTGGAATTATTCGAGAAATATTTTAAAGCAGCCATCATATATTTGAATGAGCTATTACAAACACACTTGAAACAGTGAAAAATAAAAGTCTCATCAAAGAAATAAAATTTCTAAGGAAGGACCAAATGAGAATTTTAGAACAGAAAAATATGATAAGTAGAAAAAAATATTTCAGCAGATGGACTCAGCAGCAGAATGGAGGGCATAAATAAAAGAATCAGTAAACTTGAAGACAGAGGAATAAAAATTAAACTACCAAATCTGAAAAGACAGAGGAAAAAAACTGAAAGAAATTATCATTGTCTCAGAGAATTGTGGAACTATATAACAAAAGATTTAACATTTGTGCCATCTGAGCCTTTGATGAAGATGAGAAAAATACTCAAAGATGTAATGGCTTAAATCTTCCCAATTTGGTGAAATATATAGATGCATAGATTCAAAAAGTTGGGTGAACTACAATGTGATAAACCCAAGTAAACCCATACCAAGATACATCATCACCAAACTTTTCAAAGTTAAAAATCAAGTTAGAGCAGTAGTCAAACAGAAGACATTCTCTGGTCCAACAGCATTTTTCCTCTATTGCTCTTTTATTCTCCTGCATTTCTGGGCTCATAGAAAGGGGAACTCAATAAGGTTAGCAGAAAGCATCATTCACCAAAGTAATTTTAGTTCAAAATCACTATAAATATCCCATAAAAGAACACACTTAAAATGTTGTTCAGTCACTAAGTTGTGTCCAACTCTTCGCAACCCCATGGGCTGCAGCAAGCAAGGCTTCCCTGTCCCTAACTATCCCCAAAGTTTGCTCAAACTCATGTCCTTTGAGTCAGTGATGCCATCCAACCATCTCATCCTCTGTCACCCTCTTCTCCTCCTGCCTTCAATCTGTTTTGGCATCAGGGTTTTTTCTTTTTTCTTTTTTATTTTATTTTATTTTTTACCTTTACAATATTGTACTGGTTTTGCCATATATCAAAATGAATCCACCACTGGTATACATGTGTTCCCCATCCTGAACCGTCCTCCCTCCTCTCTCCCCATACCATCCTTCTGGGTCGTCCCAGTGCACTAGCCCCAAGTGTTCAGTATCGTGCATCGAACCTGGACTGGCGACTCTTTTCATATATGATATTATACATGTTTCAATGCCATTCTCCCAAATCATCCCACCCTCTCCCTCTCCCACAGTCCAAAAGACTGTTCTATATATCAATGTCTCTTTTGCTGTCTCATATACAGGGTTATTGTTACCATCTTTCTAAATTCCAAATATATGTGTTAGTATACTGTATTGGTGTTTTTTCTAACTAGTTGGCTCTTCGCATGAGGTAGCCAAAGTGTTAGAGCTTCAGCCTAAGTCCTTCCAGTGAATATTCAGGGTTGATTTACTTTAAGATTGACTGATTAGATCTCCTTGCTGGCCAAAGGACTCTCAATAATTTTCTCCAATACCACAGTTCAAAAGCATCAATTCTTTGGTCCTCAGCCTTTTTTAAGATACAACTCTCACATTTGTATTCGTACATGAATACTAGAAAAACCATAGCTTTGACTATCCAGACCTATGTCAGCAAAGTGATGTCTCTGCTTTTTAATACACCATCTAAAATACAACTCTATTTTTTTTCTTAAATACAAATAATTCAAAATGGATGTGTTTGATGCCATAATGCCATTGTCACTTATAGATCACGTGGCAGAAAAAAAAAAAGAATTTTCCAGTTTTTATTTAACATGGTGGTTCATGAATTAGCCATCAGAGGGCCCCAACATAAGAACTTGTGAAAGCAATGTCATTAACACTCTTGGCTAATTAATGTATAGGAAAGTTTATAACTCCTCTCTGCAAATCCTCAGAGTACTAGGAGATGCTTGGGAATTGCTCTACAACTAAGGCATCACCTGACTTAGAAGAGTTTTCCAGCTTTGAGATCCACTAAGAAAAATAGAACATCTGTCACAAGGAAATGCTTTGAATCTATCAATCAAGGCCAAAATATAACAGTCTCACCCTGAGGGAGGGGTGGTTCAATTCTAGTAATTCTTCTGCTATTGAATCACTGTGTTACTTTAAGCATCTTTCTCTTTGTTGGCTGGACATTTTAAGCTGCAAATTACAGACATTCTTTAGGATAGTGACACTTTAGGGACACCAAAAATTCCTTCCATTCCTCAGAGCCTGAACAAGCCATTACAACAAAAATTCTCCTTGCTGGGGCACTAGTAAGAGAAAACTTCCTGAAATACTTGCTGGTGGACCACTATTTAATTCGTATCAGTAAGGGTGACATAGAAAAATATTTGATTATTAAATACATGCAATCCAAAATTACTTTATGGGTTTTATACAACATACAGAGAAATAACTTCACTGAAGGTTGTGTGATAAAAGCGTAGCACACAGACACTAATGGCCTCTTTTTTAGGTCTAAACATATATTTTGACCTGTCTTAACAGACTACAGGCTGTACCGACATCCAGTGAAAAACGGTGGAACTCTTTGCCAAAATATTTAACCTGAATTCAGGGTGACAAATTATCTGTATTTCCCACAGCCATCCATAATAAGTCCAGAAGGAAATATGGCTTTCATGGCAGCCAAGTTGTTAAAGTGAATAATACGTGGGAAAGTTCATAAATTCAGCAAAAACAATCTATTATGGAAGAAAGCAGCTGGCTTCTGATGAATTTAGTAGTGTTCCTGATGAATTTAAGAGTTATTCATCAGTCAACAAATTATTTATTGAGCACTTATTATACGTGGACAATGTTTCTGGCATTGGGGTATAGAAGTAAACAAAACAGTGAGCATACCTACCCTTAAGTAATTTACATCCTCAGGGGTGTGGGAAGAGGGGCAGGCAATACAGAGAGAGTCTAATAAATACATCTGATCATTTCAGACACTCCTAAGAGTTATGCTTAAGGTAAGGCAATTTGCTATAGACACAGGTCAGGGAGATTCTCCTGACAACATGAGACATGAGACCTATTTAGAAGGGGATATTTAGACTGGGGGAGGAGCTGATAAACATGTCAAGAAAGATCAAGTTCAATCTCAGTTCATAAAACTTATATGAGCACCCATATTTTTGTGCTGTGGTTAATTTAGTCTCACGTCAACCTTCAACTCCCCTTCCCATGTGTAGAGCGTTTTCATATAGAGGGATTTATCAAGTTCCTACTGCAACATGCATATTATCATCCCTATTTTTGTCTGTGAGAGAATGGAAACTAAGCAGTGATGTTTAGCAGCTTCCTCAAGGTTACATACGAATATGGAACAGAGCATACATGTAAATTTAGTCTTTTAATCTCCAGTCCTGTATAACCTGCTGCCTTATCAGAGATGTCACCCCATTAGTGTGTTAGTAAGGAATACTTCCTTGAGTCATTATTATTTTTATCTAAGAAAATAAACATGTCTTTCTACATCTCTATCAAACAAAGAAAAAATAAGGACATGGATTCTTTAAGAAGCCAGGAGTTACAGCTGAGCACCTAGGCTAAGGGAGTTCCCTTGAGTACAAAGTGTAGCTGAGGCAGTTGACATTTCATTGCATCTATCACTTGTTAAAAGACATTTCAGATTCTCTCTGGAGGCAAAAGGGATAATAATTAAGAAAAGATGGGCAGAAATACAGAAACTCAGAGATTTAAATTCCAGATGACAAGAGAGACAACATAAATCCAAAGAACAAGAGAATCAAATGGATTATTTCCACAAAGTTACTCTTGGTAAGTAATGAACACTTGTTCTCGATGTGACAGAAAACCTGAACATTTATTTCGATTCCTTTCACCAGGGCTCAAAACCATAGTGAAAGGACTGAAAAATAGAAAAAAATAAAATGAGGGGGGAGAGAAAATTTTCAAACACGTAGAAAATTGTCATTTTTACAGCAAGGTACTTAATCAGTACTGAGAAGGAGTACTGTTTCATGGTATCTTTTGGGTTCTATGCAAACATATTTTTCTAATTTTCTTTTTTGACCTGAATCTAACACAAGTACATAGACGATATCATTCAGCAATTTCTGCTGTCAGTCCACCTACACAACTGTGCCACCCTAGCATGCCCTTACCTTTCATTTGGCTGAGGATTAGGAAGATAAGATTACAGTGTCAAAGAGGAGCTATACACTGTAACATCTAAAATGGCCAATTCAATTTACTTTTATGAAATGAAAATTGACACTCAGTTACCCAGTCACATTAGCCACATTTCAAGAGCTCAGTAACCACAGGTAATTCATGGCTCCTGCAATGGGCAGCACAGAATAGAACATTTCTGTATCATAGAAAGTTCTATGGGGCACCTATGCACCAGATGGTATTTCTGCAAGTGCATAAATCTCACATCCTCTGTATCTACAGTCTCTCACATGCCCCATGTTTTCTCAAAAAAAAAAAAAAAAAAAAAGTCCTTACCCCAAATCTCATCTTAATTTCCTATATTTCATTTCTTTGCTATAATAGTTATAAAGCAAGAAGATTAGCTATAGATGTGAATTTAATTGTATTTGTTTCAATATCATGATTTTATAAATAAGGAAATGTCCCTTGTTGTAGTAAAATATATTCTTTAATTCAATAAATATTTAATTAGTCACTACATACCTTAGGCACTGAGGGCAGACCAAACCCTGATCCTCATGGTGTTTAAAATCTAAAGCAAGAGACAGACAATAAAAAAAGAAGAAAGTGGATTCATGTTGAGATTTGACAGAAAACAAAATTCTATAAAGCAATTATCCTTCAATTAAAAAAAAATAAAATTTTTTTAAAAAAATGAAACTGTGCCATCTGCAGAGATGTGGATGGACCTAAAGACTGTCAAACAGAGTAAAGTCAGTCAGAAAAAGAAAAATATTGTATATTAATGCATACACATGGTATCTAAAAAAAAAAAATGGTATGGACGAACCTATTTGCAAAGCAGAAATAGACACGGATATAGAGAACAAATGCATGGACTCCAGTGGGGAGAGGGGGAAGGTGGGATGAATTAGGAGATTGATATTGACTCCATTATATATAAAATTAATAACTAATGAGAACCTATTGTATGGCACAGGGAACTCATTGCTATGTGGTGACCTAAATGGCAAGGAAATCCAAAAAAGAGGGGATAGATGTATATGCATAGCTGATTCACTTTTCTGTACAGCAGAATCTAAGACAACATTGTAAAGCAACTATGCTGCTGCTAAGCCTCTTCAGTCGTGTCCGACTCTGTGCGACCCCATAGACGGCAGCCCACCAGGCTCCCCCATCCCTGGGATTCTCCAGGCAAGAACACTGGAGTGGGTTGCCATTTCCTTCTCCAATGCATGAAAGTGAAAAGGGAGAGTGAAGTCGCTCAGTCGTGTCCGACTCTTCACGACGCCATGGACTGCAGCCTACTAGGCTCCTCCGTCCATGGGATTTTCCAGGCAAGAGTACTGGAGTGGGGTGCTGAAGGACAGGAAAGAAAATAAAGCAAGGTAAAAGGACAGAGGAGGGGGTGGGGACAAAAAGGAGGTAAACAAAAAGGGAGACAGCAGCTATAGCTTCTCCATGTAAGCAGGGCAGACAGAGCTTCTCTGTAAAGGTGATTAGTGAAACAAAGCCTAAAAATATGAAAGAACAGTCTATGAAGGTCTAGGGTAAGAACATTCCAAACACAGGAAACAGTAAAAGTCCATGCAGTAAAAATAATCTTGGTATGTCCAAAAAGAATAGACAAAGGTAGAGTTGTTAGAGAAAAGTGAGTGAGAGGGAAACACAGGGAGGCAAGGTTTGAGAGGAAACCTAGGACCAGATCCTGTACAGCCAGACACTCATTACTTACTGCCGTGTAACAAATCACCTCAGGAATAAGCAGCTAGGAACCATATTTGCATTTATCTCACAGGCTTCTATAGATCAGAAATCCACCTGCAGCTGGGCTGGATCATCTGTTTCAGAGTCTCTCATGGGCTATTTGTAATACAATCAAGGTATTGGCCAAGGCTGGGTCATCTGAAGTCTCAACTGAAGAAAGATCCATCCTCAACCCGATCCTGAACCCCCCTCCCTCCTTCCTCCCCGTACTATCCCTCTGGGTCATCTCAGTATGGCAAAACCAATACAGTATTGTAAAGTAAAAATAAATAAATAAATAAAAATAAATCAAGATCTAAAAAAAAAAAAGAAAGATACACTCCCAAGCTCATTCACAGGGTTTTGAATTCGTGATTCTGTTTTTTGCAAGCTGTTGGACTGTGAACTGAGGGCTTTGCTTTCTCACTGGTTTCTGGCCAAAAGCTATCCTCAGATCTTTGACTTTGGGTCTCTCCAACATGGCAGCTTGTTTCATCAAAGTGAGCAAAGGGAGAAGTCGAATCTGCCAGGAAAATGGAAGTCTCAGTCTTTGTAATCGAGTAGGAGTCAGGTCCCATCTCTTTGCCTTATTCTATTTATCAAAATAAATGACTAGATCTAGTCCATATAGTAAATAAGAAATTATGTAAGAGCCTGATTACTGGGAGACAGGGATCATTGAGGGACATTCTAGAAGTCTGCCCAACGAAGGCCTCATGAACCATAATAAGGAGTGGGAATTGTACGTTAAGACTGGGAGGCATGAGAACTTTCAATCAGGGCACTAATATGATCTGATCTTCAATTAAGACCTGTTGTTCTATAGGGAAGAGATGTAGCAGACCACCTATGGAAACAGGAACAAGATAATAATCGTGAAAAGTAATAAAGCTAAGAAGATAGTGAGCCACTGTCAGAACTGAGATCTATTTTAAAGATAGAATGTACAGTATTTGCTAACCGGTTGGGTAAGCAGGGTGAAAGAGACAGGAAGCCTAACAAAAAAGTCTGAAATAGATGGACCAGTAAGCACAGAATGATTTCCCATGCTTCTGTGCACTTTGTCTTTGCTTTCTCCCTACATCTTCTTTAACACCTCTCTGATAATCTTCACACGTCACAGGATAGTGTGAACGCTTAGAAAAATCTAGAATTTCCACACTTTTAGTATGTCACAATAGGAAGTCACAGTGCTAAGAGCTGTGGGAAAAGTAGGCTATAAAAAATGGTTGTCATTCAGTTCAGTTCAGTCACTCTCACGCCCAACTGTTTGTGACCCCATGGACTGCAGCATGCCAGGCCTCCCTGTCCATCACCAACTCCTGGAGTCTACTCAAACTCATGTCCATTGAATCGGTAATGCCATCCAACCATCTCATCCTCTGTCATCCCCTTCTTCTCCCACCTTCAATCTTTCCCAGCATCAGGGTCTTTTTCAATGAGTCAGTTCTTCGCATCAGGTGGCCAAAGTATTAGAGTTTCAGCTTAAGCATCAGTCCTGCCAATGAACTTTCAGGACTAATTTTCTTTAGGATGGACTGGTTGGATCTTCTTACAATCCAAGGGACTCTAATTACTTATTATCAAAAATAGGACACTGTCTTTTAAGTTTGTGCCCCAGTTTCTTATACTTACCAGCAAGCATATACCATCATCATCCTTATTTTCACTTAGAAAATGAAAATATTTTTATTCTTGTAAACAAAAAAAAATGCTAATAAAGAGAGAAAAAGGAATTAATTTCTCAAGAACATAAGGACGCTGGCTGTACATTTTAATGCTTCAACTTCAATAACAAATTGTTGTACTCTGTGAAATCACAGTGTCAATATTAGCTATTCCAGGAAGAATCTGATTTACAGCACCTATCTCCCCAAACCACTGAGAAATCAGCAGATTAAATGGGGTAGTATACATATTTTATGTGCTTTCTTGATTCATTCCATGTATTGTCTAATACCAGCTCTGTCTGTAGCCAAATACCAAGCAAAATTCAAGTAAGTCATAGTTAATACTGAACGGTACATTTTTTATTCTCTGGTGGTAATAATTAACCCAGATTGTTTCTTGACTAAAGCAACTGATAACATCTTTGCGCCCAGCAAAATGGTAACACTTTGGAACAAGCTTATTTTCATGTTATGCCCCTTTCTTTCATCTCACCCACTCCCTGTACACAAGGTTCTATCTTGGGTATGTGTTTCTCATTGAGAGTAGAATCCTCTAAGGGAGTTAAGATCCATAGGAAGAGATACCTCATAAAGCCTGAGTTTTTGCATCACTTTTATTGATATTCTCTCCTCACTCTTGATATTACCAGATGGGCAACCTAGGCAGGTAAATAAAAACATGATGCCATCCATTTATAAGAAATGACTAAACTCATCCAATCTCTGTGACAAGTCCTGTGTGTATTCTTCCAAAAGTCAAATTTAGCACAATGACAAGAGAACACATTTTTTTCCCTGACTCTGAATATATATTCCTTCAGGGGAAAAAAAAAAAGACCATTTCTCATCATCATTTCTGATGCTTTCAAGTTTAGAACACTGAAGTACAAAGGGGAACAGTGAGTCTTGATTTAGTCTTAAAGGGCCCATAATGAGATTGGTGCCAAATTGAATCTTAAAGACAGAGTTTGGAGAGAATTGGAGAAGAATAGCTTTACTTGCTTTGCCAGCAAAGGAGGACACAGGCTGAAAAGTATGTGTCCCAACCCAGGAAGATCTGATGAGCAGTTTCATAGCAAAGGCTATAAATGGTGAGAGTGCTGATAAGATTAGGGTATCTGCAGGACCTCCCCTACTCTAATCTGGTCTCAAGTAATCTTCTTGATGAGCTTTCCTGGTTCCTTTAATGTAGCCTCAGGTGGTCTTTCTCTGGTATGAAGAATGCTGACATCTTGGAGAGTTTAAAGATGTTATGTACATCCCTTGAGGTGGAACCAGAACCCTGCCCCAAGGCTGCACTATTATTTCTGTGGCTGCCCCTCCATCTCCTCTGTCTGTTCATCCTCTCCATTCCCAGATTAGCAACCATTTGAATCTGCTCATAAGAACTCAGGGAAGGTCATAGAGACAGGAGTCAAGAAATGGGGGTTGAAGGGCTTCCATGCCGAGGAGCCCCACAGGGTCTTGCTCAGTTTCACTGTCAATGTTGACAGTCAGCAACTTGAAGTTTCCATTAAGGAACATATACAATGTCAGGCATGGAGAACATAGTGATAAATAAGCACCATTTCAAGCACCTTATGTGATTCATTTCTGCTCTCCATGACCCATCAATAGACAGTCTCAAAAATTGGTACCATTGTTCTTCAACTCACCATTCATATTAACTCAGCTCAAATATGCAATTTTTCTAAACCTACATTAAACCTGTTTCTTCTTCCCATTTCCTACACTTCCATTTTCCTTCTCTGTAGCTTTTCCATGGACCTAAAGAATTCATGCATTTCCTTACCTTACCCCACTCCTTACAAAAATCCACTCATACTTCAAGATTCAGGCCAAATATCATCACTCAAATTGACTTCCCCTCTGATTTCCAGTAACACTGAACAAAAATCTATTTATAGCATTATATTATAATCAGTAATGTATACATCTATCTTTCCCATTATACCATGAACTCCTTAAGGGGAAGAATATATCCTAATTCATCTTCAATGCCCAGACTCACTGACTAGCCCTTTGCAGATATCAAACATACATATATATATATATATATATATATATATATATATGGCAGAAAGCGAAGAAGAACTAAAGAGCCTCTTGATGAAAGTGAAAGAGGAGAGTGAAAAAGTTTACTTTAAGCTCAACATTCAGAAAATTAAGATCATAGCATCTGGTCCCATCACTTCATGGCAAATAGATGGGGTAACAGTGACAGATTTTATTTTGGGGGGCTCCAAAATCACTGCAGATGGTGACTGCAGCCATGAAATTAGAAGATGCTTACTCCTTGGAAGAAAAGTTATGATCAGCCTAGACAGCATATTAAAAAGCAGAAACATTACTTTGCCAACAAAGGTCCATCTAATCAAAGCTATCATTTTCCCAGTAGTCGTGTATGGATGTGAGAGTTGGACTATAAAGAAAGCTGAGTGCTGAAGAATTGATGCTTTTGAACTGTGGTGTTGGAGAAGACTCTTGAGATTCCCTTGGACTACAAGGAGATCCAACCAGTCCATCCTAAAGGAAAACAGTCCTGAATATTCATTGGAAGGACTGATGCTGAAGGTGAAATTCTAATACTTTGGACACCTGATACAAAGAACTGACTCACTAGAAAATACCCTGATGCTGGGAAAGATTGAAGGTGAGAGCAGAAGGGGACAACAGAAGATGAGATGACTGGATGGCATCACTGACTCAGTGGGCATGAGTTTGGGCAAACTCTGGGAGTTGGTGATGGACAGGGAGGCCTGGCATACTGCAGTCCATGGGGTCACAAAGAGTCGGACATGACTGAGTGAACTGAACTGAACTGAATATATTTTTTAAAATAATGCACTGTCAAATAATGATAACAATAGCTAATTTTCATTGAGTACTTGCAGCACTCTGAGTATCATTACAAGAATTCATGATTTAATCAATATAATCCTCATATCAAGCTCATGAAGTAGATCTATTATTACCTTCAGTTCAGTTCAGTCACTCAGTCCTGTCCAACTCTTTGTGACCCCATGGACTGCAGCATGCCAGGCTTCCCTGTCCCTCACCAATACTCTCAGAGCTTACTCAGACTCATGTCCATTGAGTCAGTGATGCCATCCAACCATCTCATCCTCTGTCATCCCTTTCTCCTTACATTACCTTACATTGCAGATATGGAAACTGAAGAGCAGAGTTAGATAAATTGTCCAAGGTCACAAAGCTAGGAAATGGAAAAGGCGGGATTTGAAACTAGCCTCTTTTAAGCACTGGGCAATATACTGGTTGTAGAATAGACAGACAAATAGCTGTGTGCTCAACTGTGTCCAATTCTTTGTGGCCCTATGGACTATAGCCTCCAGGCTCCTCTGTCCATGGAATTTTCCAGGCCAGAATACTGAAGCAGGTTACCATTTCCTACTCCAGGGGATCTTTCCGACCCATGGATTGAACCCAAGTCTCTTGAGTCTCCAGCATTGGCATGTGGATTATTTACCACTATGTCACCTGAGAAGCCTGATTGTAGAATAGGAGTCAACAGATTATTTTTTTCTCAAAGGGTCATAGGTCAAAGGTTTTGACTGTGACCAAATAGCACTATTCAACTTTGCAGCCGTAGCAGGAAAGTAGCCATAGGTGATATGCAAGTGATGCTTTCAAATCGTGGTGCTGGAGAAGACTCTTGAGAGTCCCTTGGACTGCAAGGAGATCAAACAAATCAATCTTAAAGGAGCTCAACCCTGAATATTCATTGGAAGGACTGATGCTGAAGCTGAGGCTCAATACTTTTGCCACCTGATGCGAAGAGTCGATTTATTGGAAAAGACTCTGGTGCTGGGAAATACTGAAGGCAAAAGGAGAAGAGGGTGGCAGAGGATGGAATAGTTAGATAGCATCGCCAGCTCAGTGGACATGAATTTGAGCAAACTCTGGGAGATAGTAGAGGTCAGGGAAACCTGGTGTCCTACCAGCCCACGGGGTTGCAAGGAATTGGACAACTTAGTGACTGAATAACAACAATAAGTGAATGAGTATGGCTATGTTTCGGTAAAATTTTATATATAAAAACAGACAATGACATGAATTAGCCCAAGCCATGTGGTTTCCCACACCCTGCTGTATGCTCTTTCTTGTATCCCAGTATCATCTACCTAAACAGATAATACCTAGAGAGTACATTCAAGTATTTGACCAAACATAGATTCACTGGACCAGTTATGGAAAAGTAAGAAAGACTCTTTATCAGCAGCAAAAGGAAAATGGTTGCAATGGCATAGTGTGACAACTGAAGGATGACAATGATCACAGTGGGCTTGTTAAGTCTTGTTTCCTAAAGAATTAAATTCATTCCTTAGAATAGCTAAGACTTTCCTGGACTTTTTCATAACATGGTTATGGCCACTAGTACTAATACTGCTCTTAACAAATCAAGCCTTATTTCCTTCATCAATACCACACTAAACACCTTTCATGCAGTTTCATCTTGGGCCTCATGCTTAGCATGGCCAAGGAAAGGGCTCCAGAACTACTGTGCTGCTCAGCATCCCTTGGTTACATGCCTAGAAGACAAATTAGGGTGGATGTCAAGAAAGAGTCTCAGTCTATTCCCCATCCGTGCAGCAATCACTTCCCCCAGGACTCTTGCAAATCTTGCACATGTAAGCCTTTGGACCAGGCTGACTGGGGTCTGAAGCCTACCTAGTATAAAGCAAAATAAATGTAAAGTCATGTATAGCAGCAGCTCTGCAAGAGACCTCCATCTGTTTGGTTTAGAAAGGGGAATGTCTGATGGTAGAATCCCTATCAGATTTTCAGATTTCTGAGGAAAAAGAATCAACCTTGATATCTCCTTGTGCTTGTAACATATTCACTGTACCCACAAGGCAACCATGCTTTTTGAGTAGAGCTCTAGTGAATCTACCCTGCTCTACAGCTTCTAGAGCTGTTGTTGACATCACCTGGCTTGCACCTTGCATCTCTCTCTGTTTCTACTCTCATAGTCCCTGGGTACTGGGGCCTCTGATATTTTATTTTTAATGCCAAGTTTCTGCCTGTGCTCTATTGTATCCAATGGACTTCCTTTAAGCATCTACCATATATTCAAGGATTTCTAAATTAATCACCTAACTGCCTCTGGGCCCTTGCAGATTTCATTTCTAAACTGATTGGATCAACCTGAAGACATTTTGTCCCTCCTCTTATTATCTCAGTCCACTTGATCACCCAACCTTGCTGCTTGTCTGTCATTTATTTTCTTGCTCTTCGAGTGTGATATAAATTCATTCTCTCTGGACTCTCAATCTTTTCAGTTGCTTTCTGATGGGTTTTGTCTTTTCTTCTTGGTTTAGAACTTTCATAACCATTCTGACAGTCATGCTCTCTCATCTCAACTTAGGTACTCTCTTTCCAGGTCTTCCCTGGTGCGTCAGATGGTAAAGAATCCACCTGCAATGCAGGAGACCTGGGTTCAATTCCTGGGTTGAGAAGATCCTTGGAGTAGGAAACGGCAACTCACTCCAATATTCTTGCCTGGGAAATCCCAAGGGCAGAGAAGCCTGGCAGGCTACTGTCCATGGGGTCACAAAGAGTCAGACATGATAGCATACTCTCTTCCTAACAGTCTTCCTTGGAGGCAGTTTGTCATCTAATCGGTTCTGGATGTAAGAAAAGACTGACTCTCACAGTCTCATATCTTTTAGGTGTGGTCTAGCTTCCCATTTGCCACATTCCACTTCATCTTCATGTTTTTCTGTGTTTTACAACTCTCTTTGTGAATAAAGAACCCTTTAAGGGCCTTTTTTCTAAAGAAGATTTTTAAAATTTTCTTGTCCAAACTCTCACCAACAACAAAAAAAAGGGAAACAACTCAGTTCACTGTATATTTAAGAAAACCATTGGCTCAATTTGTATAATTAAGAATTAAGAAATATCTCGCTTTTAGCTGTCAGTCACTGCTTGCCTACTAGGGATAGAAAAAATAGTGACATATTTTTAATTCTTTGTGTTTTTCTGAAAAGAACACAGAGAAAATCTGTTTAATGACCCAATACATGAAGAGTTTGTTCAGTGACTTGCTTGCACATTAAGGAAGAGCTCCAGGATGTCCAAATTTTATGGCAACTATTAGAAGCACACATGCACACACAAAATAACCCAAACATGAAGTCATTTCAGACATTATTTTGTTTACTTGTTTTATTTATTTATTATTTCCAGCACAATCCAAAACAGAGAATATATTTGTTAGCAGTGAATTTTCAAATCACTCTAGAAAAACATTAAATATTGTGTTTCTTTGTTCAGCCTTGTTCAAAGGCTGCTCTAGTGGTTTGAAAGAGACAAAAGACGTCTCTTAGTGAACACTGCCATTCCTCTAGGGGAAAGCTCTACCCATATAACAGCTATTTTAAGATGTTGAAGATGCATTACCACAGGCTGCAATTACTCTGTGAATCCCAATTTGAATTGAAGTATCATCTCTCAAGGGTGTAATCCTAGGGTCACATTTCCTTTTCCAGGCAAACTAAACCATCTCTTTGACTATTAAGTGCTCGACAGGCAATCTCAGACAACAAAGTTCCTCTTCATCTTTAAGTAAATAAAATAATCTTTTAAAAAAATAGGCAGTTTGAAATTCATAAGAACAATAACCTACAGTGATAATAAGAGCAAATCACCCACAAATAATTACCAATCATGGTCAAATGTTGAATAAAGATCAAATTTACTAATGAAGCTCCTTTAAGCATTATATCTATGTTTTAGATAAATATTATAGAAATGTGTCTCTGATTTTTAAAACTTTGAATGGGCTTTTATAAACCAATAGTGCCATGCTTTCATACAGCAATTATTATTTACTACTATTTGCTTTCTCCTGAAATTGTTACAAATCCTTTAGTGCCCTTTTCAATCAAGAGGACAAACCTGAAATGTCCTTCCAGCTTTTTGGTCCGTGTCTGTGGTTTTTAATCCCCTTTGAAAGATATCGCCAGAGACCCTGACTCTGCCTCTGGTTTGTCCAAACACATTATATGCATAGGTTCAGAGAGCATGTATATTAAGCACAGTCTGGCATCTCATTTTGATTTTTCTCCCAAGTTAAACAATAAATCTAGAGAATACCAGAAAATACTCCTCTATTTCAATTCCCTTGTTTGTTTCTTCTATCTCTTCTACTGTTAGCTTAATTGGTTTTGCTAAAAAGAAAAACTCAACAATAGCTCTCAAATATAAATGATCAAAAATGATCACCTTTATGAAGATGATACACCTGGCCCACACAGAGATGTATGTCTTACCTATGTCTTCTGATTGTGACGATTTCTTCATTTGGATCCTTTTATGTTCTCCCAGTTCCTTGTAGCTAAGAGTTCGCTTGAGATACCGTCCCCATTCCCCAGTCCCACAGGCAGTATCTGAGGTCAGGTGACCATCTCCTTCATATGAGTTATTGCACCATTTTCCATCTGGCTTCCCAAATCTCATCTTGCCCTCTCTTCCCACCTACTAGCCATTCTCTACAATTAAGAGAATTTTTAAACTCTAAGAAGTTCATTGAGCCTTTCAGCATCCAGTCTCTACTCATACTGGCCACCTCACATCTCTTTCTGTCTTGCTTCACAGTCCAAGTCCTGGAAATACTGGAAGTCTTTTTGTTCCTAGAACATGCTGTGTTCTCGTCCCCTTCAAGTTCACAGGTATCATACTTCAGTCAGCTTAAACCCTCTTGCCTCTCCTATTTTTGGTCAACCCCCATCCACCCTTTAGGTCTCAACATAATTTTTATTTCCTCCCATAAATTTTTATGTCTAGATCCTTTTCCCCCACCTAAAGTCCTCTACTCTGAGAATTTTTCTATCACAATATTTTTCACATTTTATGTGATGGCTTAATATCCTTTTCTTCACATGAAGGTAAAGTCGTGTCTATCCTGATACCATTATATAGCCAGTACAACAGATACAACTTAATATTTACAAAATGAATGACTCATTGAGTAGTTGGGTAGGAAGATGGAGGTATGGATGAACAGATGTGTTTTTAAATGTGTGGAGTTAGGATGGCTATCTGAGAAAAGGGCAGAGGCTGTGGAAATCAGCAGTGCCCTTGCTACCATCAGTACATCTTCAAAACATGCCACTGACTTCTCTCCACACTGATTTGATACAAGCCAAATTCACTATGAAAAAATGTTTAAAATCCTATTTATATAATCAAGTTTGCTGCTGCTGCTGCTGCTAAGTCACTTCAGTCATGTCTGACTCTATGCAACCCCATAGACGGCAGCCCACCAGGCTCCACTGTCCCTGGGATTTTCCAGGCAAGAGTATTGGAGTGGGTTGCCATTGCCTTCTCCAATCAAGTTTAAAGAAGTGATTTTCAAATAATCACTTATGTATTCATTCAGGCCAAGCTAGTACCTCAGGATAATGAGGTGAAATTTATAGTTTCTTCTCTTAAGGAATTTACAGTCTTGGGAGGTGCTATATAAGGAACTTTAAAAATAAAACAGTATCTTAAAGAAATAAAATGAAGTTATAAAAATTCTACATCATCTTTAAAAAATATTTCAAAAAAATAAAATAAAAAAGTAAAAATAAAAAGATAGAAAAATAAAATAAAATTAAAAAAAAAATACAAATCACTTTTTAAAAGTCCTAAAAATTTTGTAAAATTATTTTGACTGGCAAAAAAAAAGCATGAACTTAAATTCAAAGGTATTTATTTGTCAAATACTTCATCATATGACTTCTACAAAGATTAAATAAGATATATTCATATGAGCAAACTAGCAAAATAAATGGGAGGGAACAGAGTTGAGGCCTGAGACCCAAGAAAAATGATCTGAGGAGGGCTGAGGGTAGAATATTGCCTAAAGAAATGTTCTCCTATGGTGTGTTGAATAGAACATTCCATCACAGTCTCAAAGGTTTTGAGCCCCACTGTGTACAATATGGAACTAAGGACCTGGGAAACATAGTCCTGCTGTTTGTAAATATTAATAGATGTGCCTTCTAACAGTGAGGGGAAGATTGAGAATTCCCCAAGTAACTCTAGGAAATAGTTCTTCCATGGTGAGCACTTAAGAGAGGAACCACACAGAGCCACACTGCCTAGAAGCATCTCAAGAGGGAAAGCAGGTCATTTCAACAGTGCTTAATAGGCTCACAACAGATGTGACTGTATCAGAAACGGGATGGACTGTAAGAAGTGCTGAATTTGAGTATCTGCAGCTAGTCCAAACAATAATTAGTGCATTTGTGATCACTAATACTGATGACAGAATGGAAAAGACCTTGTGCATTTTACCTTCTTTATGATCTACTATAAAGCGGAACACAGTACAGTAGAAAAAGAGGAGCCTGAATTCTCAAGGTGCTCTCAGTTCAGCCTTCTTTTTCTTCTTCTTCTCCCCTCACTCCGGCCTTTTTGGTCCTTATATGGCACTCCATGTGTTCATACAGTAACTGTGCACATTTCTATATTAGCTTTGGTTTATCCAGGGGTGCGCTGGAAAAGGTTTAACAATTCACTCTTGTGGGGAAAAAAAATGCATGAACACCTATATGTACATAATTTTTATTGATGAAAAGGAGTATGAAGTACACAATTAATGAAAATAATAAAATATTCAATATTGTCTTTGTTGTAAATACAGCATAGTCAATTTCAGTTCATTTTCACAGGATATTTGTCCTATTTTTGCTGAAATCTTGTGTCCATAGACAAACTATGGTTGCAATTCCACCATGATTTCATAAAATTAGTCTGTGAATAAATGTTTGATTACTTCCCAGTTCAGAAGTGGTTCATATCATTGACAAACTAATGTAGTTCTGCCATAAATATTGATTGATATTTCCACTATTTTAATGAGGTAAAAAAAAGTGTGAAAATTAAAATGTATGTGACAACTTCACTAATTCATCAATGACATGAAAATTTACTTGCCCAATCAGATAACAGTTTTCAAATACTGGAAGAATATCTCAATTTGTTGCACTATTCACAATATATTAGCTTTAGACATGACATATTCAAGTTTAATCTATATTATTAACAGTTTTCCATTACTTTGTTAAGTCTAGATAATCATCAAAACAGTAAATGATATTCTGATGGAGTAAGTTGAAGGAGAAAGCATTTGCCAGTTTCTGTGGCGTAAATACTCCCATCATGATCAATTTCAGGCTCCAATATAATGTCACTGAACTCAGAGATGGGAAGATAGGCATAGCAACACACCATTACATGGTTTTCCACTAGATAGTCCTAATAGTCATAGAGAACCTCAAGAGCATAAAATAAAATAATTATGAAGTGATAAGCCCTGAATATGCATTAACTATGTTTTTAATAGAATTTATTTAATGGTAAATTTATATAATATGATTTTTAATAATACCCGTAGTTAGCAACAATGTGGCAAGGTTCCTAAAAATTTAACAGCTATCTCTCTTGAACCCATATGAGCCACTCCAGCATAGCACTGATTATTCTTTCTAGATCATTTATCCCTTCTTGCTACTTGTCACAAGCATCAAGCTACAAAATGACTATTTCTTCCTGAAGATCAGTGAATTAGGGATGGGATCGTTCTTCTCCATCACTGGTCCATGAAGGGTTTGGAACATTATAGAAGCTCAACAGATGCTTGTAATGAATACAGATTCATGTAATCAATACATGAGACATTGAGCAATATATGTCTAAAGCAATACCACTTTCGAGCCTGGGACCGGGGTAAAATTCTACTGCAAACCTTTAGCTATCTTTATTTCCTATTTTTGTTTCATAAATGACTCAGTTTAGCAGAGACCACCCTTTTGGTATTAACTCACATTAGAAGAAGCTCATAAAAATATCAATTAGGCAATTTCTGGATTGTTGTTGTTCAGTCACTAAATCATGTCACTAAATCTTTGCAACCCCACTGACTGCAGCACACCAGTCTCCCCTGTCCTTCACTATCTCCTGGAGTTTGACTGACTCAGAGAATCATATCAAAACAGAAAGGACCTTTGCGCGCATGTGTGCACACACACAAAACTAGTGAAATTTCTCACATAGTTGAGTCTTTCTCCAGGAATTGTCCTTGTATGAACAAAGCTGCCCAACCCAATGTCCTTCCTCTGTCCCTGTGACAGCCTGGAAGAAATGACAAATCAGTTAAGGGGCACATGGACTCTGCTCTTCTGCTTCAATTTGCAGGACAATGCTGCAGGGCCATTCCAGCTCCAGGGCTCTCTGAGGGCGGGGATGCGGGTGGGAGTGGAGGTTGGGGGGATCTGCTAAGGCTTCCAGTGCAGCAACACCATCCTCCAACTTTTACCTCCACCCAGCTCTACTTCTTAAACTCATTCAGTTTATGTACACAAAGCTCTACTTCAGAATCTGTTCCTTGGGGACCCCGCATACTACAGCCTTCAGTGTCAGATAATGCTTATCAATGCAACCTCCTGCCAAACAATGCATATTGTGAGAAATATCAATCGAAAAACTGGAGTGTAACATTAGTAAATAGAATAGATAAGCAATTGTAGTAGTATTGACAATTGATTTAATAAGACCTTGGAACTAGAATTACCATCTTAAATGCATCTTTATGGAAACAAAATTGCATATTAATTTAAATAGTAAATCTTCTTATGACTGTTGATTCTGCATTCCAAAATAGACAGTGTTCAGTGTGGTTTAGGAGTTTATTTCAAGGCTTGCATGAAACAAAACATTCTAATCCAAAGAGCTATATTGAGAGTATTTAGTCATTTGCATTATCAATGTAGTGTTTGTAAGTTTGAGATGAGTTGAAATTGGCCATACAAATGAAAAATAGCTTAGCTAACATTAACAATCATTAAAGGGTGAAAATGACCTTAATTTCTAAAAAGGAAGGGCATATTCAATGGTTCCATATTATACAACTCCCATCTTTTGCAATTACACAGGTATCTCTAGATACAGAAGACACTTGGCATGGATGAACAGTTCCCACTCTCAGGTGAAAAGTATTTGATGTTGCATGTTCCCTTCACTTAAATCGGTTTTTAATTTCAAGAGAGGAAAAGACAAAGCTAAAAAGCATTCTCTTAAAATTCCACCCCAATTAGTAGGATTAGAATACTAATGATCACATGCTATAAGGCAACTAAATCTTTTTACAGAGCCACTTTACAGGAGAAGCAGAGGATCAGAGACCTACAACCCAGTTATTTTTTTCTCATGACCATGTAGACACTGCAGGGGCTTTGCATTCTTTAGGCACTAACTGATGACAAACATTTAGATAGGTGTAGACTACTTCATTGGAGAAGGAAATGGCAACCCACTCCAGTATTCTTGCCTAGAGAATCCTGTGGACAGAGGAGCCTGGTGGGCTGCTGTCCATAGGGTCGCACAGAGTCAGACACAACTGAAGCGAATTAGCAGCAGCAGCAGACTACTTCATATGCACCCACTCTAAAACAGGTAAACTAGAGACACTGAATTTTTTATGAGAAATTGCATTATGAGGACAAATGTGAAATGTTAATATAGCAAAGTCAATTTAAGATATTCTGTGTTACTTAAAATAATATTTCAAATTATTTTTTCATCCTTAACACAAATAATAAAAATATGCTCCTTTAAATTGTTTTTGACAGCTCTCACCCATGGATTTGCATGCATCATTTTTATTACCCCAGTAAGTGAAGATCCAGTCCCTCTGCACGTCCAAATCCCTCAGGAGGAAGGGGTTGGGTAAGGGAGAAAGCTGAGGTAGAACTATATCTTATCACTCAACTTGGAATACTTGTGGGAGGAAAAGGGTCTGTGCAAGTCTGTTGTTAAAGGTGGAAAGGAAAGGGAGTATCAGATGAGATTGACAGCGGAAGAGGAAGAGGAGGATGGAGAGTGTGAGGGATCTGTTGAAGACCCAAGAAACACAAAGGGGGCCGGGGCTAAGGAGCCAAAGTTAGTGGGAAGTACGGTGCTGGAGCCCAGAAGTGAGGTCCGCTCTGAGGCAGGGCGGCTTCTCAGGCCCCCTTCCTCATGGCCCATTTGCACCTGAGTTCCTTCCTCCTGCTCCTCCTCCCCAAGATTCCGGCAAACAGGCTGCTTACAAATAGGGCACGTCTTCTTGGTCTGAGTGAGCCATGGGTCCACACAGCGGCAGTGATAGGCATGAGCACAGGGGAGGACCCTCAACTTATCCCCGTCCTCATATTCGTCCAGGCAGATGGCACACACATCATACCGGTCTCCCCTGCGATAGTCGTGGGTAGGAATCTGTTTCAGTTGCTCTTTGGTCAGCAGATTCCGCCAGCGCTGTTTCTGGAAATGGATCCAATGAACTATCACTATGGCTCCCGTGCCCAAAATGAGCATTGCCAAAATCCCATAGAAAAGGATGAAAAAATAGGTGGAGAGGAATCCATTGTCAGGGACCAGAAGCACCTGAGCTCCCTGCTGGTAGATGAAGAAGGCACGCAGGTACTGAGAGCTCTTTTCGCTGATGAACACAGAAGGGATCCAGATCTGCTGCTGGACTTCTTCGTTACTCCCCACCATGTTCAGCAGTTCATTGGAATTCACATTGTGTACCACGGCTGCACCATACCCGGCCTTCTGAGCATGTAGGACCTTGAGGTCAAATTTGCAGTCGAATCTTCGAAGCAATGCAATGAAAACTGATCCGTTAGCCTGGGCTGGGGGAGGTGGGGCAATGGGGCTGCAAGCGTTGGCTGGCTGAGCCTCCACGAGAAACCCCTTAAGTCCTTCCGGACTCAAGGCAGCCCCAAAGAGAGCTGGGAGGTCTGCAAATTCCATGCTGCCATTGTGGTCAGAAGTCGCTCGAATGAGTCCCCTGACAGGGGACGCTCCCCACAGCAGAGTGGCCACGACCACAGGAAGACAGAGGGCTGTAGGGGGCATGGCGACAGCACTGGGAGAAATGCGGAAGAGGCTGTGTCCTGGTGGCATAAGCAGAGTTCTGTGCCCTCCCCCTCTTCCTTTGGGTTCCCAGAGGTCCAACTGCCCCTACGTGCTACTTCCTAGCTACATGATGGTACAGGGAAGGAAAGCCGGCTCCACCCGTTTAGCAGAGCTAGGAGACAGACATTAATGAATCCTTTTCTGGTATACAGATAAAACGGGGAAAGAGCACAGAAGCAAGCATAGACGACAGGAAAACTTCTGAAAAGATGGGGGAGTTCAAAAATGTGGGACTTCCAGGCAGGCGGACCGTTTTCCTATACCCTGGAAAAG